>NC_064858.1:67900758-68633258 GCF_024139225.1 Suncus etruscus
TTCTGGGAATGAAAAACTCTGATAGTTCTATAGTCTCACAATAAAAATATCAAAATGGTAGTTCATTCACAGATCACTTGGAATGAGGAAATTCTCTGTCATAAGCCACAGCTCTGCATATGGTCCATTGAATAATAAAATGAAGGCTTTCTAAGCAAACCACTATGGTTTTACATTTGCTAACCTTAGCCAGCCATATATCTGAAAGCCAACATGTGTAATTTCACTTGTGTTTTTATTGTTGTCACTTTGATATACGATACTGTTTATGACAGGATATTGTGAATGTAATGTTCTAGCCCCACACTCTCCACTAGACTATCTGCTTTTCTCTATCATTATCTTGGGGCCCCCACCTCAAACTCTCTCCCCTCTGTCTCTCAAAAAGTCAATGAATGATTTTAGAATAAGGTTCATTTATATTTATTACTATTTAATATTTTGAGCTGAAAATGCAATAAGTAAATATGATCTTATCTATCATTAATTTGATAAGACTTGCCCATCTGATAATTTCATAAGATTAATTTCCTCATGAAGTGGCCAGAGTGGTGGCGCTAGAGGTAAGGTGTCTGCCTTGCAAGCACTAGCCAGGGAAGGACTGTGGTTTGATCCCCCGGCGTCCCATATGGTCCCCCCAAGCCAGGGGCGATTTCTGAGTGCTTAGCTAGGAGTAATCCCTGAGTATCAAATGGGTGTGGCCCAAAAAACCATAAAAAATTTCCTCATGAAGTTGAGAGTCTTTTTCCCACTTCCACTTGACATGCAGGTCAGAGAGATAATGTCATGATGTGTCCCTTGGTGGGCTATAGTACATCCTACCTGCAACACATTTTATGATTGAAAGGAACAGTAGCTAGATCAAAAGAACAGGAAGAAATGAGTCAGTGACCTCAAGTCACTTGAGCACAGAGTTAGAATCTTTGATCACAAATTTACCCATTTAATTCCCTTTATGTGTTAATTCAGAATATGTATTAGCAAATATAATAACAAAGTTGAAATATATTTTTGCAGCAGTTATATTGAATATTTTATTTTCGATTTGTCACAGAATTCATGGACTTACATTTTTTCCTCCATTTATTTAACCACCTTCTTGTCTTTTTGGCTTTAATATAAATTATTTTTTTACCAATAAAATATGACGATACAATGCAGAGTACAAACCACTATATGATCACGGCGAGCTACTGAGGAACCTATAGTTAATCCCATGACAGTATACTTCAAAGGTGGAGAAACACTGTATCTCCTAGGCCAAGGGAATTCCCTCTATAATGTCTCCAATAGTTACTGTGCCTATGCAGGGGGAAAAAAAAAGCACAAAATAATTCTTTTATCCACTTATATATTTAATTATTGATTTTTTTTACTTCTTTATTTTGGTGTAGATATTGAAGTTGATGACTCCAATTTTATTTTATTTTATCTTTTTCTTTTTGCACTCTGGCATGGTTTGATTTCAGGATTGAGACTATTGTGTGGTGCTTGTCTTTATTGCTGCAGTGCTCACTGGATATTTAATTTGATATTTCTTTCTGTATTTTTGTGGTGTTTCAATTACCTTTGTCCTGTCCTCTCTCAAACTGAGGTTGTAAGCCTCTACAAGGACTCCGCCCATTTGCAGCCTATTTGATTTTTCACCCCATTCTATTGCTTTCCTTTTTTTAAACAGAACCACATAACTCGAACTCTCTAGCTCTGCATCTCAAATAGAGGGAGAAATAAGGGAGGGTACCAGGACCAAACAGATATATGATCACTAGTCGTAAGCTAGATACAGAGGGGACCACCTACTCTAGCAGCCCGGGGGGGGGGGTGATGGTGGGGGATATGGGTTGCAGGAAGGGAACGGGTGTGGAGGGACAAATTTGATTATGGGAATTCCTCTGATTAAATGTTAATATGTACCTAAAATATTACTGTGAAAAATATGTAAGCCAATATGGTCAAAATAAAAAAAAATTTTAGAAATAACCTGTTTCAGAAAAAAAATATAGCCATACAAAATTTAAAAACCCATAATATTGTAATTGTACTTCAATATTTAATCCTAGGTAACAATTGCTCATTCTTTGTGTCTCTCCTGTTACCATTAGATAATACATGGCTGTCATTATTTCACAATTTTATCTCTGTAAAATATGTAATGACTTTCTCTGATGGCAAAGCTTAATAGACATTTGTTTTTTTACTCTTTTTTCACCTACTGGTTATGTAAATCATAATTTTTGTAAGAGCAATAATCAATGTTTAGATTAGCATAACTAAGTAAATAATATCCTTGGCTTGGTATGTTATATTTTGATTGATATTTGCACATGAGCATATTGCTAATTTGTATTTCCTTTCTTAAATTTTTCAAGACTTTGATAACTTTTCTTTTGCCTATATTTTTGAAACAAGGTTTCAAAAACCTTGCTTTTCTTAAAACTTAATAAAGTTAGGTCAATAAAAAATAAACACCAGGGGCCGGGCGGTGGCACAAGAGGTAAGGCGCCTGCCTTGCCTGCGCTAGCCTTGGACGGACCGCAATTCGATCCCCCAGTGTCCCATATGGTCCCCCAAGCCAGGAGCAACTTCTGAGCACATAGCCAGGAGTAACCCCTGAGCGTCAACGGGTGTGGCCCAAAAACCAAAAAAAAAAAAAAAAACACCAAATGTCAGATGCTCTCTAGAAGTAACAGGTTCACTCAGTTCATTGTCAAGTTTGTGCCTGGCAATTGCCCCAGTTTGAGATCACATTGTTTACCTATTTGTTGTCCTTTTCAATAAATTGTCTTTTCATAAAAACTGTATCTAGACTCAGTTTTCAAACAAAACAATATACAATTTTTTCCTGAGACAAACAGGATACTTTAGCTATTCTGTAGAAGTGACTTTGCATATTATTTAATTTCATGAAATATTTCAAAGATTCACACTCAATGGTCAAATTCATAAAATCAGTAACTTTGTTTTCAAACCAAAGTAATTTTTGTTAAAACTCTTATTGTTATATACGTACACACCAATAGACCATGTAATATTCAGTTTGACTATGTTGCCTTGGTTCAAATAAACATGGCATAATTTTACCTACTGCTATTTTTTTCACTATCTAAATTGCTCATAAAAATTAGAGTTGATAACATAATAAGAACTTTATAATTTTATGATTCTTTAACAACATAAAATATAGGCTTTAAATACTGCTAATAAATAAAATAACAAATTTGTATATATATTAAAGTATGCAAAATAGAAAAAAATGAATAAAATTCAGAATAAGAATGAAATATAAGCACATAAATATAAATTTCTAATTTATAAGTTGATGACACCCAATAAAATAACACATTGGTTTGTAAATAATTTTATAGAGAAATGCAAGCCTCCACAATGTGATCAATAAAATTTCAATACAAAAAAGTGAGACTATTTTACTAGCCATTTACCTTAATAAGATAATACTTAATTTATTTTGGATAAATTGTAGGGGTAAGAAAGGCAATAATATATGTATTAGTCTCAATTAAATTGTACTTTAACTATTAACTATTAAAATGCACATTAATAGGTAAATGGAACATGAAAGAGATCAGATATAGATATACCACTTTTCATCATTGCTATATCTAATATTTATTGAGGATTTAATACATGACAGGTAATGTTTATGCCCAGATCAACCATGGGTAAAACAAGCCCCTTACCCATCTCTCTCTCTCTTTCTCTCTCTCTCTCTCTCTCTCTCTCTCTCTCTCTCTCTCTCTCTCTCTCTCTCTCTCTCTCTCTCTCTCTCTCTCTCTCTCTCTCTCTCCCCCTCCCTCCAGTCCCATAATAAAATGTTATTGTTGTTGTTGTTGTTTGGGCCACACCCATTTGACACTCAGGGGTTACTCCTGGCTATGTGCTCAGAAATCGCTCCTGGCTTTGGGGACCATATGGGACGCCGAGGGATCAAACCGCCGTCAATCCTAGGCTAGGCCTTGCAAGGTAGTACCTTACCTCTAGTGCCACCTCCCTGGCCCCATAATGAAAGTTTTCTATGGTGGGCCACGTACAGCAGTGCTTGGAACTTAATTCCTGACTCTGTATGTCTAACTTTTTTTTAGATGAATAGATGTGGTGCCCCAGATCAAATCTGGGTTATTTTCATGCAAGACAAACACCATGGTTCACTGGATCATTCCTCCAGATACTCAAATATAGTGAATTACTAAACAACAATTTAAAAATAATCTCATAGAATAATAAAATTTTAGATTCTGAATTCTATTTTATTATCTGCCTGGGAACAATCCTGTGGAATAAAGTGATTGTTTTGGGGGTGTAGGTTAGTACTAGAGCATATGCTTCATAGGGATGTGGCAATGGGTTAGATCCTTTGCATCAGAAAGAGAAAAAAAATCAACTTTCAAAGCCTTGAGATAGAATGTTCCTCAAATCTGTGCACTTTTCTATAAATTACATATTATTTACCCAAATTCTATTGATTAAGAACTTGACTTAAGTGCTAAATTGATAGGAGTGTGTGTATATGTGTGTGTATCTGTATGTAAGTAGAAGGGAGAAAGAGGGGTATGTGTATACATCCATAATTTATATTTATGACTACTTCTTCCAGCTATGTTCAAAATCTTGCCTAACAAAAATAATTTTCCAGCATGCCTTAGTACCATCAAATTCCTATGAATTAAGACATTTTTATTTATTGAAGCCTATAAAATTTTCCATTAGAGATCAGATGTGTATCATGGGAGATATTGATAATTTCATTCTCATAATAACAAAGATTATTTGTTAGTGCCCTATCAGGGAATAATGTTCCAAGTAAAAATGAAACACAGGATCTATAAGAGTTCATAGAGAATATCCTTAGAAATTAATCAAATAGTAGTTGCAATAGTCTACAAAACAACAAAATATGTATTTTAGAAATTAATCTAAAAAACCTCCTTACCTATGGAGAACCCAAATAATAACAAGTTAAAAGAAAAACTACTTGTATTGACATTTGAGCAAGTTTTAGTTCTGAACTTTTTGAAATATACCACCTCTTTTTTATAAAATCTTTATTTAAGCACCATAATTACAAGCATGATTGTAGTTGGGTTTTAGTAATAAATGGAACACCCCCCTTCACCAGTGAAATATTCCCACCACCAAGGCACCCCTCACCTCCCACACCCCTGCCAGTATTCAAGACAGGCATTCTACTTCTCTCATTCATTAGCATTGTCATGTTAGTTATTAGTGTAGTTATCTCCCTAACAGCATCCGTGGTGAATTTCATACTGTGAACTGATCCTTCTGGCCCTTAACTCTATAGTCTCTGTGATTATTACAATAATGTCTTTACTTTTTTTTAAAGCCCATAGATGAGTGAGACTATTCTGTGTCTATCTCTTTCCTTCTGATTTCTTTCACTCAGCATAATAGATTCCATGTACATCCATGTATAGGAAAATTTCATGACTTCATCTCTCCTGACATCTGCATAATATTCCATTGTGTGTATGTACCATAGTTTCTTTAGCCATTCATCCTTTGAAGGGCATCTTGGTTGTTTCTAGATTCAGGCTATTGTAAATAGCGCTGCAATGAATATAGGTGTGAGGAAGGGATTTTTGAATTTTATTTTGTGTACCTAGGCTATATCCCTAGGAGTGGAATAGCTGGGTCATATGGGAGTTCAATTTCTAGTTTTTTGAGTAATTTTTATATTGTTTTCCATTAAGGCTGGACTACACAGCATTTTCACCAGTAATGAATAAGAGTTCCTTTCTCTCCATATCCCCACCAGCACTGTAGAGAGAAATATACCACCTTCTTAATGAAAGAAACTTAATGTTTATTCTAGAGTAAAAGATTTGAGTTGTATTTTAATTCTCACATTTTCTTCTTTTTCCAGAAAAACAGGTATACAATCTGTTGTTTTCTCAAGATATATGTCATTAATCTACTTTGCTCCAAGAGTGATCATAATTAAAATGATAAAAACCATAATATATCTACTAACAAAATTTAAGTTGAAGCTATATTTAACCCTGCTTCCAACAGTTGACACTTTTTCTGTAGATATACAAGAATCTTTGAATGTTGTCTCATGTAATTTTGAACTGATGCTTAACCACAGTCAGTCTTTGTCAGAATTGTGTGTTGCCCTAAGGGATACTAAAGTAGGTCAGAGAATAATAATTCAATGTGGGAAAAATAGACCATATGCTCCTTTGACTAAAGCATTCAAAATATTTACAAAAATCTGATTATGTTACTTAGACAATCTCTAGCAGAGGCTGTGAAAAGGACCTGTCATAGTTCTTGTAATGTCAAGTACTTGCAACTTAGCTCACAAATACAATTTGATAGTTGTAGTAGTGGGAATGTTAACTATAGAAGGAGGGTTACAGGTAAAATCGAGACATGGAAAATTACTTTGATGCAAGACAAGGCTGCTAAGAAAAATGCTTCATGTCTGAGCATTGTCTATGAAAAAAATGAAGACAATGGGAAACACATGAAAAGTGTCCTGGAATTATTGTGAGCTTCAAGAAATTTCTTTTCTAGGAGTTAATTCTAAAATAAAGTCCACTATTGTGAACTCATGACAAGGTTATATTATGTGTCATTCTCTTAAATACAAAATCTTGCAAATATTTGAAGAGAATAGCAATTGTGGATAACATAGTGTTATAACAACCACTAGAATCAACAAACCCTTCATTGTTAGAAATAAAAATTTCAGGTTTAAAAAAAATTGTGCTAGACAGAAGTGAATTTCTGACATATTTCAAGATTTTCACATTTATCGCATCTCCACCAGCAATTTTCCCATTGTCTAAAGTTATTTGTGTAGAAATGAGAAGACTCAGGGGTTGTTTCAGAAAAGTGTAAGCAAAGTGAGACTTCATAGGGATTTCTGTAACTGAATCCATCTCCTTCTCCTCTCCACTCTCAATAACTGACTTGTTAATTCTTTTTTTCTAGTAGTTATTTAAGCACCTTAGTTACAAAACACTTCTTGCTTGAGTTTCAGTTATACAATGTACACCAGCCTTTATCAAGTGCACATTTTCTCCCACCTCCACCGTTACCTGCCTCTTGGACAGACATTTTAATTCTCTCTCCCTCTCTCACCTTCCTTTGCCACCTACCCTTTACTTGACTTTGTTAATTCTTTTGTTTTTGTTTTTGGATTTTGGGTCCTGGCTCTGCATTTAGAAAATACTTCTGGCAGTGCTTGGGGGACTATATGGGATCAAACCCAGGTCAACTGCATGTGAGGCAAATAGCCCTACCAGATATGCTATAGCTCCAACCCCTGTTAATCCTCCCCTTTTGGGGGGTGAGGTGGGCGAGCACACCTGGCATTGCTCAGGGGTTACTCCTGGCTCTGAGCTCAGAAATCTCTCCTGGTTCGGTGGACCATATGGGATACTGGGGATCGAACTGGCATCCATTCTGGATCAGCCGCATGCAAGGTAAAAGCACTACCACTACCACTTGGGCCCCATGTTAACTCTTTTTAATGTTGAATGTTTCTCAGTGTTTCCTAAAGTTAGATATTCTTACTATGTACTGAGTGATAACTTCCTATCTAAAGTGTGTCTTTAGAGCTATTCTAAGAATTATATAATGTAATATGCAGATTATGAGAGTTTGACTTTTTCTCAATCTCAATCCCTTTCTATTGTTCATGTTTCTGATTCTGTTTAGCATTCATTTAACATCTTGCCCAAGGCTTTGTATTATTTTATTCTGTTAATATACAACTCTTTTACCATTTTATAAAGGTAAAATTTAGTATCTTATATTAATTTTGAGTTTTATTTGGAAGGGATATGTGCCAGTGCTCAGGGGTTACTCCTGACTCTGCATCATGAATCACTCCTGGTGGTATTTGTGGAACCATATGGGTTGCCAGGGACTGAACCAAGGCTGACTATGTACAAGGCAAGCACCCTATTTGCTGCACTGTCTCTATGCCCTCCTTTGTTATATTTAATTTTAAGGTAATTTTTTCTTGGCAGGAAAATTTTATCTTACAAGTAATGCAAGTATATCATTTTATTCTTTTCTAGCCTTGAGATTTATACTGAGAATTGGATGAAAGCCTAAATGGCATGTTTATATGTTAAATTTTCACTAGCAAACTTTAATATTTTTTTCTTTCTCATTGATTTTGTGTAAATACAATATGCTTTGGTGCTTTATTTTGGGGCTATATCCAGAGATACTCAGGATTTAGTGCTGACTTTAAGGTTGAGGATCACTCTTGCTGATGTTGCTTGGAGATTGGAATTGCATTGCTGCTGTGGAAGGCCAGTGTCCTGTAGTCTCTCTTTAGCCCCAACATTCTTAGGTTCTTTGCTTTAAATAGTTGCATATTGTGTTTGTCATGATGAATTTAATATGTTACTCATTTTTTACATCTTGGTGGAGATTTTAAAAATCACATAAAAGTCTAATAAGAAATTCCTGGTGCTCTTAAAAAAACTTTTTGTTTTCTGGAACACACTTTTTCTCTTAAACTTAGAACTTCATTATTCTCTTAAAACATTTCTTATAATTTTATGATGATATTTTCCATTTATGTTCAAGTTTATTTTCATATACTAGTTTTTAAATTTCTAGATTTTACAGGTATAATTTAAAAATAAAGGTAAATATTTTCAAACATTAGGAATATTGAAAAATTTAGTACTAGATTTTAAGTATTCAATAGTCTTGCTTCACTTTCTCTAAGGATCATATTGTAGCTGTGATATCAACACATGTATACATCAATGGTGACCAAAAAGGACTTTCTATCTAAACAGAAATTATTAGTTAAATTTAAGATAATATCTCTAAGATCATATACAATTCCTTTGGATTTGTTCTTTTTTGTTTGTTTGTTTTTGTTTTTGGACTACACCTGGCAGTATTCAAGGGTTATTCCAGGCTCTGTGCTCAGTATATGGAATGTCAGGGATAAAATTCAGGTCGGACCCACATTGGCCACATGCAAAGTAAATGCCTTACAGTTGTGCCATCTCTATGGCCCGTTTGGATATTTTCTTAATAATAGATGTTGTTGTCAGACAGCATTTGATCCTTTGTACCACATATGGATCAAGTTTGTCAAGATGTGATCCCTGAGCACACAGCCAGGAATAAGGATGAAGAGTAAAAAGTAAATAAAATGGGGTCTTAACATTATAATTCTCTGATGTAATCATATTTTAAAAATTATTTCAAATATGTGTACAAATATGCACAGTTATATATATGCCATGGGATAAATTCCATTCTATTTCTACCTTCCCTAGTTAGCAGTATAGTTTAAATTGCACAAGAACAAATTTTAATCAATATTACAATAAAGCTCAAATATTTTGAGACTTAGTGAATGTTTAGATACACCAAGAGATTGAAAGTAATTTCATTTTCATGAGATTGTGCATATATGTAACTTTATAGCAATACTATTTTTAATTTTTATTTTGATCATAGTGGCTTACATATCTTTCACATTAGTATTTTAGGTACATATTAACATTGAATCAGGGGAATACCCACCACCAAATTTGTCCTCCCACCTTCCCTGTTCCCTTTCTGCAACCCATATCACCCACAATCACCCCCCAGGCTGCTAGAGTAGGTGGTCCCCTCTTGTCTAGTTTACTATCAGTGATCATACATTTGTTTGGTCCTGGTGCCCTCCCTTGTTTCTCCCTCTATTTGAGAGGCTAACCTAGATAAATCGAGTTATGTGGTTTTGTTTGAAAGAAAGAAAGGCAATATAATGGGGTAAAGATTAAGCAAAAAATTTAAAAATAAATAAATAAATAAATTTTTAAAATATGCTGAAAATGGGTAAAGTCCTTCTAGTGGCTATCTGCCTCAGTTTGAGAGAGGACATGTAAAAGGTAATTGAAACACCATAACAATACAAAAATAAATGTCAAATTAAATATCCAGTGAGCCCTAGAGCAATAAAGAGAAGCACCACACAATAGTCTCGGTTCTGAATTCAAATCATGCCGAAGTGCAAAAAGAAGAAGAAAGATAAGATAAAATAATATAAAAATATAAAAGGAGACATCAACTTCAATATCTATACCAAAATAGAGACGTCAAAAAAACAATCAATAAATATATATGTGGAAAAATGATAATTTTGTGCTTTTTTTTCTTTTTCCCCCTGCATAGGCACAGTAATTATTGGGGATATTATAGAGGGAATTCTCTTGGCCTAGGAGATACAGAGTTTCTCCATCCCTGAAGTATAATGTCATGGGATTAACTATAGACTCCTTGCATGATCATTTACTCTCCCCTCGGTGCTTTTGTGATGTATAGAAGACTTCTGCTTCGTCATGGATGGTAAAATCAGTCCTCTGTATCTAGAGGTCTTGGTGACTGTGAAATTCAAGGAATGGAGGTAATGATGAAGGCTTTTTTTTGTGGTTCTAGCAGTTCTGCTTCTTCAGCGTCGTTTTAATTCATCTTCTGTAGTTGGTGTTCTTGGTCATTATGTTGCTCCAAGGATGGAGCCTGGGACAGAGTCTTTCATTATGTTTCTGGAAGACCCATTCACTTGCGGTTATCTCAGTCAGACCTCTGGAATTAGAGATCTTGTTTGTTGAACAGATTGTAGACCAAAAGCTAGGTTAGAGCTTTTTGTTGCTGTTGTTGTTGGTCCCGGGATGTGTACTGTCTAATCCAGGTTGTAGCAACCAGTCATCTGTAGATAGCAATCTTGGTTTTTGCACAGATCAAAGGGTGACATGTCTTCTGATTTTGTCTTATTGTTGGCTGGTGAGGAAGGATAACTTGCTCTTAGATCTAGTTGTTCCCATTTCCTCGTTGTCAGGTTATCAATTTAGAACTGGCACACATTGGCTTCAGAGCAGTATTATGAATGCCCTGGAGGGGACTTGGTTCCTGGAGCTGTTGTGGAGAACTCTGTCGTTTCTATGTCTGGGATCCAGGAGTCAAGGCTGGGCAGTCGGTGCCTATTTCCCTGGAGTCTAGGTTGGTTCCCCATGACGTACATTCAGGGTGGGAGGTGTCCCTGTGTTGTAAAAAAGTATAAGTTCTTATCCCTAGTAGATAAGAGCTTGAATTTACAGGTAAAATTTCCCCTATTTTTAATATGCCTTTGCAGGAAGAAGTGGTGCTACATTATATTGCTGGTGGATTTGGGGGTGGAGAGAGAAGAAAACAGACCCATGACAGAAACTAAAAATATATATGCTCAGACATACCTAAAGAAAAAAGAGTTTCTTAAAAGAAAATAAAAGGATTAAATAAAGGACATAATTAAAGAAATAAAGTGGGGCCAGAAGGGATAGCATGGAGGCAAGGCATCTGTCCTTCCTGCAGAAGGACGGTGGTTCACATCCTGGTATCCCACAAGGTCCCCCATGCCCACCAGGGGCAACTTCCGAGCACAGAGCCAGGAGCACCCTCTGAGCGCAGCTAGCTCTGACTCAAAAGAAGCAGAAAACAAATCAAATCAAAAAACAAAAAGTAGAGCAAAACAAAACAAAAAAAAAGAAAAAGAAAAAGAAAAGAAAAAACGAACAAGGGGAGGGGGAAGAAAAAAAAGAAAAAGGGAAAAAGTTATACAGGAGATTACTTTACATTTGGGAGAAACAGTGTAAGAGGTAGTGTTATATAGGTCTATACTTATGATGATAGTATAGGCTTCCCCATTGTTTTTTGAGATTTCCTCGTGAGGTGTGGACTCCACTCTGGGAGGTCCTGGGTAGAGTTCTCGCAATGGGAGTCCTTTTGGAGCTTATCCGGTATTAAGCCACAGTCCACAATAGGGAAAGGTGATTAGGAGGGCCACACTGCATGAGTCAGTCAGGGTATTGGTTGTATTTTCTTGCCAGGAACGAGGTGTGAGCTTGAGTGGGTGTCTCTTCACTTGAGAACTGGGTACTGCTTCGTTGGTGTAGGAGGTTAGTCTTGATGCCTAGTGAGTTAAGAACTGAGGGTAAAGAGTTATAACATGGTGGGGATATTGGGGATTGGATTAAGGTGCGAAGGGATAGTCAGGCTTCTGAGGGGGGAGAGGGTATAGTACATTGGAAGGGTTATATAGGGTATAGGTATGGATTTTTTGTGGTTTAGGTTTGTTTCTTAAGGAGGATTCCTATGTCTGTGTGCTTCTGCCCCCATATAAACATATTGAAGTTAGCTTTGGTATATATTAATGTAGAGAGGTGGGGAGGGCAAGAGATATACTGAGTACAGAAAGATAGGTAGGTATATAGTACTTGTAAGGAATGGAAACTAATAGATCAACTTTTGGATATGTATAGGTTTCGTGTCTCGAGTACTAATTGAGGTCTATCTATATCGGTGTTTACCCTTTGCAGTATTGTCTGCAGCACCCTTTATATCAGCTTTCTTTCCTTTCCTATAGAGGAGGTAGCCGTGTGGTTTTTATTTGACCTGGATTGAATTGATGCTAATGAGGAGAAGAAGGTGGAAGAAGAGAGAGACAAGAAGAGAGAAAAGGGAAAACAAAACAGAACAAAACAAACCAACAATTAAACAACAACAACAACAAAAATATGAAGTAATGAGAAGAGAGGGTAAAAGAACAAATGCATGTTAGTTTGCTTGAACATGTTCAATGCTTAGGCCCTGTAGTAAAAATCTGTAGGTCACGGTTGTTGCTTCGATGGTCTGGCTGGTCATGCTTCAAGTCCTAAAAGAAGGCATAATCTAGAGATAAAGGGTATGTTAAAGAGTTATATCCGGACATTTTCATGATGCAAGATGAGTATGGTGCCTCGTGTGACTCAGCACTGAGGTACCACCATAGTATCCAGGAACCCCTATGGGCAGAAAAACTGAGAGGTTATTTTAAATGTGGTAAGGTTAAGGCATTCAACCATAATGTTTTGAAATGTTTCCCATCATAATCTTTACCTGTATTTCTGTATAAGATCCCTAGTAAATTATTATGGGCCTTTGTAGTAAAACGATAATTACATACCTGTTCTCTCTATGCTGCTGTTCCTGCTGTTGCTGGTTTCTTTATGATATAATGTGTAGTCGGGTTTCATGTTGATTCTCTTCCCTTTGTTTTGGGCTCTACTTCCCAGTATATGGTGATTCTTACACTGTGTGAGGTTTCTGTCCTGTTAAACCCTGTTATTTAATCATGGGGTTTTGGTTATATATCTGGTGCCTATTCTAGATACTTCAGAATAGTGCTATCATTCTGTGTTTATCTTTCGTCTTCTGGCTTGCTTTGTTTAACATAATATGCTCTAGGTCCATCCACGTTGCTGCAAAGTCTGTGATTGTATCATTTCTGACTGCCATGTAGTATTCCATTGTATATAGATACCAAATCTTAATAATCTACTCATCTGTTGGTGGGCATCGAGGTTGGTTCCAAGACTTGGCTATTATACTGAGTGCTGCAATAAATAGTGGGGTGCACACATACTTTAGGATGAATGTCCTTCTGACTTGGGGGTAGATACCTAGGAGAGCAATTGCTGGGTCAAATGGCAGCTCAATTCTGAGTTCCTTGAGCACTCTCTAGACTGTTCTCTATAGGTGTTGGAATAGGGCGCATTCCCACCGGCAGTGGGTGAAAATGCCTTTCATACCACAACCCCACCAACAGAGATTGTTTCCATTATTTTTGATGTGAGCCATCCTCACTGGTGTAAGTTGGTACCATATTGTTGTCGTGATTTGGATTTCTTTAATGATGAGTGAAGGTGAGCATGTTTTCATGTGTTTGTTGTCCATCCTTTGGTCTTCCTCAGAGAAGTGTCTATTCATTTCGTCTTCCCATTTTTTATGGTTTTATTTGGTTTTGAGGGACTCAGCTTTCTGAGTGCTTTGTATATTCTGGATATCAGCCCTTTATCTGATATGTTGAGTGAAAAGGTTTTTTCCCAGTCAGTTAACTGTCTTCTTGTGTTAAGGAGGGTTTCTTTTGCCATGCAGACGCTTTTTAGTTTCATGTAGTCCCATTTGTTTATGTTTGATGCTAAAGTTCTTGCCATTGGTGCTCCATCCTCAAAGACCATTTTGATATATAGGTCTTTGAATATTCTGCCTATTTTATTCTCAATAAACTTTATAGATTCGGGTCTGATTTCAAGGTCTTTGATTCATGTTGAGTTGACTTTTGTATAAGGAGTGAGGTATGGGTCATTTTTTAATTTTTTACATGTGGTTTTCCAGTTGTATCAACACCATTTGTTGAAGAGACTTTGTTCCATTTCAAGTTCTTGAATTTTTTGTGAAAAATTAGTTGGCTGTATATTGGAGGTTTATGTCTGGGAATTTTGTTCTTACCCATTGGCCTGAGGTCCTGTCTTTGTTCCAGTACCATGCTGTTTTGATCACTATGGATTTATAGTATAGTTGCAGGTTAGGTAAAGAGATGCCACCCAGCTTCTTGTTTTTCAATGGGTCTTTTGTGGTTCCAGATGAATTTTTTGATTGATTGTTCTAAGTCTTTAAAGAATGATGTCTGAATTTGGACAGAGATTGCATTAAATCTATATAATAGTTTTGGTAGGAAAGTCATTTTGACTATGTTGATTCTACCTACCCATGAGCATGGGATGTTCTTCCATTTCCTTAGATGCTCTTCAATTTCTTTCTCGAGTGTTTTGAAGTTTCCCTGGTATAGGTCCTTCACTTCCCTTGTAAGGTTGATTTCTAGGTACCTGATATTTTTTGATACTATTTTAAATGGAATTGTATTTTTAATCTTTCTATCTTCAGTTTCATTATTTGTATATAGAAATGCTACTGTCTTTTGTGTATTGACTTTGTAGCCAGCCACTTTATAGCAATACTTTTTTTAGTTTTCTTTGTTTCCATTCATACTCACAGGCCTGGTTACATTATGCATTAAATTTACATTATGCATTAAATTTATATGGAGTACTGAGACAAAATGCTGGCAAATAAAGGCAGCTATGTATTTGAGGCATAACTTAGTGAATAGAATACACATTTGATCATGATAATACATATCAGTCACCTATATAGAAAACACAGGGATATTAAGAAGAGTGGTTGAATCTTCCTGGGGAACCACATGGTCAAAGATTTTTTTTTAAATAATTTAAGAGTATTACTAAGAACACTAATCACAGAAGACAGACTACAACAACCATTACTGAGTAGAACTTCTGGAACCTTAAAGAAAGACTCTATCCTAGACTTCATCCTAGGATCTGTGTAAAAACCAAGATCTCCTATTACAGAGGACTAACTTTGACAACCACAACTAAGCAGGATATTTCCTGGTACCTTAAAAAACGACCTTGGTATTTGATAATGAACATGGCCAGAACCTCTAGTATGTCTCATGATAATATACTTCAATGGTGGAGACACCTTGTATCTCTTAGACCAAGGGAATTTCCTTTCTAATTTCCCCAAAATTTACTGTATCTACGAAAATATAAGAACAAAGAAAAAAAATTGCCACACAAACCACTTTTTTTTCTTTTTTACTTGCTCTTTCTTTTAAATTTATATTTATAGCTTTCTTTCTTTCTTTTCTTTTTTTAAATTTTTTTTAAGTTTTGCTTTCTGTTTTTAACATAACATAAAGCATGAATCATCTTGTTTTGCATCATATTTCTATGTCTTCCTACAAATTGAGAAAAAATGGATGGTACCAAGGGCAAATCATTATGAACATTGAGTTAAAATAAAAAAATACCTAAATAAAATATACCTAAATTAAAATTATCTAAATACCCAACCCAAAGTCAATGAGAATAGAATCAAGAGACCCAAACTACAGCAAGCTATACAGAAAAGGGACCTGGTACACTATCAGTCCAGGGGGCTAAGCATGGAGGTATGTGATGCACGCTAGGAAGAGTGGTGGAAAGAGGTCAACACTGTTGGTAGGAATTGCCCTTAATTCACTGTCACTATATACCATAAATATAACTGTAAAATTGCATGTGAGAAGGATGGTGGTTAGAATCCCAGCATCTTGTATGGTCCTCTGAGCCTGCCAGGAGCTATTTCTGAGTGTAGAGTAACAACCCCTGAGCACTGCCAGGTGTGACCCAAAAACCAATTATATATATAATATATATAACTGATATATACAATTAATATAATTATATATTATATATATTATATATTAATATAATTATAATTAATATAATTAATATATAACTGTGAAAGACTTGTAATTCAGAAAAAGTAACATAAAAATAATTTTTTCTCTTTTATTTTTTAATAACTTTATCACGTCAAAGTGAATTCCAAGTCATTCACAGTAATATTTAAGGTACATAGTGACAATGAATTAAAGCCATTCCCACCACCAATGTTGTTCTCCCTCCACCCCTGTTCCCAGCATGCATCCCATAACTCACCCCTTTGTTTGATGGACTGCTAATGTAACAAGTCTCCTGTGTATATACCTTGTTGTAGAATGGGTATTGATTCTGGTATCGTTGACTTTGCGTTTGATGCTTAAATCTGATCATTTTTTATTTCCACTCAATGTTCATATGATCATTTTTTATTTCCACTCAATGTTCATATGACTGTTTGCTCCTGGTACCATCTATTATTTTTCCCTTAATTTATGAAGGAGAACAAGATGATTCAAGTTCTGTGTTTCTGTTGAAAAAGAAAAAAGAGAGAGAGAGAAAAATCTGGAAGGATACTGTCTACAGGCTATAAATTCAAAAGAAGAAAGGAAAAAAGAAAAACAAAAGACAAAAATAAACAAAATAAGAAAAACAAATAATGACAAAAAATATAACAGCAGCAGCAAAACTATTATACCAAAACAACCACCACAAGAAAGAAAAGAAAAAAAGAAAAAAAATGAAGTGCTATGTGGAGAGGCATTGTGAATTTTTTTGGTTTTGTTTGGTTTGTTTTTGCATAGGCACAATAAATATATTGGGGAAGTTAAAAAGGGAATTCCCTTGGCCTAGGAGATACAGAGTTTCTCCACCCTTGAAGTATACTATCATGGAAGTAACTACAGGCTCTATACATGCTCATTATTAAACCCCAAGGTCTTTTTATGGTGCCATGAAACTTTCTGCTCAGTTATGGATGACAAAATCAGTCCTCTGTAGTTAAAGATCTTGGTATTTCAATGGGTTATAGTGCCACATCTTACTCAGGAAGGACACACACCAATAGTGTAGTGTTCTCCTGAAAAGGAATTATTTGCCAAAAAGGCCCACTTAGAGCAGTCAAAATCACTTGACCCTTTGCGTGGATGGTTTGGCAATAATTCTAAATAGTGGCTATATCTATCTCTCTCTTTATTTTAAACCAATATTAGAAATCAGGCCTTAGTAATTTCTTCCTACAACAAGGACAGCAATCAATCCAGCCAAAAGTCTCCCACTTAACCGCTTCCTGTAATTTTTGCTACCTTGGCGCCTAGTTCAGGGTTTCCATATACTTAGCTCAAAACAAAGTAATTTTCACTTTTCCCCCGAAACTCTGAAACATTCCTCACATTACACCTGATAATTACCTTTTCCTTCTGTTTTACCCAAAGCAAAGCGAACCCAAAACAAGCTGCCTTTTCACCTTCAGTATCAGCTCTTTAAAATGCTAATTTAAGCCAAAGTCTTTCATTCTTCTCCCAGCCTCTTTGATGCCTAGAATTTGCATCTGCCTTCCAAGCCTCTAACCTTTAAAAGTCAGCCAGCTCAAAAAATAAATTTGTCTCTTGTTCCTTGTAAACGTGAGTCCCCATACTATCTGTGTGGTTTCATTCATTTTTACAATATATTTCCATCATTCGCCATTCCGCGTGCCCACCTTTTCCCCGTGGAATTTTTTCCCGAACTCCACGAAGGACCTGTTTGCAGGTGCTGAAGACTGCAAACAAAAAAATTTTTTTTCACAGCATTATAGGACAAAGTCTAGATAGAGGTTTTCTTTATGGTTCTAGAAGATCTGTTAGGTCTGTTGTAATCAGTCTTCTGTAAATAGTGTTCTTGGTTTTTGCTCAGATCTTAGGTCAAAGCCTAAAATACGGTTTTTCCTTATGGCTCCAGAAGTTTTGCTCGGTCACTGTTGTCAAAGTCAGAACTCAGGGATTAAAGATCTTGGTTTTTGTACAAATCCTAGGCCGAAGCCAATCTTTTTTATTGGTCCCAGGAAAAGTTCTCAGTCACGGTTGCCAAAGTCCATTTTCTGTAATTAGTGATATTGGTTTAATTTACTTAAGTCAAAAGATGGCATGTTTTCTTATTTCATCTTACCATTAGGTGATGAGATAAGACAACCTGCTCTTGGATCAAGTTTTTGCTGTTTCCTCATTGTCAGGTTGTTGTATCAACCTCTCGAGAATTGGTGCCAGAGCAGTATTAAAGATTCCCCAGGGGGTAGTTTTGTTCCTGGTGCTATTGCAGGAAACTGTGTTGAATCTTCGTTTGGGATCTGGGGTTCGGGGTTGGAGGATCGCTGTCCGATCATAGGGAGTCGGGTCCTCATGACAAATGTTCAGGGTGGGAGGTGCCCCTGTAATATAAAATATACGGGCTCTTACCCCTAGTAGATAAGATTTTGTTTCACACATACGATTTCCCCCTTTTTAGTGTGCCTATGCAAAATGGGCTATATTACATTGTTGGTGCATTTAGGGTTAAGAATGATAGGCTACAGAGTCTCTGTGCCATTTTTGACCTGAGCTTTTATCCCAAGCAGGACTTTTTCTTCTAGAATTTTATACCAAGCAGAACCAAAACAAGTGAAATTAACAAATATATATGAAAAAAGATAAAAATTAATAATTACAAAAGGATGGAGGAGGCTACCTATTCCTTTGAAAATAAACACACTAAGAGGTATAACAATTAAGGTATTAAACATACAAGGAAAATATAGATATCCCATTAAGTTTTTTGAGCTATTCTTGCGGGGGGAGGTCCAGGGTACATTTTTATCCCACAGCATACTCTTATTGAGTTTGCAGCAGTAAGGGATTAGGTAGTGACCTGGGTTTGTTTTTTTTTGGGGGGGGGGCAAATATGGTAGCACATTTAGGGGGGTAGTGAGAAGAAAAGCCACATAAAACAAGTCAGCAGAAGTAGTGGTTGTAGCTTCTTGCCAGGGCATGAGATTTGGGACAGAGCGGGTATCCTTTTGCTTTGGAAGCTGGGTGGTGGCTTATTGGGGCAGGAGTCTGGACTTAGTACCTACTGAGTTTAGAGCTGAGGGTAAAGAGGGTTAAATAGGGAAGAATAACGACTAACTATTGGGGGAGTTAAGAGGATATAAGGAGTTCTTAAGGGGGGGTAATATATAAGAGGAGCTATGTATGCTGCAGGCATGGATTGTTTACAATATAGGTTTGGCTGACAAAGAAGACTCCATTGTATACAAACTCATGCCTACATATAGACAAACATTAGAGATCTCTTCATAAGTTGATATTGGAGGCCTGACCATCATAGGGTCTAAGCACTTAAGAAATAATTAAATTAAGAAAAGATAAATACATCGCTAAATGTATAAATTGGAAGAGAAAGAAAAGAAAAAGGGATAATAAAGAAAAAATAAGTGAAAAAAGGGGCCGGAGTAATGGTGCAAGCAGTAAGGCATTTGCCTTGCACACGCTAACCTAGTATGGACCACGGTTTGATCTCCCGGCATCATATATGGTCCCCCAAACCAGGAGCAATTTCTGAGAAAATGACCAAGAGTATTCCCTGAGCATCATCGGGTGTGGCCCCCAAAACAAAAACAAAAACAAAAACAAAACAAAAAAGAGAGAGTGAGAGAGAGAATAAAAAGGAAAAAAGAAAAATTGAGCTGGCACCTAGGGGTTGGAAGGTTTTCCCATTTCTAAGCACTTCTTCAATGACAGGGGTGAAATTTGCTAAATGAAGCTTTCAGAGATAGGTTTTAAAAAAAAATTAAGAGTTTTAGTATAGAAGATAAAACAATGTTATTTTACTCTCTGGACACATGAGAATCATGAGAAATATAAAACAATGAAAGCCTCTAGTATTCAAGCAGTGGCTAATTTAATAGATTTGGTAAGTCAAAACATAAGAGTTTAACTTACACTTTGGTAGAAGTAGTAAATCTAATTAATTAACCAGATAAATAGTTAAAAAGAGTTTATTTCTGATTCCTTTTGGAAGCACAGACTCTTTATTAATAGGCATCCACTATATTGTATTTTATCTGCTATGATTCTGAGTTAAGATATTTATCTGGTAAACTATTTATCTTGGTAAACTATTAAGTTTGTTTTAATTAAAATGCCTTTTTTCCCCTTGTTTTAAAATAATTTTTTAAAATGCTTTTTGATGGATGTTATAGAAGTTTTCTGCTCCATCTAGGGGAGAGTAAAAGAGCATGTATGAAGCCTGTAGTTATACCCATGACAGTATATTTCAAGGGCAAAGGAACCCTCTATCTCCTAGGCTAGGAAAATTCCCTTTTTAATCTCCCTAATTTTTACTGTGCCTATGCAAAAAATAAAGCACAAATTAAATTTTTCTTTAATTTTTTTTTTTTTTTTTGGTTTTTGGGCCACACCCGGCAGTGCTCAGGGGTTACTCCTGGCTGTCTGCTCAGAAATAGCTCCTGGCAGGCACGGGGGACCATATGGGACACCGGGATTCGAACCAACCACCTTTGGTCCTGGATCGGCTGCTTGCAAGGCAAACACCGCTGTGCTATCTCTCCGGGCCCCCTTTTCTTTAATTTTTTGGTAAGTATTGATGCTTGTGTTTTTTGTTTTGTTTTTGTTTTTGTTTTTGTTTTTTCATTTTCTTTTCTTTGCCCTTTTTTTTTTTTACTTCTGCTTTGATTTGTCTTTATTTCAGGGCCGTGGTTAGTGTTCGGTTGTTATCAGTATTGCTGTGATGCTTTTCAGGTTTTTTGTTTGTTTGTTTTTGTTTTGTTTTATTTTGAGTTTGATTTTTCCTGTATTATTTTTATGTTTTCTTTTCTTTTCCTAAACTTACACAATAGTCTCTATAAAATCTGTATATGTATGGATTGAATCCATTAAAATATTATCTTCAAAAAAAATAAACTGCCTTTTGAGAAAATAAAGTGTCACCTTTCAAATAGAATTTTGAGCTGCTATAGCAACCAAGAACACTGTCACTATTTATTCTGAATAATACAAAAGCATCTTTAAATACAAAAAAATCATTTTTGAAACATGACCTTATCGTTAGCTATTGGTTTTAAATCAAATTACACCGAAAATTAGTTGAAGCCATCAATGGGAGGAAGTGCAGTTACTTTACAGAAAAGTAGAGAAAGTTGAACTTTCTTTGAGAAGTATCAGAGTTAGATAGAAAACGATTAATGTACATTCTACTAAAGAATAAACAATTTTCTCTCAACTGATCAGAGATCATCCATTAAATTCAAATTACCTGGTAAAAATAGGATGTTGATTTTTCCCATGCAAAAATAAAAGCTTTTAAAGCAGAAAGATAGCTAATTGAGGTAAGCTGGGAGTGGCACACAGAGTAGTGAAATATTCCACAAATGTGGACGTTTAAATCAATTTCCTGTATCCATAAAGAACAGACAAGTTCATTGCAAAACTTCTGACATTGGAAACAGAATTCTATGAGGTTTATAACATAATTTTTAAATGAAACTTACACCAAAAATTCACAGAATATAAAATGCAGAGATTTCCTGATAGAGTATGAACCTGATACAGGAAGATTAAACAATGTATAATCCCATGATTATTTAGGTAATAGTGATATGTATCCCTAGATAGTGAAGATGTTAAGTTAGGAATTTGTGGTAAGTTTTCCCAAGTTAAGAAGAGTGCCAGGTAGAGATTTTTTGGATAAATATACTCAAGGTTTCAAAACAAATCTTAAAAATTGAATTATGCATAATAATGGATACCATACGGCATGCCGAAATTTGAACCAACATCGGTCCTGGGTCAACCTCTTGCAAGGCGAATGCCCTTCCGCTGTGCTATCTCTTGGCCCCAGCAGTCCATTTTTAATATTATTTACTTGTCCTTTGTCTTACCTCAATTCTTCAATTCTCAGAATATATATAAATAATACCTACTGCAAATATTGGAAGTATTTTAGGAATTTTAATCAATGTGCAATCAATCTTTTTCTCTTTCCTGCTCCTATAATTTCCAACTTTTATAGAATTTAATAAATTTTACAGAGATTGACAGGAATGTTTATATTTAAAACAATTTGTTTGAAATTAAGGATTTTTTTGTTTGTTTATTTGGGGGGATGACAAATATTTTTAAAGTCATGATATTTTTTTAGTGATTCACTGAAACTAGAGCTATAATTCTGTAGGTAGAGTGTTTGCCTTCCAAGAACAGACCAGGGTTTGATCCACTGTACCTCATATGGTCCTGGTATCCACCAGAAGTTATCCTGCATGTACAGAAAGCAGTAAGCCCTGAATACCATGGGGTGGCTCAAGAAACAACAGCAGAAATGACAGACCACACATAATGAAGCAAAATAATTATTTTTGATTATAACAAATACAATATTCATATGTATATACCTATTAATATATTTATGTTTCACATTTCAGAATGAATTTGTGAATTATCATATTTATAGTTGAAAAACAAAATTAAAAGATCGATCATAAAAGTTCTTTTAAAAGCATTTTTCATCTCAATTTGAACAAATATTTATTAGTTCCTACTACTTCAGGCTGCCTCATTAGATGAAATTGAATGACAGGCCTGAATTGTGGTAGAGCAGATGCTCATAATGTGAGACACTGGGTTTAATTTTAAGCAGAGCATTAAAAAAGGGAATTTTATTAATTGTATAAGAAGTTTGGCTTTACACAAGTTAAGTTTAGCTCTATTACACAATAGTTTTTGAGATATTATGCAGCTGTTTATGAATAGTTTAAGCTTCTGAATTCTCAGCTGTAAAGAGCCTTAATATGCTTTGCTCTGCTTAACTGCAAATCTATCTACTTGTGTAGGTGTACTCATAAGACTGACAAAGATTGGTTACCAGAAGTGAAATGCTCTCCATCTCCCTGGAGATTCTTCACCTTAATCTAGTGCTCTCCTTCTCCTTCTCCTACTCAACTATAGTGCCCAGATTAACCAGGCCAACATTTGGTGGCAAAATGACTAATTCTTTCTCCAATTGTTTGTTTTGTTTTGGGGCTACACCTGAGAATGCTCAGGGATTACTCCTGGCTTTGTGCTCAGAGGGATCACTCCTAGTAAAATTAGGAGTCCATATGCATCTGTGGTGCTGAAAATCAAACAGGTATGCACTGTGTGTAAAGCAAATGCCCTACCCATTGTACTCTCTGGACCCAATACTTTTCTCATTAGATTAAAATAAAAAACTTACAGGTGCAAATAGTAGCAAATATTTTTTGTATAGACCCAAAAAAGAGGGATAAGAAATATTGCCAAGAGTAAAATGACTGTGTGCTAAATATTTTAAAGTAATTAATAGATCTGGACAGCACTGTAATTCTGTATTTATATATTTTAATGTATTTATTTTTGTTTTGGGGACACACCCAGTGATGCTCAGGGGTTACTCCTGGCTATGCGCTCAGAAATAGCTCCTGGTTTGGGAGACCATATGGGATGCTGGGGATCAAACTGCGGTCGGTCCTAGGCTAGCACGCACAAGGCAGATGCCTTATGATTTGCACCACCACTTTGGCCTCAAATTTTTTTATTTTAATCTTTAATTTTATATGAAGCTTAAATATTTATATTTTGCTCTGAATTGGATTTGTATCTTAATAAAACTTTCCATTCTCAACAAAATTTTGGCTAAACCACAAACAGACTTGATAATATTTTTTATGGTGCTGTTTAGAAATTGCTCTACTGATTTTATTTTGTTTTGATTTGGGCTTTTTTTTTTTTTTTTTGGCCATCCTGGAAGAACTCACTCCTGGATCTGAGGGTGCTAGAGATCTCAGGGATCACTCCTGATTGGGTGTGAGGATGACTTTGGGTACTATAGTACCAGACAAAACTTTTTTCATAATTACTACCATTGAACCATATCCCTTAGTAGTTTAAAAAAAGAGGAAGTTTCTGTATATAAAGGTTTTTATTCTCCTGTGATAGTAATGGCTTTGTCCATATAATCAAAGGGATCACCAGAGTTTTTGAATTAATGTTATGTTTTATTTTTTATAATATCTTTATTTAAGCACCATGGTTACAAACATTTTGACTAACCAGCCCTTTCATTACAAAAGTCATCTTTGATCAAGATACCTCTGTACAATGGGATACTAAAACTTAGAATAAAGTATGTTTAAATCCAGATATTAAAAATCTATTAATTTATCTGCATAAGTTTAATGACTATGGTCTAAGTATATTTATTATGAAAGATAAAGAGATGGTATGGAATTAGTGATCATGTTGGTTCACATAAAAAGGCTATATTTGTTATGAAGGATGAAGAGATGGTATGGAATTAAGGATCATGTTGGTTCACATAAAAATGATTATTCAGCTATTTTAGTCAGGTTATGCTTATAATATAGAAGTAAGAATTAAGTATGATCTAGAATACCCAAAGACCAAAATGTCACCTTATTCATTTAGCTTCAAATGGTGGGCACCTAGTTCTCATAGTTGGAGAAACTAATTTTCTTTAAAATAAGACTTATTCAATATTAGTTTAATTTTCATGACAGAGTCCTCCCATGTTCAAAATAGTGTAGAAAAAATGTTATACAAGTAATTTATTATATGAACGAATTAAAATAAAAGTAGCCAGCAATATGATGAATTAATATTTAAAGCCAACTTTTTTTATTTGGGGTTAAGTTAATCACGAAGAATGTTCATTTGGCATTACAAATTAAAAAGTTCATCTCTTGCTTTCCAAACATTTATGTGCACTCCAAAATTCAATAGGTTTCCAAGCACATTCTGCAAAAACATAAAAAGAAAGCAAAAGAAAAGTAGAAGGTACTAAAGACATAGTATAGAATATAGAGCATTTGCTTCATATGCTGTAGACCTGTGTGCAGCCCCAGCACCATACAGAAGTGATTCCTGAGGGCAGAGTTAGCACTACCAGGAGCAACTCCTGAATACTGAAGTAATAGTAATGTCAGAGCATTTTCAGGTGTGGCTCCTCAAGCAAAAAAATCTCCCATGTATTAATGATACAAATTTTTATAATGCATCAAGAGTTGTTCTAGATTACCATCCCCAAACTATTTTAGAAGTGCTTTGGGTCACTACTAACTCTGCACTCAGGAATCACTCATGGATATGCTCAGGGGACCATACAAAATGCCAGAGATAAAAGCCCTCTCCACTGTACTATTACATCAGCCTAATTTTTGTTGTATTGAATATAATTCAATAAGAAACTAATAATCTACTTTTAAAGCGAGATAAAAACAAAATCAAGTGTTAACTTACTTTTCAGCTCTGTGTTGTTAGCAGCTGTTGCTCTTAATAATAAATGAAGTTATCACTTAGAGCAATCTTGAAAATAAATGGAAATAATAATGTTTTTCATTTTGATTTAACTGAAAACCAGTTAATGGGAAAGGAACAGACCTTCCCCCAACTGAATAAAACAGTAGTTCACTGTCAACCAGGTTAAGTGTGTATTTTTAAGTGACCTAATTTATTGATGTACACAACTATTGGAATGAAGAAGACATTGGAGATCCTTAATATAGAGCCATTAGAATGAGACCAGAAAGCTATCAATTTTCAGTAAACAGGAATCATTGAATTAATTTCATTTTGAGATGACTGAGCTTATTTTATATTAGTAGTGGGCATTATTGTCTTTAACCTGCTTTTCTGTGTCATTAGTTCATGGCATTAATCTGAACACATTTAATCATGAAAATATAGATGAGAGAAGGTTGATACCAATATTTTCACTTATTCTAAATATAAGAAACACAGGTCATCATTTTCCCAAGAATAAGTAAATACCACAGCCAAACTTGGCTTTATGTCCTTGTTCTAATTCAGAGCTTCATTCACCATTCTCTCTGTAAGACTGAATTCTTTAAGACTCATAATTAAACTCGTTATTTATGATTTTAAAAGATTATGTGCATATGATATGAGAATGTTTGGTTTAAATAATATTTTTAAGAAATCAGAGTAATTCTTTGTCTTGACCTAATATCATCAATGGTATACTATGTAATAAGATCAAATATTTATATAATCTGATTTTATAGGTAGTTATTTGATGCCAAGTATAGAAACTCTGGGTGATAGAAAATATTTATAGAGATACACAGTACACATGCAATTGTTGTGAGTACTGTCATTGTTACAATCTGTATAACTAATATGATACATTACTAAATATAAATTTGTATGCATGCTTCCAGTCATTGGTAAAGATTTTACCAAAGAGCTAACACTAAAACACATTCACTTTCTTTTTTTTCCTCCCCTACCTGCTCTCAACACATTCATTTCAATTGCATTCTATGGATCCAAAAATGATAAGAAATGCTCTCTTTAAATCAAAGGATACAAGCATACTCTAACTGTACATAGTAAAAGCCCTATATATATTTCAGAGACATGAAAAAATGACAATTATCAATAAGTTATATATTTTTAGTGAAGAGGAGGTAATTTGGAGTCAGCCTACTTGTATTAGGAGCCTATAAAGAATTATCCTGACTGTGCTTAGAGATTACATCTGGTGCTATTGTGGGGACCATTTGTGATTGGGGATCTGAAACAGGGAAAGCCACATGCAGGGCAATTACCTTCATATTGATACTATCATTATGAGCCTTAATTATTGCATTAAAATATTTTCTACAAATTAATAAGAAAAATAAATTCCTTAGAATATGAAAATAAAAGAATAATATAATACAGATGTACTTGATTTTCAAAATTCATTCTTAATCATTATCAAGCAAATAAAAAATAAATAAAATAGTACTTCCTATGCACTCAAGCAACATGTGATAAATGATATATATAAATGAGTATTTTATTGCCATTTACTGCTGGCAATTTTATAATAAAACTGTATTAGAAATAGGGTATGCAATATTTATCAAGGACTATCTTTATCTTAATTGCATTTTATATTATATTTTAATATTGTGGATCTTAAGTAGCTACTATAAACATAAATTCATAATTATAATATAAAATTCTAACATAGTCAAGTTTTATAAAACGATTACTATTAAATTGTAGCAAAAGGAAAATTCTTGATGTTTTAAGTTAGAGTGTTATAATGTACATGTAAAAATTATGAAATTTTAGATTGAAATATATTATATTATAGAAGACATATAATTAGTATTTTTGTAATATTTTCTCTGTAGTCTATAATATGTTATAGTATTCATCATTTTGAAGATTGTTTTAATACATATAAAACAAAACAAGTAAAAAACTTACCTCATTATTTGCTTTGTCTACATTTGAAAGTTAAATTGAGAAAGCTACTGGTAAGCAAATCAGCAAAAGTTGTCATTGAAGGAACCAATATGTAGTGGATCCAACTACATGTCTCATTACAATCATCCTTACCTATATTTAGCTCACATTATTTTAGACAAATTTTTTTCATTTTGTTTGTGGGAAATACTTTACCATTAATTTTTGTTTATGAAAAGTGACAACATGTCATGACAACATGAAACACTAAAATTATCACTGAGCAAAAATAAATAAATTTATATTAAGTAGAATTTTCAACTAGTTTCTCTAGTATGGATCTGAAACGTGGCCAAGAAGCACTAGAAAATAGTAGAACAGTTATTGCCAAAAGCCTAAAGGAAAGTTGGTCCTCTGTTTACCCATCTACTACCCCAACATCTCATCCTTCACTTTGTTACTTTTGTAGATGAAAAAAGAAGTGATAGCCTCAGGGAGAATTTTATAATTCTTCCTGTAACCTAATGATCTATAGCCCATTCTTTCTTCCCTGTACATTCTCTACCCTGTGACATTAGAAAAAAACATTTTTTTTTTATGGACAGAAAGTTTGCCATCTTCTCAAATTACCATCACCTTAATTCAACTTTTTTTTTTACTTTTCTTCTCTTATCAATATTTTTATTCATTAACTGGCCTTAGAGTAGACAGTATCTAGACTCAGACTTGGTAACAGATTTATAATAATATATTTACAATAATACCCTCTTATTTAGTCTAGCAGAAAGGATATGTCTGTTTTGTTTTGTTTTTTCAGAAAACAGCTACTGTAGACAAGTAACTAATGACAGATATTCTGGTGGTGACTGAGAAAATGACAGTTAAGGCCAAGTGTACTAAGAAACAAATGTCTGAAAGAGGTTGACGAAAATTCTTCACTGTGCAGTATCTTCATATAGTCAACAAGATAGATATCTTTTTAAACATTGAATGGGTTAGTAATAATTCAGTTAGAAGCCATTGAAAATGCGACCTGTGGGCCCAGAGAGATAGCACAGCGGCGTTTGCCTTGCAAGCAGCTGACCCAGGATCTGCTGGTGGTTGGTTCGAATCTCGGTGTCCCATATGGTCCCCCGTGCCTGCCAGGAGCTATTTCTGAGCAGACAGCCAGGAGTAACCCCTGAGCACAGCCGGGTGTGACCCCCCCAAAAAATGTGACCTGCAAAGCATAGTATTTCTAATTTATCAAATTAAAAAACTGGATTATTTTAAACATGGGATCTCTTCAAATTCAATGAAAGATGGCAACTGCGGGTGTCCTGCAAGCCCCCCGAGGGGGCCCGACCAGCGGAGAATAGGAGAGAGGCTTACGGACAGCTGCACCTTTATTTTGCGTAGCTCAGATCAAAATCGCACCTGTAAAAATCTAAGAGGTTAGTAGAAAAATGGCCTAAGACAGAAACTATGTTCAAAGGCTCTTTAATATGATTCTGCGCTCACTTATATAGACAAGGTAAAAGGGGGCAGGCAAAAGGCATGTCAATCATTCGTTTGGCGGGCAAACTGCTTCATTATTCCAAATAAGGTATAAGCCCAGTATAGGTAAGAAGAAACAAAGAGAGTAAATCATTTTCCAGAAGGGAGGGAGAAGCAGTGACAATATTGCAAGCACTCCTAAATCAGCAGCTTTCAAGGAATTGCCCTATGACCCTAAAGTAGGGTTTGCAGACCACTTTCCGGAACTCTCAGCAGGTTTTATGGTGGGGCAAGCTCTGTTGCATAGGGCGATGAGGTTTAGCTATTAACTCAGGAATGTAAGTTATAGGGAGACTTGGCTCCATGGTATCAGGCAGTGTCTTCCTCCCCTAGGCTGAGAAGTTACTTTATTACTTGATGGTTGCCTTTTTCCTGTTGGTATATGGGCTCATAGCAAACAGCACTTAGCACTGAAAAAATGGCAGGGAGTTTTGCAAAAGTAACCACTGAGTCAGTCACGGTAGCCAACAGGCAACTATTATGAAGCCCCTGGCCTCAGTTTTTTTCTATTCCTATGATATAATCTGTTACACTACAGAAATGAAGAAATGAAAAGTGTCATACAAACTGGTCAATTTTATTGGTCCATTGTTACTTTTAAATCTTGTCCACCAAAAATGCAGCAAATCAAATATATAATGGAAATTGGGAGGGCTGGAAAATAGTAAAATATATAAGGGAACACTGGATGTCTCACTTACTCCTAGATCCCTAGCATTTGTACTGGTAGTGGTCAAGAAATTTGCAGTTATCATTCATGTGTGAACAAAGAAAATCTAAAGTGTAATGAGCTGCTAGACTAAGTTTCTAGGTCTTGAGAGGTAGAGAGTGGAGCCCCTGAGACAGATTGTAGAGCAGCAGGTAGCACCTGCCAGGGGACATAGAGTATAGGATTTTACCTGCATACCTCAGGCTCAGAAGCAATACAATTGATTGGTGACAGCATGGATCAGACCTGGTCATCATTCACTGGCAATGAAAATGAAGAGGAACAGAATGAGTTATGCCATACAACAGTAAATAAGAAACAGAGATAAGATAGAGACAGAGAAAGGTAGAAAGAGAGATTTGGTCATGTTGCAAGTCAGCCCCTGATGAGGTTGACTGATGGAGGGATGGAGGATTAGGCCTTTCTCCTCCAGCTCGGACCACACGTCTATTACCCTGTTCAGCCAGCAGTTCTGAGGAGAATGCGGTGGGAAGAAAGCCAACAGGCAGTCAGGCTTCGGAAGAAAACAGTTCTTTATTCTGTGAAGAGGCTGAAGCTAAAAGGCCTAAGAATAGGCCTCAGGAAAAAAGCCTCTCGCCTTCCACAGACCCTTGCTTTTATGTCCAGAATCAGATACCACTCAATGGTGGGATCAGGTACTACCCAGTGGTGGGAGCAGAATCAGGTACCACCCTAGGGTGGAAGCAGAATGCCAGGCCACACCAATAATCACCAATAATCACCAATAAGGGTAGGTTTAGTAATATAATAAGCCCATTAAAATGTTTACATACACAACAGAAGAGTGTCATGAACCTCTATCTAAAAACTGGAAAATAAACTCAGATATAAAAAAAAATTGGGTTTTTGTATGCAAATATTTAACAAATTAATCAAAGATCCATATACTTGGACTCTGCTGTGTCTCTGAAGCATGGCAGACATCTTGGGCCTTATCTCTGCTTGCTTCAGCCTGGGAAATTTGATCTTCTCTGGCATCCTTCCTTGAGGGCTCACCTTCTCCTGAGGTGAGTCTTCCCTGCCCACAGACTGTGGAACTAGCTGACTCTGCTGTGTCTCTGGATCACGGAAGACAGAAGACATCTTGGGCTTTCTCTCTACTTAAGTCTGGAAAATTTGATCCTCTCCAGCATCCTTCCCTGAGATCTTGACTTCTCCTGAGGTGAGACATCCAAAGGTTGTAGTCAGAGGAGTTTGCTTTGCTTCGCTGCTGTGCACCCCACATGGCTTTCCCACTGGTAAGGCAATCACCCTAATCTCTCTGGTCCCCACACATTTATTTTTATTCCAAGTTTTCTTTCACTTATACGGCAAATAAATTATGCTAGTTTTGTTCATATGCTGCTGCAGTGTTTAAAGAAGAACATTATAAATAGGAAAGAGATGACTTTCATAGCAATGATGCTTTTTTGGTCTGTATTATCAGAAATTTCAGAGAAAAAAGTGGAGCAGATAATATTTTAATTAACCTCATATTTCTGAAGCAAAGCTTTTTCAAATTCTACACAAGGTGAAATATGTGGTATTGTTATGAATCCTACTAGAATTCAGTTGAAAAAATTTTATGTTGAATATAAATATGATATATCATAGTTTATATTTAAACATAAATTTTCATTAGATAGAATGTCATAGGGAATCTAATCTTATCAAATTCAATTCTTAGAACATTTATATAATTTGATTTTGAATATGGAAAATATAAATTATAATTGTCTAGGAATAACCAACTATATCCTACCAAAGTTATTTTGTAACATTTAATAACTATTTTATAAGTATTATCTAAAATAAAATATTTTATAGTAAAAGCCTCAATAAACTTTAAAATATCAATTTATGCTTTTATCTTGCCCATTAACCATAAAAATTAAAAAATACTCAGATGTAGATGAATTGTTCTGTATAGTAGTATATATGTTTTAAAATCTTTCTAATTATTTTATGAACTGGTTTTCTTAGTTTGGTTTAAATCTTTTGTGAACCTATGTCCTAGGATTATGGTATACCAAATTTATGAGTTTGGTCTTTTTAATAAATTGTGATAATTGAAAATTTCACTATCAAACAGGAATACATTTGCTTCTTAATAAAGAAAGGTGTAGATAAATAAGAACACAATTAGCTTCTGAGATGTCATGATAAATAAAGTGGTTGTTATTATGTGTTGATTTATCCTGAAGCTCCTGTGAATGAACTCTTCTATTTAATTTATTTATTTAATTAAAACAATACCAAATTTATTTAATTAAACAATACCAAATTTATCTAATTAAACAATACCAAATTGAATTAACTTGGAGAAAAGTATTAGTTTAAGGCATTTTAGGCATTTTAAAAAGTTTTATTAAATATCAAGATAATAGATATTTTAGTTTGCTTACGAAGTCTAAGAAAATTTTATCTGATTGAAAGGAAAAATACTAGGGGCCAAGAGATAGCATGGTGGTAAGGTGTTTGCCTTTCATGCAGGTCATTGGTTCGAATCCTAGCGTCCCATATGTCCCCCGAGCCTGCCAGTGGCAATTTCTGAGCATAGAGCCAGGTTAACCCTTGAGTGCTGCCTGGTGTGAACCCCCCCCCCAAAAAAAGGAAAAACACAGGAATACTTGAAAATATTTAATTTGAAATAATTATCTATTCAATATAAAAATATTGAAGTGAGAATAAATATAATCCATTTACCAGTTTTCTATGAGCATTTTTACAGTGCCAGCTGAGATTATTTTCACAAATATGATTGTGAACGCTATATGGGTTCAATTAAATATACCAACTATTTTAAATGTATTAATCATAAATGTATTTTGAATATAATTGTAGATAAGTTTATGAAAAATAAAAAAATGAAACCATATTTTCTTGAGAAAATAGCTGCCATTAAAATAAGTTGTTTATAAACTTATTAGAGTTTATGACTATTACCAAAATAAATATTTTCTTATGGGTTTTGATAGTGATTTTTAAGAGTGATTAACTTAAATGTATGTATGCAAGTAACACAAATAATGACAATACACCTCCATAGAGTTTCAATAATTAAAATCACTAATAAAACAATGAACCAAACCAAAAAAAAAATCAAATCAGTCAGCCCTTCTGTTGTTTTTACTAATCACCATAAATTTTTTTTGTTTTGTTTTTTATGGGGGGGGTGTCACACCTGGCAGTGTTCAGGAGTTACTCCTGGCTCTATGCCCAGAAATTGCTCCTGTCACGCTCCTGGGACCAAATGGGATGCCTGGATTCAAACCACCATCCTTCTGCATGCAAGGCATACACCCTACCTCCATGCTATCTCTCTAGCCTCTCACCATAATATTTTGACAGTTTTCATCTTATATAAATCATTTGCACATCATATAAGTATATTGTATCTGGTTTCATGCCGCAATATTGCTGAGGATTATTTATCTACATCTTTGAAGTAACTTCATTATCACTACTATATGGAATTTTGTTGTGTGATTGAACTAAAAATGCTTGCAAATTTTGCTACTGCTGGCTATTTGGTAGTTTCTAGTTGTGAGTTTCAGAACAAATGTTGTTCTCAATATTTAAGAAATGTTTTCGAGCCTATATATATATATATATATATATATATATATATATATATGCGTGTGTGTGCATTTTTACTGAATATGGGAAATGTTGGATCATAAGGATCTGATCAGCCTTAATGGTCAATTTTTATATAATCAGGTGATCATAGCTATCATTCAAACTATTCTTATAAAATAATGTTAAAAGAGAAGCATAAATATTTAGCTTTAGTTTTTGGGACTATGATTTCTGGTTCTCAGATATGCATGAAAATTCTATGCTTTCCAGTACTCATGGGAAGGCATATGGTGCCAGGGATTGAATCTAGTGCCAGTCACATGCACTAACTACATCTAGGGACTGTGCTCTATGAATACAATCATATGGCTACATAAGTATTTAATACTATATCACATAATTTTCCAGAGCCCCTTCATCTCAAAATTACCCCAGTACTTAAAAACAAAATAACTGAGCATACTAATGATTAATAGGCTCTATTTTATTGTTTAGTCTGCCTGTGTTGTATCTAATAGAATCAGATAGCTTCCTTCTTTATTTTTGTAAGTTTTTAGGTAATTTTTTATTTCTCCCTTGACTTCTACACTGACATAATATCTATTACATAACATATTCCAGAATCTTCAAAAATCAAACCTTCTTGGTGAACTGTTCATCAGATCATTTTAGTGCCTATCTTTGTCTTTTATAACTTTTAGGTGAAATCTAGTTTATCCTACATAATACTAATTCCTGCATTTTTTAGTTTGATTGAAATATTTTACTCATGCTTTAAATGTGAATGTCCCTTGATCTGATGTGTGGTGCCTGTATGCATATTATAAAAATATAAATCTTACATTTTTATTTATACAAAATCAACAAGCTATTGTTCTCTCATTTTCTTTATAGGTACCTATCAATTCCTTATTTCCTATTTTAAACAAAGAATATTGAATAATTAATGCACTACTCATGAACTTTATCAGGAAAGTTTATCAGTACTGGGATACAAACAAATATTAAAGGAGAAAGAAGTATAATTTCTTGAATAATGAATGCAATGACCACAGAATATGCTTAAATGGCAAAATTTTTAAAAATCAATATTCATATCAACATTTGATCATTTATATTTCTTGAGGAAATATTTTATGCAATAATAACAAGTATGATAAATGTTAGAAGTTAATACTATATTAACATATTTTTAAGTTTTAGGCTGGTAGAACAATCAGTTTGAGCAATTAAGGAGACAAACAGGATAAAGAAAACAAGATACTTTTACATATGTATTATGCTTAATCCTGATTGGTATTTTAGATATGTGGATATTTATGATGAATCACAAACTGTAGAAAATTATTTTGCTAAATATTTTGACATTTTTGCATTCAGATGGAATTTATACCTTTTCAAGAAACATTACAAATGTTTCAAATACAAATGTATTGCACACTCTCTTAGTCATTTCATGTATTTTTATTAGGACTTATATTTTAAAAGAAAATGCAAGTGTCCTTTAAATTTTATTTATGGTTTTAATTACTTTGTCAATAATAAAAATTATTTTTGCATTAATTGCCTCAAATCTTATTAATCATAGAACCCTGCATCATATGAAGTAAAATATGCATTTTATACATATAAGCAATTTAATATTTTCCCTTGATAATTAATGTCTCTGGTGCTAATATTTTATGTAGCTATACTTAGCTAGACTTAGAAAAATAAGTATGTAGCTGTACTTAGAAAAGTAAGTATAACCCTAGGCATTTTAGTAAATTATCTTTTAATTTCTATTTTAGACTATTTTCTATTTTTATGACAAATATTATGTGACTATAATTAATTTGTAGTTCTTAGTGCTAAATAATTAAGTATGAAGAAAAACGTGCTGATAAGAAAATAATTTCAGATGATGGAAAAAAGATGGGAGTAATGGAATATGGGAGTAAACAGAAGAGCGGTAGTGTGTAAAGAAATTTGGGTTACTAAAAAGAAAACATTCTTAGAAAATTCCTATTTGAAAACCACATTCAGATTAACACTTATGTGCCTCACCATTTAAAGGTTAAAATGTATTAAATTTTAAAAATACTAGATTGGCTAGAAAAAAATAATTTAATGGGTTTAACTCAGGCTTTTTAAAATGGAGACTTGAGTTGAATCTCCAGCCTTACATGTTACCCTTTACCCTAATCATCACCAAGGGTAAAACTCAGGAAAAGCTAGTACTAGACCCTGAGTACCACATAGCTTTAAAACATAAAGAAAGAACACTAGCATTATGGGTTAAGTTTTAAAAATAAGTTCTGGTTGTTTTTGTAGTTTAGCCATTACTTTTAGTTTTGGGGCCCTGTCTGGCAGTGCTTGGTTGGGGCTTACTCCTGGCTTTAAAACAGGGATGACTCCTGATGGGGCAGAGAAGATCATATATGGTTCCAGGAATGGAAACAAGGTAGGTCATATGCAAGGCCTTACCCCAAGAGACTAATGTTTTATATGTGAAGTATTAACTTGTATTTATTTTTGTTAATATCATTGCTTGACATAAAGATATAGGTGCAGAATTTTATCATTTTACTTCGTTAATATTTTTATTAGATAAACTAAATAGATAATGATTAAGTCTAGAGTGCAAATATTTTTAGAAAAAAATCTCTAGTAACTTATTTTTGCAAAATAATGTAATGCTTGCATATTTTTATAATTATTTTTGCAAATATATCAGATTTTTAAAAAGTGATACCTAGAAGTAATAAAAAATGTAAGCATCAATTAAATAACCAATAAATTAGCAGTTATGTTTCAGTGAACAATTTCATGCTTTTAGGACATGGTTCAAGGTTATATGTAAGTCAACACTGGCTGGAATTCAAAAAAAAGTATTGTCATTAATGATGAAAAATTGATTTTTATTTTTCATATCCTGCATGAAAATTTTTTCCTACATGTCTGATGACAATTAGTGAAAAATTTGAAATGTACCTTTGAAAATCTCTTAAAATTAGAAAAATTTAGACATCATTAAAATCGTAATCTAAGTAATGAGTTGAACAGTATTTTCCTAAAATATATTAATATTAAAGATTATTCAATGTCTTTGAAATGAAAATCAGACCACAATAATAAATTTTCTTATATCTATACTAATTACTTAAGGGGCCGGAGCGGTGGCACAAGCCATAAGACTTCTGCCTTGCACGTGCGCTAGCCTAGGACTGACCATGTTTCGATTCCCCAGTGTCCTAAATGGTCCCCCAAGCCAGGAGCAAATTCTGAGCACACAGCCAGGAGTAACCCCTGAGCATCAATGAGTGTGGCCCCAAAACAAAACAAACAAACAAAAAAAGAATTACTAGAATAAAATAGATAATATAAAGTACTGGCCAAAATATATGATATATGAACTATTTTGTAACAGTAGGAATTAAAACTGTGAAGACATTTTTGAAAATAGTCTGTCATATTTCCAAAGTGTTGTATGTAAAACAAAGCTTTTTATTTTTTTCACCTAGAAATATTATCGCGCTAACTGAAAATGCTTTCATAAAAATTATACACAGATGTTTAAAGTAGTATTATTTATTAGAAAAAACATAAGTATTTAAATGTCTATTAAGTTATGAATTGTTAAGAAAAACATGCTTTACGCACAATAAACTATTGTTCAATAGTAAACAGGAAGTATTGATATGTGCTATAATATAAGCAGAATTTGAAATAATGTCAAGTGAAAAAATATTCTTTACAAAAAAATCATGTTGCATGATTTACTTAATATAAAATAACCTAATACACACATACATATATATAGAGAGAAAATATTAATAGTTGGTAAAGCCTGATATCAACTTCCCAGAAAAGTTGTTAAGGACTAATTGTAGACAGAAGAAAAATAAAGAAAAACTGCTCAAAGGTATTAGAGCAACTAATTATTAGTTTGCAAATATAGTGTTATAACTGTTAATTTATTTTATGTTTGTATTTTTGGGCCATACCTGACTATGGTCAGGGCTGTTTCTGCACTCAAGTGTTGCTCCTATCCAGTTTAGGGGACAATATAAAATGCTGAGAATCAAACCCTGGTCCACACCATGCAAGGCAGAATTCCTATCTACTGTACCATCTCTCTGGCCCTAGACCTTTATTTTCAAGAGATCACGTCACCTAGGCGAAAGGAGGCATTTGACAAGGATGGATTGACTACTAATAGATAAAAGCTTCTTTTCAAAGTGAATACATATCTAATATTGGTTGTAGTAACGTTGCTTATCTCAAAATATATTAAAAATAAGTGAACTGGCCAGTCATATATGTAAGTTTTGTTAATTATATATCAATATTAACAATATAGTTGATTGGACCATTATATCCTACTGAGCATTGGTATCATAAAGAAATGCAGTTAGAGCTTTAATGCTTGAGCTTCAAATCCTTTATTTAAATAAAAAGATAGAGAAATCATCTTTCTTTTCATTTTTTCATTTTTCAGAGAAAATCTTTGTGAGATTGTCTGAGTTTATATAGTTTAAATATGTATAAAAAACATGACCTCTTGTGTAGATTAATGATCAAGAAATCATATGGCTAACCATGGAAATAATGAATACAAGCCAATAACAAAAATACAAACTGTCTAGTAATTAATAAAGGAAATAAAAAGAAAGCAATTTGAATTCATAACAGTGAATATAGTTTTCCTCAGCATAAAGCAGAGTTGGCAATTATGTCAGATCTTTAAAAATAAGTTAAATTTCAATAGAGCCAAGCAATATATCAAAGCATAGTTTATGTTAACAATTATTCATGTTAGAAATAAAAATATAAATTAAAATGTAACATTTTTCCTATCACAATCTGTTTTGCTTTTAATCACTCATCTTATACCCACTCTTCTGTAGGGAATTATTATACTTTAGTTTTCATTCAATTTGACATTGTTCCATTAAGGCATCTATAGCTTTAAGAAACTGCTAGAGTCCTCTGGGTGTTGAAAGCACTCTTTGGAGTAAGTCTATGCCAGAGCAGTGGTAGGTCTTCCCTGGTAGAGGTTTGGATCCTGGTAATGCTATAGACAACTGTTGTTGTTTCCATAGAAGGTATCCATTGTTCAGGGCAGATCGCTCCGCATCTAATGGTATGCTGAAACTAGAGGATGCTCCCCATCAGCCTGACATCGATGAAAGAAACGCACAGAATCCAGAATTTTTAAATATAAGAACCTGATACCAACAATAGCTAAGGTGTAAAAAAGTTTCACCGGGACCATGAAGAATGCCTCGGGTTGGACAGACTGGTATGCCTGTAACCCAGAGTAGGTCTTATGCCAATAAACTTCTGGGGTGAGGCCTTCTTGTAATCAGGCCAAGGATTTTTCTTTTTCATTTTCCCCATATTTTTCTGGGCTTACGCAAAAAACTACAATTGCCACTATCACACTTTTACTATATATTTTTACTCATCCTTTTAAGGAAAAAAAAAAATTTACTGAACTTAAAAGCAAATAGCTGTAGTAGAATGCCTGTCTCAAATACAGGCAGGGATTGGGAAGGGGGGAGGGGGAATGTTACACAGATGAAGGGGGGTGTTCTGTTTGTGACTGTAACCCAACCATGATCATGTTACTTAAATAAAAAATATATTAAAAAAAAAAGAAACTGCTAGAGGGGCCAGAGAGATAGCACATCAGTAGGGCATTTGCCTTGCATGCAGCCAACCCAGGATGGACCTGGGTTCTATCCCTGGCATCCCATATGCAGCTCTAAGCCTGCCAAGAGAGATTGCTGAGTGCAGAGCCAGTAAATAACCCTGGGCACCATTGGGTGTGGCCTAAAAACAAAATAAAACAAAACAAAGAAAAAGAAACTGCTAGATTTTCAGAATATATATGTGCATCTCAAAAATATTTTTCATTTATAGATAGTACCCATAATAACTACAGTACCTACAATAATTTAACACTCCCATTTTTTACAATTTGAAATTTTTTATTAGCAACATTTTAGAAGATTATTATTTTTGTCTTTTGTTTTATTTTACAGCATGGCCAAATGTTTTACTGTGTATATGTTTATAATTATATCATTTATTTATACCAAGAAATAAAATGGATTGTCTATTTACAGTATCTTTTCATTGGTCAAATATATTTCTTTTTCTTCTTTTATTTATTTATTTTTTTTAATTTTATTTAAAAACCTTGGTTACATACATGATTGTGTTTGAGTGTCAGTCATGTAAAGAACACCACCCATCACCAGTGCAACATTCCCATCACCAATGTCCCAAATCTCCCTCCTCCCCACCCGACCCCCGCCTGTACTCTAAACAGGCTCTCCATTTCCCTCATACATTCTCATTATTAAGACAGTTCAAAATGTAGTTATTTCTCTAACTGAACTCATCATTCTTTGTGGTGAGCTTCCTGAGGTGAGCTGGAATTTCCAGCTCTTTTCTCTTTTGTGTCTGAAAATTATTATTGGAAGAATGTCTTTCATTTTTCTTAAAACCCATAGATGAGTGAGACCATTCTGCGTTTTTCTCTCTCTCTCTGACTTATTTCACTCAGCATAATAGATTCCTTGTACACCCATGTATAGGAAAATTTCATGACTTCATCTCTCCTGACAGCTGCATAATATTCCATTATGTATATGTACCACAGTTTCTTTAGCCATTCGTCGGTTGAAGGGCATCTTGGTTGTTTCCAGAGTCTTGCGAATGGTAAATAGTGCTGCAATGAATATAGGTGTAAGAAAGGGGGTTTTGTATTGTGTTTTTTTGTTCCTAGGGTATATTCCTAGGAGTGGTATAGCTGGCTCGTATGGGAGCTCGATTTCCAGTTTTTGGAGAAATCTCCATATCGCTTTCCATAAAGGTTGAACTAGACGGCATTCCCACCAGCAGTGGATAAAAGTTCCTTTCTCTCCACATTCCCGCCAACACAGTTTATTCTCATTCTTTATGATGTGGGGAACATATTCTGAGTATTCAAGCATATTCCACTGATCTGAGGGCCTGTCCTTATACCAATACCATGCTGTTTTGATAACTATTTACAGTTTAAAGTTGGGGAAAGTAATTCCTCCCATATTCTTTTTCCCAATGATTGCTTTAGCTATTCGAGGGTGTTTATTGTTCCAAATGAATTTCAAAAGTGCCTGATCCACTTCTTTGAAGAATGTCATGGGTATCTTTAGAGGAATAGCATTAAATCTAATAATGCCTTTGATTATGTTAAGCCTGCCAATCCATGAGCAGGGTATGCGTTTCCATTTCTGCATGTCCTCTCTTATTTCTTGGAGCAGAGTTTTTTAGTTTCTTTGTATAGGTCCATCACATTTTTAGTCAAGTTGATTCCAAGATATTTGAGTTTGTATGGCACTATTGTGAATGGGGTTGTTTTCTTAATGTCCATTTCTTCCTTATTACTATTGGTGTATAGAAAGGCCATTGATTTTTGTGTGTTAATTTTGTAGCCTGCCACCTTGCTATATGAGTCTATTGTTTCTAGAATCTTTTTGGTAGAGTCTTTAGGGTTTTCTAAGTAGAGTATCATGTCATCTGCAAACAGTGAGAGCTTGACTTCTTCCTTTCCTATCTGAATTCCTTTGATATCTTTTTCTTGCCTAATCGCTATAGCAAGTACTTCCAGTGCTATGTTGAATAGGAGTGGTGAGAGAGGACAGCCTTGTCTTGTGCCAGAATTTAGAGGGAAGGCTTTTAGTTTTTCTCCATTGAGGATAATATTTGCCACTGGCTTGTGGTAGATGGCCTTAACTGTATTGAGAAAGGTTCCTTCCATTCCCATCTTGCTGAGAGTTTTGATCAAGAATGGGTATTGGACCTTATCAAATGCTTTCTCTGCATCTATTGATATGATCATGTGGTTTTTATTTTTCTTGTTGCTGATGTTGTGTATGATGTTCATAGATTTACGGATGTTAAACCATCCTTGCATTCCTGGGATGAAACCTACTTTATCATAGTGGATGATCTGCTTAATGACGCATTGAATCCTATTTGCCAGGATTTTGTTGAGGATCTTTGCATCTGCATTCATCAGCGATATTGGTCTGTAATTTTCTTTTTTCGTAGCATCTCTGTTTGGTTTAGGTATCAGGGTGATACTGGCTCTATAAAAGCTATTTAGAAGTGTTTCCATTTGTTCAATTTCATGAAAGAGTTGCCAGGATTCGTAGTAGTTCCTCTTGCAAAGTTTGAAAGAATTCAATAGTGAATCCATCTGGGCCTGGGCTTTTGTTTTTTGGCAGACATTTGATTACCGATTTAATTTCATGAATGGTGATGGGGGTGTTTAGATATGCTACATCCTCTTCCTTCAACCATGGAAGATTATAAGAGTCCAAGAATTTATCCATTTCTTCCAGGTTCTCATTTTTAGTGGCATAGAGTTTCTCAAAGTAGTTTCTGATTACCCTTTGAATCTCTGTCATATCAGTAGTGATCTCTCCTTTATCATTCCTAATACGAGTTATCAAGTTTCTCTCTCTCTCTCTCTTTGTTACGTTTGTCAGTGGTCTATCAATCTTGTTTATTTTTTCAAAAAACCAAATTCTGCTTTTGTTGATCTTTCAGACTGTTTTTTGGGTTTCCACTTCGTTGATTTCTGCTCGCAGCTTTGTTATTTCCTCCTGTCTCCCTAGTTTTGGGTCCTTTTGTTGAGTACTTTCTAGTTCTATTAGCTGTGTCAGTAAGCTACTCAGGTAAGCTCCTTCTTCCTTCCTGATGTGTGCTTGCAAAGCTATAAATTTTCCTCTCAGTACTGCTTTTGCTGTGTCCCATAAGTTCTGATAGTTTGTGTTTTTATAGTCATTTGTTTCAGGAACCTTTTGATTTCATTGATTGAACCTTATTGATTTTATCTCGGACCCACTGGTTATTCAGTATGAGGCTGTTTAACTTACAGGTGCTAAAGTTTTTCTTTTGAGTCCCTTCTGAATTCACAAATAATTTCAGAGCTTTGTGGTCAACGAAGGTAGTCTGCAAAATTTCTATCTGCTTGATATTATGGAGGTATGTTTTATGTGCCAGCATGTAGTCTATCCTGGAGAATGTCTCATGTACATTGGAGAAGAATGTGTATCCAGGTTTCTGGGGATAGAGTAGCCTATATATATCCACTAGGCTCTTTCTTCCATTTCTCTCCTCAGGTCTAGTATATTCTTGTTGGGTTTCAGTCTGGATGACCTATCCAGTGTTGACAAAGCTGTGTTGAGGTCCCCCACAATTATTGTGTTGTTATTGATATTATTTTTTAGATTTGTCAACAGTTGTATTAAATATTTTGCTGGCCCCTCATTCGGTGCATATATATTTAGGAGAGTTATCTGTTCCTGCTCTACATACCCCTTGATTAATATAAAATGTCCATCTTTGTCCCTTATAATCTTCCTGAGTATAAAGTTTGCATTATCTGATATTGTATGGCCACTCCAGCTTTTATATGGGTGTTGTTTGCTTGGTAATTTTTCTCCAGCCTTTTATTTTGAGTCTATGTTTGTTCTGACTATTCAGGTGCATTTCTTGTAGGCAGCAGAAGGTTTGATTGATTTTTTTTTGATCCATTTAGCCACTCTGTGTATCTTTTTTTACTTTTTTTTTTTTTTTTTGGGCTACACTCGGCAGTGCTCATGGGTTACTCCTGGCTGTTTTCTCAGAAATAGCTCCTGGCAGGCAAAGGGGACCATATGAGACAATGGGATTCAAAACAACCACCTTTGGTCCTGGATCGGCTGCTTGCAAGGCAAATGCTGCTGTGCTATCTCTCCGAGCCCATTCTGTGTGTCTTAACTGGTGCATTTAGTCCATTGATGTTGAGAGAAAGAATTGTCCTGGGACTTAATGTCATCTTTATATCGAAATTTGGTGTTTCTTTTGGTTAGTCTTGTCTTAAATTAGGTCTTTCAGTTTTTCTCTTAAGACTGGTTTTGAGTCTGTAAAGTTTCTGAGCTTTTTCTTTTGTCTGTGAAACCATGTATTCTTCTGACAAACCTGAAAGTGAGTTTTGCTGGGTACAGTACTCTAGATGAATCATTCATTTCATTCAGTCTTGTCAAAATATCCCACTACTGCTTTCTGGCCTTGAGTGCTTCTGGTGACAGGTCTGCTGTAAATCTCAAGGATGCTTGCTTGAACGTAATTTCCCCTTTTGATCTTGCTGTTTTCAGAATTCTGTCTCTATCTATGGAATTTGTCATTGTGACTAGGATGTGTCTTTGGGTGGTTTTTCTGGGGTCTCTTTTGGTTGGTACTCTTCAAGCATGCAGGATTTGATCACATATATACTTTAGCTCTGGAAGTTTCTCTTTAATGATGTTCTTGACCATGATTCTTCCTGGAAATTTTCTTCCTGGGTCTCTGGGACTTCAATGATTCTTAAGTTGTTTCTGTTGATCTTAACATAGACTTCTATTTTCATCTGTTCCCATTTTTTGACTAATTTTTCCTTTGTCTATTCATTTGCTTTAAGTTTTTTTTCCAATCTCTCCTGCTGTATGGAATTGTTATGTATCTCATCTTCCACAGCACCAAGTCTATTCTCAGCTTCTGATACCCTGTCCCAGAGCTTATCCATTTTGTCATTCACTTTGTTTACTGACTTTTTCAGGCCTGTTAGTTGACATGTTATTTCAGTTTGGAGTTTTGTGATTTCTGTCTTCATATTTTCTTGGTTCTTATTAGTGTTCTGTTCAACTCGATCCATGGTTTTTTTGAGATCGTTGAGCATTTTCCATATTGCTAGTCTAAAGTCCTTATCTGAGAGGTTGATTAGTTGGTTGGTCATTATCTGGTCATCAGAATTGTCATCTTCATTCTCTATGTCTGATGCTGGCCTGCATTGTTTCCCCATTGTCACACTTCTATTGTGGGTTTTTCTTCGTGTTGTGGTGGTATTCATTAGCTAAATGATGCAGGCAGCAGCACACTCCTCCAGCTCCGCCCTTTCTGGATTGGCCAACTTGCCTACAAGGGAGGGGAGTCCTCCGTGGATGAAGCCTCACACAGGATCAAACCTTAGGTCCGAGCATGCAGCAGAGAAGACACTCCAGAGAGAAATGCTTGCTTCTGTGATCCAGCACAGTTCTTAGTGTGATTTTTTCTTCTTGTTGCGATGGTGTTCTTTTCTTAGAAAGAGCGCACGGCCACATAGCAAAGCAAAGCCAAAGTGTTCTGCTGGAGTCTCTTTTCAGCCCACTCCCAAGAGATTCACGCAACAGGATAGTAGACAGACACACACAGGCAGCACTCACAGTTTTTCACAATTGGGCCCCACTGGGCAGGCGTAGTTTCGTGGATTTTCCCAGCCTGACATCACAAACAGGGGACCCGACTTCTGCAAAACATAGCCGGTTTTCACGTTATGGAGTCCAGCCCTGGAATTGGCCTCTGGGAGAGCGAGTGTTCTGGAGCCTCTTTTCTGCCCACTCCCAAGAGGTTCAAGCAACATGATTGTTGATAGACACACACAGGCAGCACTCACAGTTTTTGGTCTAATATATTTCACATAAAGAACTTTATATTTACTATATATGTAATTATTTATATATATACTTATTTATAGTTACATAAGAACACTGTTTTTATCTCCATCCTTTTGATAAAAGGAAGTAGAAAGTGATTTACAATAATAAGTATAACTCCTGTACAGATACAAAATCCAGAGAAACTACAAACCACTCTTATGGCTTCGGAGTTTAAGCATTTCTAAAACAGGACATAAAGGAAAAGTCTATTAAGAAGTTTGTCCACAAAAAGTCCAGCAAGCAATACTTTTAGATTTAAATGCTGCCAGCTCCATTGGAAAGGTAAAAAGTTTAGTATTTCGAAGGAAATTTTCTATAGGGGATTTTCGTTGGGGGGTATGTTTGTTTGTTTTTATTTTTCTGGGCCACACCCAGATGTGCAAAGGTTATTCCAGGCAGTGTACAGAAGATGACAGGGATCAAATCCAGGCCAGCTGTATGCAAAGCTTTTGCTTTACCTGCAGTGCTGTCTCTCAACCCCAAGGACAGTTTTACATGTAAAAAATCAATTACAAATGTTATTTTTGTTCAACCTATAAGATCTCCAATAAAACTAACTTTTTCCAAAAAATATGACTTTTACTTTTTTTTATTGTAACATTAAGTTGTTCATAAAACAGTTATTTCAAGCATTACATTTTCAAACAATAATTTCACCAGAGTATGAACTTTCTCCACCAGTGTCCCCAATTTCCCATCTACCCACCTGGTGACCTATTGGGATCAAAATTTCCAAAGGAACTTACCCCAAGACATTCAGGGCTGTTTTTAAAGGCAAAAGTCACATCCTAGTAAGACAGTGAATAGAATGGGTAAAGGTTGCAGAAGTTGTGATTAGCAAAGCAGGAGACAGAAGCAAAAAGAGCTAGTTAGTGGTTAAGCTGGCTCATGGCCCTCCGAATTGGCTTGCAGTTTTACTGGTAGGAGGATAGTGATTCTGGGTTAGACAGTTAAACTGTTTAGGGGCTGTACTTGTTAATGAGATAGACCTGAGCTTTTTTCCTTGTTGCTGATAGGCTAGGAGAGGAGTAAAGAGAGAGCCCTTTCATAAGGACCCCCCAGGTCAAAGGAAAAGGAAAAAGATTTGTTTTCAAAATATTTCTGACTGTGCAAGAAGTAAAACTTGGAGTACCCTACATTCTACAGAAATCTATTTCAGGCAGTCTTGTGAACAATCTTGTTCCTATCTCTGGAATAGAGTAGAGTAGAGAGGTTTTCAGTTAACTGTGATTGCTTATAGCTAACTGTTAGTATCTGTCATACAGATATAAAACTCATTTTTATGTAAATTTTTTGCATATTTAACATAATGAAAATGTATACTTATATTGAAGGTTGATGATTTGAAGTAAAAAAGTATAATAACTGCTGGCTTGCCATTTATATACTATCTAGTAACTCGTATAATTAAATTCTAATTTTTTATTTTTTATGATGAACATTTCTTCATGATTGAGACAATGACATTGAGTAAAAGCCAAGGCAAGCTGTCAATATTTTATATCATTAAGACTCATGGTGTATAGTATTTTCCCCTAGGAAATTTAAAAATATATGTTTCAATTAATATTTTTCTTGAACATTTGTAAAAAATATGAAAAATGATTGAGAATGAATTTGTTTCAAAAAACATTTAGATATTTTATATTATGTAGTAAAGTTTTTATCATAGCTTAGGTTAGAGTGTTATTATGTCTGGTTATATATTATAATCATTGCAAGATGTAACTCTGAAAGTTAAAAATCAAATGGCATTATTTTGTCTTAGATAAGACTTTTACTGTACAATGGTGGACACCTGGTGCATGTTAACTTATTACAGGAATCTGACTAGGGCATCAGATGTAGGCACTGAGAGAGTCAAGAGCTCACCAAGGGGTTTTTTGTTGTTTGTTTTGGTTTTTGGGTCACACCTTTCAGTGCTCATCATCACTCATACCTGATCAGACATTGCAGGACTCAGAGGACTCTATGTGATTCCCAGGTTTGAACCTGAATCTGCTGCATGAGAGACAAGTTCTTTTCCCACTGTACTATCTGCCTCAGTCCCAGGAAGACCTAAGTTTTATTTATGCAACTGAACTCAATCTATCTTATATAGAAATTTGTGGAGCAGCATAGTTTACACAGTTTATACAAGTTACAGGCTATATCAAATCTATGGGATCAGTTTTCTATAGCATACATAATGGTTACTGAGATCTGTAATGTTTGGTATAATAAGTGATAAATATATTATATTTTAGGTTTCATATAGATGAAGCAGGCAGGCAGGTAGGGAAGGGCCAAAACAATGAATTCTTGAATTGTAATAAAACCAAGTTACTTGATCATTGATAAGCGTCTCACCTGGCACTACTGCATGTCCAGAGAAGACTGGACCCTCTACCTGGAGAGGCTCCAGCAGGAACAGTCGAAGAAGGAAAAAGAAAAGAAGACATCATTTCCCCCAAACCTTTCCCCCAGGCCACCATCCTAGTAATAGGTCTTTTTCCTCGCTAGAAATCCCCACTTAGGGCAAGCTGTGAAAACCCTATAAAAATCAGCTTAGAAAAAAGGTCTGGGTACATGGTACCTGACTACATGTCCTCTCTTGAGAGATATTTGCTAATTGTTTCTGTGGCCTCTTTCATTCCTTCTCAAGCAGCCTGATTGATCTGGTTCTTCTATCCTGTTCTGTTCATAAATCTTAGATTTATGACCTAATCATCTTTACCCAGATCCTAAAATGGGTCACTCAGAATTTTATGCCTGTAGTTTCCCACTTCTACTACTAATTTCCCACTACAAAAGTGATTAAATGAGTAATCTAATCATATATATAATGTAATTACTTTGGATACCAAGAGTCTAAAATATATTTTTGAAAGTAATAAAAACAACTTATCATAACAAAACAAATATCAGGGGTTAGAAAGCTAGTATAGCATGAAGGTAACTTGCCTTGTATGTGGCCAAACCATGTTTAATTCTTGCCACCCCATAGGCTCTTCCAAGCATACCAGGAGTTTTTCCTGAGCACTGAGCCAGGAGTAAGCACTGAGTACTTCTAGGTGTGATTCCTACCCACTCACCCACAAGAAAAAGGGGGAAGGGGATAAAATATTGTTCTTTCAGAGGGAAAGCAAGCTTCTCTATAACAGGAATGAAAATCTAATCACTTTCTTTGGGGAGCACTCTAAAAGGGGAAGGCATGTGAAACTTTGTTGTTGTTTTTTCATATTTTTAATAATATCTTTATTTAAACACCGTGATTACAAACATGTTTGTAGTTGGGTTTCAGTCATTAAAAGAACACCTCCCTTCACCAGTGCAACAGTCATATCACCAATTCTCCACATCTCTCCCACGGTCCCTGTGCCTATATTTGTGACAGGCTTTCTACTCCCCTCACTCATTGACATTGTTATAGTAGTTCTCAGTGTAGTTATTCCTCTAACTGCACTCACCACTCTTTGTGGTGAGCTTCATACTGTGAGCCAGTCCTTCTTTCATATTCTTATTTGGTCTTTACCATCATACATTATTATTTTCCCTTGGGTTTCTGTCTTTTCTCTTGACCTGGCATTGTTCAGTCTTACCTGACCTTACTTCCAGCAGGAACATCTCTCAATATTCTAATATTCACACCTTTTGAGCTAGAGATATCAAATTTATAGATCATATCTTAGTTTTATTGCATAGTGAAACTAATTGACAATATATTTTAACATATCCCTCCAAAAAATTGTCTGCCTATTTCATTTTCTCCTTGACAAGAAGGTTTTAAAAATAAAAGCAGCACTCTAGGGTGTTGAAGCTAGAAGTAAAGAATGAGATGAATGATAGATAAGTCAGTCCTAGCACCCAAAACTCAGTTAATTTTGTTATTGCATATTATTGATTGTAGAATTTTATTTTATTTTTTAAATAATATCTTTAGGGCTAGAGCAATAGCATAGTGGTAGGGCATTTGCCTTGCCTCTGGCTGCCTTGGACAGACCTGGGTTTGATCCCCAGTGTCCCATATGGCCCTCAAAGCCAGGAGCAACCCAACCCCTGAGCATCATTGGCCCAAAAAACAAAAATAAAAAAAAAACTTTACTTAACCACCATGGTTACAAACATGTGTTTCAGCTGTAAAAAAGGAACACCCTTCATCATCAGTGCAACCTTCCCACTGTTAATGCCCCTAATCTTTCTTTGCCCCCACTCCCTGCCTGTCTTTGAGACAGACATTCTATTTCTCTCACTTAACTACCAATGTCATGATAGTTGTTAGTGTAGTTATTTGTTTAACTACACTCACCACTCTTTGTGGTAAGCTTCATATAGTGGATCGATTCTTCCAGCACTTATCTATGTCATTTCTAGGTATTATTACCATATTGTCTCTTATTTTTCCTAAATCCCAAAATGAGTGAGACTATTCTGAGTCTATTTATCTTCCTCTGACTTATTTCACTCAGCATAATAGATTCCATATTTGTCCATTTATAGAAAAATTTCATGACTTCGAGGGTGAGTGCACTCTCCTAGGGCGCTCCCACGTGGGTGACCGGAGACACCCGAATCCGCCACCCTGCCCGCGACCCCCCCCATAGACTGCAGAGACCTGGAGATGCTCCCACTGGGGTGTAGGGACCCTTGCACTCCTGACCCCGCCGGCGCCCAGGGTGAGTGCACTCTCCTAGGGCACTCCCACGTGGGTGACCGGAGACACCCGCATCCGCCACCCTGCGTGTGACCCCCCCCATAGACTGCAAAGACCCGGAGCCGCTCCAACTGGGGTGTAGGAACCCCTGCGCTCCTGACCCCGCCGGCGCCCAGAGTGAGTGAGCACCCCTGGGGCGCTCCCACGTGGGCGACCGGAGACATTTGCGTCCGCCACCTTGTGCGTGACTCCCCCCCCCCCCATAGACTGCGGAGACCTGGAGCTACTCCAACTGGGGTGTAGGGACCCCTGCGCTCCTGACCCTGCCGGCACCCAGGGTGAGTGAGCTCCCCTGGGGCGCTCCCACGTGGGCACTCGGAGAACACCGCACAGGCCAGCTTGTTGGCACAGAGACCACACCACCCGTTGCCTCAATTTCCAGGCCCCAGAGTTCAACCCACCCGACCCGAGCATAGACAGAGGAGGGCATTCCCTAGTACCTAGTGGGCCGAAGTCACCTGCCCCGCTGGGACAGGTGGGACGAATAGACTGGGTGAGCTTGGGCCTGCCCCCTGGACCTTTAGGTAACCTAGAGCAACCTAGCCCCGAGCCCCAGAGTGGACCTGAGACCCCCTCCAAGGACTGAGAGCAGCTACCGGGAGGGCTTGACTGGGGGAATATCTTCCGGCGGAAACTCGGAGGAGCAGAGCTTCATTGACCCCCAGATAAGGGAGAGAACAGAGAGTCAGGCTCAACAGCGCCCACAACCAGTGTGGCCAGGAGCGGAACTACACCTGCTGACAGTAATAAAGAGGAAGACTGACTTCCAGGTAGTAGAGGAGAGGAGAAAGAGCTAGGCTCAACAATGCCCCCCACCACTGTGGTCAGGAAAGGGCCAGTACTAGCTGCCAACAAAAGGGCAAAACAACTAACCAGGCCACATAAAGAGCACAGGAGGAACCAAACCTCAGTGAGTTCACCCAAAAGTCCCTCTAGAACCACCCTCAGGGAGGGAACCCACTCCCACACCACAGGGGTTCAAAACAGGCGAAAATTAGAAGCACAGCACTCTAAACCACACCATAAATACAAAGAAATATGCGTAAATCAAGGAGAACCCTAATATCTGGAGATATGGTGACAAACCCTTGCAAGTTTCCAAGTCCACCAAAATGCACAGATCCATGCGAAGAAGACCTAAAAGCAGCCATAGGAAGGAAATGCAAGAAATAATAAAAGAAATGAGAGAAACCCTAGCTACCGAGTATAAGAAAACTATGATGAATGAATCAGCCAAATTAAAGAAGAAATGTCAAAGAACATGAGAGATTCCATACAAAAAGAAGTGAAGGACTTAAAAGACAAAGTAACAAGCCTTACGAGCAGAAACACAGAGTTGGAGAAGCACATCGAAGAACTCGAAGGGAAACTACAATCAAAAAATGATCAAGAAACCAACAAAAAAATAAAAGGCAAAGCACTGGAAGGAAAAGTCCAGTATCTAATGAACAAGGACAAAAGAAACAATCTAATAAATTGTGGGTATACCAGAAGGAGAGGAAATAGGGAAAGGGGAAGAACAAGTAGTCAGAGCGATTATAGCGGAGAACTTCCCCACCCACTGGAAGGAAACTTCGATGCCAATAGAGGAAGTAAAAAGAGTTTCCAATAAGATAGACCCTAACAAACAAACACCAAGACATATGGTAATCCAATTGGCAAAAAACAAAGAGAAAGAGGAACTCCTTAAAGCAATAAGGAAGAAAAAAAGCCTCAAGTACCAAGGTAGGGACATAAGAATTCAACCAGATCTCCCATTCGAAATAATTCAAGCAAGAAGACAGTGGAATGACATATTTAAACGACTGAATGAAATAAATTTCCAACCTAGGGTCCAATACCCAGCAAAACTTACATTCATATGGGAGGATAGACTAAAAACATTCTCAAACAATAACGAACTTGAACTATTTGTGCAAACAAAACCGATCCTAAACGACTTACTCAGAGATGAATTACACAATCCAAACCCCAGATAGTAACAAAAACCACCCTACACAACACAACTGCACAACAATCCTCTCTCTCAATAATCTCCCTATATGTTAACGGACTAAACTCTCCAATTAAAAGACACATAGTAAAGAACTGGATTAGGAAAAATAAACCGGACTTCTGCTGTCTGCAAGAAACACACCTACAGATTCAGGATAAGAACAGGCTTAGAATAAAAGGATGGAAAGTAATTATTCAGGCCAATGGAAAACAAAAAAGAGCAGGGACAGCCATTTTTATATCAGACCAAATTGCATTCAACCTCAAGAAAGTGATCAGAGACAAAGAGGGTCACTACTTACTGATCAGGGGAACATTAGATCAAGAAACACTAACCCTGGTCAATATCTATGCACCTAATGTAGAGTCAGCAAAATATGTGAGGCAACTACTGGCAAACCTGGAGAAACACATGAAGGGAAATGTGATAATAGTCGGGGACCTGAATACTCCACTATCACCACTGGAAGATCCACCAAACAGAAAAATAGCAAAGAAATAAGAGCTCTGAATGAAAAATTAGAAGATTTAGGACTAATAGACTTTTATAGAGCTCTCCATCCCCAGAAAGCAGAATACACATTCTTCTCAAGCCCACATGGAACCTTCTCCAGAATAGACCATGTCTTAGGATACAAAGCCAACCTATATAACACCACAAAGGTAAGGATCATTAGAAGTACTCTCTCAGATCACTATGCAACAGAACTCAAAATTGAGGTCAAGAAGAAGCAATGGAGAAAAACTAATACCTGGAGATTAAACAGCATGCTGCTCAACAACAGCTGGATCAAAGAACAACTCAAGGAAGAGATAAAAAGATTCCTTGAGACAAATGACAATGAGGAGACAACATGTCAAAATTTATAGGACACAGCAAAAGCAGTAATTAGGGGGAAACTCATAGCAATACAGGCCTATGTCAAGAAACAGGAAAATAACAAAATCAACAGTTTAAAAGATCACCTCAAAGAATTGGAACAACAGCAACAGAGAAATCCAACCACATCCAGAAGGCAAGAAATAATAAAAACCAGAGCAGAAATAAACAACATAAAAACTAAGAAAACAATACAAAAAATCACTGAGACCAGGAGTTGGTTTTTCGAAAAAATAAACAAGATAAAAAAACCACTGGCAAAACTCACCAAAAAAAAGAGGAAAAACACCAAAATCAGTATGATCACAAATAAAAGGGGGGATATTACAACAGAACACCAAGACATACAACATATCATGAGATTATATTATGAACAACTATACTCAACTAGGCTAGAAAACCCAGTAGAAATCGATAGATTCTTGGAAAAACACCCTCTTCCAAGAATGGAAAAGGAAGATCTAGAAAGCCTAAACAGACCAATTACCTCAGAGGAAATTGAAGATGTAATTAAAAAAACTCCCTAAGAACAAAAGCCCAGGCCCAGATGGATTTACAGGTGAATTCTATCAAACATTTCAAGAAGAGTTACTACCACTTTTCCATAGGCTCTTCCAAACCATAGAAAAAACAGGAATCCTCCTCAAATCCTTTTATGAGGCTAATATCACACTCATTCCCAAAGAAGGCAAAGACACTACCAAAAAAAAAATACAGACCAATCTCACTAATGAACATAGATGCAAAGATACTCAATAAAATATTAGCAAACTGAATCCAGCACTTCATCAAAAAGATCATACATCACGATCAAGTGGGATTCATCCCAGGAATGCAAGGTTGGTTCAACATACGCAAATCAATCAACATTATACACCACATCAACAACATGAAAGACAAAAACAACATGATCATATCAATCGATGCAGAGAAGGCGTTTGACAAAATCCAACATCCTTTCTTGTTAAGGACACTCAGCAAAATAGGGTTAGAAGGAACCTTCCTCAAAATAATTACAGCTATATATGAAAAGCCTACAGCCAACATTATACTTAATGGTGAGAAACTAGAAGCATTCCCACTAAGATCAGGAACTAGGCAAGGCTGTCCACTCTCTCCACTTTATTCATTATAACCTTAAAAGTCCTAGCAATAGCAATCCGACAAGAGAAGGGAATCAAAGGAATTCAAATTGGGAAAGAGGAACACAAGCTATCTCTATTTGCTGATGATATGATGATATACATCAAAAACCCTAAAGAGTCCATAGTAAAACTCCTAGAAACAATTAACCAATACAGCAAAGTGGCTGGTTACAAAGTCAATACACAAAAGACAGTAGTGTTTATATATACAAACAATGAAGTTGAGGAGAGAGAGATTAAATATACAATTCCATTTAAGATAGTATCAAAAAATATCAAGTATCTAGGAATCAACCTTACAAGAGAAGTGAAAGACCTATACCAGGGAAACTTCAAAACACTTCAGAAAGATATTGAAGACGATCTAAAGAAATGGAAGAACATCCCATGCTCATGGATAGGTAGAATTAACATAGTCAAAATGACTATCCTACCGAAACTCCTATATAGATTTAATGCAATCCCTATCCAAATCCAGACACAATTCTTTAAAGAATTAGAACAATCAATCACAAAATTCATCTGGAACCATAAAAGACCCAGGATAGCCAAACACATACTGAAAAACAAGAAGCTGAGAGGCATCTCCTTACCTAACTTGAAACTATATTATAAAGCCATAGTAATCAAAAGAGCATGGTACTGGAACAGAGACGGGACCTCAGACCAGTGGGTCAGAACAGAATTCCCAGACATAAACCCCCAGGTATATAGCCAACTAATATTTGATAAAAGAGGCAAGAATCTGAAATGGAACAAAGAAAGCCTATTTAACAAATGGTGTTGGTACAACTGGAAAACCACATGTACGAAAGTGAAAATCAACCCATACCTCACTCCTTATACAAAAATCAACTCAAAATGGATCAAAGAGCTTGAAATCAGACCCGAATCTATAAAGTTTATCGAGAATAAAATAGGCAGAACACTCGAAGACCTATATATCAAAAAGGTCTTAGAGAGTGGAGCACCAATGGCAAGAACGTTAGCATCAAATATAAACAAATGGGACTACATCAAACTAAAAAGCTTCTGCATGGCAAAAGAAACCCTACTTAACGCAAGAAGACAGCTAACAGAATGGGAAAAAATCTTTTCACTCGACATATCAGATAAAGGGTTGATATCTAGAACATACAAAGCGCTCAGAAAGCTGAGCCCCCCCCAAAACCAAACAAAGCTATAAAAAATGGGGAGATGAAATGAATAGACACTTCTCTGAGGAAGACAGAAGGATGGCCAACAAACACATGAAAACATGCTCACCTTCACTCATCATCAGGGAGATCCATATCAAGACAAAAATGAGATACCACCTTACACCAGTGAGGATGGCTCACATCAAAAATAATGGAAACAACCTTTGTTGGCGGGGATGCGGTATGAAAGGAAATCTCATCCACTGCTGGTGGGAATGCCCCCTAGTCCAACACCTATGGAGGAAAGTCTGGAGAGTGCTCAAAGAACTCAGAATTGAGCTACCATTTGACCCAGCAATTGCTCTCCTAGGCATATACCCACAAGATGAAGGACATTCATTCCAAAATACGTATGCACCCCACTATTTATCGCAGCACTCAGTATAATAGCCAAATCTTGGAACCAACCTCGATGTCCAACAACAGATGAATGGATCATTAAGATGTGGTACATATACACAATGGAATATTACATGGCAGTCAGAAATGATACAATCACAGACTGTGCAGCAACGTGGATGGACCTAGATCATGTTATGTTAAACGAAGTAAGTCAGAAGACAAAAGATAAACACAGAATGGTAGCACTTTTCTGAAACACCTAGAACATATATTTTATACACAACTAATACCTAACAATCATATAACAGGGTTTAACAGGGTAGAAACTCCGAACACTGTAATAGTCAACATATACGTGGGAGCAGTGTCCAAAATACATGAAAAAGGAACAACGCAAACTCTTGACTACACATTATACCACAAAGAAAACAGCAACAACAGAAACAGCAACATAGAGAGAACAGGTTATGTAACCAGACTTCTACAACAAAGGCCCACAATAATCCCTTAGAGATCGTAAACAAGAACACAAGTATAGAAAACCACGGGAAATCACGGACTGCAATGGCAACATACCATAACACTATGTTTTAATCCCTTTACCTTACTATATTTTAAATAACCTCTCAGCTTTTCTGTCCACAGGCGCCCTTAGATACAAAGGGCGGACAAACTAAGATGGCAACTCGGGATACCACACGAGATATCATACCTTGCTTGCATTACGAGATGGCCACGAGAAAACTCTTTAACATACACTTTATCTCTAGATTATACCTTCTTTTAGAAATTGAAGCACGTGACCAGTCAGACCACCAAAGCAGTACCTGCGACATACAGACTTAAACTACAGGCTCTAGTCATTGAACACATTCAACCAAACCAGCATTCCCTTGCTATTCTCTCCTTTCTTCTCACTACTTTTTTTTCTCTTCTATTCTTCTCGTTACTTTTTTCCCTTTCTCTTCTCTCTTTCTTTCTACAGTGTTTTCTCTTTTCTCTTCCTTCATACCCCTCCCATATACCTTCCCCTTTCTCCCCCCCCGGAAATCCATCTATCTCTTCACCTCTCAATCCCATATTAAAACTCTCCACCCTCAGTCCTTAATCTATTAGGCATCAAGATCGACCTCCTACCCAACGAACCAGTACCCAGCACCCAGGCGAGGGGACACCCAGCCAAACCCACACCTCGTCTCCTGAAAGAAAAGAACAGCCAACTCCCCTGTGGACTCATGCTGCGAGACCCTCCCTACCAACTCCCCCTAACGTGGACTGTTTCTTGAAACCGGACTTAGGTCCAATAGTACCCCCAATGCAAGAACTCTTCCAAGACCTCCCTGCCGCAAATTTTTACCAATCTGAAAAAGGTCAGGGGGTGTGATTGGAAGATGCCTGGGAACCCACACACCACAAGAAAAACCCAAAAGACAATGGGAAAAACTGTACTTCCAACATAGGCATAAGACCTGTAATACACCACCTCTTTACCTGTTCTCCCCCAAATGTAAGGTAGTCTTTTGCACCACTTTGGTCCTTTAAAAACTTCGCTAACTCATTTTATTTCTTTTTTTTAATATATTTATTTTTTTAATGTTTTCCCTACACTTTTTTTTTAATCGTTTTTGGGTATGTGACCTATTTCTGTTAACCACTCTGTCCACCCCCAAATACACCGACAATATAATGTAGCACCACTTCCCCCTGCAAAGGCACACTAAATAAAGGGGAAATCTTACATATAAAAAAATAGCTCTTATCTACTAGAGATAGGAACTCATAGTTGTTTACAATACAGGGATATCTCCTACCTTGAAAATATGTCATGTGGAATCAATTTAGACCTCAGGTGATTAGATACCATTCATCCAGCCTTGAACCCTGGATCCCAGACATAGAAATGGCACAGCTCTTCACAACAGCAGCAGGAAACAAACTCCATTTGGGACAGCCTTAATACTGCGGGGTCAACAACAAGGGCCAGCTCTAACATGATATCCTGACAATGAGAAAAATGTGAACAACTTGACCTTAGAGCAGTTTAGCCTACCCTACCAGCTAACGACAAGACAAAACCAGAAGACGTGGCACCCTTCAGTAGGTCCAAAAGCCAAGACCGTGACTTACAGATGACTGGCTGCTAGAACCACGACCAGACTGTATACATCTTGGGACCAATAAAAAAGCCCTAGTTTAGGGTTTGAACTAAGACCTGCACAATAAGCATGATCCACAGTTCCAAAGGTCCGGCAGAGACAATTGTAACAGAAAGGGGCTTCTGGAAGCACAAAGAAAGACGCTATCCTAGATGCTATCCTAGGTTCAGTGCAAAGACCAAGATCACCAACTCAGAAGATGGATTAAAATGACACTGAGATAACAGAACCTCTAGATTCACAAAGACTGACTTCACCATAAGTCCCACCTCAGGATATGTACAGATACTGAGACCTCTAAACACAGAGCTCTGATTGTATCACCCTGGACAGAGCAGAAGTCTTCCACACACCAAAAAAAAAAAAAAAAAAAAAAAAAAAAACACCACCGGGAGAGTAAATGATCCTGAGCAAAGTCTAGAGTTGATCCCATGACAGTATACTCCAAGGACGGAGAAATCCCATATCTCATAAACCAAGTGAATTCCTTTTCGAATGACCCCAATATTTACTGTGCCAGGGCAGGAAGGAAAAAAACAAAAATACAAGAAACACAAAACCTTGGTTATTTTATATATATATATATATATATATATATATATATATATATATATATATATATATATATATATATATATATATATATATATATATATATATATATATATATATATATATATACCTTCATTTATTATTGTTATTATTATTTTTATTTACCTAGCTATTTTAGTCGATTTCTCTGTTTGGATGTGATTATTAAAATTGTTGTCCCCAATTATTCTTATTTTTTTTCTCTTCCTTTCTTTTCTTTCGTTATGTGCTGCACCATGTTTCTTATTTCAAGACCACGGCGTGTTTTTTGGTTTGTTTGTTTTTGTTTGTTTTGTTTTGTTTTTTTTCTCTGTTTTTTGTGGTGCTTATCGATATAGCTGGAGTCCTCACTGGATATTTGACACTTCTTTTGGTACTGGTGGAGTGTTTCACCTTCTTTTTCTCCTTCATTTTCCAAATCGATGATGAGAGCCTCTAGAAGGATTCTGCCCATTTTCGGGGTATTAGACTCTTACCCCAGTTTATTTATTTTCTCTTTTTCAGGCAAAACCACGCAACTTGAACTAGCTAGCCCTGCCTCCACTTAGAGGGGGAAATAAGGGAGGCATCAAGACCAAACAGATTCAAGACTACTAAGTAGTAGGTTAGATACAGAAGGGACCACATATTCTAGCCGCCCTGGGGGTGAGGGAAGAAGAAATGGGAGGTAGGACAAAAACGGAGGTATAGGGAGGACAAGTTGGGATGGGAATCACCCCTGATTTTATGTAAATATGTACCTAAAATATTATTGTCAACAATATGTAAGCCACTATGATCAAAATAAAAATTATATTAAAAAATTTCATGACTTCATTTTTTCTGATGGGTACATAATATTCCATTGTGTATATGTATCACAGTTTCTTTCAGTTTTTTTCTTTATTAAAGCACCATGAAAGAATGTCCTCCCCTTCGCCAGTGAAACATTCTCACCACCATTACTAACTTCCTCACCTCCCCCACCACCTGCCTTTATTCCAGACTTTATTCCAGACTTATTCTACTTCTCTCACACATGTCATGGTAATTCTAGTGCTGTTATTTCTATAACTATATTCATCACTCTCCGTGGAGAGCATCATACTGTGAACCAATGTTCTGGCTCTTATCTCTATTGTCTCTGGGCATTATTACAATAATGTCTTTTATTTTTCTTTTCTTTTTGTTCCATTTCTTCCATATGCTCATGTTTTGTGGCATAGAGTTTCTCAAAGTAGTCTCTGATTACCATTTCTCAAAGTAGTCTATTTTCTGTCGTGATCTCCCCTTTTCATTTCTAATCTGGTTTATTAAGTCTCTCTCTCTTCCTTTCTTTGTGAGTTTTGCTAGTGGTTTATCAATCTTGTTTATTTTTTCAAAGAACCAACTTTTTCTTTTATTGATCTTTCAGATTGATTTTGGGTTTCCACTTCTTTAATTTCTGCTCTAAGCTTTGTTATTTCCTACTGCCTTCTTACCATATTTATTCGAGTATAACGCGCACCCCTAATTTTCTATTAAAAATCAGTATGAATTTTTGTTTCACACCAAGCAATATAATTGACAAAAACCCATTGTTGAACATGTGCAGCCATAATAAAAATTATTTATTGCCAACGTAAACTGGTATAAACACAATATCGGAATAAAATTACCAGTAACAATATTTATTTAAAATGCTTCAAAGTCAGATTCATCAACAGATACACCAAAGAGTTGTTCAGATTCTTCTCGAGTTAATTTTTTATCAGTATCCCAGTTGGCAGGACATCTGTTTCTCCAGTTTCTTTGCTTTCTTCTGAGTCTGAATTCCACAGCAGGTCATCTTCTGTGCTGTCCATTTTATTGCTGATGCCTGTCTTCAAAATACTATTGATCATCATTTCTTTTGGTATGTCTTCCCATGATGTTTTAGCCCAGGGTGTCACGAGAGATAGGCCAGGTTTCTTTTTCTTTTTTTTTCTACTAAATTAAAATTTTATTGAATAAAGAACACTCAACAGAACTCATGATTTGATGGACTAGGACTACATTACATGCATTGAAGCTGAACATGACAGTAGTTTAACATGGAATGTCAAACAAATTAGTATTTCTGAGGGTACAAAACTGTTTATGAAGCCGGCATGCAAAAAGAAAAGTATGACACTATATTTTTGCTAATCATTTGTGATGAGTTTTTAAAAAAACTGAAGAAACTGGTAAATTTCTTTAGCATATATTTCAAATAAATTAGTTACATGTGTACATGTGTAAACTGAAACCACTTTCAACCTCTCTTGCATTCCAAATGTTATCTTAGTGCAAACATCAAATATGCCGGTCACCCTAAGACTGTCAACTCTTAATAAAGTACAAATTCTGAATTAATGTGTTTTAAGTAGATCAAAACCAAGAATACCAGTTACTGCAAAAATTCATTTAGACACATGTAATATTCCATTCTAAGCATCTCTTCCAAATCTCACATTAATTACTAAAGCTTGTTTACAGTACGAAAATTCTATCATTCAAGCATCAATGATTACATATCATAAAGGAAATCATTCATTTCAACAATAGCATTATTGCTATATTCTAAAAGAAAAAAGAAAAAAAGAAAAAAGATTAATAAAGCCAGTATCCATTATTGGATACTGAAGGGAAAACAATTTAGGGAAAAAAATGTGCTTTACTTGCACAGCAAGAATTACATAATGTAAGCACCATTTATTGGCCGAAACCACAAAATCCATGAGAAAAGGCTCAAATGTAAACACTGCGTATGCATTGTTTTTAAATGTTTGTGAGCTTATACTGTACCAAAACATGACACATAAAATACACCCTCCACACACATACAAGTGATTATTAAATATAGAGCATGGCTTGAACATCCCTTACTAATTCAAAAATGTTAAGAAACATCTCAACCATTTTAAAAATGCTTTCAAGAACCATTCAATGAATATAAAATAGTAGTTGAGGAATGATGAGACGATGATGGCACTAGTACAGAGATAGTGGATCTAAAAAAAAATGTCTGAGATTGCAAACACATGGAAAATCTTTTACTGTGGGCCATGTCTGAACTTTAACAGAGCCAAGATTTAAAAAGTAGTAACATAAGTCCATTGCTACCTAGCATCAAGCCTTGAAAGTTTACCTTCAAAGTGCAAATTTTTACAATGAAATGTTTTAGTAAGGACATAAGCACAATGCGGTCTTTTTCTCTAAGTAAAAACAAAACAAAACAAAACCCAAATCCAAGATGTTCAGTAAGCATTCTTTCCTGCCAAAGTTATTACAGTTCCTGTTTATTTTTGTATTTTATTTAAACACCTTGATTACATACATGATTGTGTTTGAGTGTCAGTCATGTAAAGAACACCACCCAAAACCAGTGCAACAATCCCATCACCAATGTCCCAAATCTCCCTCCTCCCCACCTGACCCCCACCTGTACTCTAAACAGGCTCTCCATTTCCCTCATACATTCTCATTATTAAGACAGTTCAAAATGTAGTTATTTCTCTAACTACTAACTGAACTCATAACTCTTTGTGGTGAGCTTCCTGAGGTGAGCTGGAACTTCCAGCTCTTTTCTCTTTTGTGTCTGAAAATTATTATTGCAAGAATGTCTTTCATTTTTCATAAAACCCATAGATGAGTGAGACCATTCTGCGTTTTTCTTTTTCTCTCTGACTTATTTCACTCAGCGTAATAGATTTCTTGTACACCCATGTATAGGAAAATTTCATGACTCCATCTCTCCTGACAGCTGCATAATATTCCACTGTGTATATGTACCACGTTTTCTTTAGCCATTCGTCTGTTGAAGGGCATCTGGGTTGTTTTCACAGTCTTGCTATGGTAAATAGTGCTGCAATGAATATAGGTGTAAGGAAGGGATTTTTGTATTGTATTTTTGTGTTCCTAGGGTATATTCCTAGAAGTGGTATAGCGGGATTGTATTGGAGCTTGATTTCCAGTTTTTGGAGGAATCTCCATATCGCTTTCCATAAAGGTTGAACTAGACGGCATTCCCACCAGAAGTGGATAAGAGTTCCTTTCTCTCCACATCCCCGCCAACACTGTTTATTCTTATACTTTGTGATGTGTGCCATTCTCTGGGGTGTGAGGTGGTATCTCATTGTTGTTTTGATTTGCATCTCCCTGATGATTAGTGATGTGGAGCATTTTTTCATGTGTGTTTTGGCCATTTGTATTTCCTCTTTGTCAAAGTGTCTGTTCATTTCTTCTCCCCTTTTTTTGATGGGGTTAGATGTTTCTTTCTTGTAAAGTTCTGTCAGTGCTTTGTATATTTTGGAGATTAGCCCCTTATCTGATGGGTATTGGGTGAATAGTTTCTCCCACTCAGTGGGTGGCTCTTGTATCCCGGGCACTATTTCCTTTGAGGTGCAGAAGCTACTCAACTTAATATATTCCTATCTGTTAATCTCTACTTTCACTTGCTTGGAGAGTGTAATTTCCTCCTTGAATATGCCTGTAGGCTCAATGTCCTGGAGTGTTTTGCATATGTGTTGTTCTATATATCTTACGGTTTTGGTTTTGGGTCAGATATCAAGGTCTTTAATCCATTTGGATTTTACCTTCGTACATGATGTTAGTTGGGGGTCTAAGTTTAATTTTTTGCAAGTGGCTATCCAGTTGTGCCAACACCACTTGTTAAAGAGGCTTTCCCCGCTCCATTTAGGATTTCCTGCTCCTTGATCAAAAATTAGGTGATTGTATGTCTGGGGAATATTTTCTGAGTATTCAAACCTATTCCACTGATCCGAGGGCCTGTCCTTATTCCAATACCATGCTGTTTTGATAACTATTGCCTTGTAGTAAAGTTTAAAGCTGGGGAAAGTAATTCCTCCCATATTCTTTTTCCCAATGATTGCTTTAGCTATTCGAGGGTGTTTATTGTTCCAAACAAATTTCAAAAGTGCCTGATCCACTTCTTTGAAGAATGTCATGGTATTTTAACAGGGATCGCATTAAATCTGTATAATGCCTTGGGAAGTATTGTCATTTTGTTAATCTTTTTTATCTCTAACAGAATAGCATAACTTGAATAATTCAGCCTCAAAAATTAAGGGGGGAAAAGAATGATACCAGGACCAGTTAGATGAACATGTAGTGTAAATAAAAATATAACCAGACTGGATCACCAAACAGAATAGTTACCCAACCTATAACAAGCTGTAAGGCAGAGACCAGTTGCACTATGATTCTGGGGGGTAAAGGAGGGATATGTGGGAGACATGCTAGGAACAGTAGTGGAGGGAGGACAATATTGGTGGTGAGAATACCCTTCATTTATTGTCACTATGTACTGTAAAAATTTCTGTGTAATGAACTTCAGTCATAATAAAAAAGAGACACAAAAGATAAGAATCAAAAAAATAGACATTTGGAAGCTACCCAGCGAGCCAGGGAGTGAGTAAGAAATGGCTGGATGTGGGGGTTTCCAGACAGAATGCTGATTGCTCTACCTGCAGAGTCTCCACCCGGCTGTGCTTCTTCTGAGGAAACTGAGCACCTGAAGGGAGCCCTGTCCTACCCTTCTCTGTCTTTCCTGAACTCTGGAAGCTCTCCTCAGGTCCCTGGGAAGCGAACCCCAAAGAAACTACATTCGGAAGCTACCCAGCGAGCCAGTGACCCTCCTCAGAGTCCTGGGAAGTGAACCCCAAAAATACAGCATTCTGAAGCTGCCCAGCAAACGAGTGAAAACTACGCCTGACCAGTGGGGCCCAACTGTGAAAAACTGTGAGTTCTGCCTGTGTGTGTCTCTCTACTATCCTGTTGCGTGAACCTCCTGAGAGTGGGCTGAAAAGAGGCTCCAGAATGCACTTAGCTCCACTTCGCTATGCAGCCGTGCGCTCTTTCTAAAAAGAACACCATCACAAGAAGAAAAGAATCACACTAAGAACTGTGCTGGATCACAGAATCAAGAATTTCTCTCCAGAATGTCTTCTCTGCTGCGTGCTCGGGCCTAAGATTTGATCCTGTGTGAGGCTTCATCCACGGAGGACTCCCCTAACTTGGAGGCAAGTCGGCACATCCAGAAAGGGCGGAGCCAGAGAAGTGTGTTGCCTGCATCATATAACCAATGAATACCACCACAACACGTAGAAAAACCCACAATACAAGTGTGACAATGGGGAAACAACGCAGGCCAGCATCAGACATAGAGAATGAAGATGACAATTCTGATGACCAGTTAACGACCAACCAACTAATCAATCTCTCAGATAAGGACTTTAGAGTAGCAATATGGAATATGCTCAAAGAACTTAAAGAAACCATGAATAGAATAGAACAGAACCCTAATAAGAATCAAGAAAATATGAAGACAGAAATCACAAAACTCCAAACTGAAATAACATGTCAATTAACAGGCCTGAAAAAAATCAGTAAACGAAGTGAATGACAAAGTGGATAAGCTCTGGGACAGGGTATCAGAAGCTGAGAATAGACTTGTTGCTGTGGAAGATGAGATACATAACAATTCCATACAACAGGAGAGATTGGGAAAAAAAATTAAAACAAATGAACAGACAATGGAAAAATTAGTCAAAGAATGGGAACAGATGAAAATAGAAGTCTATGATAAGATCAACAGATCTACTGATATGACAGAGATTCAAAGGGTAATCAGAAACTACTTTGTAAAACTCTATGCCACTAAAAATGAGAACCTGGAAGAAATGGATAAATTCTTGAACTCTTATAATCTTCCACGGTTGAAGGAAGAGGATGTAGCATACCAAAACACCCCCATCACCATTGATGAAATAAAAATGGTAATCAAAAGTCTGCCCTAAAACAAAAGCCCAGGCCCAGATGGATTCACTAATGAATTCTTTCAAACTTTCCAAGAGGAACTACTACCAATCCTGGCAAGACTCTTTCATGAAATTGAACAAACGGAAACACTCCCAAACAGCTTTTATGAAGCCAACATCACCCTAATACCTAAACCAGACAGAGATGCTACGAAAAAAGAAAATTACAGACCAATATCGCTGATGAATGCAGATGCAAAGATCCTCAACAAAATCCTGGCAAATACGATTCAATACCTCATTAAGAAGATCATCCACTACGACCAAATAGGTTTCATCCCAGGAATGCAAGGATGGTTTAACATCCGTAAGTCTATCAACATAATACACAACATCAACAACAAGAAAAATAAAAACCACATGATTATATCAATAGATGCAGAGAAAGCATTTGACAAGGTCCATCACCCATTCTTGATCAAAACTCTCAGCAAGATGGGAATGGAAGGAACCTTTCTCAATATAGTTAAGGCCATCTACCACAAGCCAGTGGCAAATATTATCCTCAATGGAGAAAAACTAAAAGCCTTCCCTCTAAATTCTTGCACAAGACAAGGCTGTCCTCTCTCACCACTCCTGTTCAACATAGCACTGGAAGTACTTGCTATAGCGATTAGGCAAGAAAAAGATATCAAGGGAATCCAGATAGGAAAGGAAGAAGTCAAGCTCTCACTGTTTGCAGATGACATGATGCTCTACTTAGAAAACCCTAAAGACTCTACCAAAAAAATTCTAGAAAAAATAGACTCATATAGCAAGGTGGCAGGCTACAAAATTAACACACAAAAATCAATGGCCTTTCACAACCCCATTCACAATAGTGCCACACAAACTCAAATATCTTGAAATCAACGTGACTAAAAATGTGAAGGACCTATACAAAGAAAACTATAAAACTCTGCTCCAAGAAATAAGAGAGGACACGAGAAAATGGAAACACATACCCTACTCATGGATTGGCAAAATTAACATCATCAAAATGGCAATATTCCCCAAGGCATTATACAGATTCAATGCTATCCCTCTAAAGATACCTATGACATTCTTCAAAGAAGTGGATCAGGCACTTTTGAAATTCGTTTGGAACAATAAACATCCTAGAATAGCTAAAGCAATCATTGGGAAAAAGAATATGGGAGGAATTACTTTCCCCAACTTTAAACTTTACTACAAGGCAATAGTTATCAAAACAGCATGGTATTGGAATAAGGACAGGTCCTCAGATCAGTGGAATAGGCTTGAATACTCAGAACATGTTCCCCAGACATACAATCACCTAATTTTTGATAAAGGAGCAGGAAATCCTAAATGGAGCAAGGAAAGCCTCTTCAACAAGTGGTGTTGGCACAACTGCATAGCCACTTGCAAAAAATTGAACTTAGACCCCCAGCTAACATCATGTATGAAGGTAAAATCCAAATGGATTAAAGACCTCGATATCAGCCCCCAAACCATAAGTTATATAGAACAACACATAGGCAAAACTCTCCAGGACATTGAGACCACATGCATCTTCAAGGAGGAAATTGCACTCTCCAAGCAAGTGAAAACAGAGATTAACAGATGGGAATATATTAAGTTGAGAAGCTTCTGCACCTCAAAGGAAATAGTGCCCAGGATACAAGAGCCACCCACTGAGTGGGAGAATCTATTCACCCAATACCCATCAGACAAGGGGCTAATCTCCAAAATATACAAGGCACTGACAGAAATTTACAAGAAAAAAAATCTAATCCCATCAAAAAATGGGGAGAAGAAATGAACAGACACTTTGACAAAGAAGAAATACAAATGGCCAAAAGACACATGAAGAAATGCTCCACATCACTAATCATCAGGGAGATGCAAATCAAAACAACAATGAGATACCAATTCACACCACAGAGAATGGCACACATCACAAAGAATGAGAACAAACAGTGCTGGCAGGGATGTGGAGAGAAAGGAACCCTTATCCACTGCTGGTGGGAATGCCATCTAGTTCAACCTTTATGGAAAGCAATATGGAGATTCCTCCAAAAACTGGAAATCGAGCTCCCATAGGACCCAGCTATACCACTCCTAGGAATATACCCTAAGAACACAAAAATACAATACAAAAATCCCTTCCTTACACCTATATTCATTGCAGCACTATTTACCATAGCAAGACTCTGGAAACAACCAAGATGCCCTTCAACAGACGAATGGCTAAAGAAACTGTGGTACATATACACAATGGAATATTATGCAGCTGTCAGGAGAGATGAAGTCATAAAATTTTCCTATACATGGATGTACACGGAATCTATTATGCTGAGTGAAATAAGTCAGAGAGAGAGAGAAAAACGCAGAATGGTCTCACTCATCTATGGGTTTTAAGAAAAATGAAAGACATTCTTGCAATAATAAATTTCAGACACAAAAGAGAAAAGAGCTGGAAGTTCCAGCTCACCTCAGGAAGCTCACCACAGAGTGATGAGTTTAGTTAGAGAAATAACTACATTTTGAACTGTCTTAATAATGAGAATGTATGAGGGAAATGTAGAGCCTGTTTAGAGTACAGGCGGGAGTTGGTTGGGGAGGAGGGAGATTTGGGACTTGGGTGATGGGAATGTTGCAATGGTGATGGGTGTTGTTCCTTTTATGACTGAAACCCAAACACAATCATGTATGTAATCAAGGTGTTTAAATAAAAAAAAAGAAAAAAAATTCTTCCAAGGGAAAAAAAAAGAATCAAAAAAATAGCAAAACTCACAAAGAAAGGGAGAGATAAACTTAATAAACTGAATTAGCAATGAAAAGGGTGCAATCACTACAGATTCTATGGAGATGTAAAAAGTAATTAGAGACTACTTTGAGAAACTATGTCATTAAACATGAAAATTTGGAAAAATGGTAAATTCTTGAGAACTCTTATAATTTTTCACTGTTTAATCATGAGAATCTAGCAAATCTAAATAGATCCATCACTATTAAGAAAATTTAAATGGTAATCAAAAGTCTTCCCTCAAACAAAAGCCAGGCTCAGATAACAATTTTTTTCAGACCTTTCAAGAGAAAACACTACCAAACATTTTGAAGCTCTTTCAGAAATTTGAAGAACCAAAACACACCCAAATATTTTTCATGAAACTAACATCACCCTGATACCAAAACCAGACAGAGATGCTGAAAAAAAAAAAAAACCTACAGACGAATATCCCTGATGAACAAAGATGCAAAGATCCTCAACAAAAGTTTAGCAAATTGGATCTAACACCTCATCAAGAGAATAATGTACCATGACCAAGTAGGTTTTATCTCAGAGATTCAAGGATGGTCTGACATCTATAAATCAATCAACATAATACACCATAATATACCATATAAGCAAAGGAAAAATATGATCATATCAATAGGTGCATAAAATTTTTTATAAGATCAAACACCCATTCATAATAAAAATGTGAATGTAAATGGAAGGAACTTTTCTTAATACATTCAAGGCCATCTACCACACCACAACTGCAATAATTATTCTCAATGGAGGTAAACTGAAACATTTCTCTAAAATCAGTTACAACATAGGACTGCCCCCTCTCACCATTATTATTCAACTTGAAATATTAATTAGGCAAGAAATTATGCAAGGGCATCCAGGTAGAAAAGGAAAAATTTAAGCTTTCTGTTTGCAGAGAACATGATACTAAATTTCAAAATCCCTAAAGTCTCTACCAAAAAGTTTCTAGAAACAATAGAATCATATATCAAAATGGCACAAATAATGATAGAAATGAAATGGATATTAAAGAAATAATCTTTTTCACATAATTGCCACAGAAACGCAAGTACCTTGGAGTCAACTTAACTAGTGAGGTGATGAACCTATACAAAGAAAATTACAAAACACTGCTTCAATAAATAAAAGAGGACACAAGGAAATGGAGACATGTAACCTGTTCATGGATTGGAAGAATTAACTTTATTAAAATGGCAACACTCTCCAAAGCATTGTACAGATAAATGCAATGAATTTAAGGATATTCATGATATTCTTCAAATAAGTGGATCAAATACTCCTGAAATTTATTTGGAATAATAAGTGCCCACTAGTAGCTAAACCAACATTTAGGAAAAAGAAGATGAGAGACATTACCTTCCCCTAATTTTACTACAAAGCAATAGTCATTAAAACAGTCTAGTATTGTAATATGGCAGACCTTCAGAATAAAATAGAGTTGAGTATTCAAAGAATGTTTCCCATGTATGCAATCAATTACTCTTTGATAACAGGCAAGAAAACCCTCTTCAGCAAGTGGTGTTGGGACAACTGCTCAACCACATGCAAAAAAGCAAGTCAGACCTCCAACACCATGCACAAAGGTCAAATTCAAATAGATTAAGACCTTGATATTAGACTTTGAACCATAAGTTATACAGAAGAACCTTTAGGGAGAACACTCCTAGACATTGTACCTAAAGGCGTCTTCAAGGAGGAAGCACCACTGTCCAAACTATTGGAAGCAGAGGTAAACACATGAAACTATATTAAGCTCAAAAGCTTTCTGCACCTTAAAGAAGAGAGTGACTGAGTTAAAGGCAATTCACAGAATGGGAGAAACTATTTACCCAATATCCATCAGATAAGGGTTTAATATCTAAAATATACAAGGCACTGATGGAACTTTACAAGAAAAAAACATCTAATCCCATAAAAATATGAGAAGCAATGAACTTGCCTTCAAAGAAAAAGTGCAAATGGTCAAATAGCACATGAAAAAATGTTCCACATCACTAATCATCCTGGAGATGCAAATCAAAACCACAATGAGGTACCATCTCACACAACAGAGACTAGCAGACATCACAATCAGTGCTGGTGGGGATGTGAGGAGAAAAGAACTCTTATTCACCACTGCTGATGGGAATGCCGTCTAGTCCAGCCATTATGGATAACAAGTGGGAGTTTCCTCAAAAAATTGAAAATTTAGCTTCATGTAATCCAACTATACCATTCCTAGGGATATAGCCTATGAACACAAAAAACACAATACAAAAGTTCTGCACACCTATATTAATTGAAGTGCAATTTTTAAATAGCAAGAATCTGAAAACAACTCAGATGCTCTGCAACAGATGATGGCTAAAGAAACTGCTGTACAGGGTATCCTGCTTTCTACGTGAGGCAGCCAATGAACAAGCCAGTGAACAACAAATGTTGGAGGCTGATTTCTGCCATGTGTTTGGGCAAAAGGAAACTATTATAAAAGGCTACTGCTTTGTTCCATGCCTGGTTTCCTAATTTCCTGCAGGAGGCAGCCAACAAAGACGCCAGCAAACATAATCTCTTTAGGGCCCAACACAAAGTAGGTAGCTGCACACAGCTGCACATATCTTTTTGCCCATGAACCCTACCACAACATGTTATAAAAAGCACACTACAAGTGTGTCAATGGGGAAACAATGTAGGATAATGCCATGAAGAGAGAGTGAAGATTGCAGCTCTAATAGCCCAAAAAGTACCAACCACCTAGTTAGCTCCTCAGATAAAGATTTTAGAGTAGAAATATAAAGGATGTTTATAGAACTCAAAGAAAGCATAGATCAAGCTGAACAGACCACAATGATATAAATTAGTAAATTCCAAACTGAAATAACAAGACTGAAAAACTTGGTAGATGAAATGAAAACCTTAATCAAAAGTCTCTCCAAAAGAGTAATAGTAGCTGAGTACAGAATCAGTGAGCTGGAAGATGAGATGTAGAACATACCATACAGCAGAAGAGATTGGAGAAAAACCTAAAGCACATGATCATATAATGCAAAATGTACAGAAAGAATATGAACAGATGAAAATGAAAGTCTTTAATAAACTCAACAGAAACAACATAAAAATCACTGAAGTCCTGAGACCCAGGAAGAATATCCGCAGGAAGAATAACAAGTCAAGGATATCATTATAAAGAAACTCCCATAGCTAAATACTGCATGTAACCATATATGCCCAAAAAGTACCAGAAGAAAAGCACCTCAAGACACATTCTAGTCGCAATGACAAATCCCACAAATAGAGATAGAATACTGAAAGTAGCAAGTTCAAACAGGAAATTACAGTCAAAGGAGCACTCGTAAAAGATAAACTGAGGGGCCAGAGTGGTGGCACAAGTGGTAAGGCATATGCCTTGCCCATGCTAGCCTAGGACAGACTGCGGTTCAATCCAACAAAATCCCATATGGTCCCCCAAGTCAGGAACGATTTTCATCAAAGCCAGGAGTAACCCCTGAGGGTGTGGCCACTCCTCCAAAAAAAGATAAACTGAAAGATGTCTATAAGACAAGAAAGGCCTAAAGACACAACAAAACTTCTACACAATGATGGCAGTAAATTCCATGACAATTATCTCACTCAATGTCAATGGGCTAAATGTAAATGCTAAGAGACACAGAGTGGCAAAATGTATCAAAAAGCTGAATCCAACATTCTGCTGCCTACAAGAAACACATCTGAATAGTCAGAAAAATACAGACTCAAAATCAAAGGTTGGAGGAAAATCATCCAAGCAAACACTCCCTTAGAAAAACTGGAGTGGCCATATTAATACCAGATGACATAAACTTAGATTCAGAAAAATGATGAGTCAAAGATGGACATTTCCAAGAAATCAAGGGGTATCTACAACAGGAAAAGAACCACACTCCTAAACATATAAGCACCCAATAAAAGACCAGCAAAATGCTTAATACAATTGTCGACAAAGCTGAAAGTAGATATCAATAACAATGCAATAATAATGGAGACCTCAACATTGCCCTGTCACCCCTTGATAAGTCAACCAGACTTAAACCCAACAAGAATATACTAGTTCTGAAAGGATAAATAGAAGAAAATGGACTCTCTCTCTTTCTTCTCCAATACACGGCATTCTTTTTCAATACATTCTTCTCCAATACATTCTTCTCCAATACACGACCACATACTGGCCCATGAACATACATATATAAAATCAAGACAATAGAAATTGTGTAGATTACCTTCTCAGATTACAAGGCACTGAAATTAAAAGTAAACTACAAAGGGACATAGAAGAAAAACTTTAATGCCTGGAAATTAAATAGCTCACTACTAAACAACCAGTGAGTCAAAAATGATATCAAAGAGGAAATCTAAATATTCCTAGAAGCAAATGCCAATTTATAGGACACAGCAAAGCACTACTAAGAAGAAAATTTATAGCTTTGCAAGCACACATCAGGAAGGAAGAAGGGGCCTACATAAATAGCTTAATAAACTGGTTTATAAAATTAAAAAGTGATCAACAAAATAAACCAAAAACACAGTATTTATTAGAGTATAATGTGCAGAATTTCTACCAAAAATGAAATCAAAGTTCAGGTGCATATTATAAACAAGGGCTGGGATGGGGTGGCAGTGGCGGCTAGTCCAATGAGGGTGAGGCAAATTGTAAGTTCGCATTGCGCCTTTTCCAAGCTGTGAAGAAAAAAAACTCAAGAAACCTGGCATTTCATCATGAAGAGTAGAAAACACAAAGGCGTTGGATACTTGGGTTCACGGGTAGGGGTGGGGGCTTGAGATAGGTGGGCAGAGAGGGTGGGGATAGGGGAGGCACATGTTGGTATTTAATGTAGTTGATTCTAAGGACATAAATTCTAAATAAAGTTACATTAGGTGACACATAGGTATTTTACACCCCAACCTTATCTCTAAGAATAGTTCTGTATATGAGAAAGAGTGGGTGAGATTTACTCTTCAATCAAGAAATTGAAAGAGACGAAACTATGCCTGCCGTGTGGGGCCCAACTGAAAAATTGTGAGTGCTGCCTGTGTGTGTCTGTCTACTATTCTGTTGCGTGAACCTCTTGGTAGTGGGCCGAAAAGAGGCTCCAGAAAACTCGCTCTCCCAGAGGCCGATTCTAGGGCAGAATGCCAAGAAACTGCTCCATAATGTGAAAACAGGCTATGCTTTGCAGAAGCCAGGTCCACTGTTTGTGACGTCAGGCTGGGAAAATCCACGAAACTACGCCTGCCCAGTGGGGCCCGACTGAAAAATTGTGAGTGCTGCCTGTGTGTGTCTGTCTACTATCCTGTTGCGTGAACCTCTTGGGAGTGGACTGAAAAGAGGCTCCAGCAGAACACTTAGCTCCACTTCGCTATGTGGCCATGCGCTCTTTCTAAGAAAAAAACACCATCGCAACAAGAAGAAAAAAATCACACTAAGAACTGTGCTGGATCACTGAAGCCCAACATTTCTCTCCAGACTGTCTTCTCTGCTGCATGCTCGGACCTAAGGTTTGATCCTGTGTGAGGCTTCATCCACAGAGGACTCCCCTCCCTTAGAGGCAAGTGGACCCATCCAAAAGGGGGGGAGCCAGAGGAGTGTGCTGCCTGCATCAGTTAGCCAATGAATACCACCACAACACGAAGAAAAACCCACAATGCAAGTGTGACAATGGGGAAACAACGCAGGCCAGCATCAGACATTGAGAATGAAGATGACAATTCTGATGACCAGATAATGACCAACCAAATAATCAACCTCTCAGATAAGGACTTTAGACTAGCAATATGGAAGATGCTCAACAAACTCAAAGAAACCATGGATCGAGTTGAACAGAACACTAATAAGAACCAAAAAAATATGAAGACAGAAATCACAAAAATTCCAAACTGAAATAACATGTCAACTAACAGGACTAAAAAAGTCAGTAAACAAAGTGAATGACAAAATGGATAAGCTCTGGGACAGGGTATCAGAAGCTGAGAATAGACATGGTGCTGTGGAAGATGAGAAACATAACAATTCCATACAGCAGGAGAGATTGGAAAAAAAAAAACCTTAAAGCAAATGAGCAGACAATGGAAAAATTAGTCAAAGAATGGGAACAGATGAAAATAGAAGTCTATGATAAGATCAACAGAAACAACTTAAGAATCATTGAAGTCCCAGAGACCCAGAAAGAAAATTTCCAGGAAGAATCAACGGTCAAGAACATCATTAAAGAGAAACTTCCAGAGCTAAAGAATATATGTGATCAAATCATGCATGCTCGAAGAGTACCAACCAAAAGAGACCCCAGAAAAACCACCCCAAGACACATCCTAGTCACAATGACAAATCCCACAGATAGAGACAGAATTCTGAAAACAGCAAGATCAAAAGGGGAAATTATGTTCAAGCAAGCATCCTTGAGATTTACAGCAGACCTGTCACCAGAAACACTCAATGCCAGAAAGCAGTGGTGGGATATTGTGACAAGACTGAATGAAATGAATGCTTCACCTAGAATACTGTACCCAGCAAAACTCACTTTCCAGTTTGTCAGAAGAATACATGGTTTCACAGACAAAAAACAGCTCAGAAACTTTACAGACTCAAAACCAGTCTTAAGAGAAAAACTGAAAGACCTAATTTAAGACAAGACTAACCAAAAGACACACCAAATTTCGATATAAAGATGGCATTGAATCCCAGGACAATTCTTTCTCTCAAAGTCAATGGACTAAATGCACCAGTTAAGAGACACAGAGTGGCTAAATGGATCCAAAAATTCAATCCAACCTTCTGCTGCCTATAAGAAACACACCAGAATACTCAGAACAAACATAGACTCAAAATAAAAGGCTGGAGGAAAGTTATCTAAGCAAACAACACCCATAAAAAAGCTGGAGTGGCCATACTAATATCAGATAATGCAAACTTTATACTCAGGAAGGTTGTAAGGGACAAAGATGGACATTTTATATTAATCAAGGGGTACGTAGAGCAGGAAGAATTCACTCTCCTAAACATATATGCACCGAATGAGGGGCCAGCAAAATATTTAATACAACTGTTGACAAATCTGAAAAATAATATCAACAACAACACAATAATTGTGGGGGACCTGAACACGGCTTTGTCAACACTGGATAGGTCAACCAGACTGAAACCCAACAAGAATATACTAGACCTGAAGAGAGAAATGGAAGAAAGAAGCCTAGTGGATAGATATAGGACACTCCATCCTCAGAAACCTGGATACACATTCTTCTCCAATGTACATGGGACATTCTCCAGGATAGTCTACATGCTGGCACATAAAACATACCTCCATAATATCAAGCGGATAGAAATTTTGCAGACTACCTTCGTTGACCACAAGGCTCTGAAATTATTTGTGAATTCCAAAGGGACTCAGAAGAAAAACTTTAACACCTGGAAGTTAAACAGCCTCATACTGAATAACCAGTGGGTCTGAGATGAAATCAAGGAGGAAATCAAAAGGTTCCTGGAAAAAAATGACAATAAAGACACAAACTATCAGAACTTATGGGACACAGCAAAAGCAGTACTGAGAGGAAAATTTATAGCTTTGCAAGCACACATCATGAAGGTAGGAGCTTACATGAGTAGCTTAATGAAACAGCTAATAGAACTAGAAAGTGCTCAACAAAAGGACCCAAAAATAGGGAGACAGAAGGAAATAACAAAGCTGAGAGTAGAAATCAACGAAGTGGAAACCCAAAAATCAATCCGAAAGATCAGAGAAAGCAGAAGTTGGTTCTTTGAAAAAATAAACAAGATGGATAGACCACTGGAAAAACTAATGAAGAAAGAGAGAGAGAAACTTGATAACTCGTATTAGGAATGAAAAAGGAGAGATCACTACTGATATGACAGAGATTCAAAGGGTAATCAGAAACTACTTTGAGAAACTCTATGCCACTAAAAATGAGAACCTGGAAGAAATGGATAAATTCTTGGACTCTTATAATCTTCCATGGTTGAAGGAATAGGATGTAGCATATCTAAACACCCCCATCACCATTGATGAAATTAAAACGGTAATCAAATGTCTGCCTAAAAACAAAATCTTAGGCCCAGATGTATTCACTAATAAATTCTTTCAAACTTTCCAAGAGGAACTACTACCAATTCTGGCAAGACTCTTTCATGAAATTGAACAAATAGAAACACTTCCAAATAGCTTTTATGAAGCCAACATCACCTTGATACCTAAACCAGACAGAGATACTACGAAAAAAGATCCTCAACAAAATCCTGGCAAATAGGATTCAATGCCTCATTAGGAAGATCATCCACTATGATCAAGTATGTTTTATCCCAGGAATGAAAGGATGGTTTAACATCCATAAATCTATCAACATAATACATAACATCAACAACAAGAAAAATAAAAACCACTTGAACACATCAATAGATGCAGAGAAAGCATTTGATAAGGTCCAACACCTATTCTTGATCAAAACTCTCAGCAAGATGGGAATGGAAGGAACCTTTTTCAATATAGTTAAGGCCATCTACCACAAGCCAGTGGCAAATATTATCCTCAATGGAGAAAAACTAAAAGCCTTCCCTCTAAATTCTGGCACAAGACAAGGCTGTCCTCTCTCACCACTCCTGTTCAACATAGCACTGGAAGTAATTGCTATAGCGATTAGGCAAGAAAAACATATCAAGGGAATCCAGATAGGAAAGGAAGAAGTCAAGCTCTCACTGTTTGTAGATGACATAATACTCTAACTAGAAAACCCTAAGACTCTACCAAATAGCTTTTAGAAAAAATAAACTCTTATAGCAAGGTAGCAGGCTACAAAATTAACACACAAAAATCAATGGCCTATCTATACACCAATAGTAATAAGGAAGAAATGGACATTAAGAAAACAACCCCATTCACAATAAAGTCACACAAACTCAAATATCTTGGAATCAACTTGACTAAAAATGTGAAGGACCTATACAAAGAAAACTAAAAAACTCTGCTCCAAGAAATAAGAGAGGACACGCGGAAATGGAAACACATACCCTGCTCATGGATTAGCAGGATTAACATCATCAAAATGGCAATACTCCACAAGGAATTATACAGATTTAATGCTATCCCTCTAAAGATACCCATGACATTCTTCAAAGAGGTGGATCAGGCACTTTTGAAATTCAATGATGGGAATGTTGCACTGGTGATGGGTGGTGTTCTTTACATGACTGAAACCCAAACACAATCAAGTATGTAATCAAGGTGTTTAAATAAGATATAAAAAAAATTAAGGAAAAGAGAAGAAAAAATTTGGTATCAACTACTAAAAAAGAAAGAAAATCACCAAAAACTATCCACAAATGTAAAAAAGAAAGAAAAAAGTGGAAGAAAAAATAGAAGGAAAATAATATTTTTTTTTGTATAGGCACAGTAAGTATTGGGGAAGGAAGGAAATTCCCGTAGCCTGAGAGATTCAGGATTTCTCCACTCTTGAAGCATATTTTCATGGGAACAATCACTGGCTCCATACCTTCTCATTGCCATATCCCAGGGTTTTTGATTGTTTGTTTTGTGGTCAGGAATCCTTCCTCTTGGTTGTGGATGAGAAAATAAGGCCACTGTAACAAGCAATCTTGGAATTTGCGCAGGTCCTAGGACACGGCCTAGGATAGAGTCTTTTTAAGGTTCTAGAGGTACCGTTCCAACATTATTGGTGTGTTTAGTTGTCTGTATCATGTGCTCCATGATTTTGCTCATTCCCTAAACCAAAGTCTAGGAAATTATGGTTCCAAAGGTTCTACTCAGTCTCTCACCTCCATCAAATCGTGGACGGTTGAATGATACTGGATTCAGCAGCAGCAAATCCCCCAGCTCAAGGACACTACAAGACTCTGAAATGCCACAAATCATATCTTAAACTCTAAACCAGGGGTCTTCAAACTACAGCCCGTGGGCCACATGTGGCCCGCAAAGGAGTCTGATCCTGCCCACCAGCAGTGAGCGCTGTTTGGTTGCCAAGATACCTGCCAGCATATACACTCAGTGTCACAGTTTCTCAGGGATGACGTCAACCGCCTCCGCCCACGGCATGTTGTGTGCTGGGAGAGTGGGTGTGAGGGCGGTGTTGAGAGGGACACTGATGCGCCCTTCTGCCTGGCACTTGGTGAGCGTGTTGCTGATGACTTCACTGGAGGGCGCCGGACACCGCGTGGTGAGGAATACCACATGTGGGTGACTATATGATGTAAAAAGGCGCCTGCTCCACCCCCAGGCAAAGAGCTTCATCTCCATGAACAGGACATACAGCTTTTTCATAACCCATTTTCTGTTGAGATTGAAAATGTCCTTACAATTTACCAAATGGAACTGGCTAAACTGCAGAATTGTGACTCTCTGAAAGACGCATTTATGTCAGGTAACCTTTTGAATTTCTATGCATCTCTCCCATCTGAGACATATCCAAATATTAGGAACCATGCACTCAAAATGGTAACCATCTTTGGTAGCACTTATGCCTGTGAACAGACTTTCAAGAACGAAACATCTGAAATCTCCAACCCGATTAAGATTAACTGATGCCCACTTGCATCACTTGTTGTGGCTGGCAGTGACAAATATAGAACTGGACATTGACCATCTCATTAGCCAAAAGTAGGCCCACAGTTCCCATTGAAATATTGGTGCATGATCTGTTTACTTATAAATGGTTTTCATTTTATTTATATAAGATATGTGCAGTGTGAGTAGGAATTAGTAGCTCATGTAGTCCGGCCCTCCAGCTCTCTAAGGGACTGTAATCCGGCCCCCTCTTTAAAAAGTTTGAAGACCCCTGCTCTAGACCAATGTCTGTGATAGGAAAAAGTACCTTGGCTTTCATTCCTTACAAGAATATCTCAGAAGGCCTAATTGGGAGGTCTATATTGCCTACGTAAGCTTAATATCTTTATAATAATGTACCTTAAGATATGTATTTCTAAACATACAGATAGCCTCCCCCATCACTTTCTTTTTTCAAATACCTTTTTTTCTCTCAATTTTCTTTATTTTTATATCTCAATTTTAACTATATATTCCATTTTTTATAGATATTTTCTCTACTCTCACCAGTTTTGGTGCTGCTTGGTACAAAAACTAAGAAAATATCTTGCCTGGGATAAAAGCTCAGACTACACCACATATACTGTTTGTGTAGCCTGTCATCCTTACTCAGAATAGCACCAGCAATACAAAAGGACACCATACGTTTTTGTATAGGCACAGTAAATAAGGGGAAATCATGGACGCAGACACAAGATCTTATCTTCTAAGGATAAGAACTCACACTTTTTATAAAAGGGTGCCTCCCAACCTGGACATATGCCATGTGGATACAACTCAGTCTCCACGAGATTGGACAGTGTTCATCCTCAAATCCCAGATCCCAGCTGTAGAACTGAAACAACTCCCTACAACAACACCAGGAACTAAGCTCCATTGGGAGATATACTTGTGCCAGTGTTAATATGACGAGGATACTGAGGAAATGACAACTTGACCTAAGACCAGGAGGTTCTATCACATCACCTAACACTAAGTGAAAATCAGAAGATGTATTGTCCTTTGAAGTATGAAAAATAAGAGTGCTAACTACAGAAAACTGACTTTGACAACTGTGACTGGGCAGAACGTACCTTGAAACCATTAAGAAAAACCCTACCCTAGGTTATAGCCCAGGTATCTTACAAAAATCAAGATTTCTTAGTACAGATTTCTGACAACAGAGTATTGTATTTTTAATTTCTTTAATTTAATTTTAAATTTTTTAATTTTCACGACTTTTATTCAATCTTTTTATTTTTTCAAAGAACCAACTTTTTGCTTTTGTTGATCTTTCAGATTGTTTTTTTGTTTTGTTTTTTTTTTTTTAATTTGGATTTCCACTTCATGATTTCTGTTGTAAGCATTTTTATTTCCTTCTGTCTATATATTTTGGCTCATTTTGTTAGTCAGTTTCTAATTTTCTTAGCTGTGTCATTAAGCTATTTCATTCTTCTGATGTGTGCTTGCTAAACTCTAAATTTCCCTCTTAGTACTGCTTTTGCTTTGTCTTACAAATTCTGATAATTTGTGTCTTTATGTGCATTTGTTTCCAGGAATCTTTCGATGTCCTGTTTAATTTCATCTCTGACTCACTGGTTGTTCAGTAGTGAGCTTTTTAATTTTCAGGTGTTAAAGTTTTCGTCTGTGACTTTTTGTATTTTACTTCTAATTTTAGTGCACTGAGATCTGAAAAGGTAGTCTGTACAATTACTATTCTCTTTATTTTATGGAGGTGTATGTTTTTTTAAATAATATTATATTTAAAAACCTTGGTCACAAACATGATTGTGGTTGGGTTTCAGTTACATAAGAGGACACCACCCCATCACCAGTGCAACATTCTCACCACCAATGTCCCAAATATCCCTCCTCCCCACCCAACCCCATCATCTATTAAAGGTTATCTTGGTTGTTTCCAGAGACTTGGTATGGTAAATAGTGCTGCAATGAATATAGGTGTAAGGAAGGGATTTTTGTATTGTATATTTGTGTTCGTATGGAATATTCCTAGGAGTGCTATAGCTGGATCATATGGGTGCTCAATTTTCAGATTTTGGAGGAATCCATATTGCTTTCCACAAAGGTTGAACTAGATGGCATTCCCACCAGCAGTGGATAAGAGTTCCTTTCTCTTTGCATCAACTCCAAAACTGCTTGTTCCCATTCTTTGTGATGTGTGCCAATCTCTGTGGTGTGAGGTGGTATCTCATCGTTGTTTTGATTTGCATCTCCCTGATGGTTAGTGATGTAGAGCATTTTTTCATATGCCTTTTGGCTACTTGTATTTATTCTTTATCAAAGTGTCTGTCTTTTTCTTCTCTCCATTTTTTGATGGGATTAGATGTTTTTTTCTTGTAGAGTTCTGTCAGTGCCCTGTATATTTTGGATATTAGCCCCTAATCTGATGGGTATTGGGTGAATAGTTTCTCCCACTCAGTGGCTGGCTCTTGTATCCTGGGCACTATTTCCTTCTAGGTGCAGAAGCTTCTCAGCTTAATATACTTCCATCTGTTAATCTTTGCTTTCATTTGTTTGGAGAGTGCAGTTTCCTCCTTGAAGATGCCTTTAGTCTCAATGTCATGGAGTGTTTTACCTACATGTTGTTCTATATACCTTATCGTATCAGGTCTGATATCAAGGTCTTTAATCCATTTGGATTTTACCTTCATACATGAAGTTAGCTGGGGGTCTAAGTTAGCTTTTTTGAAGTTGTGCCAAGACCACTTGTTGAAGAGGCTTTCTTTGCTCCATTTAGGATTTCTTGCACCTTTGTGAAAGATTAGGTGATTGTACGTCTGGGGAACATTCTCTGAGTACTCAGCCTATTCTACTGATCTGAGGGTCTGTCTTTATTCCAATACCATGGAGGCTTATGTTTTATGGATATTTATGTTTTATGTGCCAGCATGTGGCCTATCCTGAAGAATGATGAATGACCCATGTGCATTGTAGAAGAATTATATCCAGTTTTCTGGCGAAGCTCTCTCATCCTCCTCCTCTCTCTCTCTCACCTCTCACTCTCTCTCCTCCTCCTCTCTCGCTCTTCTCTCATTCTCTCTCTATATATAGATGTATATACACGCACTTGGCCACTTTCTTTCATTTTTTTTCAGAGCTAGTATAGTTTTTCTAATTTTTCATTCTTTTTTCTTTTTCTGTTATTCTTTCTTTTTTTTAGGTTTAATATATTTTTTATTTAAACACCTTGATTACATACATGATTGTGTTGTTTGGGTCTCAGTCATGTAAAGAACACCACCCATCACCAGTGCAACATTCCCATCACCAATGTCCCAAGTCTCCCTGCTCCCCACCCAACCCCCGCCTGTACTCTAGACAGGCTTTCTATTTATTTCATACATTCTCATTATTAGGATAGTTCAAAATGTAGTTATTTCTCTAACTAAACTCAATACTATTTGTGGTGAGCTTCATGAGGTGAGCTGAAACTTCCAGCCATTCTTTCTTTTGTGTCTGAAAATTATTATTGTAAGAATGTCTTTCATTTTTCATAAAACCCATAGATGAGTGAGACCATTCTGCATCTTTCTCTCTATGACTTATTTTACTCAGCATAATAGATTCCATGTACATCCATGTATAGGAAAATTTCATGACTTAATCTCTCTTGACAGCTGCATAATATTTCATTGTGTATATGTACCACAGTTTCTTTAGCCATTCGTCTGTTGAAGGGCATCTGGGTTGTTTCCACAGTCTTGCTATTGTAAATAGTGCTGCAATGAATATAGGTGTAAGGGATTTTTGTATTGTATTTTTGTGTTTCTAGGGTATATTCCTAGGAGTGGTATAGCTGGATTGTATTGGAGCTTGATTTCCAGTTTTTGGAGGAATCTCCATATTGCTTTCCATAAAGGTTGAACTAGGCAGCATTCCCACCAACAGTGGATAAGAGCTCCTTTCTCTCCACATCCCCGCCAACACTGCTTGTTCTCATTCTTTGTGATGTGTGCCAATCTCTGTGGTGTGAGGTGGTACCTTATAGTTGTTTTGATTTGCATCTCCCTGATGATTAGTGATGTGGAGCATTTTTTCATGTGTCTTTTGACCATTTGTATTTCTTCTTTGTCAAAGTATCTGTTCATTTCTTCTTCCCATTTTTTGATGGGATTAGATGTTTTTTCTTATAAATTTCTGTCAGTGCCTAGTATATTTTTGAAATTGGCCCTTAGTCTGATGGGTATTGGGTGAATAGTTTCTCCCACACTTGGGTGGCTCTTATATCCTGGGCGCTATTTTCTTTGAGGACCAGAAGCTTCTCAGCTTAATATATTTCCATCTGTTAATTTCTGCTTTCACTAGCTTGGAGAGTGCAGTTTCCTCCTTGAAGATGCCTGTAGTCTCATTGTTCTGGAGTATTTTGCCTAGGTGTTGTTCTATGTATCTTATGGTATCAGGTCTGATATCAAGGTCTTTAATCAATTTGGATTTTACCTTCTTACATGAGGTAAACTGGGGGGTCTAAGTTCAATTTTTTGCAAGTGGCTAGCCAGTTATTCCAAGACCACTTGTTGAAGAGGCTTTCTTTGCCCCATTTAGGATTTCTTGCTCCTTTATCAAAAATTTGGTGATTGTATATCTATGGAACATTCTCAGAGTATTCAAGACTATTCCACTGATCTGAGGTCCTGTCTTTATTCCAGTACCATGCTGTTTTGATAACTATTGCTTTGAAGTAAAGTTTAAAGTTGGGGAGAGCTAGTATATTCTTATTGGGTTTTAGTCTGGTTGACCTATCAAGGGGTGACAATGTGTTTTTGAATTTTCACATTCTTATTGTCTTGTTACTGATGTGTCTTCTTTCAAATTTGCCAACAATTGTATTGAAATATTTGCTGGTCTCTCATTGAGTCTTATATATTTAGGAGTGGGATTTTTTTCTCTTGTATATACCTCTTAATTATTTGTAAATATTCATATTTATCCCTAATCACTTTTTTAATTCTAAAGTTGTGTCATCTGATATTAATATTGCCACTCCAGATTTTATAAGAGAGTTGTTTGCTTAGATGATTTTCATCCAATCTTTGATTTTTGAGTCTGTGTTTGTTCTGACTATTCAGGTGTGTTTCTTGTAGGCAGTAGAATGTTGGATTCAGCTTTTTAATCATCTTCCCACTCTGTATCTTTTAACTGATGCAGTTAGTCCATTTACATTAAAAGAAATAATTGTCATGAGATTTAATTTCATCTTTGTGTAGAAGTTTGTTGTGTCTGTTGGTCTCTCTTTTCTTAAAATAGATTTTTAGCTTTTCTTTTAAGGATAATTTGAGTCTGTAAAGTTTCTGAGCTCTTGTTTATATGTGAAGCTATGTACAATTCTTTTAAACCTGAAAGTGAGTTTGGATGAGCACAGTATTCTAAGTGAAACATTCATTTCATTGATTTCAAATTTTACTATATCCAACATCTGTTTTCTGCCCTTAAGAATTTCCTATTACAAGTCTTCTCTAAATCTTAAGGATGCTCATTTGAATGTACTTCCCCTTTTTGATCTTGCAGCTTTCAGTATCATATCTTTATCTGTGGAGTTCGTCATTGTGACTAGGATGTTTCTTGTAGTGCTTTCTTTCAGGTCTCTTTTAGCTGGTAATCTTTGGGCATGCAGTATTTGGTTGCATGCAGTCTTTAGTTATGGGAGTTTCTCTGGGATGATATTCTTTACTATTGATTCTTCCTGGAGATTTTATTCCAGGGTCTCAGACTTTAACAAAGACTTCTAATTATGTCTGTTCACCTTTTATTTGAGTATTTTGAGTATTTTTGAGTACTTTTTCATTGTTTGATCCATTGTTTTGAGTATTTTTCTATTCTTTGATTATTTTTAGGCACTTTTCCAATATTTTCTGTTTTATGGCACTTCTCTTTATTTTTCCTGATATGAGTTTTTTATTTTTTTCATTTTTTATTTAAACACTGTGATTACAAACATGATTGTAGTTGGTTTTTAGTCATAAAAAGAACACCTTACTTCACCTGTGCAACCTTCCCATCACCAATGGCCCCAACTCCTCCCCCCACAACCCCCAGCTATATTCAAGACAGGTTTTCTAAATTCCTAACTCACTGACATTTTACAATAGTTCTCAGCATAGATATTTCTCAAACTGCACTTACCACTTATTGTGGTGAGCTTCATATATTGAGTAGATCCTCTGGCCCTCATCTCTGGAAATTATTTCAATGTATTTTGTTTTTTGTAAAACCCATAGATGAGTGAAACTATTCTGTCTGTGTCTCTCTCTTCCTCTGACTTATTTCGCTCAGCATAATAGATTCCATTTACATCCACATAAAGAAAAATGTCATGACTTCATCTCTCCTGACAGCTGCATAATATTCCATTATGTATATGTACCACAGTTTCCATAGTCATTCATCTGTTGAAGAGCATCTTGGTTGCTTCCAGAATCTGACTATTGTAAATGGACGTGCAATGAATTTAAGTGTGAAGGGTTTTTTTTGTTTGTTTGTTTGTTTGTTTTTTTTTTGCATTTTTGAATTCCTAGGATATATACCTAGGAGTGGTATAGCTGCATCAAATGGGAGCTAAATTTCCAGTTTTTTGAGGAATCTCCATTCTGTATTCCATAAGGGCTTGACTAGATGGCATTACCACCAGCAGTGAATGAGAGTTCCTTTTTGCCACATTCCTGCCAGCATTGATTGTTCTGTTCTTTTTGATGTGTGCCAGTTTTTGTAGCATGAGAATGTGCCTTTAATGTTTTTTTTTAAAGTGAAATATTTATTTCTTAGTGAAAGGTTAAAAAGGCAAGAAAAGGATGAATAGGAGGTCTCTGCTGATTCATTGTCTTTCATTCATTCACTTATTCATTCTTTTTTCTTTCTTTCTTTTCTTTCTTTTTTTTTCTTAATATGATTTTTATTTTGATCATCGTGGCTTACATATTGTTGACAATATTATTTTAGGTACATATTTACATAAAAGCAAGGGGGATTCCCATCACCAGATTGTCTTTACCTATACCTCCATTTTTGTCCTCCCTCCCATTTCCTTTTCCCTCACCCTCAGGGCGGCTAGAATATGTGGTCCCCTCTGTATCTGACCCACTACCTAGTAGTCTTGCACCTGTTTGGTCTTGATGTCTCCCTTATTTCCCCCTCTAACTGGAGGTAGGACTAGTTAGTTCAAGATGGATGGTTTTGTTTGAAAAAGAGAAAAGAAATAAGCTGGGGTAAGAGACTAATATGCCGAAAATGTGCGGAATCCTTCTAGGGGCTCTCATCAACGCTTTGAGAGATCAAGGAGATAAAGAAGGTGAAACACTCCCCCCGTACCAAAAGCAGTGTCAAATATCCAGTGAGGATTCCGGCTATATCGATTAGCACCACAAAAAAACAAGCAAACGAGAAAAAAAAACAAAGAAAAACAAACAAAAACAAAAACAAAAAAGAAACAAACAAAAACAAATCAAAACGAAAACTGCTATGGTCTTGAAATAAGAAACATGGCATAGCACATAAAGAAAGGAAAGAAAAGAAGAGAAAAAAAAAGTATAACTGGGGACAACAATTTCAATAATCACACCCAAACAGAGAAATCTACCAAAGATAGGTAGGTAAATAAAAATAATAATAATAATAAAAAATGAAGATAAAAAATAATATATATATAAAAAAATAACCGAGGTTTTGTACTTTTTTTATTTTTGTTTTTTTCCCTCCTGCCCTGGCACAGTAAATATTGGGGTCATTCAAAGAGGAATTCACTTGGCCTAAGAAATATGGGGTTTCTCCGTCCGTGGAGTATATTGTCATGGGATCAACTATAGACTCTGCTCAGGCTCATTTATTTTCCCGGTGGTGCTTTTGTGGTGTGTGGAAGACTTCTGCCCTGTCCTGTGTGATACACTCAGACCTCTATGTCTAGAGGTCTCTGTCTCTGCACGGATCCTGAGGTGGGACTTATGATGAAGTCAGACTTTGTGGTTCTTGAGGTTCCGTTCCTTCAGTGTCATTTTAATCCATCTTCTGTGGTTGGAGATCTTGGCCTTTGTGTTGAACCTGGGATGGCGCCTAGGATAGCGTCTTTCTCTGTGCTTCCCGAAGCCCCATTCCGTTACAATTGTCTCTGCCAGACCTTTGGAACTGGGGATCATAAGTATTGTGCAGGTCATAGTTCAAACCCTGAACTAGGGCTTTTTTATTGGTCCCAAGATATATACAGTCTGGTCATGATTCTAGCAGCCAGTCCTCTATAACTCGCGATCTTGGCTTTTGGACCTACCTAAGGGTGACAAGTCTTCTGGTTTTGTCTTGTCATTGGCTGGTAAGGTAGGCTAATCTGTTCTAAGGTCAGGTTGTTCACATTTTCCTCGTTGTCAGGATATCATGTTAGAGCTGGTCCTTGTTGGTGGCCCCACAGTATTAAGGCTGTCCTGGCTGGGATTTGTTTCTTGTAGCTGTTGTGAGGAACTGTGCCGTTTCTATGTCTGGGGTCCAGGGTTCAAGGCTGGATGAATGGTATCTAATCACCTGAAGTCTAAGTTGATTCCACATGACATATTTTCAGGGTAGGAGATATCCCTGTATTGTATACAACTATGAGTTCTTATCTCTAGTAGACAAGAGCTCTTTTTTTTATGTAAGATTTCCCCTTTATTTAGTGTGCCTTTGCAGGGAGAAACGGTGCTACCTTATATTGTCGGTGTATTTGGGGGTGGACAGAGGGGATAACAGAAACAGGTCACATACCCAAAAATGATTAAAAAAAAAGGAATAAAAATATATCAGCTCACAAATGTATATGTAGGACAGACATTTAAAAAAATAACTTAATTAATTTTAAAAAAATAAAAAAAAAAGAAAAGAAAAGAAATAAAATGAGTTAGCGAAGTTTTTAAAGGACCAAAGTGGTGCAAAAGACTATCTTACATTTGGGGGAAAGCAGGTAAAGCGGTGCTATATTACAGGTCTTATGCCTATGTTGGAAGTACAGTTTTTCCCATTGTCTTTTGGGTTTTTCTTGTGGTGCATGGGTTCCCAGGGATCTTTATATCACACCCCTGACCTTCTTCAGATTGGTAAAAATTTGCGGCAGGGAGTTCTTGAAAGAGTTCTTGCTTTGGGGATACTTTTGGACCTAGGTCCAGTTTCAAGAAACAGTCCACATTAGGGGGAGTTGGTATGGAGGGCCTCGCATCATGAGTCCGCAGGGGAGTTGGCTGTCTTTTCTTGCAGGAGACGAGGTGTGGGTTTGACTGGGTGTCCCCTCGCCTGGGTGCTGGGTACTGGTTCGTTGGGTAGGAGGTCGATCTTGATGCCTAATAGATTAAGGACTGAGGGTGAAGAGTTTCAATATGGTGGGAGATCTGGATGGGATTGGGGGGTGAAGGGATAGTTGGATTTCTGGAGGGGAGAAAGGGGAAGGTATATGGGAGGGGTATGGAGGGAGAGAAAAGAGAAAATAGCTTAGAAAGAAAGGGAGAAGAGAAAGGGAAAAAGGCAAAGAGAAGAATAGAAAAGAGAAAAGTGAAAGGGGGAAAAGAGAAAAAAAAAAAGTAGAGCCTGTAGTTTAAGTCTGTACGTCTCAGTTGCTGCTTCGGTGGTCTGACTGGTCACGTGCTTCAGTTCCTAAAAGAAGGTGTAACCTAGAGATAAAGTGTATGTCAAAGAGTTTTCTCGGGGCCATCTCGTATTGCAAGCAAGGTATGGTATCTCGCGTGGTATCCCGAGTTGCCGTCTTAGTTTGTCCGCCCTTTGTATCCAAGGGCGCCTGTGAACAGAAAAGCTGAGAGGTTATTTAAAATATAGTAAGATAAAGGCATTAAAACATAGTGTTATGGTATGTTTCCATTGCAGTCAGTGATTTCCCATGGTGTTCTATACTTCTGTTCCTGTATACGATCTCTAAGGGATTATTGTGGGCCTTTGTTGTAGAAGTCTGATTACATACCTGTTCTCTCTATGTTGCTGTTTCTTTTGTTGTTGTTTTCTTTGTGGTATAATGTGTAGTTAAGAGTTCATGTTGTTCCTTTTTCATGTATTTTGGACACTGCTCCCAAGTATATGTTGACTATTACAGTGTTTGGAGATTCTACCCTATTAAACCCTTTTATTTGGTTGTTAGGTATTAGTTGTGTATAAAATATATGTTCTAGGTGCTTCAGAATAGTGCTACCATTCTGTGTTCATCTTTTGTCTTCTGACTTACTTCATTTAACATAACATGATCTAGGTCCATCCACGTTGCTGCAAAGTCTGTGATTGTATCATTTCTGACTGCCATGTAGTATTCCATTGTGTATATGTACCACATCTTTTTTTTTTTTTGGGCCACACCCTGTGACGCTCAGGAGTTACTCCTGGCTATGCGCTCAGAAGTTGCTCCTGGCTTCTTGGGGGACCATATGGGACGCCGGGGGATCGAACCGAGGTCCGTCCTAGGCTAGCGCAGGCAAGGCAGGCACCATACCTCCAGCGCCATCACATCTTAATGATCCATTCATCTGTTGTTGGACATCGCGGTTGGTTCCAAGATTTGGCTATTATACTGAGTGCTGCGATAAATAGTGGGGTGCATACATATTTTGGAATGAATGTCCTTTCAACTTGGGGGTATATGCCTAGGAGCGCAATTGCTGGGTCAAATGGCAGCTCAATTCTGAGTTCTTTGAGCACTCTCCAGACTTTTCTCCATAGGTGTTGGACTAGGGGGCATTCCCACCAGCAGTGGATGAGAGTTCCTTTCATACCGCATCCCCGCCAACAAAGGTTGTTTCCATTATTTTTGATGTGAGCCATCCTCACTGGTGTAAGGTGGTATCTCATTGTTGTCTTGATTTGGATCTCCCTGATAATGAGTGAAGGTGAGCATGTTTTCATGTGTTTGTTGGCCATCCTTCTGTCTTCCTCAGAGAAGTGTCTATTCATTTCATCTCCCCATTTTTTATGGCTTTATTTGGTTTTGGGGGGCTCAGTTTTCCGAGTGCTTTGTATGTTCTAGATATCAGCCCTTTATCTGATATATCGAGTGAAAAGATTTTTTCCCATTCTGTTAACTGTCTTTTTGCGTTAAGTAGGGTTTCTTTTGCCATGCAAAAGTTTTTTAGTTTGATATAGTCCCATTTGTTTATATTTGATGCTAACGTTATTGCCATTGGTGCTCCATTCTCAAAGACCTTGTTGATATATAGGTCTTCGAGTGTTCTGCCTATTTTATTCTCGATAAACTTTATAGATTCGGGTCTGATTTCAAGGTCTTTGATCCATTTTGAGTTAACTTTTGTATAAGGGGTGAGGTATGGGTCAATCTTCACTTTCGTACATGTGATTTTCCAGTTGTACCAACACCATTTGTTGAATAGACTTCCTTTGTTCCACTTCAGATCCTTGCCTCTTTTGTCAAATATTATTTGGCTGTATATTTTGGGGTTTATGTCTGGGAATTCTGTTCTGACCCACTGGTCTGAGGTCCTGTTTCTGTTCCAGTACCATGCTGTTTTAATTACTATAGCTTTATAGTATAGTTTCAAGTTAGGTAAGGAGATGCCTCCCAGCTTTTTGTTTTTCAGTATGTGTTTGGCTATCCTGGGTCTTTTGTGGTTCCAAATAAATTTTGTGACTGATTGTTCTATTTCTTTAAAGAATGGTGTCTGGATTTGGATAGGGATTGCATTAAATCTATATAGTAGTTTGGGTAGGATAGTCATTTTGATTATGTTAATTCTACCTATCCATGAGCATGGGATGTTCTTCCATTTCTTTAGATCGTCTTCAATTTCTTTCTGAAGCGATTTGAAGTTTTCCTGGTATAGATCTTTCACTTCCCTTGTAAGGTTGATTCCTAGGAACCTGATATTTTTTGATACTATTTTAAATGGTATTGTATTTTTAATCTCTCTCTCCTCGACTTCGTTGTTTGTATATAGAAACGCTACTGTCTTTTGTGTATTGACTTTGTAACCAGCCACTTTGCTGTATTGGTTAATTGTTTCTAGGAGTTTTACTGTGGACTCTTTGGGGTTTTCGATGTATATCATCATATCATCTGCAAATAGAGATAGTTTGTGTTCCTCTTTCCCAATTTGGATTCCTTTGATTCCCTTCTCTTGTCGAATTGCTATTGCTAGGACTTCTAAGGTTATATTGAATAAGAGTGGAGAGAGTGGACAGCCTTGCCTAGTTCCTGACCTTAATGGGAATGCTTCTAGTTTCTCGCCATTAAGTATAATGTTGGCTGTAGGCTTTTCATAAATAGCTGTAACTATCTTGAGGAAGGTTCCTTCTAACCCTATTTTGCTGAGTGTCTTTAACATGAAAGGGTGTTGGATTTTGTCAAACGCCTTCTCTGCATCGATTGATATGATCATGTGGTTTTTGTTTTTCTTGTTTTTGATGTGATGTATAATGTTAATTGATTTGCGTATGTTGAACCAACCTTGCATTCCTGGTATGAATCCCACTTGGTCATGATGTATGATCTTTTTGATGAAGAGCTGGATTCGGTTTGCTAAGATTTTGTTGAGTATCTTTGCATCTATGTTCATTAGTGAGATTGGTCTGTAGTTTTCTTTCTTAGTGATGTCTTTGCCATCTTTGGGGATGAGTGTGATATTTGCCTCATAGAAGGAGTTAGGAAGGATTCCTGATTTTTCTATGGTTTGGACGAGCCTATGAAAAAGTGGTAGTAAATCTTCTCGGAATGTTTGGTAGAATTCACCTGTAAATCCGTCTGGGCCTGGGCTTTTGTTCTTAGGGAGTATTTAATTACATCTTCAATTTCCTCAGAGGTGATTGGTCTGTTTAGGCTTTCTAGTTCTTCTTTGTCCAGTCTTGGAAGAGGGTTTTTCTCCAGGAATCTGTCGATTTCTCCTGGGTTCTCTATCCTAGCTGAGTAGAGTTGCTCATAATATGATCTCATGATATGTTGTATTTCTTGGGGTTCTGTTGTAATCTCTCCCCTTTCATTTGTGATCCTACTGCTTTGGGTGTTTTCCCTCTTTTTTTTGGTGAGTTTTGCCAGTGGTTTGTCTATCTTGTTTATTTTTTCGAAAAACCAACTCCTGGTCTCATTGATTTTTTGTATTGTTTTCTTAGTTTCTATGCTGTTTATTTCTGCTCTGGTTTTTATTATTTCTTGCCTTCTGGTTGTGGTTGGGTTTCTCTGTTGCTGTTGTTCCAATTCTTTGAGGTGATCTTTTAAACTGTTGGTTTTGTTATTTTCCTGTTTCTTGACATAGGCCTGTATTGCTACGTGTTTCCCCCTAATTACTGCTTTTGCTGTGTCCCACAAATTTTTACATGTTGTCTCTTCATTATCATTGGTCTCAAGGAATCTTTTTATTTCTTCCTTGAGTTGCTCTTTGATCCAGCTGTTGTTGAGCAGCATGTTGTTTAATCTCCAGGTATTAGTTTTTCTCCATTGCTTCTTCTTGACCCCAATTTTGAGCTCTGTTGCATAGTGATCTGAAAGGGTACTTCTAATGATCCTTACCTTCCTGGTCTTATATAGTTTGGCTTTGTTTCCTAAGACATGGTCTATTCTGGAGAAGGTTCCATGTGGACTTGAGAAGAATGTGTATTCTGTTTTCTGAGGGTGGAGGGCTCTATATAATTCTATTAGTCCTAAATCTTCTAATTTTTCATTCAGAGCTCTTATTTCTTTGCTATTTTTCTGTTTGGTGGATCTGTCCAGTGGTGATAGTGGAGTATTGAGGTCCCCTACTATTATCACATTTCCCTTCATGTGTTTCTCCAGGTTTACGAGCAGTTGCCTCACATATTTTGCTGACTCTACATTAGGTGCATAGATATTGACCAGGGTTAGTGTTTCTTGATCTAGTGTTCCCCTGATCAGTAAGTAGTGACCCTCTTTATCTCTGATCACTTTCTTGAGATTGAAAGTGATTTGGTCTGATATAAGAATGGCTGTCCCTGCTCTTTTTTGTTTTCCATTGGCTTGAATAATTACTTTCCATCCTTTTATTCTAAGCCTGTGCTTATGCTGCATCTGTAGATGTGTTTCTTGCAGACAGCAGAAGTCCGGTTTATTTTTCCTAATCCAGTTCTCTACTATGCGTCTTTTAATTGGGGAGTTTAGGCCATTAACATTTAGGGAGATTATTGAGAGAGAGGACTGTTGTGCAGTTGTGTTGTGTAGGGTGGTTTTTGTTACAATCGGGGGTTTGGATTGTGTAATTCATCTCTTAGTAGGTCGTTTAGGATCGGTTTTGTTTGCACAAATAGCTCTAGTTCGGTCTTGTTTGAGAATGTTTTTAGTCTGTCCTCCCATATGAATGATAGTTTTGCTGGGTATTGGACTCTAGGTTGGAAGTTTCTTTCATTCAGTCGTTTAAATATGTTATTCCACTGTCTTCTTGCTTGAATTATTTCGACTGGGAGATCTGGTTTGATTCTTATGTCCCTACCTTTGTATTTGAGGTTTTTTTTCTCTCTTATTGCTTTAAGAAGTTCCTCTTTCTCTTTGTTTTTTGCCATTTGGATTACTATATGTCTTGGTGTTGGCTTATTGGGGTCTATTTCATTAGGGACCCTCTTGATCTCCTGTATTTGCCCTGAAGTTTCATTCCAGAGGGTGGGGAAGTTCTCTGCTATTATCTCTCTGACTACTTGTTCTTCCCCTTTCCCTATTTCCTCCCCTTCTGGTATACCCACGATTCTTAGATTGTTTCTTTTGTCCTTGTTCATTACGTACTGGACTTTTCCTTCCAGTGCTTTGCCTTTTATTTCTTTGTTGGTTTCTTGGTCATTTTTTGTTTGCAGTTTTCCTTCGAGTTCTTCAATGTGTTTCTCCAACTCTGTGTTTCTGCTAGTAAGGCTTGTTACTTTGTCTGTTAATTCCTTCACTTCTTTTTGTATGGTCTCTCTCATGCTCTTTAACATTTCTTCTTTAATTTGGCTTATTCGTTCATCCATAGCTATCTTATAGTCTGTAGCTAAGGTTTCTCTCATTTCTTTTATTAATTCTTGCATTTCCTTCCTCATTGCTGCTTTTAGTTCACCTTCCCAGGGATCTGTGCGTTTTGGCGGACTTGGTAACTTGTTAGGGTTTGTCTCCGTATCTTCAGAACTTAGGGTTCTCTTTGATTTACCCATATTTTTTTTGTATTTATTGGTGTGCTTTGGAGTGCTGTTCCTTCCGATTTCAGCCTGTTTTGATCCCCTGTTGTGTGGGAATGGGTCTCCTCCCTGAGAGTGGATCTAGAGGTACTGTTGGGAGAGCTTGCTGAGGTTTGGCTCCTCCTTGCTCTTTCTGTGGCCTGATTCCTTGCTTTGCCCTATTGTTGTCAGCTAGTGCTGAGAGGCAGCAAAAGCCCAGCGGGGGGCAGGGCGGAACCGGCGTGAGTGGGCGGGGCGCTGCAGGGGCGGGGCGAACCGTTCGCGCGGGCCGCGTGGGTGGGTGGAGCCTCCCTAGCCTCTGGAGGCCAGAGAAACGCTGCGGGGGCGGGCGGACCGTTTGCGTGGGCCACGTGGGTGGGCGGAGCCTCCCTAGCCTCTGGAGGCCAGAGAAACGCTGCGGGGGCGGGGTGGACCGTTCGCAGGGCCGCGTGTGTGGGCGGAGCCTCCCTAGCCTCTGGAGGCCAGTGAAATGCTGCAGGGGCGGGGCGGACCGTTTGCGCGGCTGCGTGGGTGGGCGGAGCCTCCCTACCTTTTGGAAGCCAGGGGAAACGCTGCGGGGGCGGGGCGGACCGTTCGCGCGGGCCGTGTGGGTGGGCGGAGCCTCCCTAGCCTCTGGAGGCCAGAGAAACGCCGCCTTTAATGTTTTATTTGCATCTCCCTGATGATTAGTGATGTGGAGCATTTTTTCATGTGCCTTTTTGGCCATTTGTATTTCTTCTTTGAGAAATTGTATGTTCATTTCTTCACCTGATTTTTTGATGGGGTTAAATGTTGTTTTCTTGTTGAAATCTATCAGTACCTTGTATATCTTAGATATTAGCCCCTTATCTGATGGGTATTGGGTGAATAGTTTCTCGGATTCTGTGGGTGGCTTTTGTATCCTAGGCATTACTTCCTTTGAAGTGAAGAAGCTTCTTATCTTAATGTCGTCCCATTTGTTTATGTCTGCTTTCACTTGTTTGGAGAATGCAGTTTCTTCCTTGAAGATGCCTTTAGTTTAATGTCATGGAGTGTTTACCTATGTGTTGTTCTAAATACCTTATGGTTTAAGCGTGATATCAAGATCTTTAATACATTTGCATTTGAATTTTGTGCACTGTATTAGATGGAGATCTGAGTTCATCTTTTTTATGCAATTGGCTGACAAACTGTCCCAACACCACTTGTTGAAGAGTCTTTTCTTCCTACATTTTGCAATTTTGCCTCTATCAAAGATTAATTAATTGTATATTTGGGGAGCATTCTCTGAATATTCAAGATTATTCCATTTCCTTGAGGGTCTGTCTTTATTCCAATATCATGCTGTTTTAATGACTTTAACTTTGTAATACAGTATAAATTTGAGGAAAGTGATGTCTTCCATATTCCTTTACCTAAGGGTTACTCTAACTATTTGTGGGTGTTTGTTGCTCCAGATGAATTTCAAGAGTGGATGATCTACTTACTTGAAGAATGTCATGGGTATCCTTAGAGGGATTGCTTAAATCTGTACAATGCCTGGAAAGTATTGCGATTTTAATGATGTTAATCCTGCCAATCTATGAAAAAGATATGTGTTTTTATTTCCGTGTGTCCTCTTTTGTTTCTTGAAGCAGAATTTTGTAGTTCTTTTTTTTTATTGTAAAAATTTATTCAAGAGACAAAATTGATTAACATAATGAGGTAAACTAACATAACATAATATAGTGACATAACATAACATATAATATAATTGATATAATAATACATGTAAGTCAAAGAAAGTTTTTGAATAAAAACAAATTTCTTTTACATAATGGCTTACATATCTTTCACAGTAGTATTTTAGGTACATATTAACATTGAGTCAAGGGAATACCCATCACCAACTATGTCCTCCCCCCATTCCAGTTCCCTTTTTTGTAGTTTTCTTTGTGCAAGTTCTTCACATCTTTTGTAAAGCTGACTCCAAGATATTTGAGTTTATGTGGCACTAATGTGAATGATATTGTTTTTTGATGTCCATTTCTTCTTTGTCATTGTTGATATATAAGAAGGCCATTGATTTTTGCGTGTTAATTTTGTTGCCTGACATTTTGCTATATGAATCTATTGTTTCTAGAAGCTTTTTGGTAGAATCTTTAGAGTTTTCTAATTATATTATCATTTCATCTGCAAACAATGAGAGCTTGACTTCTTCCTTTCCTATCTGGATGCCCTTGATATGTTTTTCTTGCCTAATCACTAGGCATATACTACCAGTACATGTTGAATAGGAGTGGTGAGACAAGGCAATGACCAATTTTGTCCCTTATAACCTTTCTGAGTCTAAAGTTTGTTTCATCTGACTTATAGCCACTCCAGCTTTTTTAATGGTTTATTTGCTTAGATGGTTTTCCTTCATTCTTTGATTTTGAGTCCATGCTTGTTCTGATTATTCAGTTGTGTTTTTTGTAGGCAACAAAACATTGGATTAAACTTTTTGATCCATTTTGCCACTCTGTATCTCTTATCTTTTGCATTTAGTCTATTAACACTGAGAGAGATAACTGTCATGGGATTTAGTGTCATCTTTGTGTAGAAGTTTGATGTGTTTGTTGGTCTTCCTTTCCTTTAAGTAGACCTTTCAGCTTTTATTTTGGGGCTAGCTTTGATTCTGTAAATTTTCTAAGTGTTGTTTACCCAGGAAGCTATGTATACTTTCTTCAAACCTGAAAGTGAGTCTGGCTGGGTGTAGTATTTATGGTGAAGCATTTATTTCATTGAGTTTTGTCACTATATACCACCACTGCTTTTGGCCTTGAGGGTTTCTTGTGACAGGTCTGCTCTAAATATTAAGGGTACTTCTTCGAATGTAATTTTCCTTTTTAATCTTTGTTTTCAGTATTGTATCCCTATCTGTGGGGTCCATCATTGTGACTAGGATATGTCTTGGGGTGCTTTTTTTGGGTCTCTTTTTTTGGGTACTCTTCTGGCATGCAGTATTTGGTTTCATGTAGTCTTTAGCTCTGGGAGTTTCTCAATAATGATGTCCTTGAGTATTGATTTTTCCTGGGAATTTTCTTCCTGGGATCTTGAAAACTCCAATGATTCTTATGTTATTTCTGTAGAATTTATTGAACACTTCTATTTTTTATCTGTTTACATTATTTGAGTATTTTTTCTATTGTCTGATTATTTCCTATAAGGTTCTTTTCCAATATTTTCTGCTGTATGGAGAGTGTATGGAGATGGTGTATGCATCTCTTCTTCCAGCTCACTAATTCTGTCCTCACCTGCTGTTTTTCTGTTGGAGAGGCTTTCCATAGAGGCTTTCATTTCATATACCGATTTTTTCAGTACTTTTTTTTTTTTTTTTTAGTTTGGAATGTTCTGATTTCTATCTTTGTGGTTTGTTCCAATCGATCTATGCTTTCTTTAAGTTCTAAGAACACTCCCCATATTTCTATTCTAAACTCCTTATCTTAAAGGGTAATTAGGTGTTTGGTATTTTTTGGGGTCAGTAGAGCTACCATCTTCGTTCTCTATGTTGTTGTACTATGTTGTTTCCTCATTGCCATGGTTGTATTGTGGTTCTTACTGCATGTTGTAATGAGGGTAATGTTCTAGAAGACATGTGCAGCCACACTCTTCTGGCTCCACCCTATGAGGCAGAGACAAGCCTACCTTGTGCTGAGCCCTTGAGAGCTTTATTTGCTGGGGTCTGCTTTGGCTGTAGCACACTAGGAATCAGAAAACCAGGCCTTTTTCATGGACTTGTTCTGCATCTAATCTTACAGTTCACTATTTCTATCCTCAGCTGCTTTTACTCTGCAGGAGAGGGTTTCCAGTGAGGTGTTCATTTTGCCTACTAAGATTTTCAGTCCTTTTTTCAGTTTGAAGTTTTCTGATTTCTATTTTTATATCCTCTTGTTTCTTATTTGTGGTTCATTCATCTTGACCCATGCTTTCTTTTGAGGTTCCTCCATATTTTTTCTCTAAACTTATCTGCGAGGCTAAATAAGTATTGGCACTTTTTGTGTCATCAGAGCTGCCATCTTCATTCTCTGCATGGTGTTGCCCTGCTTTGTTTCCCCATTGTCAATCTTTTAGTGCTGTATTTTCTACATATTGTGGTAGGGTTAATTGGCTAGAAGGTGTGCACAGCTGAAAAGTGAAGAGGAGCTACTCTGGCTGCAACCTTCATGGGCAGAAACAGCTCATCTCTGCTTGCATGCCTTCAGGAGATGTGTTTTGTTGTCATGTCTCCAGGAGCTGTTCTGTGTGAGGTGATCATGGCTGCCTCATGGATCAGAGTAAACACTGCTTAAAATGTCTCCCTTGGGACCAGAACAGTGGAGCAGCTTCAGGTGTTTGCCTTGATGACCTAGGACAGACTGCAGTTTGATCCCCCAGTGTCCTATATGGTCCCCAAACTAGGAGCGATTTCTGAGCACGTAGCCAGGAGTAATCCCTGAGCATCACTTGATGTGGCTCAAAAACCAAATAATAATAATAATAATAATAATAATAATAATAATAATAATAATAATAATATAATGAAATGTCTCACTTGTTCCAAAGTATAGGAATTAGACTCCACTCTTTGTGGGCTGAGACAGCTCATCTCTTTTGGCATGCCCTCAGGAGATATTGTTTGTTGTTGTGCCCTCAGGAGCTGTTCTATTGTGGGGTAGTTCATGGCTTCTTCACTTAGCTGAGCAGAGCTTATTGTAAAATTTTAAATACCGATGGTACCATATCTTACCTTATTAATGTGTCTCATATTAGTTTAGATGTGACTAGTGTCAACCTGATTAAGCTGATGCTGAGCTTCTATAACTGTCATCCAATCTGTCACACTCATTTTGTTATAAAATTATTTGAATTGAACAGCGATTCTCAGATCCCATAAACTAAGGCCAAAAACAATCCTCCTATTAGGTGACCCATGAACTCAACCCATTTGCCCAGTGCTCAGTGAGTGCTAAAAAGATTTATGAAAAACTAAAAATTAACCAGGATAACATTCCAAGCTTGCATCTTGTATGCAAATGTGTTTCTTCCTATTTTTGGAAGAGGAACCCTTTTTGCCAAGACAAATCACAGGCAGATATGTAATGGGGCTCTGCTTACAGAATTCAGCCTACAAATTCAGGTCAGTGTTTGCAGGATGTCAAGTACTTGTATGTTCAGAATTAAGGTATAAAAAGAACAAACACCATACTGAACTGAATTTTATGTACAAATATTCTGTTATAATTTAAACTATTTGGAAAATTTTATATGCACAGTCATTATTTAGATTATTTTTCTTAAGTACAATATTTCAATGATGTCTATATGGAAGACATTTTCCATGTAAAATTCTATTTACTATTTACATAACTGTCCTGGGATAAGTATTGCTAATGCTTATTTTTATTTAAGGCAATGAAAGCTAAATCAGCCAAGAACAGACCAGCGGAAGGAGAAATTCAGAACTTGAAGAGAGGCCTATCTATCTGTCATTAGCAGATGGATGTGCCAATATACTTTTATTATTTTTCAAATGTTAAAGATGTAGGTCACTTTCAGGATCTTGCTATTAAGTATAATGCAACAACAAATACACTTGTGCATTAATCTTTGTCAGAATTTTTATTGCTTGAGATAGAAGAGTAGGAAATAACACACTAGGTCATTCTTAAGGTTTTTTAATAAAGGAGAAAATTTTTTCTCAGAAAGGTTGTTTTAGAGCCTTATTCCTAGCAGGAATATAAATGCCCAACTGTAAAGGTTCAGCTGTCCTTTGATTTTTTTATTCTGTAAATGTGATAAGTAGTAAATAACTTAAATTTATATAGTTCATGATAAGACTAAATGATTATGGTTAAGAGATATTTATGTTTATTATAAATTCTCTGTTTATATATTTTTAAAAGTCTGGGAATATTAATGGGACATTACGAATTCATTTATAAAAATAACTTTATGATTTTCTTTTCTTAATTTTTGGTTAACAGGATAAATGTCTGGACTGTGTATAAACCCTACAGGGTGTTTTTTTTTTGGGGGGGGGAGTTAGCCATGCTTGATAGTACTCCTGGCTCTGTGCTCAGGGATAACTCAGGGCAGTGCTTGGAGAACCCTTTGGGGTGTTAGAGATAGAGCCCAGATCAGCCCATGTGACCCATCCACTGTATTATCTTTCCTGTTCTTGCAGAATTGTAGAAGTCCTGAGCTCCCTGTATACTGGACCAATTTAGGCAGACCAAGTAGGTAGGTAGGAACTCTCTTTTCAGCAACTCTTTTTGTTCTGACTCACCACACTGTCAATAATTACAAAAAGTAATATCAATAATAATAATAGATATTCATCTTTTGTATTCCTTTAGGAGCCATGCATGATTTGCTCTTAGAAACCTTTTAAAATGGGGCCGGAGAGATAGCATGGAGGTAAGGTGTTTGCCTTTCATGCAGAAGGTCATTGGTTCGAATCCCAGGGTTCCATATGGTCTCCCATGCTTGTCAGGAGCAATTTCTGAGCATGTAGCCAGGAATAAAACCTGAGCACACGTGGGTGTGACCCAAAAACAAAACAAAACAAAAAAAAAAGTAAACCAAACAAAAAAAAAACTTTTAAAAAAATTTTGCAGGGATAGGGAATTCCCAAAGAGTCTCCAAACTCACCACTAAGAATTCTTTGCCAATTGGGCCATGCAAGGGTTGGAGGCAGAGCTCTGGGTACCTTAGGACAGGACTGAAGTTGGATGTTAGAGGGTCATAAGAATTATGAACTCAAACCCCAGGTGATGTCAATACTAGGCAGACTCCCTAAGTACTGGACTAATTCCTGGCTCCTTAGATGCTTTTTCTGGCCTCTCTCCTTCAAGGCATATACACTGGTCATACCAGAATTCTATATATTTTGTTTTTGATTTTGTTTTTTTGGGCCATACCTGGTGACACTCAGGGGTTACTCCTGGCTATGTGCTCAGAAATTGCTCCTGGCTTGGGGGACCATATGGGATGCCAGGATTGAACCAAGTCCTGTCCTTAGTCAACCACATGCAAGGCAAATGTTCTACCATTGCACTATCGCTCCAGCCCCCAGAATTCTATTTTCTCTTTGTGCAATTGTGTTTTATATACTATCAAACCTACTGGCACTCTTATAATATCTGTACATATACATTATGTATAGCATAAACTTAGGACATAGCTAAATTATATTTGACAATATGTAACAATAGTAGGTTTTTTTTGGTTTTTTTTTGTTTTTGTTTTTGTTTTGGTTTGTTTTTTGGGCCACACCCGGCGGTGCTCAGGGGTTACTCCTGGCTGTCTGCTCAGAAATAGCTCCTGGCAGGCACAGGAGACCATATGGGACACTGGGATTTGAACCAACCACCTTTGGTCCTGGATCGGCTGCTTGCAAGGCAAACGCCACTGTGCTATCTCTCCGGGCCAATAGTAGGTTTTTATTCTTAGCAGTTTTTGATTGAAACCCTTACGTTTTTATAGTCTGAACTTTCTGTCTCTTTGTACTAACTTTGTAAATTTTAGTATCATTTTTATTTTCTATTATCAGCTACAAGAAGTCTTAAATTTTATAAAGCTAAATAGCAAACTAGAATGCTAGACTTAGAGCTAGGGAAGAGAGCTCAATGGAGAGACCAGCAGCCTTGCATTTGCTAGGCCTTGAGTCTGATCCTTAGCACTGTATGGGTACTGATGGGTACTATCCTGATGCCCCCATCCCAGAACTAGTGAACCCTCACAGTATCAAGACCCCAGCCACTGTTTGCAAACTAGAATAAAATAAGAGAATTTATAAATAATCTAATAGAACTTGAATTTCAACACTGTCTCTGTGTCTGTGTCTCTATCTCACTCTCTTTTTTTAGTAGTGTCTAGGGACTACTAAGTAGAGATAGATGAGAGCCATGTGTTTCTATGATATAACCAGAGTTTTCTACATGTAAAGTTTCATGCATACTCAGTCCAATGAACTATTCCTTGTTGGATTTAGAGACATCCAAAAATAAATAAGTTTAGAGTTGATAGAACGCTTTACTGATGGGGATCCTGTTTTTACTTTTTCTGTCATCTCTCCTGGAGAAAGACAATCCACAGAAACTTTGCATTAGTTTCTTCTTCCCTTCACACATTCCTCTTTGAGATGTAAAGACCCATTTAGGATTGATTTGCATTAAGATAGGTATTTGTCTTTTCTCCCATGTTGATTGTCTCTAAACAATAAGTTTAGAACATGAAGGATAGTGAGGGTGCTCAGTCCATGATGCTGGGATTCTTCTGGCCCCATTCTTTTCTCTATTATGTTTGTTTTGTATTCTTCTTTTTTATTTTTATTGTGGTCAAAGTGAATTACAATTCTTTCATGGTAATATTTGAGGCACATAGTGACAATGAGTGAGGGGCATTCCCACCACCAGTGTTGTCCTCCCTCCACCTCTGTTCCCAGCTGCATCCCACATCTCCCTACTTTACCCCATAATGCTAGTGCAACTGTTTCCCCTTTGTACAGCTTGTTGTAGATTGGGTATAGATTCTGTTGACGTTGACTTTGGATTTGGTATTCATGTCTGATCATTTTTTATTTCCACCAAATGAACATTTGACTGCCTGGTCTTGGTACATTGGGGGAAGAAAAAAAGGAAAAACAAAACAGAAAAACTAGGAGGAGTCCTTCTAGGTGTTATACATATCCATTTAGAAGAAGGAAGGGAAAAAGAAGAAAAAGGTAGCCAAATAAAACAAAGCAGAAACAAAAAACAATCAGGGAGTCTCAACAAAATTACATAAAGAAAAAGAATAAAGAAAAAGCCAAAACAATCAGCTACAGAAAAAGAAAACAACAGCAACAACAACAAATGCAGACCAGCAACTTCTTTAATAAATTTCTTCTTCTTCTTCTTCTTCTTCTTCTTCTTCTTCTTCTTCTTCTTCTTCTTCTTCTTCTTCTTTTGTTTTAGCATAGGCATGTAAATATTAGGGAAATTACTTACCATGGGAATTCCCTAAATCTAAGAGGTACAAGGTTTCATCGGCCTTGAAGCATTCTGTCATGGGAACAACTACAGGCTCCATGCTCACTCATTTACACACCACAAGGTCTTTTTATGGTCAGGAAACTTTTCACTCAGATGTGGATGATAACATCCTGCCTCTGTAGCTGGAGATCTTGTTTGCATAGGTCATAGGGTGAAGGCTAGGAGAGTTTTGTTTATTTGTTTTTTTTTTTTTTTATGGTACTAGGAGTTTTGTTCCATCACTCTTGTTGTAACCCATCATCTGTAATTAGTGGTCTTGGTTATTGTTCAGAACCTAGGACAGAGCTAGAGTATAGTCGTTAAGCATAGTTCCAGAAGTTCTGCTCAGTCGCAGTTGTCAAAGATAGACCTCTGGAATTAAAGATCTTAGTCTTTGTACCAATTCTAGGCTGAGGCCTAGGCTAGAAAATTCCTCATTGGTCCCTTGATAGGTTCTATCCAGACCATATTTGTCAAAGTCAGTCATAAACAGTCATAGATATTCATAGATAGTCAGTCAGTAGATGGCGATTTTGGTTTTTGCTTACAGCAAAGGATGACATGTCTCCTGGTTGTTTCATACAGTTATAGGCTGAGATGGGGCAGCCCTCTATTAGCTCACGTTGCTGCCATTTCTTCATGTCAGGATGTCATGTTAAAACTGGTGCAAGTTGGTGCCGGGATGGCATTCAAAGTTTCCCCTGGAGGAGTTTGGTTCCTGGTGCTGTTGCTGGGACCTGCGTCTGTTCCATGTCTGAGATCTGGGGTTCTGGGTTGGACAGTGGCTCTCCGATCACGTGAAGTCTAAGTTGGATCTACGTGACAAATGCTTATGGAGGGAGGCGAGCCTGCATTTAAAAAATATGGATTCTTATTCATAATAGATAAGAGCTTGTTTTTGTGCATAATATTTCCCTTTATTTAGAGTGCCTATGCAAAAGGGTATGGTGACATATTACTTTGCTGGTGGATTTGGAGGTAAGAATGATAGTCTGCAAAATCTCCGTGCCCTGGTTTTGACCGAGCTTTTATCCCAGGCAAGACTTTTCTTGTAGATTTTTGTACCAAACAGAAACAAAACAGGTGAGGTTGGAGAGTGAAAGAGAAAAAAATTATATTTCTATATAAATAGACATATAATATAAGAAATAAATAAAAATACATTTTAAAAAGGCATTAAAGAAAAAATGTTGTTTATGAGGCTGACTTAATTTTTGGAATAAAAAGACTAAAAGGTATTATTATAGAGATATTAAACACTTAAGGGAAATATAGGCTTCCCCATCGACTTTTTGAGATATTCTTGTGATGGGTGGAGCCCAGGGCATTTTTTCATCACACATCGTGTCTTATTGAGTTTGCAATATTACTTGTAACCATGAAGGAAGTATCCTCGGACTGGGGTCCTTATGGGGCTAAGTCAGTAACATGCAACAGTCCATGATTAGGAGGGTAAGAAGAAAGGCCATGAAGCATGAATCAGCAGGTGTATTGGTTGTAATGTCTTACCAAGGCATATGACATGGGGCTGGGAGGGTGTTCTTTTGGTTTGGGAGCTTGGTGGTGGTCTATTGGAGAAGGAGGTTTGTCCCAGTACCTACTAGGTTAATAACAGGATTTTTAATGCTCATGATGCCTCTGCTTTAGGTCTATTCACCTGGGTTGTACTCCAGCAATCCCTCTGTACCTTGAACACTTTATAATTTCATGCTCTGCATTTAGTCAAATGCCACTGATCTAGCTCCTTTTGTTTTCTCCTCATTTTTAAGCTTTCTTCTTATTTAAAATATTATTATAGGGGCTGGAGAGACAGCACAGCGATAGGTAATTTGCCTTGCAAGCAACCTATCCTGGGCAAATGGTGGTTCGAAGCTGGCATCCAAATGGTCCCCCATGCCTGCCATGAGTGATTTTTGAGCACAGAGCCAGGAGTAACCCTTGAGCACTGCCAGGTGTGACCCAAAAACCAAAACAAAAAAAAAGATAGGATGATGATGATGATGATGATGATGATGATGATAATGATGATCCCAAGCAGTGCTTAGGGGATCCAGAGATCACCCTTTGTGAGCTTCCGACAACGGGACTAGATAATTTAATTGTAAGGTGCTGCTAGGGGTGAGCAACTATAAGGGCCACCAGTGCCCCTCTTACTTATTTGGGAGACCTCCATGTCTATGTTTGGTAGGTGTTAAAGTGCATAGAGTTCTGGGGATTAGACTCAGCTTCTTGTTCATCAAGGCATATTGCTGCCCCTTATTTTCCTGGTTCTTCATATAGCAAATTTTGAATTATGTTTGAGTCAAAGCACTGAAGAAATATAATCTAGCAATTATAGTGTGTGTGTGATGCTAAACTCTGTAAGCCAATCTTCTGCTGAATTTTGAAGTCAATGTTCCCAATATAACTTGCTGAGCCTTTCATTAGCCTGGGCCTCTTTCCTCTGCTGCAACATTTCTCTGTTACTTGTCTGATAATGAGTTCTTTATCCTGGGAGTTTGCTGTTCTGAGCAGATAAAATATGCATTTCCCCAGGAGTTCCTCAGGTGCCACCTGGATGCTCCTCTTCCTTCTTCTGCTGAAGACAGTTTAAGGTGGCAAGTCTTCGTCACATTCTCACTGCCAAGCTGTTTCTAATGCATGTGATACTGCATCATTAGGGACTGAGCTCGTTTTTCCTCTTGACCATTTCTTTTACTCTTGGAGATGACTTGTTTATCCCTGTTGGAGTATTTTGAAATAAGTGGCAATGCTTTCTCTAGCCTCAGGCTGACCATATTCACATACAGAAACACTCAGATTCCATGGCTGATGTCTACGGTGGAAATGTGCTCACCTTGCCCATAAAGTGGTCTGCTGCTTGGTCTGCAACTAAATAAATGCTCAGAGTGAAGAGGAGGCAAGTCATGTCCTGAAATATGAAGCACTTGGCTATGACTCTATAACTCTGTCTCAAAAAAATGCCTTCCTTTCCTGGGTGGTTGTTTTAGTTTTATTTGTCAAAATGTACACAGCAGCTCTGAATTGTTTCATAATCTGGTCTCTCCTTCACGTAGCAGAAGGAATCCTCTTTTACTGTGTTACATTTCAATAAGTTCTCTGTCTCTAAGACTTTGGAGACACAAATTTGGGTGATTTCATAGGTATTTTGAGGAGAAAGCAGAGGAGGTGGATGATTCAATCTTGAGAAGTATTAGTCACTGAGAGAAAACAAAAGCCCCAAACCTTGTTTCAGAATTCTAACGTTATACACATGATAAAGATTTACAGGCTTTGAATATTTCATTACAACACATCTCTGAAAATCCTACCATTTTTGTACTGTGATTTCAGTTTCAATTATTTCAAAAACTGTTTCTTGCCCATGCTTTGTCCTTTTTTTTCTTATACATGTTTCTTCTTCAAAGAACCCAAGACTAAAGACTAAAAAACAATGAAGACACAGATATTAAGTGACTAAGTTCTTATATGTAATTATCTTTATTTAAACACCATGATTACAAACATGATTATAGTTGTATGATTACAGTCATGTAAAGAACACCCCCTCTACCAGTGCAACATTCCCACCACCAATCACCCAGATCACCCTCCTCCCCACCCCCCTACACCTGTACTCGAGACAGGCTTTTCACTTCCCTCATTCATTAACACTGTTATGATAGTTTTCAGTGTAGTCATCTCTCCAACTGCACTCATCACTGTATGTGATGAGCTTCATGTCATGAGCTGCACCTACCAGCCCTCATCTCTCTTGCCTCTGAGATACTATTAAAAATGTCTTTCATTTTTTTTAAAGCCCATAGATGAGTGAAACTATTCTGTGTCTTTCTCTCTCCCTCTGACTTACTTCACTCAGCATAATAGATTCCATGTACATCCATGTATAGGAAAATTTCATGACTTCATCTCTCCTGATGGCTGCATAGTATTCCATTGTGTATATGTACCACAGTTTCTTTAGCCACTTATCTGTTGAAGGGCATCTTGGTTGTTTCCAGAGTCTGGCTATTGTAAATAGCGCTGCAATGAATATAGGAGTAAGAAAGGGATTTTTGTATTGTATTTTTGTGTTCCTCGGGTATAATCCTAGGAGTGGTATAGCGGGATCATATGGAAGCTCAATTTCCAGTTTGTGAAGGAATCTCCATATCACTTTTCATAAAGGTTGTACTAGACGGCATTCCCACCAGCAGTGAAAAAGAGTTCCTTTCTCTCCACATCCCCACCAGCACTGCTTGTTTTCCTTTTTTGTGATGTGTGCCAATCTCAGTGGCGTGACGTGGTAACTCATAGTAGTATTGATTTGCATCTCCCTGACGATTAGTGATGTTGAGCATCTTTTCATGTGCCTTTTGGCCATTTGCCTTTCTTCTTTTTCAAAGTGTCTGTTCATTTCTTCTCCCCATTTTTTGATGGGGTTAGTTGTTTTATTTCTTGTATAGTTCTGTCAGTACCTTGTAAATTTTGGATATTAGCCCTTTATCTGGTGAGTATTGGGTGAATAATTTCTCCCACTCAGTGGGTGGCCTTTGTATTCTGGGCACTATTTTCTTTGAGATGCAGAAGCTTCTCAGCTTAATATAGTCCCATCTGTTTATCTCTGCTTCCACTTGTTTGGAAAGTGCTTTCTCCTCCTTAAAGATGCCTTTAGAAGTGACTAAGTTTTACTGTCAGTAGACATCTTCAGAATTTTCTATTCCTTCTTTTACTTTTATTTCCTTCTCTATCCTTCAGAAAGGTGTAATTTAGTGCTGTTCCTATTCTTTTGGGTCAACAACTTTCAGTTCAAGTGTCTTCTATTTTGTTACTTTTCCTTCTTCTTTATTTCATTATCGTTAATACAATTCTTCAAACCTGCTAGGGTTAGGTGTAGTTCCAGTGGCTTTTCCATAGACACATAACTGCTAACTACTATGGGAGTCCAAAATGAATGCAAGTATATTCATTTCAAGAGTAAATTAAAATTTGTATTTAATATTAATATAAATGAAAAATACTTTACTTAAGTTAATAAATTAAAAAGTGTAAAATAAAATTAATATTAAATATATTCTGAATATATTCAAAATGATGATGGCATAATGGCAGTGCTTGAGAAAACTAAGAAAATGTTGCACTAAACCCAATTTAATTTTATAAAAACTGACTATGGAGAATAAATGAGATAGTGAATGTAAAGTATAGTATAGTATAGTATAGTATAGTATAATATAGTATAATATCTGGTACTTAGTAAATAGTCAAAAAGTAAGAACTCAAAAAACTATTATTAGGGCTAGAGAAATAGCATAGTTGGTAGGGCTTTTGCCTTGTATGCATTTAACCGGGGGTTTGATCCCCAGCATCCCATATGGTCTCCCAAGGCTGCATGGAGTGATTCCTGAACTCAGAGTCAGGAGGAACCTTGAGCACCTCTGGGTATGGCTCCAAAACCAAAACATTTATTAATGAAGTGAAAAAAGATGTCAGAACAATTTCTATTCACTCTATAGCTACATTAAGCTTTAAGAGAAAATTACTTAGTAATCTAAGTTTCTTTTGGGCTTTGATATTTTCCTTGATATTAGTTTAATTATCATCTACTTTTCCAGTATTGAAAATCTTGTTTGAAATCTCAGCATATTATTGTATAATTTAGAATTTGTGTGAAAGTGTTATATACTTTCTCTATTCCTTCTGTTTTCTGTTACTGTAAACTAGATGGATTAAGAATCATGCTTGTGCAAAGGAAACACACTTTCATAAGTCTGCTTGTGACTGTCTGACATTGATTTTGTTTAAAATCATCTTAAAAAGTTGTTTTATGAAAAAGCCGGCTCCTTGTGTGTGACACCAGGCGGGGAAAATCCGCAAAAGTACACCGGCCCAGTGGGGCCCAACTTTGAAAAACTGTGAGTGTGACCTGTCTATGTCTGTCTACTGTCCTCTTGCGTGAAACTCTGCGAGTGGTGCAAAAAGAGGCTCCAGCGGAGCACGGACGCTCCGCTTCGCTACGCGGCCGTGCACTCTTTCTAAGGAAAGAACACCATTGCAACAAGAAGGAAAAATCACACTAAGAACGGCTCTATATCACAGAAGCAAACATTTCTCTCCGGACTGTCTTCTCTGTTGCATGCTCGGGCCTAAGATTTGACCCAGTGTGAGGCTTCATCCACAGAGGACTCCCCTCCCTTAGAGGCAAGTCAGCCCATCCAGAAAGGGAGGAGCCAGAGGAGTGTGCTGCCTGCATCATATAGACAATGAATACCACCACAACACGTAGAAAAACCCACAATACAAGTGTGACAATGGGGAAACAACGCAGGCCAGCATCAGACATAGAGAATGAAGATGACAATTCTGAGGACCAGATAATGACCAACCAACTAATCAACCTCTCAGATAAGGACTTTAGACTAGCAATATGGAAGATGCTCAACGGACTCCAAGAAACCATGGATCGAGTTGAACAGAACACTAATAAGAACCAAGAAAATATGAAGACAGAAATCACAAAACTCCAAACTGAAATAACATGTCAACTAACAGGCCTGAAAAAGTCAGTAAACAAAGTGAATGACAAAATGGATAAGCTCTGGGACAGGGTATCAGAAGCTGAGAATAGACTTGGTGCTGTGGAAGATGAGATACATAACAATTCCATACAGCAGGAGAGATTGGACAAAAAACTTAAAGCAAATGAGCAGGCAATGGAAAAATTAGTCAAAGAATGGGAACAGATGAAAATAGAAGTCTATGATAAGATCAACAGAAACAACTTAAGAATCATTGGAGTCCCAGAGACCCAGGAAGAAAATTTCCAGGAAGAATCAACGGTCAAGAACATCATTAAAGAGAAACTTCCAGAGCTAAAGAATATATGTGATCAAATCCTGCATGCCCGAAGAGTACCAACCAAAAGAGACCCCAGAAAAACCACCCCAAGACACATCCTAGTCACAATGACAAATCCCACAGATAGAGACAGAATTCTGAAAACAGGAAGATCAAAAGGGGAAATCACGTTCAAGCAAGCTTCCCTGAGATTTACAGCAGACCTGTCACCAGAAACACTCAATGCCAGAAAGCAGTGGTGGGATATTCTGACAAGACTGAATGAAATGAATGCTTCACAATCCTCTACCACAGAAGATCTACACTGCTCAGACTTCGACCTGCTCAAAAGAGACTTCCCTTAACACTGAGTAGACTTAACAACAACAAAGACCTGCTTACAGGACAGGGCTCCCTGCATTGCCCTTTGATTGTGAGGCGAAAGGAGAGGACGCTCCACATCCTGACTTCAATGTAAGATATGCAGATTCCAGGATCTTTAATACAGAAACATGATACCAACAACAGAGACTGTGTGAAAAATAAAAGTGTGTTGGCACTACAGACAATGTATTGGATTGGATGATCTAGCTTGCCTGGAGCCTAGACTTGGTCTTGCGCCAGGAAACTTCAGGGGTCTGGTCTCTTTGTACTTAGGCCAAGGTTATTTCTTTCCATGTCCCTCATATTTTGGTGCACCTATGCAAACAATTGCCACTCTAACACCATTTTTACTGTGCTCCTTTGACTCTAATTCTTAAAAAGAACTCACTTAAAATTTGAGGTTAACTTAAGCTAATATTCATGTATATGGAAATGTAAGAAAATACTATGCCTGTAATGTTTAAGGAGTTACGTAAGTTTTATGGCTTTAGATTGCCTTGTGTACTGTTAAGAAATATTATAATGTGTTACAATCTGGGGACTTGAGGGACAAAATAATTGTACATGGATTCTGTCTTATTTATCTTAATGTTCTTTGGCTGAAATTTCAAAGTTAAGATATCAGCAAGGGGACTTCTGAGAATTATGTTATGGGTGATTGTCCATCCACTGTAACTTTACCTTGTCCTCTTACTTTGCACCCATGTTCTCATAATTAAAAATAAAAATTTAAAAAAAAAAGAAATGAATGCTTCACCCAGAATACTATACCCAGCAAAACTCACTTTCCGGTTTGACGGAAGAATACATGGCTTCACAGACAAAAAACAGCTCAGAAACTTCACAGACACAAAACCAGTCTTAAGAGAAAAACTGAAAGACCTAATCTAAGACAAGACTACCCAAAAGAAACACCAAAATTTTGAAATAAAGATGGCGTTAAATCCCAGGACAATTCTTTCTCTCAACGTCAATGGAATAAAAGCACCAGTTAAGAGACACAGAGAGGCTAAATGGATCAAAAAACTCAATCCAACCTTCTGCTGCCTATAGGAAACACACCTGAATAGTCAGAACAAAAATAGACTCAAAATAAAAGCTGGAGAAAAATTATCCAAGCAAACAACACCCATAAAAAAGCTGGAGTGGCCATACTAATATCAGATAATGCAAACTTTATACTCAGGAAGGTTGTAAGGGACAAAGATGGACATTTTATATTAATCAAGGGGTACGTAGAGCAGGAAGAATTCACTCTCCTAAACATATATGCACTGAATGAGGGGCCAGCAAAATATTTAATAAAACTGTTGACAAATCTGAAAAATAATATCAACAACACAATAATTGTGGGGGACCTTAACACGGCTTTGTCAACACTGGATAGGTCAACCAAACTGAAACCCAACAAGAATATACTAGACCTGAGAAGAGAAATGGAAGAAAGAAGCCTAGTGGATAGATATAGGACACTCCATCCCCAGAAACCTGGATACACATTCTTCTCCAATGTACATGGGACATTCTCCAGGGTAGACTACATGCTGGCACATAAAACATACCTCCATAAGATCAAGAGGATAGAAATTTTGCAGACTACCTTCGCTGACCACAAGGCTCTGAAATTATTTGTGAACTCCAAAGGGACTCAGAAGAAACACTTTAACACCTGGAAGTTAAACAGCCTCATGCTCAATAACCAGTGAGTCCGAGATGAAATCAAGGAGGAAATCAAAAGGTTCCTGGAAACAAATGACAATAAAGACACAAAATATCAGAACTTATGGTACACAGAAAAAGCAGTACTGAGAGGAAAATTTATAGCTTTGCACATCAGGAACGAAGAAGGAGCTTACCTGAGTAGCTTAATGACACAGCTAATAGAACTAAAAAATGCTCAACAAAAGGACCCAAGAATAGGAAGACAGAAGGAAATAACAAAGCTGAGAGCAGAAAACAACGAAGTGGAAACTCAAAAAACAATCCGAAAGATCAACAAAAGCAGAAGTTGGTTCTTTGAAAAAATAAACAAGATTGATAGACCACTGGCAAACCTAACAAAGAAAGAGAGAAAGAGAAACTTGATAACTCGTGTCAGGAATGAAAAAGGAGAAATCACTACTGATATGACAGAGATTCAAAGGGTATTCAGAAACTACTTTGAAAAACTCTACGCCACTAAAAATGAGAACCTGGAAGAAATGGATAAATTCTTGGACTCTTATAATCTTCCACGGTTGAAGGAAGAGGATGTAGCATATCTAAACACCCCCATCACCATTGATGAAATTAAAACAGTAATCAAATGTCTGCCAAAAAACAAAAGCCCAGGTCCAGATGGATTCACTAATGAATTCTATCAAACTTTCCAAGAGGAACTACTGCCAATCTTGGCAAGACTCTTTCATGAAATTGAACAAACAGAAACACTTCCAAATAGCTTTTATGAAGCCAACATCACCTTGATAACTAATCCAGAGAGAGACGCTACCAAAAAAGAAAATTACAGACCAATATCACTGATGAATGCAGATGCAAAGATCCTCAACAAAATCCTGGCAAATAGGATTCAATGCCTCGTTAAAAGATCATCCACTACGATCAAGTAGGTTTCATCCCAGAAATGCAAGGCTGGTTTAACATCCGTAAATCTATCAACATAATACACAACATCAATAACAAGAAAAATAAAAACCACATGATCATATCAATAGATGCAGAGAAAGCATTTGATAAGGTCCAACACCCATTCTTGATCAAAACTCTCAGCAAGATGGGAATGGAGGGAACCTTTCTCAATATAGTGAAGGCCATCTACCACAAGCCAGTGGCAAATATTATCCTCAATGGAGAAAAACTAAAAGCCTTCCCTCTAAATTCTGGCACAAGACAAGGCTGTCCTCTCTCACCACTCCTATTCAACATAGCACTGGAAGTACTTGCTATAGCGATTAGGCAAGAAAAGGATATCAAGGGAATCCAGATAAGAAAGGAAGAAGTCAAGCTCTCACTGTTTGCAGATGACATGATACTCTACGTAGAAAACCCTAAAGACTATCAAAAAGCTTCTAGAAACAATAGACTCATATAGCAAGGTGGCAGGCTACAAAATTAACACACAAAAATCAATGGCCTTTCTATACACCAATAGTAATAAGGAAGAAATGGACATTAAGAAAACAACCCCATTCACAATAGTGCCACACAAACTCAAATATCTTGGAATCAACTTGACTAAAAATGTGAAGAACCTATACAAAGAAAAAAATAAAACTCTGCTCCAAGAAATAAGAGAGGACACGCAGAAATGGAAACACATACCCTGCTCATGGATTGGCAGGATTAACATCATCAAAATGGCAATACTCCCCAAGGCATTATACAGATTTAATGCCATCCCTCTAACGATACCCATGACATTCTTCAAAGAAGTGGATTAGACACTTTTGAAATTCATTTGGAACAATAAACACCCTCGAATAGCTAAAGCAATCATTGGGAAAAAGAATATGGGAGGAATTACTTTCCCCAACTTTAAACTGTACTACAAAGCAACAGTTATCAAAACAGCATGGTATTGGAATAAGGACAGGTCCTCAGGTCAGTGGAATATGCTTGAATACTCAGAAAATGTTCCCCAGACATACAACCACCTAATTTTTGATAAAGGAGCAGGAAATTTTAAATGGAGCAGGGAAAGCCTCTTCAACAAGTGGTGTTGGCACAATTGGATAGCCACTTGCAAAAAAATTGAACTTAGACCCCCAGCTAACATTATGTACGAAGGTAAAATCCAAATGGATTAAAGACCTCGATATCAGCCCCAAAACCATAAGATATATAGAACAGCACATAGGCAAAACACTCCAGGACATTACATGCATCTTCAAGGAGGAAAGTGCACTCTCCAAGCAAGTGAAAGCAGAGATTACCAGATGGGAATATATTAAGCTGAGAAGCTTCTGCACCTCAAAGGAAATAGTGCCCAGGATACAAGAGCCACCCACTGAGTGGGAGAAACTATTCACCCAATACCCATCAGATAAGGGGCTAATCTCCAAAATATACAAGGCACTGACAGAACTTTACAAGAAAAAAATATCTAACCCCATCAAAAAATGGGGAGAAGAAATGAACAGACACTTTGACAAAGAAGAAATACACATGGCCAAAAGACACATGAAAAAATGTTCCACATCACTAATCAACAGGGAGATGCAAATCAAAACAACGATGAGATACCACCTCACACCCCAGAGAATGGCACACATCACAAAGAATGAGAATAAACAGTGTTGGCGGGGATGTGGAGAGTAAGGAACTCTTATCCACTGCTGGTGGGAATGCCGTCTAGTTCAACCTTTATGGAAAGCGATATGGAGATTCCTCCAAAAACTGGAAATCGAGCTCCCATACGATCCAGCTATACCACTCCTAGGAATATACCCTAGGAACACAAAAATACAATACAAAAACCCCTTCCTTACACCTATATTCATTGCAGCACTATTTACCATAGCAAAACTCTGGAAACAACCAAGATGCCCTTCAACAGACGAATGGCTAAAGAAACTGTGGTATATATACACAATGGAATATTATGCAGCTGTCAGGAGAGATGAAGTCATGAAATTTTCCTATACATGGATGTACACGGAATCTATTATGCTGAGTGAAATAAGTCAGAGAGAGAGAGAAAAACGCAGAATGGTCTCACTCATCTATGGGTTTTAAGAAAAATGAAAGACACCCTTGTAATAATAATTTTCAGACACAAAAGAGAAAAGAGCTGGAAGTTCCAGCTCACCTCAGGAAGCTCACCACAAAGAGTGATGAGTTTAGTTAGGGAAATAACTATATTTTGAACTGTCCTAATAATGAGAATATATGAGGAAACTGGAGAGCCTGTCTAGAGTACAGGCGGGGGTCAGGTGGGGCGAAGGGAGACGGGACATTGGTGGTGGGAATGTTGCACTGGTGATGGGTGGTGTTCTTTACATGACTGAAACCCAAACACAATCATGTAAGGTGTTTAAATAAATTTAAAAAAAAGTTGTTTTATGTTCCTATATTTTTATATAGTGAATATATAAAGTGAAACTCAGCGAAATATGAACAATTCCAACTTAATAACATGGCTTTTAGAGTCTAGTAGATATACGTTAAAAACATAATTTGCCTCTTAATCCACTAATGTTTACAATAACAGGGGCTGGAGAGACATGGGGGGCGGAGAGATAGCACAGCGTTAGGGCATTTCCCTTGCATGCATCCAACCTGGAAGGACCCTGATTGGATTCCCAGTATCTCATATGGTCCCCCGAGCCTTCAAGGAGAGATTTCTAAGCACAGAGCCAGGAGTAACCCCTGATCACTGCTGGGTGTGACCCAAAATTCTTTTCCCCTTAAAAAAATAAAATAAAATAAAATAAAAGACACAGGTTAGGCAAGTAATACAGCAGGTAAAAATATTTGTCTTGCATGAAGCTAACACTGGCTTTGTCTCCAGTAAAGCAGTTGGTGGGTGATCTCCTAAACACTGTCTGAAATTGGGGAGGGGGGAATCCCAGAGCACAAACCCTGAAATAACCCTTGAGTGCTGTTAGGTGACCTTAAAGCCTAAAATCTAAAGACAAACTAACAAAAAAGTCAGTAATAATTTATTTCATGAATACACTAAGACCTCTTTTTTTTTTACACAAAATATATCTTATAAGTTCTTCTGTGTGAAATGCTGTTGTATGACCACCACATAATGACCTTAATATTTTTGTACAGTCATATTTGTGGTTATATTTAGAATGACATAGTCCAGACCCCTTGCTTTTTGCAGTTTTTAAGACATGCTGGTTTTTATCCACTTCTTTCCTTTATTTTTACTATAGTGGCTAATCCTTCTGTTTGTCCACTCCTAGCCTTTAACTTCTGAGTAGTTGTCACATCTCTAGCTGTTCTTGTTCAGGTACAGGAGGATGATCTGGAAACAAAATGAAACTAAGCACATACATATTTCTGATGATTAAAGTTTATCTATATATTTATATTTTCTTTTGTCCCAACATAAAATAAATATCATGTCAGAGACACACCATGGTGGAATATCAACATAGAGAAATCATAACAGCAGAAAATGTAGGAAGTGCCATATCTTTAGTTTATAACCTGTTTATGATAGAAATAATATATAGGAGGTTTCATGTAATTAAATGTATGATATAAAATAGTGTTATCAGAAACATGATTTAAATGACAGCTAGAAGTGAAAAGTAACATGAGTTCTCAATCTATAAATAACCTATAAACTAATTGGAAGGGCACCCTAACCACAATTAAGTTTGTAGTACACCTTGAACATTTAAAATAGTTTTTCAAAATGACTATTATAGAATTTTGGGAGTTTAGGTGAAAGTTTTCCTAGCGTTTATTATCCAGTATCCTTTCTCAATCCAGAACACCATGGGTGAAACATTGTCAATTTTGGCAGCCCCTTTGGACAACGATTGTCAGAAGTCCCAGAAAGTGGCTATGAAAATTTTTTGCAAAATAACCTTCATAGACAAGAGGGTTTGGGCCACCCTTGCAGTGCTCAGGGCACCATATACTGCCAAGATATAAACTAGGGCTGGTAGCATATAAGGCAAGTGCCTTCATTGCTATACTAGATGTTGATTATTTTTACAAAAAAGTTAGCAGTCTGGGAAAGATGGAAAATGTGTACAGTTCTTCCTGGTTACACTGAAATTAAAGATATTTAAGGACTGAGTGTTAAACAGATATAAGCATAGTACCCACAAACACACACACACACACACACACACACACACACATACAGATAAATGGGAAGTATCAGTGATTTGAAGTGACATTAAATTCCACATCACTACCTATTAATTCAATAAAAACCAACCGAAGTTCTGAATAAGTACACTTAAAAATTATTTTCCTAGCAACTTCATACTCTGGTACTAGTGTTGAATTTAATAAAAATGGAACCAAAAAAAAAGGGAACCAAAGGAAAAATTACATTTGAGTTACAGACCTGATTTTATCATCCACAACTGAGAAGAAAATTTCCTGGCACCATAAAAACATCTTGGGGTGTGGTGATGAGCATGTACGAAGCCAGTAGTTGTTCCCCTAGCAGTATACTTCAAGGGTAAAGAAACCTTGAATCTCTCAAGCCAAGGGAATTCCCTTTCTTACTTTCCCAATACTTATTGTGCCTATGCAAAAAAAAAGGAGCAGGGAGCACAAAACCTTGCCACACCAGAATTTCTCCCTTTATTTTTTGGGGTTTTTTGTTTGTTTTTCTTTTCATTTATTTATTTTTCTTTTACTCTTTTTTCTCCTTTTTTGTTTTCTCTTTACTTTATTTTTTTTTTGGTAGTTACTGTCTTTTTATGTTTGTTGGTTTTTTATGTTATGTTTTTCTTTCTTTTCTTTTCTTTTTTTTTTTTGCCTTCACAACTTGAATCATCTTGTTCTGCCTCATAAATTGAGGGGGGAAATAAAAACGAATGGTACCAGGACATATGAATATTGAGTGGAAATAAAAAATGATCAGACTTAAACACCAAACCCAAAGCCAACAACACAGAATCAATACCCCATCTACAACAAGCTATACAAAGAAAGAAACAGTTATACTAGCACTTTGGGGGTCAGAGGAGGGAGATATGGGACACATGCTGGGAAAAGAACTGGAGGGAGAACAACTCTGGTGGTGGAAATGGCCCTGATCAATTGTTATTATGCACTTCAAATATTACTGTGAAAGATTTGTTATTCTCTTTTGGTCACAATAAAAATTATTTTAAAAATAAGAAAAATTGCATTTGAAGACTGGACTTTAGCTGTAAAGCTGAGGGAGGGACCATGGGCATCTCTAGACTGTCTCAAAAGGACTGCAATATCTACAGAGAGCAGCTCAGAATCTGCATTGTCTGGAAAAAGAGAAAATTAGAAACAAGACTGGTAAATGCATTCTACAATTTCTGGTACTTTATAGTTTTTAAAGGACAAGCTCAGATTCTTTCTTATATTCAAGATATGTTCTGAAAAGGAATAAAACCCATGCCAGGTTTTACTTAGGAAAGGACCATATGTTCACGAGCTTGCGTCTAGTGAAAAGGAAGTTCCGCATTCACCCCTACCTCACCAATGATTTGTGTATCGTGGCGGAAGTCCCACCTTCACTCCCACCTCACCCAATGATCCGCATTATCGTGGCGGAAGCCCTACCTCACCAATGACCTGCGTTATTGTGGCGGAAGTCCCGCCTTTACCCCTTCCTCACCAATGATTCGTGTTATCATAGTGGAAGCCCAGCCCTCAAGGAAGTGGCATCATTCTACTTCCTTCCCCTCCCATTTCCCATCTCATATAAGGGGGAACCAGCCGAAGCACGTGGTCTCTCTGGCTTTGCTCTGTTGGGAGGAGGCTATAAACCCTGGTATACCAGAATAAAAGAATCCACCTGAGCATTTGCTTGAGTTGTTCTCCCTTCAATTCTCTGCGACGGAGCAGAATTTGGAATCCTCGAACCGTACAGTTCTAGATATATAAGTATAATTTTATTAGTATGAAAGATTCTCTGTGAATTTCTTTTAATCTATAGTATTTTCTAATTTTTTCCAGTCACTTGAGAGTTAATAGATTGATATAAATGTAAGATTTTGGTCTAAGTAGTTGTCTATCTTGTATGAGAAGAGACAAAACTGTGAAGAATATATATATATCTTGGTTTTGGGGTCACATCCAGCGGTACTCAGGGGTTATTCCTGGCTCTGCGCTCAGAAGTCAGCCCTGGCAGGCTGGGGGACCATATGGGATGCCAGATTGGAACTGGGGTTAGTCCTGTGTTGACCATGTGCAAGGCAAAAGCCTTACTGCTATTCTATCACTCCAGCCCCAATTTTTTTAAAAGAAAACAGAATGAACTCTATGAGATAAGGCCTAAAAGATTCTGTCTAATGATAAAAACTAACATATTTCATTCTATTCCCTCCCTGCTTCTTGAATAGTAGCAGCTCAATTGTAATATGATTATATAAATCAAAAGAGTTGGAGATTTACAGAATTGTAAACTCAACCACTGAATACAAGAATGCTCTGAGCATTATAACTGACTCTTACAACACAGTCTGTTCAAGGACAAGCACTCAAGTTGAATAAACATATTGTTTATTAACTGTGCTTATAAATGTAAGCTGTTAAGACACAATTTTGTATTATCCAGGCATCTTGGCATGAAATGAATATTTTAAAACAGCATGTGTCTTGAGTGGCTGGTTCAGTCCAACTTCAGGAAGAACTGGTAGGCATAATAGCTCAGAAAAAATCAAGGAGCAGCATCCCATATGGTCCCTTGATTACTGTCAGAAGTGATCCATCAGTACAGACCCAGGAGTAAGCACTGGGCACAACCAGATGTGGACCTCAAGAAAAAAATAAAACAAATAAAATGAATAAAAACCTATAGGAAATGAGTTGGAGATACAAGGATTCTCATATATTGTTGGTGGTAATATCAACTAGATTAGCATCTATGAAAAAGAGTATGGAGATTTCTCAAGAATCAAAGATTAAACTACCACATACCATTCCAAGGTATTTATAACAAACATAAAAATATTTACCCAAAAAGATCAATGACAAACACCTATGTTTATTACAGAGCTATTTTTAAAAGCCAAAATCTAGGAACAATCCAAGTACCCAATGACAGGTGAATGGAAAATGAAATTGTGGTACAGATGCACAACGAAATACTATTCAGCTACAATTAAAGATGAATGCTTCACTTTGGTCATTGGTAAATGGAGATTGTCCTGCTTTTTTCTTTTTAAATAATATCTTTATTTAAACACAGTGATTATAAACATAATTGTAGTTGGATTTCAGTCATAAAAAGAACCCCCCCTTCACCAGTGCAACATTCCTATCACCGATGCCCCATCATCACACACACACACACACACACACACACACACACACACACACACCTGTATTCAAGATAGGCTTTCTACTTCCCTCACTCATTGACATTGTTATGGTAGTTCTCAGTGTATTTATTTCCCTAACTGCACTCACCACTCTGTGGTGAGCATCACATTGTGAGTCGGTCCTTCCAGTCCTCATCTCTGGTTGTCCTGCTTAAAGAAAAACAAATGCTGAAAATCTCACATATTGTATGTAAAGAAATAAAGCCAGAGAATTAGCAATCTCTAAGATAAACAAAACCTTATACTCTAAGGACAGAATTGCAGTTGCCAAGTGTGAGTGGAGGAAAGGTTTTAGCTAAAAAGGTCCTGTGGGAAGTAATGAAGTAATATTGATATTTCATCTCTAAAATACAAATGTTTATATTCCTGTAAACATATGTCACTTCAATTAAATAAATAATAAAATGTATAAATATGTATTGTGTATATATTTTAATATATATTATATATAAAATTGTGACCAAGGATATTTTAATAGAAAATATATTAATGCCTAAACATTTTGAGCTCTGCCTATGCTTTTTTTAGCACTTCAAGAATTAAAGCAGATGTAAATTTTAAAATGGGGTTTACTACTACTTTGAAAAACCTATCTTGACATACTTAAAGTTTTATTTATTTCCATACACTTTTAAATTGATAAATTTAAAACACTACATAAAATTTAATCAAGAAAAATTAGAAGTTCTTCATAGAAAAATAAGAACAAGAACATTTGGATTAGCTGTAAAGTCAGAGAAGATCAATGGAAGAGAGAGATGAAGAAAAACAGATGTTTTTGTTTTGTTTTGTTTTTATCATCATCTCTGTTTTTTGGGAGAACAGGTAGATTAAAAATGTCATGTGTCTTTTGGTTTAAAATATGAAGTCCCAAATTTATCTTAAGTATGTATAATATGCTTTTTGGAAAGAGCAGAAGCTAATGAAATGGAAACATTACAGATGAATATATTGTAATTTTGACTATTGATCATAAATATTGACCACAAAATGAGAAAAAAAAACTAGAAATAACTGATAAAGTAGATTTTTCTCAAAATAAATTTTATTTTAGGGGTGAGAGAAATCATTTTATTTTGATTGACTATTTTTATTTTATGACCAAAGGGATCTTTTAAAGGGAGCCTTATAATCTTTTAAGGATTAAAGGAGACTTGAATGATTATATGTTTAGTGTAATAAAAATTAAATAAAAAGGAAAGTTTAATCACTAAATAGGAAGATATGTAATGAAGAAATATAGAAAGATCTATAGAACATATATATTAAAACTAAATTAAATAAAATTTGAACATAGTATACAGTTTATATTGTGTGATCTAGAACCAGAAATAGTATAAATTTATTAGTAGATGTTTAAATAACTTTATGAATATTGGCCTTTTAATAGTTTAATATAATGTTTATTATAACATATTTTAAATAAATTATAAAATATTGAGAAGCTTAATTATGACAGTAATGGGTTTTAAGTTTTATAATATATTATTAGAATTATAAAAAATTTTTTGTCCTGAGATTCTCTTTTATTTCTTTTTTTTGATATTTTTTAATTTTTATTGTGGCCAAAGTGAATTACAAATCTACACAGTGACAATAAATGAGGGTTTTTCCACCACCAGTGTTGTCCTCCCTTTATCCCTGTTCCCAAGCATATATCCCTTATCTCTTTCCTTTATACCCCAGAATGTTAGTGTAACTAAAAGCATATATGTTAACACTAATGTAAACCATTTATTTTTATTTTTTTGCAGTTCCAGATATTTTTACTAGTGGTTTCTTAAAGGTTTAGAGTCAAAGGAGCACTGTAAAAACAATGTTAAAGTGGCAATTATCGTTTGCATGGGCCCACCAAAGTATGGGGGACATGGAAAGGAAAAACTTTGGCCTAAATACAAGGAGACCCTACCCCTGAAGTTTCCTGACATAAGACCAATTCTAGGCTCCAGGCAAACTAGTTTGTCCAATCCAGGTCATTGTCTGTAGTGCCCATACAGTTTTATTTTTCACACAGTCTCTGTTGTTGGTATCATGTTTCTGTATTGAAGATCCTGGAATCTGTATATCCTACAATTAAAGGGCAATGCAGAAAGCCCTGTCCAGTACACAGGTCGTTGTTGTTGTTTAAATCTTCTCAATGTTAAGGGAAGACTTTTTTGAGTAAATCGATGTCAGAGCAGTAGTAGGGTCTTCCCTGGTAAAGGATTGCTTCCAGGTGATGTCATAGACAACTTTGGATGTTTCATAGATGGCTTCCCTGGTTCAGGGGTGAATGGAGAATATCCAAACCTCTAAAGCCTTTTTAAAAAATTCAAGAATTAAAAGATATTTTTAAATAGCAATTGAGTGACTATCTATATTCATAGAACTTATTATGAAGTGTTGGTAAAGTGTTAGAACAAATATAATTCTGGCTGAAAAAATATTTTTTACTTCCCAAGTATCAGTAAAATTTTGTTTCAAATGTTTTTATAAACACTAAAATTTTCCATACATTAAAAACTGTTTGAGGATGAGAACAACTGAATTTATTCTTGGGTTAAAAATAAAGTGCAGGGGCCGGCGAGGTGGCGCTAGAGGTAAGGTGTCTGCCTTGCAAGCGCTAGCCAAGGAAAGATCGAGACCACGGTTCGATCCCCCGGCGTCCCATATGGTCCTGCCAAGCCAGGTGTAATTTCTGAGCGCTTAGCCAGGAGAAACCCCTGAGCATCAAATGGGTGTGGCCCCAAAAACCAAAAAAAAAAAAAATTAAAGTTCAAAGAAGAAAAACTCTACTGTTTTATATAGATATGAAGAATTCATTTGTATAAAAACGTTGGTTCAATTTGCTATTTACTATATCACATAACAATATAATTTGATAAAGCTTTATCTTTTTGTATATTTTTGGCAGTGTAATACCATGCTTATGCTACTAGAAAGAAATAAATATCTGTTTATATGCTATAGCTTATAAAAAGTATAAAATTTCTTTATTTCTAAAGTAGATTATGTAGTGACTATAGTAAAAATTTGAAAACGAGAAACCTTACATTCCATTTAAGGCTGTGACCTTCTTGTGTAATAATACAAATATTTATATTTCACTGATAATCCTATCCTTAAAAAAATCCTATCCTATCCATAAAAATATTCAACACTATAAATAATTGTGTATTTTATTAATGTTTTTATTTATATCACCAAATCTATTAAAACACTTTTGTGAAATGTTTTACTTAGCATCAAACAGTTAAAATAATTTCTTTGCTTTGGGGCTGAAGCAGTGTTACAAGTGGTAGGGCATTTGCCTTGCACGCGCTAACCTAGGACGGATCAAAGTTCAATCTCTCAGCCTCTCATATGGTCCCCTAAGCCAGGAGTGATTTCTGAGTGCATATTCAGTAGTAACCCCTGAGCACCACCTGTGTGACCCCCCCCCAAAAAAAAGACAATAAAAACTGTTTTCATTGCTTATAATTTGTAATGACAAACAATTTTCCTCCAAGGACATGAACTTAGTATTTTAAGAGGCTGGATGGAGAGTTTGTATAACTGGTCGGGAATGTTTCTTGAATGAGGCTGGCCAGTGGTTGATCTTCTGAGTACAGCAGATTGTGACTACCAAGCAAAACAAAACAAAAGATTAATATATTCTCATGAAAAGGAAGAATATACTTAAATATAAAATACCTACATATACCTGTATGTTCATTTTTAAAATTAGACATGCTTTTATGTTAAATTAAAAATCACCTTTGATATGAAATCAATTTGATTATTAAAAGATAGAATGTAAATATAGACTACAACATCTAAAGGTACATGCACAAGAATATTTACAATGGTGACTATCAGGAAGAAATCAAATGTGGGCCAATATTGCATCTCAGATTATACACGTTAGGGAGAGGGGGATCTAGAATGTGAGACAGGGGGAGAACTGATGGACACAGGAGGTAATTAGTCACAGGTGCTGCACAATGTGATGTGGAGGTAAAATAACTCCTTCAACTACCATTAACTATCAAAGCTAACATTATATAAAGATGTGTCCAACACTATAGTAATTAAATATAAAAAAATAGATTTGGGAAAGCAGAGAGATAGCACAGGTTAAGGCAGATTCATTATATATGGTGGATCTGATTTGATACTCAACACACAGTAATGTTCCCCAAGTACACCAGGTGTGATCCAAGAGCACAGAACCAGGAGTAAGTCCTGAGCATCACAGTGTATGGTCTCTATACACCCCAACCAGCTTTTCCCAAAATAAATTTTCCAAAGAGGTGTAGTGGGGGAAATACTGGGGTAATTGATAAAGGGGTGTTGGAACAATGTTTTTCTGAAACTCTCTTTCTAACAGCAGTGTATATTATGGATCCTAAATTAAAAAAATATTAAAGTGGGGAGAATGGGAGAAAAATGGCAGAAATGGGGTGATCCCTGCCCCAGCCTTCTTTTAAATTTTACACAGTGCAGCGGAAGGAAGTTGCTCTGTGTGAAGATGGATTTGTCTCCCTGAAAAGTGGACTTGAAAACCAGGTGTTCCTTGAAAGCTGGAGAAAACCAAGGGATCCTATATATGAGAAAGCAATAAACTCTGATCCTACAAAAACCTTCAGTGGTTTCCGAGACTGTGAGAGAAACACTAATCAGTGAAGGAGTAGGAGAAATAACCAAGAATGTGGTTCTGCCTAAAAATATAACAGGAAATACAAGAGTCCTCAAGTAAAGGGTCGATGTATTTATTTAAGGAATAAATGCGACAGTCCACATTTGGGGGGGTGAGAAGGGCCACATAGAATGATTCAGCAGAAGTGTCAGTTGTAGTTTCTTGCTGGGGCACAAGATGTGGGACTGAGAGGCTGTCCTTTCAGTTTGGGAGCTGGGTGGTGGTTTATTGGGGCAGGAGTTCAGTCTTGGTACATATGGGTTAAGAACTGAGGGTAAAGAGGATTAAATAAAGAGGGATAATGGATCAGGATTGGGGGATGAGAGTATAGAAGGATTTCTGAAAGGGGAGGAGGGATCATATATAAGGGGGCTAGTGGCCGGAGTGGTGGCTCAAGAAGTAAGGTGTCTGCTTGAGCACGCTAGCCTAGGACAGTCTTAGGTTCAGTCCTCCGGTGTCCCATATGGCCCCCCAAGCCAGGAGCGATATCTGAGCACATAGCCAGGAGTAACCCTGAGCATCACTAAGTGTGGACAAGACAAAACAAAACAAAGAAAAATAGGGTTTTATACACTATAGGCATGGATTGTTTACCTTTTAGGTTTGCCAATCAGAGTGATGTCCACTGGCTACAAACTCATGCCCACGTATAAACAGACATTAGAGATCTATTCTTAAGTTGTTAGAGACCTGACCCTTATAGGATGGGTCTGAGCTCTTAAGAAGTACTTGAATTAAGAAAAGATAAATAATTAGCTAAGATACAGATTAGGAGATAAAGGGAAAACAGAAGATAGGAGAGAAGAGAAAAGAAAGATAAGCAAATACAGTAAAAATAAGTTAAATAATTGGGCCATTGAGTCAGAGTTGAAAGGTTTTCCAAAAAAAATTTTTTTAAGTTTTGGGCCACATCCAGTGACACTCAGGGCTTACTCCTGGCTATGAGCTCTGAAATCGCTCCTGGCTTGGAAGACCATATGGGATACCGGGGATTGAACCAAGGTCAGTCATGCATCAGCCGCATACAAGGCAAGCGCCCTACCACTGTGTTACCTCTCTGGCCCAGGTTTTCCGATTTCTAGGCACTTATCAATGATGAAGATGGGCTTTGCGAAATGAAGGCTTCAGGATTAGATAGATGCCAGAGCATATTAGAATAAGGATATTTTTTTCACGTCTAGAGTACTAAGCAATATGGTAGTGAGGACTATAAGAGGTGGCTGCCTTATTAATATTGTCTGTAGCATCTTATGTATCAAGGTTCCTTTACTAAAGATAAACTGCTAGCGTGGGCTTTATTTAAAATAGATTTAATTGATGATGATGAAGAAGAAGAAGGAGGAGGAGGAGGAAGGAGATGCGGGTGTCCTGCAAGCCCCCCGAGGGGGCCCGACCAGCGGAGAGTAGATGAGAGGCTTACGGACAGCCGCACCTTTATTTTGCGTAGCTCAGATCAAAACCGCACCTGTAGAAATCTAAGAGGTTAGTAAAAAATGGCCCAAGACCAGACTTTGTTCAAAGGCGCTTTAATATGATTCTGCACTCTCTTATATAGACAAGGTAAAGGGGGGCAGGCAAAAGGCAATGTCAATCATTCGTTTGGCGCGCAAACTGCTTCATTATTCCAAATAAGGTATAAGCCCAGTATAGGTTAGGAGAAACAAAGAAAGTAAATCATTTTCCAGAAGGAAGGAAGGCAGTGAGACAATCTTGCAAGTCCTGCTAGATCAGCAGCTTTCAAGGAATTGCCCTATGACCCTGGGTAGGGTCTGCAGACCACTTTCCGGAACTCTCAGCAGGTTTTATGGTGGGGCAAGCTTTGTTGCATAGGGTGATGGGGTCTAGCTATTAACTCAGGAATGTAAGCTATGGGAGATTTGGCTCCATGGTATCGGGCTGTGTCTTCCTCCCCTGGGCTGAGAAGTTACTTTATTACTTTGATGGTTGCCTTTTTCCTGTTGGCTTATGGGCTTATAGCAGACAGCACTTACCAATAAAAAAATGGCAGGGAGTTTTGCAAAAGTAACCACTGAGTCGGTCACGGTAGCCAACAAGGAGAGAAGTAGGAAGAGCGGGAAAAAGAAAGCAAAAGAAAAGAAATAAAAAGAGAAATGGTAATTTGCAGATACGTATTCGATGAGTGAAACCTGTATGTAATATAAGTCTATGGTGCGCCATTGACTATTTCCGTGGTCTGAATTATCATATGCTTTAGGTCCTAATAGAAGACTTAAAATAAAAAGAAATGGGTAACTTTGTGTATTTTATCAAGACATTGTCACAATGAGCACTGTATATGGTATCTAGTATGATTGAGCACCGAGGCTTAAAATTAGGCTGTCCACCTTATGTTTCCAAGAACCACTGTGGACAAAGAAGCTGGAAGGTTTTTTATGCCTAAAAAGTTAAAGCATTAAAACATATTGCTAATATGCTGCTGGAGTCCCTGGCTTCCAATCATATTCTGCATCTGGTTCTGTGGATAAATACATTAGGGTATTATTATAAGCCTTTTTAGTTAGAGGGTGATTGTTTACCTCTTCACTCTAAACTGCCATTTTTGTTGCTGCTGGTTTCTTTATGGTACAGTGGATAGAGAAGGCTTTGTATTGTCCCTCTTTTCCTTGATTTGAAACCTCTTTGATTATATGCTGACACCTACAATGTTTGAAATTTGTACCCTTTAGACCATTGTGATTCGTCATGGAGTATTATATGTATATATGGTGTATATATTCTAAATATTTCAGATAAATGATATTGCTCGGTATTTATCTTTCTTCTGACTTACTTCATTTAACATAACATTAATATTAATATAGTATTTTCCAGATCCATCCATGTTGCTGCAAAATCCATGATTTTAATCCTTCCTAACTGCTCTGTAATATTACATTGTGTATATGTACCACGTCTTCATGATCCACTCATCTGTTGTTGGACATTGAGGTTGATTCCAAATTTTGGCTATTGTGCTGAGTGCTGGGATAAATAGTGGAGTGCATACATACTTTGGGATGTTTGTTCTTCTGTCTTTTTTTTTTTTTTTTTTTTTTTTTTTTTTGGTTTTTGGGCCACACCCGGCGGTGCTCAGGGGTTACTCCTGGCTGTCTGCTCAGAAATAGCTCCTGGCAGGCACAGGGGACCATATGGGACACCGGGATTCGAACCAACCACCTTTGGTCCTGGATCGGCTGCTTGCAAGGCAAACGCCGCTGTGCTATATGTCCGGGCTCTGTTCTTCCGTCTTGGCAATAGATACCAAGGAGTGTGATGTGATTGCTAGGTCATATGGCAGCTCAATTCTGAGGTTTTTTGTTTTTTTTTTTTTTTTACTGAGCACACTCCATACTGTTTTCCATAAGTGTTGGACCAGGCAGCATTCCCACCAGCACTGGATGAGAGTTCCTTTCTTACCACATCTTCGCCAACAGAGATTGATCCTGTTATTTTTTGATGTGTGCCATCCTCACTGGTGTAAAGTGGTACCTCACTGTTGTCTTGATTTAAATTTCCCTAATGATGAGTGATGGTGATCATGTTTTCATGTGTCTATTGACCATATTTTCTTCTTCCTTGGAGAAGTGTACATTCATTTCTTCTCCCCATTTTTCTATGGCTTTATTAGGTTTGTATTTATATGTCTCTTGAGTTTGTTCATATTCAAAGACTAATATATGTAACGTTCATATGCCATGAAACACTACACATCCAGTTGTTTTACTTATTAATTTTGGGAGGCACATCCATAGTTCTGGATTTACTTCTGGCTCTGCATTCAAGGGTCACTTCTTGAAGAGGTTGTGGGATCATAGGAGATGTCCAGAATAAAACAATGTTTGATTTAGTTGTCTATGGGCAAGGCAAGTGACATGATCACTGTGCTATCTCTTCAACATACACTTCAAACTTTAAAAAAATTAGACAGAATAAATTATAAATGAATTATATAAATATATCTGTATCTAGCTGCATATCAATATCTGTATACAAATGGATGTGTCATAAATGTGTTCAAACATTAAATAAATGACAATTATTTTTTATTTAAAATGTATAAGAAAAATCCTACTTGCATATAAAATTTCACTGCATTTCCTAATTAATTAAATTTATTTTTTATAATATTGTTTATGTTTAAAAGTTTGAAATGTACTTCAGTGAAGGAAATCACTATGCCTTATGTCTTGAAGATACAGTTATATAATTTAAAATTCATTATATATGGATATGTAAAACATATAACTTTGTGAGAATTATTTTTTACTTTGGGTTCTATGAACTTACGGTATTTTTATTCAGAATTCTATTTTACATGTGCCAAACAAAAGAGTAAACCTTGTTTATTTTTGTATTATATAGACAACTTTGATGTTTTTACAGAAAATAGATGGGTTTTAAAAGCCCTTTCACTTCCTGCAGCTCCCTCATGAATAGAGGTGGCTTTAACATACTGCAATGAGCCTCAGATGATGGACAGAACAGAAATTAATAGAATCACTGACTAATGCAGAACTTCTTATAATGTAACCATGGTTTCATCATCAAACATTTCTATTGTTAGTTCCCTATTCTAGTGGAGAAAAGGCAAAACAGCAGGACTTTTTGATAGAGGATAATTTGAATGTAAAATGACAATATAATGCAAAAGGAAGATAGCTGAGCATTATGTGAGTACTGATGTAAGTCTATATTTTAATTTTGCAAAGGTATTCTAGATTCCTAAGCCCAAAGAATGGCTCTAATTTAAACTGAAATTTACTGTAAAGAATGTTGTATCTGATAAAACATTAAGGCAAACTATTAGTACTAATGTTTCAGATGCTGTGATTAGAATTGCTATTCAAGGACAGCTATCATTTTGTTTGAAGTCTATGCCAGCAAATTTATTGTTCCAATAACATGGGCTTGAAATATCATATAAAATGGATAACTAAAATAACAAGAATTATTATATAGATGGAAAGTATGTATTTTCAGTATTAGGCTAGTGTCTACAAAGAAAAGAGACAGGAGAATTCAGTGGTGAAATTTTTGAAGATACATATTATAGAATAAGACTCCAAATTCACTCATTGGCAGAAAAATTTCAAGGCATACTCTAATTTTATGTTTTATTTCCATCTGTTTATAACTGGAAGAGAATAAACACCTACAAAAAAGATACACAATGGAAAGATAAAAGAACTCTTTTGGTTAAAAACATTCTAGCATATGATGCTAATGTTGAATTGATTAAATAGCTGTAGGGTGAAGGTCAGTTTTAAAAGTTCCCTAAGAAAAAGCTTCAGAAACATAAAATAAGTTATCAATAAGTCAATGGGCTTGTATCTGCATAGAGAAAGATATTAACCTAATCAAATTAGTCTAAAATAATAAAAATTCTGTTACTCATTTCTTTAGAGTTCTATGTCAGAGTTATTGATTAGGATCTGTAATATTTTTCAAAACGTGCATATTTAGTGTGAAAAATCATAATGATGAGATAATGACCCAGTCAGGTAGAAATAAGTTTCAGTGGCTTTATTTTTTCTAATTTTATGATTTATTCTAAATCAATAGACTCTCCATATCTAGTTTTTATTGCTTAGTATTAAAAAGTAAAAATATGTTCTAACCAGTTGCTGAATATAAGAGTAAAGTATATGAATGCACATATATGTATAAATGGATATCTATGTTTATATACTCTTTGTTTGGGATGTCACACCTAGCTGTACTCAGAATTTAAGCTGAATTGCTCAGAAATTTTTCCTGGGGTTCTGGGGACCACATGTAGTTCTAAGTAACAAACCTAGTCAAACATATGCATGACAACTGCCTTACTTTGTACTGTTTCCCTAAACACCAGAGAAGATATTTAATTATAACTTAAGTTTGAATTATAAGCCACTGTATGTAATAAAAGCATAACCCAATGTTCTTGTTTGTTTTTTCTTTGGAAAAGCTCTTATTTATAAACATATAATGAAAAAAATATTGATTTTTAAAAAACTCACACAGGGATCATTGAATGGGGCCATATGTAAGTAGATAATGATTGATCTTATTACAAAAATAAAATATTCCCAATTTATTTTCATTTGAATAAATTATTTGTATACAAATAATATGAGAAGTTGAAGATACATTTTAATGCTCTACCCATCTGGCCTTTAACTAATTTTATTTTATCAGACTTAACAGTTTTGATCAATTTAGTTTGGGAGGATCTGTTTATTTTATTTAAGGCTATAACTAATATTGCTCTGGCTGAGTATTTGTGGAATCTTGAAGTACTGAGAATCAAACTTAGGTCTCCCACATACAAGTTGTGAGGTCCAGACTGTTGATCTTCTCAGCCCTCTAACTAGCTTTATTTTTTTTCCATATATGTGTATATATACTTATATAACTTATGGTTATATATTGTGATTAGATTAATGCTTAAATAAATAATACAATAATAAATTTTATTGATTATATTATATGCAATTTATCTGTAATTTCAAATAATTCATAAAGTTTTTATAATTTATTTATAAATTTGGTACATTATACTATTAACAATGTTCGCTTAGACACACAAAGATAAACAAGTCATTTTTTTGCCTTCATATTTTTAAGTTAAAATGATTTTCATCTTTAAAAATAATAATAAAATTCCAGTGGTAGCATACAGTTTGAAGATGCCATTCAATAAGGCTACATTTTAATACGTTCTTCTTTCACAATAGTTGATTTGCAAAGTGCGTGTCTAGAGTGGCTTCTGATGTGAAAAAAAATATTGTAGTACTCTTGCTATCAGTATTTCAAATCATTTAAGAATTGATTTATTCTAAAAACCTGACAGAATAAAGGATTTAACATCATTAACCTTGAAATTTAGATCTATAATTAGCTCAAGTTGATACAGAACAAAGGTCATAGCTGAAAGTTAATGACCTCATATTTGATCTAATTTCAAAGGAACAAATATTTCATCTAACACAACTGTCTAAGCAATTACAAAATAATCATCGCAAATTAATCTAACCAAATCACCTTGTCTATCCGTAGTTTTATTTTGTCCTTTGATTGGTAAGTGACAAAGTGTTTATGGATTATTCTTCTTAATGTCCAGTTGGGACCTACTTACCATAACATAAAGTGCATATAGAGGTAATAGTACTTTATTTCTCTCAAGCAGATTGATCACTGTTGTTATTACTTTTTCAAAATGTGCATGTACATATTTTCTGGTTTGTTAAGTAGACAGCATTATTGTAATCCTGTAATCTTTCATATTTTTACCTATTTGAATAAGTTACATGTCTTCTGGATACCAAAAATTAAACAAGTCATTTGAAAAAATTTACGCAGAAGAAACTTTAGTGTCCTTCAAGTTACTAAAGTGTATTGTTCTTGTAAGAAACAAGAAAATAAACACAATAATGCTAGTGAAATTTTAAAAAAATATGAGTTTGTAACATACTATAAGCCAGGTTTAAGTTTATTCCCTAATATAAATTTGCATATCATGCAACCTATTATTTATATTAAAATAAAATAAATATGATGGACAGCTAGATAATAGTTATGTAGCTTAATGAATTGTCCTAAAATATTTGTGTTAAAATGATCACTGTTTAATAGAATTACTGGGAAAAGATATTTTATGAAGATGTTATTGAGAAGCAAATGATATCTTTAGCAGATTATACATTTACAAATTTATTATACTACCTCCTTTATTAGTCATATCATTTTGTTCAGCTCCATTCTATTTTATTGTGTTTTCATTAGTTCATAGGTATACAGAATTTATCAAGCATAATTCTATATATATTCATACATATTCTTTTAATATATCATTTGTTTTGTATCATGCATGGCCTATTTTTGTTACCACACCTGATGATGTTCAGGGGTTACTCCTGGCTCTGAGCTCAGGAATCACTTCTGTCATGTGGGATGTCAAAGTTCAAACATGGGTTGGCCGTGTGCTGTACTATCTCTTTGGCTCCCATAAATTTTAAAAAGAAACCTAAGCATAGCATTTTTATGGCAATAAACAAAAAAGAGTATAATTATATTCCTAAGCATTGTCAGGAGTATAGATTGTTGCAATATTGCATATTAGAAATAAACTGAATTGTAATCCCAATATATGAATAGTAAATTGTGATAACATGAAAATATTTAAAGAATGCAAAGTATATAGATAATTTTTCTGTGCTATTCCTTCTGTTCAAGAATTTTAACAGATTTATCAGTATTTCCTTGAGATAATTATGTATAGTACTCCGTCTTAATTAGTATTTGTATTTACTATTTATTTAATTTAATAATGACTAAGCACTGTGATTACAAAATTGTTTATGATAAGTTTGTTATAGAATATACACACCCTTCATCAGTGCACTTTTCTTGCCATCAATATTCCCAGTTTTCTTGCCATCAATATTCCCAGTTTCCCTCACCCCTTCCCACCCCCCCTCTGCCTCAATTTTCTCCTTTTCTCTCTCACTCTTTCTCTCTCTCTTATCACTGTTTACACTATTTTTAATGAAGCAGTACCGTGCCTATCACTTTGTCCCTTTCAGCGTCCAGTTCTTGCCCACAGTAATAATTTCCAACTATCATTGTCATATGAATCCTTCACTACTCAACCTGCATTTCCCTCTCTGTGGCAAGCTTTCTACCATGAACTGGTCCTTCCGGCCCACTATTGTCTCTGGATATTATTACCATACTATCTTTTATTTTTTTAATTCAGTATTTTGACAATGCTTCCTTCAAAAATTGGGAACTGAGTGATAGAACAGTGATCACAGGTGATCTCACCAGGAGTGATTCCAGAGTGTACAGCCAGGAGTGAATCCTAAGCATCACAAGATGTGGCCCCAAAACAAAACATAACCAGACAGAAAAGCAAAATTCCAAATTGGGAGATCAATTTTTTTTCAAATAACTATTATCATTGATGATACTAGAAGCTACTCATAAATTTACTCCATAAATTTATCTCATAAATTACATCTTTGGTGAATTAGAAGATTAAAATATAAACCAATACAAACCAGTTTTGATGTTGAATAAGGCACTCATGAACATTTTTCAAGTGAATATTTTATTTCTATATTTTTGTTTAATATAGTAAATTTACTTAAAATAGAGTTCCATTTCAGAAATCAACATTTTACCTCAGAAAATAGAAAATAATACTACAGAATAGTCCAACTAGTTTCTGCTTTTTGGAATAAGTTGTTCATATAAAGTTAAGTCATTATAGAATTGCTCAAAATATGTCAGATTTATAGGGGCATTGACTAATTATAAAATTCTATATAGTCAAGGTAAGTAAGTCACAATTCTAATCAAGTTTATTTTCTTTATCTAATTATTAAAAGGAATTGCCGTTTTCTAATTAATAAACTGTGAAACAAGTGGTATTCTCCCATTCATCTATGCCTTTCCAAGGTCAATATTATCTGAACAAATTATTCCATTCAGGGCTGCCTTTTTATAGCTTTTTTTAAATTCCTAACTATATGATTTTGTAATGCAACATTAAATAAAAAATTATAATTACAGAGCATTTCTTTCTGAAATAAACATATAAGTGAGTTATTAATAAATGAAACATTTTATAAATTCATTGTTCAATTATGTGGTATATTGCAACCTTAACTCTTTTTTTCCTTGTCTTTATTTTCATTTTTTTGGGCCACACTCATTTGACGCTCAGGGGTTACTCCTAGCTAAGGGCTCAGAAATTGCCCCTGGCTTGGTGGGACCATATGGGATGCTGGGGGATCGAACCATGGTCCTTCCTTGGCTAGCGCTTGCAAGGCAGACACCTTACCTCTAGCGCCACCTCACCGGCCGTCCATTTATTTTTTTATTGTGGACAAAGTAAATTACAAATCTTTCACAGTAATATTTAAGGCACATAGTAGTAATGAATGAGGGGCATTCCCACCACATGTTGTCCTCCCTCCACTTCTGTTCTCAGCAAGCATCCCTCTTTCTCCTCCTCTACCCCCATAATGCTAGTGCAGCTGTTCCCTCCATGTACAGCTTGATGTAGACTGGGTATCATTTTGTTGTCATTGACTTTGGATGTTGTGTTCAAGTCTGATCATTTTTTATTTCCACCAAATGGACATACAACTTGGTCTTGGTGCCATCTGTTTGTCTCCCTCCAAATATGATGCTCATCAAGGTGATTCAGTAATATGGCTCTATTTGAGATATAAGAAGGGATATGGGACGAGTCTGTCTAGGTGCTGTAAGTATACCTTTGAAGGAAGAAAGGGGAAAGAAGAAAAAAGGAAGAAGAAAGTAACAAAACAAAATAAAACTAGACAAGGCAAAAACAAACCAAAACTAAACAAACAAACAAAAAAAAACAATAAGGGAGTAACAAAAAAATGTACAAAATATTAAAAAGAAAAAAAAGAGTACATCAAAAACCAAAACCATCTGCTACGAAGAAACACATCAAAAAAATCTAAAACAAAAAATGAGATAAAAATAATTTGTCGAAGGTTAATTAGCCTATATTAGAACTTGAAACCAGTGAGTAATACATTTTATTTTACTGTTGATCTGTGTGTGTAATTGCATGTGTGTGTGTGTGTGTGTGTGTGTGTGTGTGTGTGTGTGTGTGTGTGTGTGTGTGTGTAAGGAAGGTGTCAGGGATTAATCCCATGAAGTCAATAAGCCCCATCCTTGAATCACCAAAACTATGTTTCTACACTTATTTAAGGAATGGGCACTGTATAGGATTCACTAATTCTTGTAGGCTTGAATTCTGCTTTTGTATAAATTTGAATAAAATAAATTTGCTACTCAGGTCAATATCCCCTAATGGATTAAATCTGTATGATTTCATAAATTCTGTATGAACATGATAATCCACATGGTCTGCCTACTAAAGCATTTGTGTGAATAAGAACAGCATTTACTTGAGACATAATTTCTGCACCAAGACCTTCCTTCTATTTTGATTTCTTCCTACACTTTCTGAACTTCCTCCAGATTATTAGAGGTTAATCTGCAATTGTTTGATATGGGGTACTGAGTTACACTGTATTAAGGAGAAAAAACCCAGAAGTGCTTTACACTTGAAAAGCAGCAAATATTAGTAACCCTCTAGATTCTTGGTCAATAGAATCAATTCAAAAGAAACCATAAAATTATGAACCTTGCTGAGAGATCGGATATAAAAGAAAAGTGAGAGGAATTAGAATAATTCAAAATTAAATTTGTTTTAGCCACATTGAGTTTAAGAAACGAAAAGAATAAACATTTTTGTTACCACCATTCCCACATTTATTTGGTTACCATGCATGATATATTATATTCTAAATATATTAATCTCTCATAGACATATAGTTGAATCTTAATACATTGTATTAATAACATGATAGCTACTCTGTTCAGAAAGTAGATTGAAATGTTTATAGTAATAACAAGACTAAAGCATTGATACCTAATTTTTTTAGTTTCAAAGTAAATTTATCATAGACTAAATGCAGTACATTGAATTATTAATTAAAAGATAAATATACAAATGTTCAATAATTTTTATTTATTCTCTTAAATAAAATCAGTATCAAAGTTGTGATAAATTCCTGGTCATAATTTGAAGTTATTTTAAGATGTTTTAAAGATCTTGTAAAATTATATTTCTAAGAAAGATTTCAAGACATTTTAAAATATTGAGATTTATTCACAATTATTTGATTAAGAAAATGTATACAATTACTGCATTAACATTGAAGTATTTGATCAATTAATTGATTTATATTTTGTTTTCTTTCTCTTTTTTTTTTGATTTTTTGTTTGTTTGTGTTTGGGCCACACCCAGTGATGATCAGGGGTTACTCCTGGCTCTGCCCACAGAAATTGCTGCTGGCTCGAGGACCATATGGAAAACTGAAGGATCGAACCGCAGTCTGTCCTAGGTCAGCCTCGTGCAAGGCAAATTCTCTACTCCTGTGCCACTGCTCTGGCCTCATTTATTCTCTTTCTTTTGTCTTTCCTCCTTCACTTTTTATTTATTTAAAACACTGAACTCAAATAGAATAAAATTAAATTAATATGAAGTCGTCTACTCTGATATATTACCAACATTTATTGTATTCATTTTTGGGGGAGACTTAGAAACTTCAATATTTTATAGCCTCAAAATTATTTTGTTTGTGTCTCTTTGACTGGTGCTCACTGATCGCTCACTAATCACTTCTGGTGATGTTCAGCTGCTGAGGATTCGAAATAGGGTCAACCTTACAGAATGCAAATTATTTCCTTTACTATTACTCTGCCCCTCAAAATAATTATTTAGTTTTTCTCTTACTCACATTCTCAAGTGTGAAGCATCTTCATAGTCATAACACCATATATAATAAGTGTATTATTATATGCATTTTAATAATTGTAATTTATTTTAATAAATTCAATTTTTAAATAAGCATATATTTTATATTTGAGTTTTTACATTTAAATTAATTAAAAATAAAGATATGAACTAGATAAAAATGGGATATTTATGACATGCTTCAGAGATTCAAAATACATTTCATTGTATACAAACAATGGAGCCAGAGTGTATAATGCATTGTACAATAGTTTGATATTTATAGCTGGCCTCCGACGTAACAATAAATTATATGATGAAAAGAAGGTCTGCAGTGAATTTTGTTGTTGTTGTTTTGTTTTTTGAGTCACACTGGGTGGAGCTCAGGGCATTACTCTTGGCTCTGCACTCATAAATTGCTCCTGACAGGCTGTGGGGACCAGATGGGATACCGGGGGATTGAATCCACTTCCGTCCTAAGTCTGCCCCATGCAAGGCAAATGCCCTACCACTATGCTACCATTCAGGCCCCTGCAGTGAATATTTTGTAATGAAGTTTTTCAATTGCATGCATGTTAAACTCATGAACACAGATTTTATTTGGGGAAAATTGGGGTGGGTTTTTCTATTTTATTCACCATTGCACTTTCAGCACCTAGAACATTGTTTGCCACATCATAAACACTTAAGAGCTTATTAGAATAAAATAAATGAAATGCACAGATAAACAAATTAATAAGGGCACAGAAAAATCTATTTTGGTGCTTGATTATAACATGCTTTCTTCACATCCTACATAATTTTTCTAACAAGTACTAGGTTTCATCTGGATTTCTAATTGAACTTACATGTTTGCTCCCTGATGTTTATTTCTATATGTAATTAACTCAGTGTTAGTTTTTCTCTATTTTAAATATTGTTTGTTTTATTTAATTTTAATTTTTTATTGGGGGGTGCAGCTGGACATGCACAAGATACACAAGGCTGACACCTGGCTCTGTGCTCAGGAATCAGTCCTCATGGTACTTGAGGAACTCTATGTAGTTCTAGGGATGCAAATTGGGGCTGGTCACCTGCAAGGTAGGTAACTCAAACTTTGTACCAGCTTTCTGTTAGTTTTGTTTTGTTTTTCCTCTCCCAGCTATTATTAGGGCTTACTACTGGCTCCGAATTCAAAGATTATTCTTGGCAAGGCTCAGGGAATTAAATCTGGGTTGGCCATGTTAAAGGCAGATACTTTACCTACTAGATTATTTTCCCATCAAAAAATGGGGAGAAGAAATAAACAGGCACTTTGCCAAAGAAGAAATACAAATGGCCAAAAGGCACATGGAAAAATGCTCCACATCACTAATTATCAGAAAGATGCAAATCAAAACAACTATGACATACCATCTCATGCCACAGAGATTGGCACACATCACAAAGAACAAGAACAATCAGCAATCAGTGCTGGCAGGGATGTGGAGAAAATGGAACTCTCTTTACCTGCTGGTGGGAATGCTGTCTAGTCTAACCTTTATGGAAAGCGATATGGAGATTCCTCTAAAAACTGAAAATTGAGTTCCTATATGATCCAGCTATTCCACTCCTAGGGATAAACACTAGGAACACAAAAATACACACAAAAATCCCTCTTAATACCTATAGGTCTGAGGACACTATTTTTTCCTCCCATAGAGCACACCCATCCTTCACACACATTCTTAAGATGTGAGCATAAATTCATCTAGTTTAATTCTGAGCAGAAGAAAAGATCCACTTACTAGAGACACTAACTATAATTGTCATCATGAAGTTTTCTACATGACACCAGATATCAGGACTGATTATTAAATTTTATTAATTTACTATTAGATACAATGCCTTATTTGCAGACTTTCAAAGCATCTATGTGTTATTTATTGCTATCTGAATCTTTAAAATAGATTCAAGATTGCCATATCAGTGATTTGTATTGTTTAATTGACTATATTTAATTGTGTACTTGCTTTTGAATGACCAGCAAGGAAAACTCAGTTTCCTGATGATAATTTTATCAATAATTTATTTTCCAAAGAATAATAGTAATGTCATATCCTGGTTTCCTCTAGCTTTCTAAATATAAATTTTTATTTAAGCACCATGATTACAAGCATGCTTGTAGTTAGTTTTCAGTTATAGATAGAATACTCTCCTTCACCAGTGCAACATTCCCACCACCAATGCCCCCACCCCCACCCCTGCCTGTTTTCGCGACAGGCATTCTACTTCTTTCATTCTTTAACTAGTTGTTAGTTGTCAGTGTAGTTATTTTCCTAACAGAGTTCACCACTCTTTGTAGTGAGCTTCAAATTGTGAGCCCTAGCCCTGAACTCTATTGTCTCTGGGTCTTATTGCAGTAATGACATTTTTTGTTTGTTCGTTTTTGTTTTTGGGTCACACCCTGCAGTGCTCAGGGGTTACTCCTGGCTCTGTGCTCAGAAATTGCTCCTGGAAGGCTCGAGGAACCATATGGTATGCCAGGATTTTAAACCACCGTCCGTCTGCATTCAAGGCAAACACCCTACCTCCATGCTATCTCTCTGGCCCCAATATGTCTTTAATTATTCTTAAAACCGATAGATAAGTGAGACTATTTTGTGTCTATCTCTCTCTCTCTCATTTATTTCACTCAACATAATAAATTCCATGTATATCCACATATAGGAAAATTTCATGACTTCTTCTTTCCCGACGGCTACATAATATTCCATTGTGTCTATGTACCACGGTTTCTTTAGTCATTCATCTGTTGAAGGGAATCTTGGTTGTTTTCAGAGTCTGGCTATTGTAAATAGTGCTGCAGTGAATATTGGTGTGAGGAAAGATTTTTGAATTGTATTTTTGTGTTTCTAGGGTATATTCCTAGGAGTGGAATAGCTGGATCATATGGGAGTTCAATTTCCAGGTTTTTTTTTGTTTGAGGAATCTCTATATTGTTTTACATAAAGGCTAGACTAAATGGCATCCCCACCAGCAGTGAATAAAAGTTTCTTTCTCTCTACATCCTCACCAGCACTGATTGTTCTTGTTCTTTTTGATGTGTGCCAGTCTCTGTGGTGTGAGATGGTACCTCATTGTTGTTTTAATTTGCATCTCCCTGATGATTAGTGACGTGTAGCATTTTTTCATGTGTGTTTTGGACATTTGTATTTCTTCTTTGAGGAAGTATCTGTTCATTTCTTCTCCCCATTTTTTGATGGGGTTATATATTTTTTATTAAATTCTGTTAGTATCTTGTATATCCTTGATATTAGCTCCTTCTCTGATGGGTATTGGGTGAATAGTTTCTCCCATTCTGTGGGTGGCTTTTGTATGTTAGGAACTATTTCTTTTGATGACTTCCTCTAGTTTATGTGTATTATCAATTAATTAAAATAAATATAGTAATACTTGTATGAAACAAATTAGTCTTTGTTCTAAGTAAAGTGTTGCATTCTAAATTTTAAGAGTCAGTAGGAAAATAGAAGACTCATATTCCCTGATATCAAATTATATAACAAACCAATAGTAATTAATACAATATGGCACACAGACTAGTAAAGCCTGGAAGAATAGATCTCAGAAATAAATCTGCACATATATGGTCAGTTAGACAAAAGAGCCATTTTAGTACAATATGGAAAAGAAGATCTTATCTACAAATGTCATAGTAAAAATGGAAGAATCACATGCATAATGAAATTATTACTAAACTATAGACAAAATTTTAAAAATGCATAAAAATATAATATTACACTGGAAATCATAAAATAGATAAAAATAGAGCTGGAGAGACAATACAGCAGATAGGGTGCTTTGCCTTGCATATGGCTAAAACTGGTTTTATCACTGGCATCTCATAGGATTTGCAAAAATGAAAGAACTTACTTCCAAAAGGAAATGATAGTAGAATTACTCTGCAAAAGATTATATTTGAAAATATAGGTGCAGAAGAAGAATTAATAATTATGACTTTTGTACTATGATATACCTTGAAGACTAGATACTTTCACTGCTGCTAAGTACCTAGGGGTAATTTAAGAAGTAGCTTCCAGAATGCTGCCTACACCAGTTCACCATATAGAAGATATTCATTTTTCTTTTCTTTAAAAATTATAATAGTGATTTGAGTTGTTCATAATACAATTGTTTTAGGCATTAAGTTATTTAAACACCAATTCCACCACCAGTGTGACCTTACTTTCATGGGAATTCCCAATTTTCCATCCACCACTCAACCTTGCCTCCTTGGAAGCACAAATAAATTTACTTCATATTGTTTGATACAACTCAAAGGCGAATGAAATTATCAAAACTTAGGTCAACACAAGTCAATTTGAAATGATTGTTCTATCTCTCCCTGCTATTATTAAAGTAAGTGTCTAAGGATTGAAAAGATGCTGTGGTTTGTGCTAACTGAGCTATCAGTGCTACGTAGATTTCTATGAAACTTTTCCATAAGATTCCCTGGATTACTATTGGGTCAACACTACAAGATATTGGCAGCTACACAGACAGTCCAGGGACAAATTTGAGACAAATTTGGTGGCTTGGAATTTTGATAAGGCTAAGTCATGGAGCTGTGCCATTTCTCTCAGAGAGTATTGGGGGGGGGGCTGTATAGGGAGTGATGTTGGGCTGCTGCAATTCATGCAGAGAATCAATTTTCAATTTCATTCTTGATCCCAAGTCATCCAAAACCAATAGCAACAGATAGCAATTGCAGAATGATCTTGTCCTATATATTATATAAAATATTTTTTATTTGTTTCAAATCCAAAATAGTTATGTTTCTTTCTTTTTATACTGATTTTGTGTCAAATTTCTTTACAGGTATTGAAGCAGCTCTCTTTTTTAGAGAGCGATTTTAGACCTAGCATTATTAACTTTATTTATTTATTACTGCATGTAAGTTTACTATAGAAGCAATTTCTTTGGACATGTATCCAGTTCTTTTTTCTGAGGATTATGTCACAAAGATCTTTGTTTTTACTTTTTATAAAATTGCCTTTTAAAAATGCCTCTGAGTTTTGATACAACACGACATAGTTTCTAAGTTGAGAGTGACACCTTACTGAGATATTCTTTACTCCAAAACTGCTTACCTTTCTTGACCAAAATCCTGGTGCTTTTGTTTGTTTTTGTTGTTCTTTTTTGAAGGGATATACATGGGATTGCTTTATAGCTTATACCTGGCTTTTTCCTAAAAAAGTCACTCCTGGTAATGCTCATGGAACTAAGTGTGGTGCCAGTGACTGAATCCAAATATGCCAACTTTCCCTGTATCAAAATGATCATCAAAGTCTTCCTTTCTGTGATATCATCTATAGAGTAGGTTTATTAGGACTATTGTGCCAACTATATATGACAATTATATTTAGAATGAAGACTTTAATTTGCTATGTGACCAACAGCCATGCAAATCAAAGCTCTACTTGTAAATATAAATATTCTGAGTCTATATTTAACCAAGGTTGATATTTAAGGAAACTTCATCTACATTTAGTAAGTAAATAATTAATGCACAGAGATCTGTGTCATCTGTCTTTAAAACTATGAATTAATATTATATTTAAATATAATATAATATTTATTATATTTAAGTATATTTATATATTTAAATATTATATATTTATATATTGAGGGCTGGAGAGAGAATTGAGTAAGAGATTAGAGTTAGGGCCTGGGTCATAACACAGTGGGTAAGGCCTTGATGCAGCTGACCCAGGTTTGAGCCCTGGATTCCTGGCTTGGCAGGAATAACCCCTGATAAGCACCAAGTGTGTCCTCAAAACCAACCAACTGAACAAGCGAACAAAAGAGATAAGGAGCATCCCTTGCCTTTGTAGGACACTGGTTTAATCCCTAGCACTTCCTATGGTCTCTTAGAACTGTCAGCACAGTTGAGCCAGAAGTAAGCCTTGAGCACTGACAAGATGTGTCTCTAAAACAAACAAACAAATAAATAAATATTTAAAGGTCATTAAATTTTTTTCTGTGGCAATTCCAGAGAATGAAAGGTAGGAGTATAAATGTTTTATTAAGAGGATAAAACTGTTTATAAAAATAAGTTCTGTCTGAAAACCTAAAGAGCTACCTTGTGAGTTTATTTTAGCTAGGTGGATTGAAGACAAATCAAATGGTGGTTTGTCAGGTGGTCTAGACACTTCTTTCTCACTTGGACTTATTGAAGGCCAGAGGGCAAGGAACCCACTGTTCAAGATCAAGTGAATCAGAATCCACTATGTAACCAGATTTCTGTGTGGTCTTTATCCCCAGTATTGGTTGTTACTTTAATGGACCGCTAAGGAATCTGAATAATATTTAGACTTGGCTTTAGAAAAAAGCCAACCGTACTGCTGGGAATTCTTGCAGGACCTTCTAAATAAGCTTACAGTATTCCTCCCCCCCCCCCAATTCTCCTGTGGGACCCTCTAACCCTCTTTAGTGTTCTTTCTTTTCATCTAAATTTTGCTATGTTCATAGCTCCCCTACCCCCACCCCAAAGAGCTTTAGAGTAGGCACTGTTGTCTTTAGCTTCTTCCTTGCCCTGGTGGGTCCCTAGAAGGAGCCAGCAGCTACCAAAGCAAAGCCGAACACACAGACAGGTGCAGGAGAATAGGAAGTGGATCCCAGGAGCAGCTTTCCGAGGGCGGGGAGTCTGGAAGGTTCATCCCCCATCTCCAAAGCCTTGAGTGGAGAGGGTAGAGTCCGACAGTGGATGAGCCGCGCCGGCCACACCCTAACCCGACAGCCCTAGTGCTGGCCCCAGAAGCAACAGCCAGAGCAGAGCATCTTCCTTCGCCGGTGCACCCTCCTCACCCTCCCGCCCAGCAGCGCTCCCGACTTTCTTCTCCGCCCCCATTCGCCCATTGTGCGGGAGCGCCCTCCGCACCTCCCGCTGCACCTTCCCTCCCCGGCCCTGCCGGCACCGAGGGGCGGCCGCATGTCCCGGGGAGCGCGTGTGCGTGGGGAGGAGATCACAGACGTGATTACTTCAGAATTTATTTCAGGGCTGGTGGAAACCACTGTAGCGGCTTCCAGGGGAAGCCCTGGTCGTAGAGGAAGAGGAGGTGGAGGCGGAGAGGCGGAGGAAGGGGGACTCGTCGCGTGGGCTGGGAGGAGAGGGGAGGGGCGACCAGCGGAGCGGCGGCCGCAGCTGCAGCGGGCTGGGGAGATGCTGTAGCATCCTCGGGGCTCCTACTGCAGGTTGGTTCCTCCCGCCGGGCCAGCCTCGACGCTTTCCAAAAGCAAGCAAACAAACAAAGTGGGAGGGTCGGGAAGGCAAAAAAGGAGGCGGTGGAGGGCTGAAGTGGGGGTCACCCCCGCCCCCCTTTGCAACTCTTTTTAAGTGAACCGAGTGTGCCGAGGGCTGCGTGTCTGCAGGGGACCAGCCCTGCTCCTCGCGGCCCGGGGCATCTTGGGGCTCTGCAAGTCTCCGCTGTAGCCTGCAACTCGGGGGGTGGGGGCTCACGGGGCGGAGGCTGCTCCAGGTGGGAGAAGCGCAGGAGGTGAGAACTCCCGTCCTCCGAACCCCTCTGCCTGACCCCCCCAAAGCCGGGCTTCCTCGGGCTGGGTTGGGGACAGACCTTCCGGCTTAAGTTTCTGCAGATGCCACCCTTCGCCCCCCAACTCCCTCTAGGCGCACGCGCGGCGGCTTTAAGAGGCGCCACCCCCCCTCTGCTGGCTCCCACAATGGTCTGAGCCGAGCTCTGCTTCCCAAAGCAAAATTTGTAATATGCCATTTTTGCCCCTGGACGCCGCTGCTCGGGGCTCGCCCATGGAGCCGCGGCAAGATGCTCGGGCGCAGCCTCGCCGAGCCGCAGGGCCGGGAGCCGGGGTGGCGCCGGAGACCGCCTGGGTCTGAGCTGCTCAGCCGTTCTCCTCCGGGGCGAAGGGAAATGGTCCAGGGGTGCCTGGGGTGAGCCTTTCCTCGAGTCCAGCTCGAGCCTGCGGCGCTTGTCATTGAGAATTGGAAGGAGCAGGACCCGGAATCACAGACATTAGGTACCGAAATTGGATTTGGGCCTCACGCTTTATTATTGTTGCTGTTATATTGTTATTGTTATTGCTATTGTTGTTATTAAATGTCCCCCTCCCTCTATTTTCCCAACCCCACCTGCCCCCAGGGAAGAAGTGATTCAAATTCTTCTTTGACAATTGCTCTTCTAACCTTTTTTTCTTGCACACCTCAGGGTCTTTCTCTTTCTCCACCGCCTCCCCGCCCTACTCGGTGTCTCAGGGGTGCTGGATGCACTTTGCTATGGGAATTAGGAAGTCAACTTCTTTAAGGTTCTGGGGGTGTGGCCAGGCCGGCCCTGGCTGGTAGTGTAGGTAGGTTGGATTGGCTCTGAGGCCGGCTGCAAATATGCCCTACTCCAGAAAGTACAAATTGCTTCCTCTGAAGATGGTTTTAATCTTTCTCGAGGGCCCAGGATTTCAAAGAGTTAAGTAGGGGGAGGAATATTTTTCTAATGTAATCAGACAATGGCTAGGATATCTCTCACTTCGGTGGCTCCTGGTGTATTCGCTGATGTGGAGCTGGGTTGGTAAATTTTTCCCAAAGAAACTCAAGAGTAATTGCACCTTTATCTCGAAGAGAGTCTAGAGTAGAGTGATCTGTTTGGATAAAGTGATTAATAAACCTCCCCCAAATCTATTTTACATGAATTAGATACTACTTGAATGATTTATGTGAAGGAACACTGAATCTTAAAAGGTCCAGTCTTTAGTCATGAATGAATCCAGAAGACATTCAAAATGTGTATTTCAAAATCAGGGAGGTTTAGGAGATACTCAAGGTTATGTACTAAGAATGAACAGGGAGTGGTTTTCCTGGCATTAAATGCTTTCAGCTGAATTTAAGTATTGGGATCATCAACCTAACCAGATTTAGAATAATTTTCAACAAAATAAGCAATGCATCCAATTAAGTCTTGACCTGTCTGCTGTTTAGCGAATGAGGCATCAACATTTTGCAGAGCAAAACGTAATTCATCCCATTGACTTTGCAAGGAGGTGACAAAGGGCATATACCAAACCAAACTGTTACTATGTCCAATTTCTTCTTCTTCTTCTTCTTCTTCTTCTTCTTCTTCTTCTTCTTCTTCTTCTTCTTCTTCTTCTTCTTCTTCTTCTTCTTCTTCTTCTTCTTCTTTTCTTCTTGTTCTTGTTCTTGTTCTTCTTCTTGTTCTTCTTCTTCTTCTTTTCTTCTTGTTCTTGTTCTTCTTGTTCTTGTTCTTGTTCTTCTTCTTCTTCTTCTTGTTCTTCTTGTTCTTCTTGTTCTTGTTCTTGTTCTTCTTGTTCTTGTTCTTCTTCTTGTTCTTCTTCTTCTTCTTCTTGTTCTTCTTCTTCTTCTTCTTCTTCTTCTTCTTCTTCTTCTTGTTCAAATTATGTGATACTATGCAGCTTTTATTACTAAAATGAGTGCAAAGTTAAAAAGTGTTCTAAAGGGGTAAAATACACTTATGATTTAGTATTGCTTTCTGGAGAGTACATCTTGTTTCATGTTATCCATTCTATGAGGATTTTTATATCAATAAAGACTATCACTATCAAATGAGCTCGCCCCAAATAATCCTTCACTGAGTAAGTTATACTCTATTTAAGGTTTAGATTGTATTTTGTAATTTATGTTATACAGAATGTAAGCTCTATTGCAAGAAACATCGCTAATTTGTGAAAATGGCAGACATTTTTTTCAACTAAATTTTAATGAGGATACATTTGATTCACTCAGTTTCGATGACTGATTGTGAAAGAAAACGCTGTATAGATTCATCTTATTTCCTAAGAAACTTTTTAACAGTGTTGAATTGTCCCCCTCCCCCACCCTTTACAAAACCCCATTCCAATGGATTTCAAGAGTTATGAGGAAGCTCCCTGAATAACACCTTCAGGTATCGAAACTGAATCATAGATAAAATATTCTTTCTGCAAGGAAAATGTTAGTAACATTATCATTAAAATGGGTTCTTGCATGTGTAATAACTTGAACTTTGCTATGTGATCCCAATGGAATCTCACAGGCTTGATTGTATTATTATTTGTTTTAGGATTGGTGACTGTTCCTACTTTATAGCAGCGGAAACAGAAGTTGGGAGAGGGGGAGTGATTTGCACTGGTTTACATGCCTCTGGAGTAGAATTAAATTAAGATCTTTTGACTGTAGCTGTATAAGAGTTTTTAAATTCTTATGCTGCTTTTCATCACAGCACCTTTTAACTGACTAATTCTGATGCTTAAAGAAGTACCTAAAATTGGTGACTTTCTAAATGTTCTCTGGTGACCATTTGTCTTTGGTAGAATTCGTATAGTATATTCAGGAGAAAATTATAACTGAGAAAAGGATCACCCTAACTATATTTTTTCCTTAAAACTTAAGGTTATTACAAGCAATCCAGTGTGGAGATAGCTTATTGAATTTCTTTTCAGAAGGATATAATTTTAAAATAGATTTAAGCATATTTAAAGAAAACTAGAATTTAAATCTTGCAAGTATTGAGCATACATTGTCACAATCATACTATTCTTAAATAATTTTTTGTTTTGTTTTGTTTTTGGGTTACACTCGGTGGTACTCAGGGGTTACTCCTGGCTCTGTGCTCAGAAATCGCTCCAGGAAGGCATGGGAGACAATATGAGATGCCAGGAATCGGACCCAAGTTCGTCCTGGGTCGGCCACATGCAAGGCAAACACCCTATAGCTTGTGCTATTGCTCCGGCCCCTAGAAATTTGTTTTAACATTAACTATCACCAATAGATACATTAATTGACTCCTGATTATAATATCTCATAATGACACAGCTGTCCAGTTGTAGAATTTAGGTATGCTTGGGAACTATTTATTTATTTGCCAAGTCCAGCAACACTCAGGGGTTAGTAATGGCTCTGTGCTCAAGTTACTCCTGGCAGAATCAAGGTACCATATGGGATGCTAGGGATTGAACCAGGGTCAGCTGCATGCAGGGTTAACGCTGTACCTGATATGCTATATCGCTCTGGCCCTGAAACTAATTATTTTAAAGATACAAATATGTGGTATCATTTTTATTCCTGTGGCAAAAATTCTTAATGGTTAGAAATATAAGTCTCCTTCATATCTCTGTGATAATGTTTAAATAAAATTCAAATTAAAAAGTAAAAGAAATATTTGTAATTCAATAGTTAGCAATAATATCAATATATGAGTATGAATGGACATGTGTGCCCATTTATTTTAAAATAAAATAAAATAAAACCTAGGTATCTGTTGTGGTGTGCATTTTAGGGGAAATAAGAAATTGAACAAATTGAGTTTAGGTATTTCAGTGTTTTCAATGATGAACAATAATATATAGCACTACGTTAAATTAACCTACATTTTTACCCCCACTATTTATTACTTTTAAATGAGATGACCATCACAAATACTTTATTTTTACAAAACTTTCTCTACTTTTAAGTGGGCCTTAACTAAATTATTCACAGAAAATTGAATTTCTCTCCTCAGTAACTCAATTTGTATGATGAGTCACATGAAAAGTAATTAACTATTGAGTTGTTAAGGCTTGACATTTTATTGAAAATATCACCAGAAATATTTCCTCGAGGTTATTAATATGTAAGCAGAAAAATGAATTGACCTTGCATTATCAAACTCAAGAATGCTCTAAGATCAACAGCCAACCAGCTTTTCTTAAACGAGCCTTCTACAAAACCAAGCCCTCTAATTAATAGATTCTGGCTTTAGTACATCTGAAACCAAGATGGACTTTACTTTTTTAAACATAATATAGAGATAAAAGAGAATATGAGGGATGGGAGCGATGCATAGCAATCCATGCCTTACATGGAGCCTACCATGGTTGGATCTCAGGCATCCCATATGGTCCCTCAAGCCTGTCAGAAGTGATTCCTGAGACCAGAGCGAGGAGTAACCCCTGAGCACCACTGGGTATGACCACAAAACCAGGGGGGGTGGGAAAGCGAATATGAGGTAACTTTTTTTCTTTCTTTGGCTTTTGGGCTACACCCATTGGCCCTCAGGATTACTCCTGGCTCTGTGCTCAGAAATCACTGCTTTTAGAAGGCTCAGGATGCAGGGGATTGAATTTAGGTTGACCACATGCAAGGTGAACACCTTACTTGCTGTGCTATCCCAGGCCCCATGAGGTAACTTCTGATTTGTAATATAGTGCCTTAGTAGTTCAGTATCATAAGTAAATGCTTGTATTATGCATTTAAAATATATTAATAAATATTGTGATAGTTTGTTGACCTAATGTCTAGATGTTTGGGATTAGCAGTTAAGATGTGAAGTTACTACTTAATGTAATTTGTTACATCTGCTTTGTGTAATATTTAATTGTGATAGTATTTATTTAGATGGAAAAGAATGCATATTACTGGAGAGAGAAATGAATATTAAGTGTAATTAGTAGTATAATAGCCTAAACAAATTTATACACCTCAGTCTATTTTATAAAGCTCATGTTTAATTCAGTCAGTAACACTTATCTACTTAGTGCAGAATATTATAGAAATATAGGAGACAGCATTCTTAAACAATAAACTCAGATTTTTAGTGCCAAGAAGCCTTAAACTAGTGTGATAAAAGAAGTATCTGTATAAAAAAAATAAAGTAAATGTATACAGTGCATATGTCAATTGGTTTTCTAAATGGAATCAGCAAAATTAATTATTTTTCACTCAAAAATCATTTACTTTGGGGCTGGAGAGATAGCACAGTGGTAAGTTGTTTGCCTTAGACGCAGAAGGATGGTGGTTCGAATCCTGGCATCCCATATGGTCTCCAGAGCCTTCTAGGAGTGATTTCTGAGCCTAGCGCCTGGAGTAACCCCTGAGCACTGCCGGGTGTGACACCCCCCAAAAAATCATTTATTTCCTGTCATTTAGAGCCATCCATTATGTTTGTTGTTCCTCATAGAAAAAATAAGGGCAAGAAAGAAATATTCACTGTCATGGATTTGGAAACTTGCAGGGAATGAAAGGGGATCAATTAACTGGAATAAAGTATTACTATTAATTGAATTTGGTGGGATAAGAGCGGGGAAAGAAGTAGGTGAAATCAAACTATTTTTGTAGAAAGAAAATGTGATTAGCATGAAAAAGAGGAGGCAATAATTTTGGGGAGCGGGTCAAATAGTCAACTTTCATTGAGGTCACCCTATTTCATCCTGTTGGTGCGAGCTAGTGAGCCTAAGCTCACGTGGCAGTTTGGGAAATCTGTGCTAAGCCTCTTCCTTCTTTGCCTTTCTTGAAGCAATGATGTGCGAAGTGATGCCCACGATTAACGAGGACACCCCTATGAGCCAAAGGGGGTCCCAAAGCAGCGGCTCAGACTCGGACTCCCACTTCGAGCAGCTGATGGTGAATATGCTGGATGAGCGGGACCGCCTGCTCGACACCCTCCGGGAGACCCAGGAGAGCCTGTCGCTGGCCCAGCAGCGGCTGCAGGATGTCATTTATGATCGCGACTCTCTGCAGAGGCAGCTCAACTCCGCCCTGCCGCAGGTATGAGTTACATCACTGCCTGTAGTCTCGGGTGGAATGACAGATGCATATTCCCATGCATGGAGTCATTTCCCCAGGAAGGTGGATGGATGCTTTGACCAGAAACATGTAAGACTAGGTCACTGTTTCACATGAAGCTTTGTCCCCAGCTAGGTGGGGAGAAACGATGATAAAAGATGATGATAAATGATTATAAACTATGCTGATTGGAAAAGCTGTGATTTTGAGAGGGATGGGGATGAATTACTTACTGGCTAGTGGGTAGATGATAAAATATGGGAATGGTTTAGTTTTCTTATTCTTAGGTTTTAAGCATTATTGAGACTTTTGGAAAATAGCTGCTTTCTATTTTCAGTAGTGTATTCTAATATTTGGAAATGATGTGGTTTGACAATTCAGAATTTTATTTTATTTTATTTAAAAAAATTTTTTTTGTTTATTTTTTTGCCACACCCCGTGATGCTCAGGAGTTATTCCCAGCTATGCGTTCAGAAATCGCTCCTAGGTTGGGGGACTGTGCTTAAGGGTCACTCGTGTGGATTGGGAGACCATAAAGGTTGGCAAGGGTTGAATCTGGGTCGGACATGTACAAGGCAAATGCCCTATTTGCTGTGCTATCTCTTTAGCCCTTAATTTGTCTTTTTAAAATTTGTCTTTTTTTTTTTTTTAATGCCTAGTGACTAATCAGAGAGATAGTCTTGAGGGTTATGGTGCTTTCCTTGCACTGGGCTGTCTCTATCCCTGTTTCTATCCCTGGCACCACATGTGGTCCCTGAGTACTAACTAATGTAAATCCTGACTACGCATGAATGTAGCCCAAACTCTCTCCTTACCCCCACCCCACTCCAAATGCCTAAAACTTATTTAGAAATATTTTTGGAGTTGGTCATATTATAGTATTCCATCAAAAAATTTAGCCAATTACGCTATGGACAATGTCTTGGAGCGAACGATAACTTTCCTGAGGCCTAGAGCTGGTCTTATGCCAGGAAACTTCAGGGGTAGGATCTCTTTGTATTTAGGCCAAGGCTATTCCTTTCCATGCCTCTCATATTTTGGTGGGCCTATGCAAACAACAATTGCCACTCTAACACCGTTTTTACTGTGCTCCTTTGACTCTAATCCTTAAAACACACCCACTTAAAATTTGAGGTTAACTTAAGCTAATATGCATGTACATGGAAATGTAAAAAATACTATGCCTCTAATGTTTAAGGAGTTACGTAAGTTTGATGGCTTTAGATTGCCTTGTGTGCTGTTAAGAAATATTATAATGTGCTACAATCTGGGGACTTGAGGGAAAAAGTAATTGCACATGGATTCTGTTTTATTTATCTTAACTTTCTTTGGTGAAAGTTCAAAGTTAAGATATCAGCAAGGGGACTTCTTCAGATAATTATGTTATGGGTGATTGTCCTTCCACTGTAACTTTACCTTATCCTCTTTCTTTGCATCTTTTGTTCTCATAATTCATAATAAAAAAAATTTAGCCAATTAAATAAAATGTGTCTATATATATGTATATATATGAAATTGGAAAAATAGCAAAAGTTTAGCTGTATTCTCATAGCTAAAATATTTCAATCAAATATACTACTTTATTGGAAAGCAATAAAATTTTTCTATGATCAGTTTATATCCAAAGTTTTAATAAAACATATTTATAACAGTATAAATGCTTATTTTATATATGAGGATAAGTCTAGAATAGGAATAAAATCTGGGGCTGGAAGTAAGTACAGCAGGTATGCTGTTTACCTGAAGTCAATTGACCCTGGTTTGATCCACAATTCCTTTATGGTCCTCAGAGGCCCAGCAGGAGAAATTGTTGAGTGCAGAGTGAAGAGTAAGCATTTAGTATTGCCAGATATGGACGGAAAAGTAAAAAGAAAAAATAAATGAGTAATATTTTAATGTTTACCCCAATGTAATGCACACACAGACTCATATACTTACTAGTCATATACTTACTCATATACAGACTCATACACTTACTACTCATATACTTACTGGACTCTGCTTTATGGAAAATTAGTCACTGTTGAAGTGCTCTCTCTCCTTACGCTAAGATGTCATGTAGCAAATATGTCCTACTAAATATGAGAAAAGAAGTGTTACCTTGCTGTGTGATATTGTTAATACTTTTAGAAGAGAAATGGCCACTTAGAATGCTTTTCATATTCCTTATAAGCTTTTCTACTATAAAGAAACAAATTGTTGATTCATTTCTAAAGACAAGTATATGTAGTCATCAGGGGTTATAGTTTTCAACTTGGAACATTTAATCTTTGCAATAATAGTTTCTTATAGCTTGATTCCTAGGAGAAGCACCACTGTGTTCATTCGACTCAATAAAGAACTGCTTAAGTTGGTTATAATGTTAAGTGCTGCCCAAGAACCATCACACTATTTATTATCTTTCTGATAAGTATAGAATGGGATAATTTCTTTTTGTAGATTGGTGTTTCATGAGAAAAGTCAAGACTTAGATTATATTTCTGGAATTCAGGATACTTCTAGTATATGTTATGAGACACCAATCAGTTCAATTAGAATTGAATTGCATATTGAAATTGAATTGCATATACACATTGTTATTACCATTCCCTTCACAGTTCTCATAGAAATTCTCTTTATTCCTCAGTGTAGGGCTATATGTATATTCTTCTTATATTTGATGCATGTTATTCAAATCTGAAGCTTGGGCCCTAATTTTATGATAGTGATTCTAAGAATAAATTGTGCCTTTTAATCTTTTAAAAGTTTTTGGAGCCCTGTTAAAATGTTTATTTCACAATGAGATGAATGAAAAAAATGTGCTACTAAAAACTTTTGGGGCCAAAAGTGAGGAAACTTGAGATGCTTTCATATATAAACTTTTTAAATTGGAATTACAATGGGACTAGATCTTCTTTGTGAAGATCCCAAAATGTAGGTCTCTTAAGTTTTCAGAGTGTATGCATTTTAAGATTATTGATTGTAGATTAAGAACCTTCATAATTTTTTATAAAGTTTTTGATTTACTATTGACTTATTTTTCAAGAGTATAATATTTGTATATACATATTTCAGTATTTCAATCACACCTCAATATATAAATATATTTATATATATTTCACACCCATGAAGTTTAATATTATATAAATTTTTCACTACCAAATTAACCCCTTTATTCTTTCCAGCTCCCCTATCCTTCTGCTGATAACATATTATTCACTGTTGAAGTTATTTTTTTTTCATATAATTGCTAGTTCATTTTCTATGGTTACTGGTGTTCCGTGTATGATAAAATTTATCTTGTAATTGTCATCCACTTTTTTTATTCATTGAAATCAAGTTCCATCAGTGTCACAAAAATAACAATTTTTTATTTTTAAAAAATTGAGTAGAATTTCATTGAGGGTATATCCTATGGCTTCCCTATCTAGTTCTCCTTGCATTTATGAATTAGTTATTATAAATAATGCTTTTATTATATAAAGGTAGATATATATATTTAACATCTCTTCATATTATTTAGACAAATACTGTGGCTTTGACTTGCTGCATTGTAAGATAGTTAACATTTTTATTTTGAAAGGAATTTTCACTTATTTTAGACTACATTTAAAAGGTTTATAGTTTCAGTCAGTTTTGCAAATTCTTTGACACAGTTTATTTTTTCTTTTAGTCACTGTGACTTCAATTTTACAACACTGTGAATGTTAGAGACTCATGCATACAATATTGTAAAACTCCACCAATATCAAAGTGTCCCATTTTGTTAGGGTTCTCCCTCTCCTCTCCTTTCTTGCCACAATAGCCCTCCCACACCTCTACTTATCATTGCCATGGTTAACTCTACTCAGTTTCTGTTGTTCCTGACCATGTTTTTTTCCCTAAAGAGGGAAAGATCTCACCATGAGTGAGATCATTCTGTACCTGTCTCTTCTTCCACTGGCTTGTTTAGCATGATACCCTCTAGTCCCATACCTATCATGCAAATTACTTGCTTTTAACTTTTCTAGAGCTTAGTAATAGTATAAGTACTTTAATATATTAAATAGTATATATAAAATAATATCTATATATTACTATATATGTACATTTTTATTCTATGTAGATTTTTATTTGTTCTTGGTTTGTTTTCAAATTTGGTCTATTGTGAACAGTACTACAATGAACATTAGAATGCAAATGTTTTTTCTAAAATTTGTTTTTAGGGTTTTGAAGTAGATGTCTGGAAGTGGGATTGCTGGGTCATTCAGAAGTTCAATTCTTATTTTTGAAAAGTACATATTGTTTGCATATTCCATATTGTTCGACCAGTTGACAACCCCACCAGCAGTAGATGAAGGTTCCCATTTCTCTACACCAGTGCTTCTCAGATAGTGGGACGGGGCGCTTTTGACCTCTGCAAACATTGTCATAACAAGTTAAGCCCCATGTTTATATCTCTGTACGTCTCTGGAGCTGAGAGTTGCTGTGTCCTGCTTCAAACCCCGCTTCGAAAAGCTATGCATTGCAAAACGTGCTCATTGTAGCCATTAATCCAGACATCACATCTGGTTAAAAAAAATCAGCTCAAATTATTTTACATATTTTTGTTTTGCAGGTTAAAGTTTTTTCTTAATAAAGGTACTATTTACAGTCATGTGGGGGTCATGAAAAATGTTTTCTTCTTTCTAGGGAGGCATGACATAAAATTGAGAAGCACTGGTTCTCTACACTCATGCCAACACTCTCTGTTCTCATCTTTGTGATTTTTGTACTCTCACTAGTGTGAGATAATATTTTATTGTTGTTTTGATTTGCATTTCTCTGGATATTAATGATTACATTTTTCATATACTTATTCTTTGAAGAAATATTTGTTCATCACTTTACCCATTTGGAGAGATGGGATTTATTGATTTTTTTTCTTCTTAAGTTTTGCCAGTCCTTTATATATCTTGGGAATTAACCCTTTATCTTGAAAATTAATCCTTTATTAAATTGGTGATAGATATTTTCTCCCAGTCTGTCTGCTGTCTTTTCACTCTTGGTGTTATTTCATTTGTGGTGCAGAAATTTCTAAATTTTATCTAGTCCATTTTCTTTTCTTTTTTTTTTTTTTGAGGGGGCCACACCTGGCGGTGCTCAGGGGTTACTCCTGGCTATCTACTCAGAAATAGCTCCTGGCAGGCATGGGGGACCATATGGGACGCCGGGATTCAAACCAACCACCTTAGGTCCTGGATCGGCTGATTGCAAGGCAAACACCTCTGTGCTATCTCTCCGGTCCCTAGTCCATTTTTTTTTTAAATCTTTACTTCTCTTTGCATGGCCAGAGACATTGAATAACTGAAAATCTATCTAGATTCAATGTCATTATTTTGTTTATGTTTTACAAATATAACATGAGTTCATGTCTAATATTGAACTCTTTAATCCATTTCAATTCAACTTTGTGTGTAGTGTGATAAAGGAATCTTAGTTATTAATTTTTTTACATGCAACTGGTTTTCCCAACATTATTTATTGAAGAAGATTTTCTTGTCCTATTTCAAGCTGTTAACACTTTTGTCAAATATTATTTGACTATTTACCTGAATATCTGTCACTGGGCTCTCAGTTCTTTTTTTTTTTCTTTGATTTTATTTTATTGAAACCAATTTTTACAAAATCCTCATAGTTGGATTTCAGACATACAATGAATCAGGGTCAGTTCCACCACCATTGTCTACCTCCCTTTACCATGTTCCCAAAGTGTATTCAAAATACCATTCTTTGTCCCCAGCCTGCCAATATAACAAGCTCATTTAAAATTTAGATAGGGGTTTCTTGATTTCATTGTTGACTTTGCTTGGATATTTAGTTCTGTCCTTTTTTAAAATTTTCACCAATGCACCTGAGACTAGAGAAAATAATGAAGATGTGATACATATAAACAATGAGTACTACATGGCTGTAAGTAATGATGCAATCATGAAATTTGCAGCTATTCTCTTCATTCCTGGGACACTAAGTTTTACTATGGGCTGTTACTGTGATCACAAACAAAATAAAATGAAAACAATAACAGCAACAAAATACGATCCTGTGAAATACAGTTTTCTCTTAAAATGTAGTTATCAATATTTAGCATGATGAATTCTAAACATGGCTTAGAATAAATTAACAATATCAGCAATCTTGGAAATAGAAATCCAGGTGTAGAATAATACTAAGGATGACAATAATTAGAATCATTGTTCACCTTATTTTCTTTTCCTACTCCCTTTTAATTATTTAAATATTAGTTATTTAACCATTTCTTCAAAATTATAAATACATAGGACTGTCTATATTTTAGCAACTCTGACAGAATATTATCCTATATTCTTCTGTCCATTGTTTTCTATACCTGGGTCATTCTACCTTTCCACAACTTGCTTGACCATTTGTTATTGCTACTATGCCAACTAGTGTCAGATAACAAAAGTAAGAATGAATAATTTTATCCCTGTATTTGCATTGGAAGTCTGATGTGGAAATGTAAAGCATATTACCAAGAAATATGCATATTTCAGAACTCTTCAAAAAAAACAGAGCTCTATATTTACCTGCAACTATTTTCCTATCTAGGAGTAGGGAACATTACTTTTTTTCTTATGGGACACACCCAGTGATGCTCAGGGGTTACTTCCGGCTATGCACTCAGAAATTGCCCCTGGCTTGGGGGAACCATAGGGGATGCTGCGAGATGGAACCTCGGTTCATCCTAGGTTAGCATGTACAAGGCAAATGCCCTACCGCTTGCAACACCACTCTAGCCCCAGGAACATTAATTATTTTTCTTTTCTTTTTTTTTTCCTCTTTATTTGAACATCTTGATTACATAAATGATTGAGATTAGGTTTCAGTCATGTAAAGAACACTCCCTTCACCAGTGCAACATTCCCACAACCAATGTCCCAAATCTCCCTCCATCCCACCCCCCCCACCTGTACTCCAGACAGGCATTCCAGTTCCCTTATTCATTCACTTGATTATGGTAGTTCTCTGTGTAGTTATTTCTATAGCTGTACTCACCACTCTTTGTGGGGAGCTTCATGGAGTGAGCTGGTGTTCCAGCCCTCCTCTAATTGTCTCTGAGGATTGTTACAAAAATGACTTTTATTTTTCTTAAAACCCATAGATGAGTGAGACTATTCTGCATCTCTCTCTATCCCTCTGACTTATTTCACTCACCATGATAGATTCCATGTACATCCATATATAGGAAAATTTCATGACTTTATCTTTCCTGACGGCTGCATAATATTCCATTGTGTATATGTACCACAGTTTCTTTAGCCATTCGTCTGTGGAAGGGCATCTTGGTAGTTTCCAGAGCCTGGCTATTGTGAATAGTGCTGCAATAGGTGTGAGGAAGGGGTTTTTGTATTGTATTCTTGAATTGTATTCTTGTGTTCTTAGGGTATATCCCTAGGAGTGTAATAGCTGGGTCGAATGGGAGCTCAATTTCCAGATTTTGAAAGAATCTACATATCGCTTTCCATAGAGGCTGTACTAGACAGCATTCCAACCAGCAGTGGATAAGAGTTCCTTTCTCTCCACATCCCCGCCAGCACTGATTGTTCTCATTCTTTGTGATGTGCGCCAATCTCTGTGGTGTGAGGTGGTATCTCATTGTTGGTTTGATTTGCATCTCCCTGATGATTAGTGACGAGGAGCATTTTTTCATGTGTCTTTTGGCCATTTGTATTTCTTTTTTTATCAAAGTGTCTGTTCATTTCTTCTCCCCATTTGTTTTATGGAATTAGATGTTTTTTTTCTTGTAAAGTTCTGTCAGTGCCCTGTATATTTTGGATATTAGCCCCTTATCTGAAGGGTGTTGGGTGAATAGTTTCTCCCACTCGGTGGGTGACTCTTGTATCCTGGGCACTATTTCTTTTGAGGTGCAGAAGCTTCTCAGTTTAATGTATTCCCATCTGTTGATCTCTGCTTCCACTTGTTTGGAAAGTGCAGGTTCCTCCTTGAAAATGCCTTTAGTCTCAATGCCATGGAGTGTTTTACCGACATGTTGTTCTATATACCTTATGGTATCTGGTCTGATATCAAGGTCTTTAATCCATTTGGATTTTACCTTCGTACATGATGTTAACTGGAGGTCTATGTTCACTTTTTTGCAAGTGGCTAACCAGTTCTGCCAGCACCGCTTGTTGAAGAGATTTTCCCTGCTCCACTTAGGATTTCTTGCTCCTTTGTCAAAAATTAGGTAATTGTATGTCTGGGGAAAGTTCTCTGGGAACTCAAGCCTATTCCACAGATCTGAAGGTCTGTCTTTATTCCAATACCATGCTGTTTTGATAACTATTGACTTGTAGTACAGTTTAAAGTTGGGGAAAGTAATGCCTCCCATTTTCCTTTTCCCTATGAGTGCTTTAGTTATTCGAGGGTGTTTATTGTTCCAGATGAACTTCATAAGTTTTTGATCCACTTCTTTGAAGAATGTCATGGGTATTTTTAAGGGATTGCATTAACTCTGTATAATGCTTTGGGGAGTATTGCCATTTTAATGATGTTAATCCTGCCAATCCATGAGCAGGGTATGTGTTTCCATTTCCGTGGGTCCTCTCTTATTTCTTGGAGCAGGGCTTTATAGTTTTCTTTGTATAGGTCCTTCATGTCTTTGGTTAAGTTGACTCCAAGATATTTGAGTTTGTGTGGCACTATTATGAATGGGATTGCCTTCCTTACTTCCATCTCTTCCCTATCATTACTGGTGTATAAAAAGGCCACTGATTTCTGTAGGTTCATTTTGTAGCCTGCCACCTTGCTATATGAATCTATTGTTTCTAGAAGCTTTTTGGTAGAGTCTTTAGGGTTTTCTAAGTAGAGTATCATGTCGTCTGCAAACAATGAGAGCTTGACTTCTTCCTTTCCTATCTGGATTCCCTTGATATCTTTTTCTTGCCTGATCGCTATAGCAACAACTTCCAGTTCTATGATGAAGTGCTGAGAGCTGACAGCCTTGTCTTGTACCAGAATTTAGAGGAAAGGCTTTTAGTTTTTCTCCATTGAGGATAATATTTGCCATTGGCTTGTGGTAGATGGCTTCAACTAGATTGAGAAAGGTTCCTTCCATTCCCATCTTGCTGAGAGTTTTGATCAAGAATGGGTGTTGGACCTTATCAAATGCTTTCTCTGCATCTATTGATATTATTATGTGATTTTTATTTTTCTTGTTGTTGCTGTTGTGTATGATGTTGATAGATTTACGGATGCTAAGCCATCCTTGCATTCCTGGGATGAAAACTACTTGGTCATAGTGTATGATCTTCTTAATGATGCATTGGATCCTATTTGCCAGGATTTTGTTGAAGATCTTTGCATCAGCATTCATCAGGGATATTGGTCTGTAATTTTCTTTTTTGGCAGCGTCTCTGTCTGGTTTTGGTATCAAGGTGATGTTGGCTTCATAAAAGCTGTTTGGGAGTGTTCCTGTTTTTTCAATTTCATGGAAGAGCTTGGCTAGGATTGGTAGTAGCTCCTCTTGAAAGATTTGAAAAAATTCATTAGGAAAACCATCTGGGCCTGGGCTTTTCTTTTGGGGCAGATGTTTGATTACAGTTTCAATTTCCTCAGTAGTGATGAGGGTGTTTAGATATGCTACATCCTCCTTACTTAAATCTGGAAGGTTATAAGTGTCCAAGAATTTTTCTATTTCTTATAGGTTCTCATGTTTAGTAGCATAAAGTTTCTCAAAGTAGTCTCTGATTACCCTTTGGATCTCTGCAATTTCTGTTGTGATCTCCCCCTTTTCATTTCTAAAATGGGTTATCATATTTCTCTCTCTCTCTTTCTTTGTGAGTTTTGCCAATGGTCTATCAATCTTGTTGATTTTTTCAAAGTACTAGCTTCTGCTTTTGTTGATCTTTCGGATTGCTTTTTGGTTTTCCACTTCATTGAGTTCTGTTTTCAGCTTTGTTATTTCCTTCTGTCTTCCTATTTTTGGTTCCTTTTGTTGGTTATTTTCTAATTTTTTGAGCTGCGTCATTAAGTTTTTCAGGTATGCTCCTTCTTCCTTCCTTCCTGATGTGTGCTTGTAGAGCTATAAATTTTCCTCTCAGGACCGCTTTTCCTGTGTCCCATAGATTCTGGCAGTTTGTGTCTTCATTATCATTTGTTTACAGGAAAGTTTTTTTTTTTTTTTTGGTTTTTGGGCCACACCCGGTAACGCTCAGGGGTTACTCCTGGCTATGCGCTCAGAAGTCGCTCCTGGTTTGGGGGACCATATGGGATGCCGGGGGATCGAACCGTGGTCCGTCCAAGGCTAGCGCAGGCAAGGCAGGCACCTTACCTCTTTGCGCCACCGCCCGGCCCCAGTTTACAGGAAAGTTTTGATTTTCTTTTTGATTTTATCTTGGACCCACTTGTTGTTCAGTAGCAGGGTGTTTAATTTCCAATTGTTAAAGTTTTTCTTCTGTGTGGCTTTGTAGTTCACATCTAATTTCAGAGCCTTGTGGTCAGCAAAGGTAGCCTGCAAGATTTCTATCCTCTTGATTTTATGGAGGTATGTTTTATGTGTCAGCATGTAGTCTATTCTGGAGAATGACCCATGTACATTGGAAAAGAATGTGTATCCAGGTTTTTTGGGATGGAGTGTCCTGTATATATGTACTAGTCCTCTTTCTTCCATAACTCTTTTCAGGGCTAGTATGTTTTTGTTGGGTTTCAGACTGGTTGACCTATCAAGTGTTTATAAGGCTGTGTTGAAGTCTCTCACAATGATTGTGTTATTATTGATTTCTTCTTTTAGATTTGTCAGTAATTGTATTAGATAATTTGCTGGTCTCTCATTGGGTGCATATGTTTAATAGTCTAATTTCTTCCTGTTGTACATATCCCTTGATTAGTGCATAGTGTCCATATTTGTCTCTTACCATTTTCTGAGTATAAAGTTGGTGTCATCAGATATTAATATGGCCACCCCAGCTTTTTTGAGGGTGTTGTTTGCTTGGATGATTTTTCTCCAGCCTTTGATTTTTAGTTTGTTTGTTCTGACTATTCAGATGTGTTTCTTGTAGGCAGCAGAAGGTTGGATTCATTTTTTGACCCATTTTGCCACTCTGTGTTTTTTAATTGGTGAATTTAATCCATTGACATTGAGGGAGATATTGTCATAGGATTTAATGTCATCTTTGTAGATAAGTTTGCTGTGTTTGGTGGTCTCTCTTGTCTTAGAATAGACCTGTGAGTTTTTTCTTTAAGACTGGTTAATCATCTGTGAAGTTTCTGAGCTATTGTTTATCCATGAAGCTATGTATCCTTCCTTCAAACCTGAATGTGAGTCAGGCAGTGTGCAGTGTTCTTGATGAGGCATCCATTTCATTCAGTCTTGTCACAATTTCCCACTACTGTCTTCTGGCCTTGAGAGTTTCTTGTGGCATGTCTGCTGTAAGTCTTAGGGATGCTCCTTTGAATGTAATTTCCCTTTTTGATCTTGCTGCTTTCAGTATTCCATCTCTATCTATGGGATTTGTCATTGTAATGAGGATTTGTCTTGGGGTGTTTTTCTTTGGGTTTCTTTTAGCTGGTACTCTTCGGGCATGCAGGATTTGATTGCATTTAGTCTTTAACTCTCGGAGTATCTCTTGGATGATGTCTTTGACAGTTGATTCTTCCTGGAGATCTCCTTCCTGTTTCTGGATCTCCAATGATTCTTATGTTGTTCCTGTTAAGTTTATCAAAGACTTCTATTTTCATCTGTTCACATGCCTTGAGTACTTTTTCCATTGCCTGTTCATTTGTCTTAAGGTTCTTTTCCAATTTCTTCTGTTGTGTTGAGTTTTTCTGCATCACATCTTCCAGTACTCCGATTCTCTCCTCAGCTGCTGATACCCTGTTGGTGAGGCTATCCATTGAGGTTTTCAGTTGAGCAACCATGTTTTTTAGATCTGTTATTTCAGTTTGGAGTTTTTTTGATTTCTATATTTGTGTTCTCTTCATACCGATCTGTGCTTCTTTTGAGTTCTACGAACATATTCCATATATCTATTCTAAACTCCTTATCTGAAAGATTAATTAGGTGGTTGGAATTAATTAGGTCATCCGAGCTTTCGTCTTCATTCTCTGTGCATGGTGTTTGCCTGTGAGTCACGCTTGTAGTGTGGTTTTTCCTGTGTGTTTTGTTGGGGTTCATTGTTTTGAAAGAGTGCGCGGCTGCAAAGCGAAGTGAAGCCTTGAAGTGAAGGGAAGCAAAGCGGCTGTGCTCTTCTGCTGCCTCTAGTTGACAGTTCTCAGAGTGAACAGAGGCACAGCAGGGCGGAGCCTCCACAGGCCAGATATTTCAGCTTATTGGACAGCGACCCCCATATCCAGAATGTACTTACTCAGCAGCTTCAAAATGCAATTTTTTGGGGTGCGCTCCGTAAGCCTCTGAGGAAACCTTCGGGGATTCAGAAGCACAGGTATGGGCAGACAGACATAGAAGAAGTTTCTTCTGAAGTCCTCAGAATGAACAAAGGCACAGTAGGGCGGAGCCTCCACAGGCCAGAGACCTCAGCTTATTGGACAGCGACCCCCGCAGCAAGAATGTACTTACTCAGTAGCTTTGAAATGCAGTTTTTTGCGGGTGTGCTCTCTAGTCCTCTGAGGAAACCTTCGGGGATTCAGAAGCACAGGCGTGGGCAGACAGACGTAGAAACTGGGCTCTCAGTTCTAATTCATTGGTCTTAGAGTCAAATAAAGAATAAAGATTCCAACCACTCCATTTTGATTGCTATTGCTTTATAATGTAATCTAAAAACGGAAAGATAAAGCCTCCCACTTTGGCTATTGAGGGTATTTTATTACTCGATATAAATTTTAATACTATTTGGTCTACTTAAAAATGTCATAGATTATTTTAATAATTATAATAAGCACTATTATATCTGTATAGTACTTTGGGTAGGATTGTTATCTTGACAATGTTAAACCTTCTAATACACGAACAGTCTTATTTTTAAGATTGATACTTTTCTATATAGACTTTTACTCACATCTACAAGCTACAAAATCACAGGTCATTTTTATGTTAGGGAGAACCTGTTGTGATATCATTATTCAGGTGAAGTATGGGAATTGGAAATAAGACTGTGAACTCTGAAGCTTAGAAATGGCTACTCTGAAGCTCAGAAAATTTCTACTATCTTTTTTTTAAAGTTTTTCTCCTGACTTATTTACTCAACATGTGAGGCAGAGTGCATGTGTTTTTAGAAGAAGAAAGAGTAAGAAGGAGAAGGAGGAGGATGTCGTTTTTCTAATATCTTAAAGAAAATAAAATCATGAAATAATTAGAAACAGAACTGTGAATGCACTGACCTTGGAGTTAAGTCAGTTGATCTTATTTTAAAATTAGAGTTCTTCCGTATATTAGCCAAAGGAACTTTATTGAGTATATTGACTTTTCTGAGAGTCTCTTTCATTCAGTGTAATCAGGAAGTGATATCTTGTAACTCCACCCTGAGACCCGCCCTTTTATGGGAGTGGTCTTGGGAACTGAATATTAGGTGTAACCTTATCTGCAAGACCCCTCCCATTCCGGGGAGTAGTCTTGGAAGGTTATATAAAGTTTTTGACCCAGGGGATTAGGGTCTTTGCCTTTTGGCCTTTGGAGGTCTTTGCCCTTTTGGTCTTTGACCAGCATGGAGGTCAAAGAAAGATGGCTGAAAGGAGTTAAGATGCAGGGCCAAGAATAACTAGTGCTTGAAAGGTTATGATGTAGGCCACACACATGTGGTGGATAGGGACGAATAAAGCTGATGCTTCCTGATGCCTGTCTCTGGATGAGTCTGATTCTACCGTTCACCTAACCTGGGACCCGCCGGCTGAATGGGGGTTGCAGAGCCACATGGTCTTTGGATGGCAGAGAAGAATCTCTCCATCCACCTCCATCCAGATCCATCATTAATTATTTAATTCAACAAATGGCGCTCAAACTGTGATTTGAATCCTGGACCCAAAAAAACAGCGATGATGGTGAGATTTCTGCTTTTCAGTTTCATTTTGGCTCTTTTGGGATTCACTGAGCTCAAAACCCTGGGCCACGTGCCACAATTTTCAAAGATAGCCGACACCCCATCTGGGGGCTCAAAGGCCATTGAAACAAAGGTGATGGAAGCTTGCATCACCTCCATCCCAGGCCCAGGCCCAGGACTGAGACTTTGTTACAATAAACAAAAACCTTGGCCTCCTCAAAGACTGATTAAAAGTCTAGATTGGAAACGGAGCAGAAAAAAGACTATTGAAAGTGGACTGATTTTCTGAGAATGACCTTTGGCTTGAATTTGGATTTCGACTTTGGAAATTTCGGACTGGACTTTTAGTTTAAATAACTTTGAACTCTGGACATCCAAAAGTGCCATGTGAAGCTGTGGCCGGGAAGCTGCAGTGGCTGTGGTGTTCCAAAGTGCCGCCCAGAGGGGAGAAAAGGCAGCAGTGAAGCCCGTCCAGCAGCAAAGAAGCTGCGAAAAGCACCTAATCAACCCCAAAGCGGCAATGCCTGCGGTTCGGTTCGGCTCTGCTCCGGAAAAAAGGCAAGCCTGGGATCCACCCTCAGATCACAAAGGTGAAATGGCGCGAGCGAACTGGCTCTGGAACCTGAAACCACATGGTCTACAACAGTGCAAGCAAACAGTCTGCGGGGCCTGGAACTATGGAAGTAAACCACTTGGTGAGAACAGCGTGGGACAAATTAATCTTCTGGACTTATGGTTTTAGGTGTAGGAACTAAATGGGTAGTCATATATTTTACTCATAGTTGGTAATGGGATAAGTTTTAGTTAGTTAGTGGTTTCCCTCCAGATCACAAAGGTGAAACAGCGCGAGCAAACCATCTGCGGGGTCTCGGACTATGGAAGGAAGCCACGTGGTGAGATCAGCGTGGGACAAACCAGCATCTGAACTTATGGTTTTAGGTATAGGGACTAAGTGGGTAGTCACATATTTTACTCATAGTTGGTGATGGGATAAGTTTTAGTTAATTAGTGGTTTAAAGAAAATAATAAAAATAAAAAAGGAAGTAATAACAGTTTAGCCCATTTAAAGATCTGATTTCTAACTGCCTGCATCTTTGTCTTGATTAAGTCATTTTCTTTATAATTTAAGTGTTTTGTTTTCCATAGCTAATATTTTCAGTTGCAAAATGTTTTACTGTGTGTATTTTAATGTACTTAGCCTGCTTTTAAAATGTATGTTATGCATTTATGCTGTAGTACTTGTGTGTAGGGAAGGTTAATAGGAACAGAAAGTTCCCCCAATATAGTTTAAAAGTATAGGAATATGAAAGTTCCGGAATAGTGCTTAGTAGAAAAAGCATTAAGAAAATTTTAAGTTACAGGTGTATAGTATATTTTGCAGAAATGTTATGTTTTTGAAAAGGGCTGGTATGTTAATTTTCACTTTATTACGTTGTTGTATGAAAATATTAACCCACCTTTGGCTAAAGGTGGAGTCAGAATTACAAAAGGGTCTTTATATTTCAGAAAAGGGGAAGATGTAACTCCACCCTGGATTTAGGTGTACCTACCTGAGACCCGCCCTTTTCTGGGAGGGGTCTTGGGAACTGAATATTAGGTGTAACCTTACCTGCAAGACCCCTCCCATTCTGGGGAGTGGTCTTGGAAGGTTATATAAAGCCTTTGACCCAGGGGATTAGGGTCTTTGCCCTTTTGGCCTTTGGCGGTCTTTGCCTCTTTTGGTCTTTGACCAGCATGGAGGTCAAAGGGAGATGGCCGAAAGGAGTTAAGATGCAGGGCTAGCTAAGAATGGCTGAATGCTTGAAAGGTTAGGATAGAAGCCACACATGTGGTGGATAGGGATGAAAAAAAAAAGTTGATGCTTCCTGATGCCTGCCTGTGAGTGAGTTCAATATCCGTTGCTTTCTTGAACCCCAGACCCGCTGGTAGATGTGGGATGAAGCCACGTGGCCAGGGCCTAAGGACAAAGGCCTCCATCCACCTCCATCCTTCACCATCCATCGCCATCCTTCTCAATCGTTAATTATTTAATACAACAATACCTAACCTAAGAGTAGTTATAAGACGTTTTGCATAAAAGCTTAAGAGACTCTGGATGTTATAACAGATAGAGTGACTTTTTTTTTGGCCATACCCATGACGCTTGGGGATTATTTCTGGCTATGCGCTCAGAAATAGCTCCTGTCTTGGGGGACCATATGGGATGCCAGGGGATTGAGCCATGGTCTGTCCAAGGCTAGCTCTGGGAAGGCAGATGCCTTACCACTCTACACCACTGCTCTGGTCCCAAGAGTGACTTTTTAAAAAAATAAATTAGCAAGAACAGGAAGGAGGAATTGATTATTGAGAACCTAATTATCGAGAAGAGAAATTTGTTTATGTTTTGACATTTTAAAATGCAAAATATTTTAGTGAATTTATGAAGAGTGACAGAAGTTACTTAGGTTGGGACCAGAGAAATACTGAACAGAGCCAACCTGAATTCAATCGTTGCGTCCCATATGTTCCCTGAGCACAGCCAGGAGTAAATCCTGAATGCAAACCAGTAGTGACCCCTGAATAGAGCTGGGTGTGCCTCAAAAACAAAAAATTAAACAAAATTTAGTCACTTGTACTAGAAACAGGCTCCTTACATATGCTTTTTTCACTTGCTATTTTAAACTGTTTTAATAATCTGAGTCAAAGTAATCAATTCAAATAATAATAGTCTATTTTCTCAGATTATTAGGAGAAATAATAAATAATAATAAGCTGACCTAAGTATAAGCCGACCCCCCTAAGTTTTACCCTAAAAACTTGGAAAACTTAGTGACTTGAGTATAAGTCAAGGTGGAAAATGCAGCAGCCACTGGTAAATTTAAAAAATAAAATACATATACCCAAAACAATTACAATAATTGAGAAATCAGTAGGTTAAATGTTTTTCAATATTTATTGCTAAAGAAAAACTATAAACTAGCGACAATAATTTTAAAACTTTAAATAAAGTGCAGAAAACAGTAGCTTAACAGGTAATCAAGCAAAATCATAAAGGTTAAAATCCTTCAAAACTGGATTTCTCCTCCTCATCATATGTATATTCAAACAGCTTTAGCTGTATCTAATGTAAGGGTATCAACATAGACATTGTCATTATCGCTGAGTTCACAAATATCATCACTGCTGTCGGTTTCATGCAAAGCGCAGAATATTATGGGTTTAATACTTCAGAGGCATACAGCTCAGTTCAGCTGCCTACCTCTTCAGCTTAGCCGCAACTTGTGGACTGAGTTGAAGCACCACTCCCTCAATCAAACGGCTGAAGAAGACTGGAGTCTACATGCATTTGATTCGGTGCATGCACAATGAATCAACCTGTATGACCTGAGTATAAGCCGAATTCAGGGTTTTTAGCACAAATTTTGTGTTGAAAAACTTGGCTTATACTTGAGTATGTAGGTAAATGACCTGCAACTTGTTCCATGATCAATTCAACACCTCAAAGATAATACATAAACAATAAATGTTAAATGCCTTTATTGATGCTGTTATTATTGTCATAGATATAACATTATTTTCAGTCAGCCTTCATTGCATGCTTTTACTGAGTAATAACTCTAGCAGAGATCAAAAGCACTAAAAGTCTTTTCACTCAGCAGATTTGATCGTTTGTGAAGTACCGTATTTTCTGGCGTATAAGACGACCCTTCAACCCATGAAAAACTTCCTAAAAGTCGGGGAGTCATATTATATGCTGGTATATGGCATGCTGAAACTTGTTCCAGCTTCAGGGACGAGTGATCCGCACCCCTTTTACTTTTAATAAGTAACTTACTTTTAAGACTTTTAGGAAGTTTTTCATGGGTTGAAGGGTCGTCTTATACACCGGAAAATATGGTAAGTCCTTCATCTGTTTCAAACAAATTCTTTAATGACATCCTCCTAAATTGATTTCCCAAATTCTTTTCTCCCTCAATGGAGGGTTTCTCATTCCTTGTTTAAACCAAGTGCAGTCAAAATCCCTTCCTATTGCCCTCAGAAAATCTCTCCATTGAATTTCTTCCTAGTCTGTGGGTCCTCAAGCTAACATACTGTTTTATTTATTTTTTCTGTCAACCATTTCATTTTGAGCTCTCTTTCATTGTAATCTATTTTCTTCATATGTTTTTATTTCTCCTGATTACTTTTTCTCCAGGCTAAATGAAACTGAACTTTTGTTCAACTGCTGAATTTATTTTGCATTATTTTTGCCTTTTCATTACTCTTTATTTATCTATTTTTCTTCTATTTATGATAATCAGACATTTATCATAATTATACTTGCAAAATACACTCTGCTCAACAAAAAAGTATATCACAAGCCTGGCGATCTATTTTCAAATTTATTGGCATCTCTGTTCCAGGTCATTCTACTCTTCATCTTGAAATTTTTGTCAGAATTATTTTTTATACCAATATTTTTTTCAAGTTTCTAGCTATATCATTTAGGACTCATTCTTCCATACATAGTCTCATCTACTTATATATCTACACTCACCTTTCTATACTTACGTTCTTCAATTCTTCATGTTTGAAACAAATATTTAAGTGCTAAATCCTTGATTCCTCTTGTCATTTCCTCAGAATATTGTTAATTCTATCTCTTACATTATCAGTTATTCTCTAATTATACTAACTTTTGGGCAATGTATTTAAATTTAAACTTAAAATTAAAGTGAAAAAGGCTTTGCTACATGAGGCAGCCATGAACCAACCATAACAACTTGGGACATGTCAGTGAGGTAGGCTGTCTCCACCCAAGATGGGCAGAGCCTTAGGACCACTGCTTCTCTACTCTGCTTTGTGGCCTTGCACATCTTCTAGCAAGTGACCCCCAGCACAACATGTAGAAAATATCACATTACAAGTATGAAAATGGGGAAACAATGCAGGCCACACCATGCATAGAGAATGAAGATGGCAGCTCTGATGACTGGGATGACTGATCACCTATTCAGCCTATCAGGCAAGGGGTTTAGAGAAGAAATATGGAGGATCTTAATGGGACTCAAAGAAAGCATGGATTGAACTGAACGAACCACAAATAAGAATAAATAGGATATGAAAATAGATATCAGAAAAATGTAAACTGAAATAACAGGACTGAAAAGCTAAGTAGGCAAAAAAAAAAAAAAAAAAAAAAAAAGGCCTCACTGGAAAGCCTCTCCAACAGAATAACAATAGCTGAGAACTGAATCAGTGAACTGGAAGATGAGATGCAGAACAACTCCATATAACAGAAGAAATTGGAAAAGAGCCTTAAAGGAATGAAAGGACAATGAAAAAGAAGGTGAGCAGACAGAAATAGAAGTCTTTGATAAAGTCAACCAGAAATATAAGAATCACTGGAGTCTCAGAGACCCAGGAAGAAAATCCCCAGGAAGAATTAACAGTCAAGGACATCATTGCAGAGAAACTTCTGGAGCTAAAGACTTCATGCTACCAAATCCTGCATACCTGAAGAATACCAGGAAAAAGAGACCCCAAGAAAAATATCCAAGACACATCCTAGTCACAATGATGAATCCCACAGATAGGGATTAAAAGCAGCAAGATCAAAAAGGGAATCTACACTCCAAAGAATACCCTTAAGATTTACAGCAGACCTGTCACAAGAAACCCTCAAGGCCAGAAGGCAATGGTGGATTATAATAACAAAATAAAAAAAAATAAAAAACAAAAAATGAATGCTTAGCCTAGAATGCTGCACCCAGCCAAGACTCACATTCAGGAAATATACATAGCTTCATGGAAAAATAACAACTTAGAAACTTTACAGATTCAATGCCAGCCTTAAAAATATCTGAAAGGCAGGGGCTTGAGAGATAGTGCAGCAGTAGGGTGTTGAGGCTGATCCAGGATAGACCTGGGTTCAGACCTGGCATTCCCTATGGTCCTCAAAAGCTAGGAGCGAAAAAATCCGGAAAGGTCTATTTTTTTTTTTTTTTTTTGGTTTTTGGGCCACACCCGGCGGTGCTCAGGGGTTACTCCTGGCTGTCTGCTCAGAAATAGCTCCTGGCAGGCACGGGGGACCATGTGGGACACCGGGATTCGAACCAATCACCTTTGGTCCTGGATCGACTGCTTGCAAGGCAAACGCCGCCGTGCTATCTCTCCAGGCCCCGGAAAGGTCTATTTTAAGTCACTACAGACCAATGGACCATCAAACTTCTACACAAAGATGACTGGGACAAAGATGGCATTCAGTTCTATGACAATTATTTCTCAACTTCAATGGACTAAATGCACCATTTAAGAGACACAGAGTGTCAGGACAAACATAGACTCAAAATCAAACTTTGGAGGACAATCATCCAAGAAAACAATTCCTTAAAAAAATAGAGTGTTTCTATTAATATCAGATGACACAAACTTTAGACTTAGAAAAAAAATAACGGACAAAATGGACATTTCCTAATCAAGGGATATGTACAATATGACGAAGTTACACTTTAGGAGTTACACTTCTAAACATATAAACAACCAATGAGGGATTAGAAAAATATTGAATACAATTGTTGACAAATCTGAATGAAGACATCAATAGCAAAACAATAATAATGGGAGACCTCAACAACACCCTGTTATCACTTGATAGGTCAACCAGGCTGAAAACAAACAAGAATATACTCAATCTGAAATGAGTAATAAAATCAAGTGGTCTAGTGTATGTCTATATCTATATCTATTTTATATCTATATATACTATACATATGTATAGTATATAGATAGTATATATTAGCAGTGGTCCTCAAATCTTTTAAACAGGGGCCAGTTCATTGTCACTCAGACAGTTGGAGGACTGGACTATAGTAAAAACAAAACTTATTCCTATGCACACTGCATGTATCTTATTTTGAAGTGAAGAAAAAAAAAAGGAAACAAATACAATATGTGGCTTATGGGACATAGTTGAGGACCACTGCTATAGTGTGTGTATATATATATATATGTATATAATCACATTTGTATGTATATATACATATATATACATATACATATATACACTATATATACGTATACATATACATATATATATATATATATATATATATGGCACTCCACCCCAGAAAACTGGACAGATTATTCTTTAACACACCTGGGTCTTTCTCCAGAATAGACCACATTCTGTCCCATAAAACATATATCTATAAAATCAAGAGGATAGAAGTTTTATGAACTACCCTTTCAGATCATAGTGTACTAAAATTTGTAAAAAACAAAGGGACACAGATGAAAACTTTAACACCTGGAAATTATACAGCTTACTACTGAACAACCAGTGGGTCAGGGATGAAATCAAAGAGGAAATCAAAAGATTCGTGGAAACAAATGCAAATGAAGAAACAAATGATCAGAATTTGTGGGAGAGAGCAAAAGCAGTATTAAGAGGAACATATATAGCTTTGCAAGCATGCATAAGGAAGGAAGAAGGGGCCTACATGAATAATATAATGAACTGACTTGTCACATTAGAAACTAATCAACAAAATGAATCAAAAATAAGTAGGCAGAAGAATGAACAAAGTGTAGAGCATAAATTATTGAAGTGGAAATCCAAAAAACAATCTGAAATATTAACAAAAGGAAATGTCGGTTCTTTGAATAAGTAAACTAGATTTATAGAATATCAAAACTTACAAAGAAAGGATAAGAGAAACTTAATAAACTGGATTAGAAATTAAAAGGGGGAAATAACTACAGATACTATGGATTCAGAGGGTAATCGGAGACTAATTTGAGAAACTTTATGCCACTAAACACGAGAACCTAGAAGAAAAGGATAAATTCTAGGATTTTAAATCTTCCATGGTTGATTCAGTATGACCTAGCATATCTAAACAGACCCATCACTATTGAGGAAATTAAAAATCAAAACTCTCCCCATACAAAAGCCAGATGGATTCATTAAATTCTTTCAGACTATCCTTTTGAAGCTCTTTCAGAAAAGTGAAGAAAGAGACAACCCCCAAGTAGTTTTTATGAAGCTAACATCAGTCTGATTTAAAAATCAGACAGAGATGCTGTAAAAAAAAAGATCAATATTCCTGAGGAACACAGATGCAAGGATCCTCAACAAAATCCTGGCAAATAAGGATTCAATGCCTCATCAAGAAGGTCATACACCACGTCCAAGTATGTTTCATCTCAGGAATGCAAGGGTTGTTTAACATACATAAATCAATCAACATAATACACATTTTCAACAATAAGAAAAATTAAAACCACATGATCATAGCAATAGTTGCACAGAAAGTATTTGATAAGGTTCAATACCCACTTTGATAATAACTCTTATCAAGATGAGCATGGAAGGAACTGTTCTCAATATAGTCAAGGCCATCTACCACAAGCCAATAGCAAATAATATTCTCAATGGAGATAAACTAAAAAACTTTTATTTAAAATATGACAAAAGACAAGGCTACACTCTCTTACAGCTCTTTTATAATATAGTGTCAAAGTTCTTGCCATAGTGATTAGTAAGAAAAAGATATTAAGGTCATCTAGATAGGAAGAAAGAAGTCTAGCTCTCATTATTGGCAGATGACATACTATAATTAAAAAACCTTAAAGACTTTACCAAAAGGCTTCTAGAAACAGTAGATTCATATATCAAAATGGCAGGCTTCAAAACCAAGACACAAAAATCAATGAATTTTTATACACAAATAATGATAAAGAAGAAATGGACCATAAAAATGCTATCCCATTTACAATAGTGCCACAGAAACACAAATACTTTGGAGTCAACTGAACTAAAAAGGCAAAGAACTTATACAAAGAAAACTACAAACACTGCTTCAAGAAATAAAAGTCAACACAAGGAAATGGAGACACATACACTGTTTAAGGATTGGGAGGATTAGCATCATTAAAATGTCAATACTTCTCAAAGAATTATAAAATTTAATGCAATTCCTCTAAAGACACACATGATATTCTTCAAAGAAATGGATCAAACACTCCTGAAATTCATTTGGAACAATAAACACCCATGAATAGCTAAAGCAATCCTTAAACAAAAGAAGATGGGAGGTATCACTTTCTCCAACTTTAAATTGTACTACAAAGCAGTAGTCATTAAAATAGTATGGTTTGGAATAAATATAGACCCTCGGGTCAATGGAATAATCTTGAGTATTTAGATAATGTTCCTCAGACATACAATCAATTAATCTTTGATAAAGAAACGCAAAATAAGCAAGAAAAGCTCTTAAACAAGTGGAGTTGGGACAATTGGTTGCCACATTCAATAAAGCTGAATTGAACCTCCATCTAACACCATGCACAAAGGTCAAATCCAAATTGATTAAAGACCTTGATATCAGACCTAAAACCTTAAGGTATATAGAAGAACCAGTAGGTAAAACATTCCATGACATTGCGACTTAAGGCATCTTGAAGGAGGGAACACCACTGTCCAATAAAGTGGAAGCAGAGATAAACAAATGGGACTTTATTAAGCTAAAAACCTTCTGCACCTCAAAGGAAATAATGACTAGGATACAAAGGCCACCCAAAGAATGGGAGAAACTATTCATGCAATAATCATCATATAAGTGGCTAATATCTAAGATATACAAGTTACTGACTGAAGATAAAAAGAAACAAGCACATAAACCCTTCCAAAAATAAGGAGAATAAATGTACAGAAAATTTATCAAAGAAGAAATACAAATGGCCAAAAGACACATGTCAAAATGCTCTACATCACTAATCATCTGAGAGATGCAAATCTAAACACCAATGAGTTACCTTATCACACCAGAGCCTGACACAAATAACAAAAAACAAGGTCAGTTGGCCGGGTTGTGGGAAGAAAGGAACTCTCATTCACTGCTGCTGGGAATACCATCTAGTCTAGCCTTTCTGGAAAACAATATGGAGATTCCTCAGAAGACTGGAAAATGAGCTTCCATATGATCCAGCTATACAATTCCTAGGATTATACCCTAGAAACACAAAAACAAAATACAAAAATGCTCTCTGCACACCTTTACTCATTGAAGTGATATTTTAAATAGCCAGAATTTGGAAACAATCCAGATGCCTTTAAACAGATGATTGGCTAAAGAAACTGTGGAACACATAGACAATGGAATATTATGCAGCTGTCAGGAAAATGTCAGGAAAAATGAAGGCATGAAAGTTTCCTATACACGAATGGACATGTAAACTATTATGCTGAGTCAAATGAGTCAGAGGAGGAGAGAAAGATTTAGAATAGTCTCACTCATATGGGATTTAAGAAAATAAAAGACATAATTGTAATAACACCCAAAGACAATAGAGATGATGACTTGAAGGATCAGCCCAAAATATGAAGCTTGCCACAAGTGAGATAAATAGAATGCCTTTCTTGAATACAGGCAGGTGATGGTGGAGGAAGGAGATGTTGGATATTGGTGATGGAAATGTGCTGGTGAGTGAGGGGTGTTCTTTATGCATAACTCAAACCGAATCACCAACATTTTTGTAATCATGGTGCTTAAAATATTATTAAAAATAATTATTAATGATTAGAAAAAATTAAAATGAGACAGTAAAGAAATAAACAACAGAAAATAGATCCCATAACACTGTTCCTTTAATTTGTTAACAATCTTTTATTTTGTAAATTTATTTTATAATTTAATTTATTTTCTGTGTGTGTGTGTTTCTAAACACTCTGGGATATTTCAGTCTGACTTTTGTGTAACTTTATGTCTAACACGACAGTTTGTTTTTATTAAAATTCACTATAAAATATGCCATTCTGTTAACTCCCTTTCAATATGCTCTCTCCAGCTTCCTCTTTTTTTCTTTCTTTCTTTCTTTCTTTCTTTCTTTCTTTCTTTCTTTCTTTCTTTCTTTCTTTCTTTCTTTCTTTCTTTCTTTCTTTCTTTCTTTCTTTCTCTCTCTCTCTCTTTCTTTCTTTCTTTCTTTCTTTCTCTTTCTTTCTTTCTTTCTTTCTTTCTTTCTTTCTTTCTTTCTTTCTTTCTTTCTTTCTTTCTTTCTTTCTTTCTTTCTTTCTTTCTCTCTCTCTCTCTCTCTCTCTCTTTCTTTCTTTCTTTCTTTCTTTCTTTCTTTCTTTCTTTCTTTCTTTCTTTCTTTCTTTCTTTCTTTCTTTCTTTCTTTCTTTCTTTCCTCTCTCTCTTTTTTTGGTGAGGCCACAACCAGTGATACTCAGGCGTTATTCCTGGCTATGCGCTCAGAAATCGCCCCTAGTTTGAGGAACCATATGGGATTCTAGGGGATTGAACTGTGGTCAGTCCTGGGTCAGCTACATGCAAGGTAAATGCCCTACCACTGCACCATCACTCTGGCCTCATTTTTTCTTATATTTTTTTATTTAAACAACTTTATTACATACATGATTGTGTTTGGGTTTCAGTCATGTAAAGAACACCACCCATCACCAGTGCAACATTCCCATCACCAGTGTCCGAAATCTCCCTCCTCCCCACCCAACCCCCGCCTGTACTCTAGACAGGCTTTTTATTTCCCTCGTACATTCTCATTATTAGGATAGTACAAAACGTAGTTATTTCTCTAACTAAACTCATCCCTGTTTGTGTTGAGCATCATGAGGTGAGCTGTAACTTCCAGCTCTTTTCTCTTTCCTGTCTGAATGTTATTATTGCAAGAATGTCTTTCATTTTTCTTAAAACCCATAGATGAGTAAGACCATTCTGCGTCTTTCTCTCTCTCTGACTTATTTCACTCAGCATAATAGATTCCATGTACATCCATTTATAGGAAAATTTTATGACTTCGTGTCTCCTGACAGCTGCATAATATTCCATTGTGTATATGTACCACAGTTTCTTTAGCCATTTATCTGTTGAAGGGTATCTTGGCTGTTTCCAGAGTCTTGCTATGGTAAATAGTGCTGAAATGAATATAGGTGTAAGGAAGAGATTTTTGAATTGTATTTTTATGTTCCTAGGGTATATTCCTAGGAGTGTTATAGCTGGATCGTATGGGAGCTCGATTTCCAGTTTTTGAGGAATCTCCATATTGCTTTCCATAAAGGTTGAACTAGACGACATTCCCACCAGCAGTGCATAAGAGTTCCTTTCTCTCCACATCCCTGCCAACACCGCTTGTTCTCATTCTTTGTGATGTGTGCCAATCTCTGTTGTGTGAGGTGGTACCTCATAGTTGTTTTGATTTGCATCTCCCTGGTGATTAGTGATGTGGAGCATTTTTTCATGTGTCTTTTGGCCATTTGTATTTATTCTTTATCAAAGTGTCTATTTCTTCTCCCCATTTTTTGATGGGATTAAATGTTTTTACTTGTAAATTTCTGTCAGTGCCTTGTATATTTTGGAGATTAGCCCCTTGTCTGATGGGTATTGGGTGAATAGTTTCTTCCACTCAATCGGGAGCTCTTGTATCCTGGGTGCTATTTTTTTGTGGTGCAGAAGCTTCTCAGTTTAATATATTCCCATCTGTTAATCTCTGCTTTCACTTGCTTGGAGAGTGCAGTTTTCTCCTTGAAGATGCCTGTAGTCTCAATGTCCTGGAGTGTTTTGCCTATGTGTTGTTCTATATATCTTATGGTTTTGGTTTTGGGTCAGATATCGAGGTCTTTAATCCATTTGGATTTTACCTTCCTACATGATGTTAGCTGGGGTTTTAAGTTCAATTTTTTGCAAGTGGCTAGCCAACACCACTTGTTGAAGAGGCTTTCTTTGCTCCATTTAGGATTTCTTGCTCCTTTATCAAAAATTAGGTGATTGTATGTCTGGGAAACATTCTCTGTGTATTCAAGCCTATTCCACTGATCTGAGGGCCTGTCTTTATTCCAATACCATGTTGTTTTGATAACTATTGCTTTGTAGTAAAGTTTACAGTTGGGAAAGTAATTCCTCCCATATTCTTTTCCCCAATGATTGCTTTATCTATTTTAGGGTGTTTATTGTTCAAATGAATTTCAAAAGTGCCTGATCCACTTCTTTGAAGAATGTCATGGGTATCTTTAGAGGGATCGCATTAAATCTGTACAATGCTTTGGGGAGTATTGCCGTTTTAATGATGTTAATCCTGCCAATCCATGAGCAGGGTATGTGTTTCCATTTCTGCGTGTCCTCTCTTATTTCTTGGAGCAGAGTTTTATTTTTTTCTTTGTATAGGTTCTTCACATTTTTAGTCAAGTTGATTCCAAGATATTTGAGTTTGTGTGGCACTATTGTGAATGGGGTTATTTTCTTAATGTCTATTTCTTTCTTATTACTATTGGTGTATACAAAGGCCATTGATTTTCTGTGTTAATTTTCTATCCTGCCACCTTTCTATATGAGTCTATTGTTTCTTGAAGCTTTTTCATAGAGACTTTAGGGTTTTCTAGGTAGAGTTTCATGTCATCTGCAAACAGCGAGAGCTTGACTTCTTCCTTTTCTATCTGGATTCCCTTGATATCTTTTTCTTGCCTAATCGCTATAGCAAGTACTTCCTGTGCTATGTTGAATAGGAGTGGTGAGAGAGGACAGCCTTGTCTTGTGCCAGAATTTAGAGCAAACGCTTTCAGTTTTTCTCCATTGAGGACAATATTTGCCTCTGGCTTGTGGTAGATGGCCTTAACTATATTGAGAAAGGTTCCTTCCATTCCCATCTTGCTGAGAGTTTTGGTCAAGAATGGGTGTTGGACCTTATCAATGCTTTCTCTGCGTCTATTGATATGATCATGTGATTTCTGTTTTTCTTGTTGTTGATGTTGTGTATTATGTTGATAGATTTATGAATGTTAAACTAGCCTTGCATTCCTGGGATGAAACGTACTTGATCATAGTGGATGATCTTCTTAATGAGGTACTGAATCCTATTTGCCAGGATTTTGTTGAGGATCTTGCATCTGTATTCATCAGTGATATTGGTCTGTAATTTTCTTTTTGGTAGTATCTTTGATTGGTTTAGGTATCAAGGTGATGTTGGCTTCATAAAAGCTATTTGGAAATGTTCCTGTTTTTTCGATTTCATGAAAGAGTCTTGCCAGGATTGGTAGAAGTTCCTCTTGAAAGGTTTGAAAGAATTAATTAGTAAATCCATCTGGGCCTGGACTTTTATTTTTGGGCACATTTGATTACTGTCTTAATTTCCTCAATTGTTATAGTTGTGTTTAGTTATGCTACATCCTCTTGATTCAACACTGGAAGATTATAAGAGTCAAAAAATTTATCTATTTCTTCCAGGTTTTCATTTTTACTGGCATAGAGTTTCTCAAAGTAGTTTCTGATTACCCTTTGGATCTCTACCATATCAGTAGTGATCTCTCCTTTTTCATTCCTAATACAAGTTATCACGTCTCTCTCTCTCTCTCTCTCTCTCTCTCTCTCTCTCTCTCTCTCGTTAGTTTTGCCAGTGGTTTTTAAATCTTGTTTATTTTTTCAAAGAACCAACTTCTGCTTTCGTTGATCTTTCGGATTGTTTTCGGGTTTCCACTTCATTGATTTCTGCTCTCAGTTTTGTTATTTCCTTCTGTCTCCCTTTTTTTGGGTCCTTTTTTTGAATACTTTTAATTCTATGAGCGGCATCATTAAGCCATTCAGGTATGCCTCTTCTTTATTGGTGTGTGCTTGTAAAGCTATAAATTTTGCTGTGTCCCATAGGTTCTGATAGTTTGTCTCTCCATTGTCATTTGTTTCTAGGAAGGTTTTGATTTCCTCTTTGATTTCATCTCGGACCCACTGATTATTCAGTATGAGGCTGTTTAACTTTCAGGTATTAAAGTTTTTCTTCTGTGTCCCTTTGTAGTTCACATATAATTTCAGGGCCTTGTGGTAGCCTGCAATATTTCTATTCTCTTGATATTATGGAGGCATGTTTTATGTACTAGCATGTAGTCTATCTTGGAGAATGTGCCATGTACATTAGAGAAGAATGTGTATCTAGGCTTCTGGGGGTCGAGTGTCCTGTATATATCTACTAGGCCTCTTTCTTCTATTTTACTTTTTGGGTCTAGTATATTCTTGTTGGGTTTCAGTCTGGTAGACCTGTCAGGTGTTGACAATGCCATGTTGAGGACTCCCACAATTATTGTGTTGTTATTGATATTATTTTTCAGATTTGTCAATAACTTTATTAAATATTTTGTTGGCCTCTCATTTGGTGCATATATGTTTTAGAGAGTGCTTTCTTCCTGCTATATGTATTCCTTGATTAATACAAAATGTCCATCTTTGTCCCTTACAACTTTCCTAAGTATAAAGTTTGCATCATCTGATATTAGTATGGCCACTCCTGTTTTTTTATGTGTGTTGTTTGCTTGGATAATTTTCCTCCAACCTTTTATTTTGAGTCTATGTTTGTTCTGACTATTGAGGTGCGTTTTATGTAGGCAGCAGAAGGTCGGATTGAGTCTTTTGATCCATTTAGCCACTAGGTGTCTCTTAACTGGTGCATTTAGTCCATTGACATTGAGAGAAAGAATTGTCCTGGGAGTTAGTGCCATCTTTATATCAAAATTTGGTGTGTCTTTTGGTCAGTTTTGTCTTAAGGTAGACCATTCAGTTTTTCTTTTAAGAATGGCTTTGAGTCTGTAAAGTTTCTGAGCTGTTGTTTGTCTGTGAAACCATATATTGTTCCTTCAAACCTGAAAGTGAATTTTGTTGGGTGCAGTATTTTACGTGAAGCATTTATTTCATTGAGTTTTGTCACTATGTCCCACCACTGCCTTCTGGCCTTGAGTGTTTTCGGTGACAGGTCCACAGTATATCTCAAGGAACTTCCCTTGAATGTAATTTATCTTTTAGATCTTGCTGCTTTCAGAGTTCTGTCTTTATCTGTGGGATTTGTTATTGTGACTAGGATGTGTCTTGGGGTGTTTTTTCTGGGGTCTCTTTTAGTTGGTTCTCTTTGGGTATGCAGGATTTGATCACATGTATTCATTAGCTCTGTTAGTTTCTTTTTAATGATGTTCTTGACCATTGATTCTTCCTGGAGATTTTCTTCCTGGGTCTCTGGGACTCCAGTGATTCTTAAGTTGTTTCTGTTGAGCTAATTATTGACTTCTATTTTCATCTGTTCCCATTCTTTAGTAATTTTTCCATTGTTTGATCATTTGCTTTGAGGCTTTTTTTCCAGTTTCTTCTGCTGTATGGAATTATTATTCATCTCATCTTCCAGTGTACTAATTCTATCCTCAGCTGCTGTTAACCCATGAGAAAGCTCAACCATGTTTTTCTTTAATTCATCTACTGAGTTTTTCAGACCTATTATTTGACCTGAAATTTCAGTTTGGAGTTTTCTGATTTCTATCTTCATATTTTCTTGATTCTTATTAGTGTTCTCTTGTATACTTTCTTTGAGTTCTTTGAACATCTTCCATATTGAGACTCTAAACTCCTTATCTGAGAGACTGACTAGTTGGTAGGTCATGTTCAAGTCATCAGAGTTGCCATTGTCATTCTCTATGTCTGGCGCTGGCCTGCGTTGTTTCCCCATAGTCACACTTGTATTGTGGGTTTTTCTAAGTGTTGTACTTGTATTCATTGGCTAAATGATGTGCACAGCCGGGAAGCAAAGCGCAGCTGCTGTGCTCCTCTGGCTCCACCCTTTGTGGGCTTGTAAACTCACCTCCAGGGAAGGCTTCAGGGAAATTGAGCCGTCCGCACATGAGCCACATACAGGATGAAATCAGGCTGAAAATGGAGCACAGCACAGAAGACAGGCAGATAGGGTTGCTGGCATCTGAGTTCCATCAGAGTTCAGTGGCTTCCCCTTTCTGGGCATGTAAGCTCACCTCCAGGAAAGGCTCCAAGGTAAGTGAGCCATCCGCATATGAGACACACACAGGATGAAATCAGGCTGAAAATGCAGCACAGCACAGAAGACAGGCAGATAGGGTTGCTGGCATCTGAGTTCCAGCAGAGTTCAGCGGCTTCCCCTTTCTGGGCTTGTAAACTCACCTGCAGGTCAGGCTCCAGGGAAGTCGAGCTGTCCACAGATGAGCCACACACTGGATGAAATAGGCCAAAAATGGAGCACAGCACAGAAGACAGGCAGATAGGGGTGCTGGCATCTGAGTTTCAGCAGAGTTCAGCGGCCTCCCCTTTCTGGGTGTGTAAGCTCACCTCTAGGGAAGGCTCCAGGGAAGGCGAGCTGTCCTCAGATGAGCCACACAGAGATTGAAATCAGGCTGAAAATGAAGCACAGCACAGAAGACAGGCAGATAGGGTGTTGGCACCTGATTTCCAGCAGAGTTCAGTGGCTTCCCCTTTCTGGGCTTGTAAAGTCAGCCATTTCTTACTCACTCACTTGCTCACTGGGTAGCTTCAGAATGCAGTTTTTTGGGGGTTCGCTTCCCAGGGCTCTGAGGAGTGCTTTAAGTATTCAGAAAAGACAGAGAAACACAGGATAGGTTTCTCTTTGGGTCCTCACTTTCCTCAGAAGAAGCACAGCAGTGCGAGACTTTGCCGGTGAAGCAATGAGCACTTCACCTGGCAGTCCCCACAGTCAGCCATTTCTCACTCAGTCGCTCACTGGGTAGCTTCAGAATGCAGTTTTTTGGGGGTTCGCTTCCCATGGCTCTGTGGAGAGCTTTGGGGATTCAGAAAAGACAGGGAAGCACAGGACAGGGCTCCTTTTGGGTCCTCAGTTTCCTCAGAAGAAGCACAGCAGGGCGGAGACTGCAAGTGAAGCAATCAGCACTTCCTGTGTATTGTTTTCTATTTGTGACCTTATATTTTTTTTTATAACACTACACTACATTGTTTCTTCAAAAATTGCTAAACAGAATTAGTATTAGTATTAGAGATTAGTATTAGTAATTTTGATCCAGTTGTTCTACCCCCTGGCATCTGTCCTAGAAACAGAAAGCTATTGGTCTGAAATAATATATGTATAACTATGCTCGTTGAAGTACTATTTTCATGGCCAAGGTTTGGAAACAATCCAAATACCCAGCAATGGATGATAGATAAGAAATTGTGGTATAATACATTGTAAAATACTACTTAGTTAGAAGAAAAGAGGAAATGTCTCATTTATTTGCAACCTGGATGGATTTGAACGGTGTCATATTGTGCACAGGCAAGCCTCCTACCCACTGTAATATCTCTTTGGACCTTTCAGAAAAATTTATAATTCAAACTTTTCAGTGCATCTTTAAGAGGTTCATTATTTGTTTTTGTTAATAGATAAAATGAAATTCTAGATTTCACTAAAAGAGACATTAGCACATACTCTACTTTTTCTGGACATTTCATTTTTGAGGTATTTGGTTGAAGCCTAGAAAGGAACCATTTATAGTAAGTAGTGTAAGTGGAAAAGACAGTTTTTAACTTCGGTTTTGGATTTTTTTCTAAATCCTGACTATCACAATCAAGTTAGTTAAATCATCACGTCTTCACATTCATTTTTGCAATTTATTTTCTTTATAAATTACTTTTTTAAATAATATCTTTATTTAAACACCATGGATAGTTACAAACATGTTTTAGTTGGGTTTTAAACACAATAGATTGTCATACTGGAGAAAGAAGAACATCATTATTTTAAGAGCACAAGTCACAAATAAACAGATTATAATTCAAACTGTAACATAAAACTTAACCCCTACAACAAAATATTAAATATAATTTATATGCCATGTATTTACTAGTCATTACTAAAATCAAACTACATAATCTCTGTTAAGTAGTCAGACAAATAATAGGACTTAAAAGGCTCATGCATCTTCATCTAATAAAGGTTACAATTTTGTAAATTAAATCGCATAAGTTATAGTAATTAAATTAACTTGTAACCTGCATAATTAAGTTATGAATTGATAAATTAAAGTAAATAAATATAGTTTTTAAATAAATTCATTTATAAAAATAAAAATAAAAGAATTTTTTATTTATTTTGTTTTGTTTTCGTTTTTTGGCCACACCCCATGACACTCAGGGGTTACTTCTGACTATGTGCTCATAAATTACTCCTGACTTGGGGGACCATATGGGACACCAGCTGATCGAACTTCGGTCCTAGGCTAGCATGCACAAGTGCCCTGTGCCAATGCTCTGGCCCCGATATAGGAAGCTTTTACATAAAAATTTTTTTATTTAAATAAAGGAATTTATAAAATGGGGAGTGTTCTTTTTTGACTCTTGAAATCTGATACTTAATATTGGAACTTGGCACCAATACTGCAAGATTGTGGTAAATCTCATTTCTTTTGGGAATTGTTCATCCTCTTCAGAGGCGGTAAAGATTTCAGGTTGACTTTAAATATAGGGAAAAAATTACCTTTATTCCAAAAGATTTTGTTGAAGATATCGGTTTATGAATATTGCTGTGTCAAAGACAGAGTAATAGTATAGCAGAAAGTAAGAAAGGGCTTTTTCTTGCACTGGCAATGTGGGTTCAATTCCTGGCACTCCTCTGAACATCACCAGGAGTGATCCCTGAGCTCAGATTCAATCCAGGAGTAAGTCCTGAGTATTGCCAGGCACAAGAAAAAATTTCTTTTTTTTTATAATCCAGTATTCATTCTGATGTTAGTTAGAGGAAATTGTGAATACATGGGAAAATTATTATTAAATTATTCTATACTGTAACAATTTTGCTAAATAATTATTATTTATTATAATCTATTTTTGTACGGAATATTGCTCACATAATAAATGCCAGATTTTGATGAAATATTTGACCTATTTTGTGTGTCAGTAAATATTTCATCAGTGTTAAAATATAATTTTTATTTCTTTAGAGATTAAAATCCCTCAAGTACATCTCCCTCACAACTGAAAAGAAATCATATTTTAGAATGCAAGTGTGACTATCCTACTTCCTTTGTAATATTTTTTCATGTTTATAAAAGGAAAATATCCACTAAAGAAACAATAAGCAAAGGCATAAGCTAAAACAATAACATGAACAAAGTACCATTGTACTTTTGTACAGTATCAAGAAGTGAATTATGAATCAATCATAAGGTAGCATAAACAGTAGTATATTTAATAGTAGACAAAAATACAGTGTAGACATAAAAATTATGAAACATTAGTAAGAAAAATTAAGGAATGTTCATGTTCTAAACCAAAAATTGTTAGGTTAGTATATGTACATAAACTGTTCAATGAATTAAAAAAATAAAAATTCCTGTAGGCTATTTTTCAGGAAAGAATACAATGATTCTAATGTTTATAGGGATGGAGAGATAGTAGAGTGGGTAGAACTATTGCTTTGCATGCACCTAAATCAGCTTTCATTTTGGGCACCGTATACCACCAGGGAAGGGATTCCTGTGTACAGAGCCAGGAGCCTTTCCTTAGCTCAGTTGGGTATAGTCAAAAACAAAACAAAAATCTAAATTTTATATGGAAATACATAAGACCAGGAATAATCAAAATATAAAAATAGTAAGTTAGGAGATACAATTATTGATTTTATACATTATTCTAAAAATACAGTAATCAGGACAGTTTTTTTTAAGTGTTATATAATATATATACCTTTGGAATAGGCAGAAGGATAAGTTAACAGAAAATAGTAACAGAAAACCCTTAAATTTCTGGCCTTTTTGACCATGACAGTTCAATGTGAAAAAGACAGTTTTTACAATAATTATGTTGAAGTGATTGGACAGTCACAAAGAGACAGTTTACAGTTTTCAAAAGCACATAGATATTCAGAGAAGAAAAGGTATTACTTTTATGTGGAAATATGAAGACTAACTTATCAAAAAAGATGGTTGAATGGTACATTCCAGGAATGGGGGAATTGGTATAGGGATGAATTGGTGAATGGCAGTCAGCTATAAATTTCTATTTATAAGAAGAGTAAATTTTTTATCTAATCTACAGTGTAATGACTCTATCTAGTACTTAATATTGTGCAGTATATTTGAAAGTTACTGAGATACTAAATATTCTTATGTTCAGAGATCAATGGTAATTATTTGATTAGGTAGAAATATTACATAACTCTACTGTTGTAATTCTTGTACGATATACAAGTACAAACAATTATGCAGATATACAAATACATACATTATTATTTTAATCTTGCACAATGTTTAGTGTCACATCAATATATCTCAATAAATCTGGGAATAATGATCTTGGAACTTTAAATATTGGTAAATATGATTCACTCTGATGTTAAATGAACATCATAACCATGTATATCTTAGATATTAGCCCCTTATCTGATAGGTATTGGGTAAATAGCTTCTCCCATTTTCAGGTTGCTTTTGTATCTTAGGCATTATTTCTTTTGAGGTGCAGAAGTTTCTCAGCTTAATATAGACCCATCTGTTTATCTCTGCTTCCTCTTGTTTGGAGAGTTCTGTTTCCTCCTTGAAGATTCCTTTAGACTCAATGGCTTGGACTATTTTACCTATGTGTTGTTCTATATACATTATGGTTTTGGGTCTGATATCAAGCTCCTTAATGTATTTGCATTTGACCTTTGTGCACAGTGTTAGATGGAGATCTGAGTTCGTTTTTTGTAAGTGGCTGGCCAGTTGTTTCAACACCACTTATTGAAGAGGCGTTCCTTACTCCTTTTTGCATTCATTGCCCTTTTATCAAAAATTAGTACATTGTGTGTCTGGGGACCATTCTCTGAGTCTATTCCACTGATCTGAGGGTCTTTCTTTATTCCAATACTATGTTTTTTTAATGACTATAGTTTTGTAATACAGTTTAAAGTTGGGGAAAGTTATGCCTTCCATATTGCTTTTCCCAAGTGTATCGATAAATATTAATGGGTATTTATTGTTCCAGATGTATTTCAGGAGTGTTTGATCCACTTAATTAAAGAATGTCATGGGTATTCTTAGAGGGATTGCATTAAATCTGTACAATGCTTTGGGGAGTATTGACATTTAATGGTGTTAAATTAATCCTCCCATTCCATGAGCAGGGTATCTGTCTCCACTTTTGTGTGTCCTCTTATATTTCTTGAATCAGGGTTTTATACTTTTCTTTGTATAGGTCTTTCACATCTTTACTTAAGTTTACTCCAAGATGTTTGAGTTTGTGGGATACTAATGTGTCCATTTCTTCTCATTATACCTTGGTGTATATACAAGGAATATACAATGGGATTGTTTTTTTTGATGTCCATTTCTTCTCATTATACCTTGGTGTATATACAAGGTACTGACAGAACTTAACAAGAAAAAACATCTAACCCCATCAAAAATGGGGAGAAGAAATAAACAGTTTCTCAAAGAAGAAATACAAATGGCCAAAAGGCACATGAAAAAATGCTAATCATCAGGGAGATGCAAATCACAACAACAATGAGGTACCATCTCACACCACAGATATTGGCACACATTACAAAGAACAAGAGGCAAAAGCCGGCTCCCTGTGTGTGACACCAGACGGGGAAAATCCGCAAAAGTACACCGGCCCAGTGGGGCCAAACTGTGAAAAACTGTGTGTGATCTGTCTATGTCTGTCTACTGTCCCCTTGCGTGAAACTCTTGCGAGTGGGGCAAAAAGAGGCTCCAGAAACCTCGCTCGCCCAGACGACATTTTCAGGGAGGGACTACAGAGCATGAAAACCGGCAAGGCATTGCAAAAGCCGGCTCCCTGTGTGTGACACCAGACGGAGAAAATCCGCGAAAGTATACTGGCCCAGTGGGGCCCAACTGTGAAAAATTGTGAGTGTGACCTGTCTATGTCTGTCTACTGTCCTCTTGCGTGAAACTCTTGCGAGTGGGGCAAAAAGAGGCTCCAGAAACCTCGCTCACCCAGACGCCATTTTCAGGGAGGGACTACAGAGCATGAAAACCGGCAAGGCTTTGCAAAAGCCTGCTCCCTGTGTGTGACACCAGACGGGGAAAATCCGCGAAAGTACACCGGCCCAGTGAGGCCCAACTGTGAAAAACTGTGAGTGTGACCTGTCTATGTCTGTCTACTGTCCTCTTGCGTGAAACTCTTGCGAGTGGGGCAAAAAGAGGCTCCAGCGGAAACAAATGACAATAAAGACACAAACTATCAGAACTTATGGGACACAGCAAAAGCAGTACTGAGAGGAAAATTTATAGCTTTGCAAGCACACATCAGGAAGGAAGAATGAGCTTACCTGAGTAGCTTAATGACATAGCTAATAGAACTAGAAAATGCTCAACAAAAGGACCCAAGAGTAGGAAGACAGAAGGAAATAACAAAGCTGAGAGCAGAAATCAACGAAGTGGAAACTCAAAAAACAATCCGAAAGATCAACAAAAGCAGAAGTTGGTTCTTTGAAAAAATAAACAAGATTGATAGACCACTGGCAAACCTAACAAAGAAAGAGAGAGAGAGAGAAACTTGATAACTCGTATCAGGAATGAAAAAGGAGAGATCACTACTGATATGACAGAGATTCAAAGGGTAATCAGAAACTACTTTGAAAAACTCTACGCCATTAAAAATGAGAACCTGGAAGAAATGGATGAATTCTTGGACTCTTATAATCTTCCACGGTTGAAGGAAGAGGATGTAGCATATCTAAACACCCCCATCACCATTGATGAAATTAAAACAGTAATCAAATGTCTGCCGAAAAACAAAAGCCCAGGTCCAGATGGATTCACTAATGAATTCTATCAAACTTTCCAAGAGGAACTACTGCCAATCTTGGCAAGACTCATGAAATTGAACAAACAGAAACACTTTCAAATAGCTTTTATGAAGCCAACATCACCTTGATACCTAAACCAGACAGAGATGCTACCAAAAAAGAAAATTACAGACCAATATCACTGATGAATGAAGATGCAAAGATCCTCAACAAAATTCTGGCAAATAGGATTCAATGCCTCGTTAAAAAGATCATCCACTATGATCAAGTAGGTTTCATCCCAGGAATGCAAGACTGGTTTAACATCCGTAAATCTATCAACATAATACACAACATCAATAACAAGAAAAATAAAAACCACATGATCATATCAACAGATGCATAGAAAGCATTTGATAAGGTCCAATACCCATTCTTGATCAAAACTCTCAGCAAGATGGGAATGGAGGGAACCTTTCTCAATATAGTGAAGGCCATCTACCACAAGCCAGTGGCAAATATTATCCTCAATGGAGAAAAACTAAAAGCCTTCCCTCTAAATTCTGGCACAAGACAAGGCTGTCCTCTCTCACCACTCCTATTCAACATAGCACTGGAAGTACTTGCTATAGCGATTAGGCAAGAAAAGGATATCAAGGGAATCCAGATAGGAAAGGAAGAAGTCAAGCTCTCACTGTTTGCAGATGACATGATACTCTACTTAGAAAACCCTAAAGACTCTATCAAAAATCTTCTAGAAACAATAGACTCATATAGCAAGGTGGCAGGCTACAAAATTAACACACAAAAATCAATGGCCTTTCTATACACCAATAGTAATAAGGATGAAATGGACATTAAGAAAACAACCTCATTCACAATAGTGCCACACAAACTCAAATATCTTGGAATCAACTTGACTAAATATGTGAAAGACCTATACAAGGAAAACTATAAAACTATAAAACTCTGCTCCAAGAAATAAGAGAGGACACACGGAAATGGAAACGCATACCCTGCTCATGGATTGGCAGGATTAACATCATCAAAATGACAATACTCCCCAAGGCATTATACAGATTCAACACTATCCCTCTAAAGATACCCATGACATTCTTCAAAGAAGTGGATCAGACACTTTTGAAATTCATTTGGAACAATAAACACCCTAGAATAGCTAAAGCAATCATTGGGAAAAAGAATATGGGAGGGATTACTTTCCCCAACTTTAAACTTTACTACAAAGCAACAGTTATCAAAACAGCATGGTATTGGAATAAGAACAGGTCCTCAGATCAGTGGAATAGGATTGAATACTCAGAAAATGTTCCCCAGACATACAACCATCTAATTTTTGATAAAGGTGCAGGAAATCCTAAATGGAGCAGGGAAAGCCTCTTCAACAAGTGGTGTTGGCACAATTGGATAGCCACTTGCAAAAAATTGAACTTAGAGCCCCAGCTAACATCATGTACGAAGGTAAAATCCAAATGGATTAAAGACCTCGATATCAGCCCCAAAACCATAAGATATATAGAACAGCACATAGGCAAAACACTCCAGGACATTACAGGCATCTTCAAGGAGGAAAGTGCACTCTCCAAGCAAGTGAAAGCAGAGATTACCAGATGGGAATATATTAAGCTGAGAAGCTTCTGCACCTCAAAGGAAATAGTGCCCAGGATACAAGAGCCACCCACTGAGTGGGAGAATCTATTCACCCAATACCCATCAGATAAGGGGCTAATCTCCAAAATATACAAGGCACTGACAGAACTTTACAAGAAAAAAACATCTAACCCCATCAAAAAATGGGGAGAAGAAATGAACAGACACTTTGACAAAGAAGAAATACACATGGCCAAAAGACACATGAAAAAATGTTCCACATCACTAATCATCAGGGAGATGCAAATCAAAACAACGATGAGATACCACCTCACACCCCAGAGAATGGCACACATCACAAAGAATGAGAATAAACAGTGTTGGCGGGGATGTGGAGAGAAAGGAACCCTTATCCACTGCTGGTGGGAATGCCGTCTAGTTCAACCTTTATGGAAAGCGATATGGAGATTCCTCCAAAAACTGGAAATCGAGCTCCCATACGATCCATCTATACCACTCCTAGGAATATACCCTAGGAACACAAAAATACAATACAAAAACCCCTTCCTTACACCTATATTCATTGCAGCACTATTTACCATAGCAAGACTCTGGAAACAACCCAGATGCCCTTCAACAGACCAATGGCTAAAGAAACTGTGGTACATATACACAATGGAATATTATGCAGCTGTCAGGAGATATGAAGTCATGAAATTTTCCTATACATGGATGTACACGGAATCTATTATGCTGAGTGAAATATGTCAGAGAGAGAGAGAAAAATGCAGAATGGTCTCACTCATCTATGCGTTTTAAGAAAAATGAAAGACACCCTTGTAATAATAATTTTCAGACAGAAAAGAGAAAAGAGCTGGAAGTTCCAGCTCACCTCAGGAAGCTCACCACAAAGAGTGATGAGTTTAGTTAGGGAAATAACTACATTTTGAACTGTTCTAATAACGAGAATGTATGAGGAAAATGGAGAGCCTGTCTAGAGTACAGGCGGGGGTCGGGTGGGGCGAAGGGAGACTTGGGACATTGGTGATGGGAATGTTGCACTGGTGATGGGTGGTGTTCTTTACATGACTGAAACCCAAACACAATCATGTATGTAATTAAGGTGTTTAAATTAAAAAAAAACAAAGAACAAGAACTATTAGTGCTGGTCGGGATGTGGGGAGAAAGGAACTCCCATTCACTGCTTCTGGGAATGCCTTCTGTCCAACCTTTATGGAAAAAAACTAAAAAAATGAGTTCCCATATGATCCAGTTATACCACTCCTAGGTATATATACAAATCAAAATGCAATACAAATATCTCGTTTTCAAACCTATATTTATTGCAGTGCTATTTTCAATAGCCAGACTCTGGAAACAACTAAGATGCCCTTAAATAGAGAACGATTAAAGAATCTCTGGTACTTATACACAATGGAATATTATGCAGACATCAGGAGAGGTGAAGTCATGAAATTTTCTTATACATGGATGTACATGGAATCTGTTATGCTGAGTGAAATAAGTCATAAGAATTGACACATAGATTAGTGTCACTCATTTAAGGGTTTTAAGAAAAATAAGACATTATTGTAATAATTCCTAGAGATGATGGGTGGAGGACCAGCTCAAGATAGGAAGCTCACCACAAAGAGTGGCGAGTACAGTTAGAAATAACTGCATTGAGAACTATCATAACAATGTCAATATATGAGGGAAGTAGAAAGCTTTTCTCAAATACAGGTGTTGGTTGAGGTGATGGGGACATTGGTGATAGGAATGCTGAACTGGTGAAGTAGGGTGTTCTTTTTATGACTGAAACCCAACTACATTCATTTTTATAAACAGTTTTTCATTAAAGATATAATTTATTAAAAATCAATAAACATATGCAAATACTTTCATCACTTTTAGTCATTAACTAAAAATCACAGTGAACTTAGACTTTCAAAATTTTTTGATGAAAGGAGTCCAATACAAATTTTAATGAAGTCATTCAAAGCTTAGAGCATTTATAAATTGATAATTGGCATTTAATGTGGTCAATTATAAATTATTTTGACAATTATTTTGTAATAAATCTAAACAAAAATTATATGCTTGAAATTTCATTCTGGAGAATTAATCACATATGTCTACATATACTTGTTTATAAATATTATGTAACATTATTCATAGTACCAAAGAAATGGAAGTAGGATAAATTTCCATGAACTGACAAATGGAAAATGAAACAGTGCATATCTATGCAATGATAAGCTAATGTAACTAATGACACCCTACTACTGAATGGAAATTAAACTATAGAATTCGTTATAAGTAAGAGGAGCTATTCACAAATGATCTCATAGAAAGTAGAGGCAATGGAGGTGAGAATACATTGACTGTAAGGTAAATGCCAGGGATCTTTTTAGGGCTATAGAAGTATATAAAACCATATTAAACATTGGTTTCACAACTACAGATACATGAAATCTTGGCATTAAACACTTAAAAAGTATGAACATTTTGTGTGTAATATTGTTTCTGATATAGTGTCAACAAGACTTATTAATTTCCAATCATCTTGAATATTTGTCAGAAATGTGATTAAAGAATAAGAATCACTGATAATGTTTATTTATAATCACATCTAATACAAATTTTAGTTTATATTTTTAATATTCACCATGGCTAGCTCATACTGTTTGAAAAAATCTAATCTGGAAAATAAACTTTAAGGCTCTTTATGGTTTGATTTTGAATCTGTATTTTTTATTTATTCTTTTATTCTGACACATGACTTAAAATACTAGTCTCAACTTATTAATGCTGTCTTTCTTGTGTAATTTTATTTTCCCCTAAATATAGTATAATTTCTCAAACTCTGTGGATTTTTTGAGAAATTTTTATTTTTACCACAGTGTATTAAGAATTTTTCACAGTAATATTTTAGGTACATAGTGACATTGAATCAAGGGTATTCCCACCACTAATGTTGTCCTCCCTCCACCCCTGTTCCCAGCATGCATCCAATATTCCCCTCCTTTGCCACCTGGATTGCTAGTATAAGTGGTTTCCTCTGTGTCTACTTGTTATAGGTTGGGCATCGATTCTGTTGTTGTTGGCTTTGGATTTGATGTTTAAGTCTGATCATTTTTTATTTCTATTCAATGTTCATACAACTGTTTTGTCTTGGTACACTCCATTATTTCTCCCCTTATTTGTGAGGCAAAACAAGATGGTTCAAGTTATGTAGTTCTGTTAGAAGAAAAGAAAAAAAATGGGGGCAAAAAGCAAAAAAGCAAAAAAAACGGGAGGAGTCCTTTTAGAGGCAATAAATATCAATTTAAGAAAAGAAAGGGAAAAGGAAGAAAAAACAATAGAAAAAAATCAAACAAAAAACCCCCCAAAAGCACCCCAGCAATGTTTTCTCTCGTTTATGCATATCTCCTCAAACTATTAATGTGGTATTATATGATAAGTATGATATCTATAATTAACAGGTAATTAGATGGCTGAAGTGGTTAACTGAGGATAAAACAGGTAATCAAACTATCATCTCCAAAAGAGTAATGATTATTTTCACTGTGCTCTTCTCAGTCTTGGGTCCTATACCTATTCTGGAATAGGAAATGTTAGTAACATAAGAATTTGGACTTACCTTACCACTGTTTTAAATTGAAGTATCATGGATTATAGCCATATTAATAAGACTTTTAGATCTACTACTACTACTACTACTACTACTACTACTACTACTACTACTACTACTACTACTACTACTGTGTTCTTCATCCCACCACAGAATGCACCTCTAGTGTTATGACTGTCACTGGCTTCCTTCTTAACTATGATTTCCAGTCCTCTTAGTGGACTCTTAGAATCAGTGTTTATTTTCTAATATATTTTAGAAATGAGTGGAACCATGAAGCATTCATCTTTCTTTTACTTTATTTCATTCTATACCCTTCTGTTCTGTACAACGAGCAGACTGAAGGATTTCATCATTCCTTGTCACTGAGTGGTACTCCATTGCATCTATTACAACTTCTTAAATATCCTTATTTCTGTTTAGGGGCACTTGGGCTGTTTCAAGATCTTAGTTCTTCTAATTAGTGCTGCAGTGAATATAGGTATATATGTATCTTTTTTGAGGTCTTTAGGCTTGATAGAGGCCAAGGAGTGAAAAAACTGGGCCATCTGACATTATATTCTCAATTGTTTTGGAGAATTTCCATACTGTTTTCCATAAAAGTCAGTCAAATGACTGTCCCACTGACTGTGAATGTGGGTTTCATTATTCATTGCATCCTGGCCAATCAATGTTAGTTTCCTTACTTTTAAACTGGACTGTTCTTAACAGTCAGATCTCATTCTTATTTTCTTTCATTTCCCTAATAATTAGTGATACTGAACTCTTTCAACTGGCTGTTGACTATTGATGCATCTTCTTTGGGTAAAACTCTTGGTATGTCTTCTTCATCTCACAATTATAGGTTTTTCTCTCTTTCTCTCGGCCATCAGGTACGATGTTCATTTTTGGTAGAAACATATGTGTAGTGTAAGGATGAATAAAAGATGGATATGCAGGATTTCCTGTGGGTTTATTGTAATGATATTTAAAATAAAAAAGACAAAAAGAATTTAGAACTTGTTTGAAGTGCTTGATGATTACAGCAACATTTATTATACCTTATAAAATTATAGCTATAATAGATGAATAATGAATAATAGCAAGTAGAGTAGAAAAGCAAGGTGAAAAACATTTTTTTCTTTGGTTTTTGGGTCACACCCAGCAGCGCTCGGGATGTGGGGATTCAAACTAAGGTCATTCTGAATGCAAGGCAATTGCCATAGCTCAGACCATATATTTGGTTTATTATATAATAATACATTTGTTGCTCTCTACATATTTTGGGGAAGGTTTTGAAAAGAGTTTTTTTGTTTTTTTTGTTTTGCTTTTTTTTTGAGCCATACTCAGTAATGCTCAGGATAATTCTGGCTCTGCACTCAAGATTCACTCCTGGTAGGTTTACTCCTGGTAGGACCATGTGTGGTTCCAAGGATAAAATCCAATTGATCACAAGCCCCTTGAAAATAAATCTTAAAATTATACTTTATACGTAAGATAAAATCTCAAATGAGTATGTTTCTTTCCTACACTCACATTTCTGGTGTCCAAATTAGGATATAATACCATTTTATTTTATTTTATTTTATTTTATTTTTGTGAGGAAAATATACAGTGTACTGTGTCAAGTGGCCACTGAATTTTTAGTGGCCCTGAAACAGTTGATTGGTAGGAGGGTGTTTTTCTGCCGCAAATAGAAATGCAGTTTTGTCTAACTGGTACTTACCCACTTAGATGTTTATATAGATCCATTGTCACCTGATCATGGTTCTTGGAGTTGAAGCACATACTCTGAATAGAACAGGGTCTTAAAAGTTTCAGCTGGATCTTAAAAAGTGATAGGAGAGAAGAAACAGTTCTTTGAGCAGTATTGATTTACTGGTCTCCCTTTTAATTTTTCAGGTGTGTTTACAGCAGTAATGAGATTTAAAAAATTGCCCCAGGGTTACCTTTACTGAATCATTTACAGCCTATTATGAGAAGAAGTTTTGGTTCTTGATCTTACTTTACTTATATCTTTCCCTCCTATCTGTACCTTTCATTTTCCTTAGTTTATCAATAAGTTATTCAACTTCAACATAATAATCCCATAACTTGAATCATTATGTATTCCAGGAATTGAGGGAGGATGGAAAAATCTTGGTTCTTTTCCTTTATTGCAAATGTAGCTCAATCAGAACCTTCTAGGATTTGTCTTATTCTCAGCTCCCCACGAATTCATTATACCTTTTTTTTTTATCTATTCCTACATGGCAAGGATCAACTTACATTGAGTTAAATGAGCCTGCAGGATAGAATAATTCAGTATAAAATGAAGTGCTTGCTTTGAACTACTGGGAGCCAAGTAAATGTCATCAGAAGGCAGAAATCATGCCAATTCTGCTTATGTGTGCCCTGTCTAGTAAGAGAAGTCACTGCTCTATCTAATCCTGTACTCAAATAATCACATTCATTCTTTGGATCCTTTTCCCTGGCCTCATATTAGGAACTTGGCCTATATAGCAAAAATCATATGCATTTTCCTCATAGCATATATTTCAAAATTAGGTTTTGGGACTTGCTTTCCCTTGCATTAGTGAACACGCACTACAGGCCACTTTGCCAGTTGGAATACAGAGATCCAGAACTGTCCTCCTCACTCTGTTTACTTTGCCCAGTGATTCTTTTATCCTGCTTTAATCAGGCATAGTCACAAACACTGTGAAATTAATCTGCAAGAGAGTGTCTATTTAACTATGGAAAATAGGATATTGAGTATTCTAGCTTATCATGTGATCTATGCATTTATGATCAGTCTGGGAGGACTATCCGAGCATCAGATGTTCACTTTTTCTCTCCTTCCACCTTTCTAATATGTGCTTCCAACTCTAGGTGGGCATACATGGCTGGACAAACTACCCACATTGTGATTAACCCACATTGGAAGTTATTTATCATATTTATTAATTTTTTCAAAATACAAAAAGGATGGCACATCTGGCAGTCTAGAACAGTAATACTTTGCTTTGAGCTTAGGAATTACTCCTGGAGGAGCTTGGAGCACTGTATGGGATGCTTGGAACTGAATCTAAGTTGGCCACATGCATTCAAGTTCCTACTAGCTATGCTGTCACCATCCCCTCATCATTTTTTTGACAGTATGTAACATGTCCAGTTTCTCACATAGATATGTTTATTCAACCAAGTTTTTAGATCATTCTGTACTTAAATGACCACACACAATCATGTAACATGTAGGTCGACCTTTTGAACATACAGGTCATGGCCAATTTTGAATTTCCTCTACAGTTGTTTTTATTTCCCTAGTACCCATTTCTATGATATTCTGGATGATTAACAAATTATTGGATCACAACTTCAAGAGTTCTTTGGGTGTTTCTTGAAAGTGGGTCCTGTGTTAGGAGGGCAAAGAAAGACTGAGGAAAGAAATAATATGATCCCATATTTATAATTAGAACTTTGAATAAACAAAGGGACTTTTATCTCAGTCTGGTATTTCATTCCAGACTTGTAACCACAAGGAAATACCTGCACTAATCTGTGTAAATGTTCTTAAGAGGTTATTTTTAGAAGCCTTAATGGGGTCGAGTCACCACATATACAGCCCAGCTGGTCTCAAAAACACATTATTTACACAAAATTACATCCATGAAGTGACTTTTTATATGATACTAATGGGAGAAGTGGAGCACAGATTTAAGAATGGGGTGGTGGCATGGATTATCATGCCATTAGGTCAACTAATGGTCATATCCTAACAATGATCTTCTTCAACAAAATTTTCCTATACTTAAAAATAAATAGTTAATGCTGCTTCTGTTTGTTAGTTGTAACTTCAGGGATATTTATGGCTATTTAATTTAGAATGTTATCTGAAATAACTTCTGTGTCTAATCTGTTTTTGTGAGACTCCAACACTATATAAATTATACTGTGACTTTCCTGTACAATTTTGGTGAATAAAAGCATACAAAGAACTGTTATAAAGATTTTGAGGAAAGTGGACTCAATTTGAATAAGAGATATCAGTTTTGGTGGGTTGTAAAGTGGAATTAAGAGAAGTGCTTCCTTCTGGTTAGAATAACAGTATGTTTTTAGACTGATATATGCACATACAAAAAATATCCATAAATTTTGGACATATGAAGTGAATGGATTTTTAGGTTTGAACATTTGAGGGTAGAGAAGATTTTCAAATGAATTTCTATAAGTGAATATAATAAGCCCTTATTTGGCGTTTTCTATATGCTCATAGAAACTAGATCTCAAACCAATAACCACATAGACTGATATAGCAGAGCCACTCTCTAAGATAGATTTCTGTTCACAAAATATTTCTTAAGTACTAAAGACCCCAAACATTTCTAATTTAAACAATATTCTATTCATTCATTAATTCATTCAATTTCCAATGCACTCATTACAGCCTTATTCCATTTCAATGTTTCTGGTGAATGGAATCCATCCCAGGTGTTCAGTTTACTTGTAGATATTAAGGACAGGATTCACTTCCATCAGTCACTCACACACACACACACACACACACACACACACACACACATTTTAAGCATATCAATAGATCAAAATGTAAATCTTTGAAGGATGCCTGGAGAAAACTCTAGAGACATGGAAGAATGTGCAGATTCCATACAGTTAGTGTCTGGGTATTATTTCTTCTCAAAAATGTCACAAAAATACATCTACATTGAACATAATGGTTTTACTCAAGAATAGTTTGTCTTTGATAGCTAAAAGCATGCCTATATGCTAGTAGGTGTGCAAAGAGAATCTGAAAATTGTTTGCTAGTTTTTTATAATAGCTTTATTTAAGCACCATGATTACAAACATAACTGTAATTGGGTTTCAGTCATAAAAGAAACATCCCCTTCACCAGTGCAACATTCCAATCACCATTGTCCCCTCCCACTGCCTGTATGTGAAACAGGCATTGTGCTTATCTTACTCATTGACATTGTCATGATAGATGTCAGTGTAGTTATTTCTCTAACTGCACTCACCACTCTTTGTGGTGAACATATCATGAACCGGTCCTTCCAGCCTTTATCCCTATTGGCTCTGGGCATTATTACAATAATGTCTTTTATTTTTCTTAACACCCATAGATGAGTGACACTACTATTCTGTGTCTACCTCTCTCCTCTGACTTATTTCACTCAACATAATAATTTCCATGTCCATCCATGTATAGGAAAATTTCATGACTTTATTTTTTCCTGATGACTGAATAATATTCCATTGTGTATATGTATCACAGTTTCTTTAGCCATTCCTCTACTGAAAAGCATCTTGGTTGTTTATAGATTCTGGCTATTTTAAATTGCAATGAATATAGGTGTGAGACTTTCTCAGTATAGTTGAAAGCAAGAACATTATGAATAGTAATATGGGAGGAAGTTGGAGGTTAGAATATGGAAAGAATGTGAAATAGTATTCCTTGAGTGTGAAAAAAATGAATTTGAATGTGGAATATGATTACTGGGAACATAAACAATACCCTGAAGGTATGCTATGGTCTATTATTTACTGTATATATTATGTGATAAAGGTATATTTATTATTTACCTATCCTTATGTGTTCCACTTTGTGTATAATTTGATTTTCCACATCATCTACATTTTAATTTCTTGATCACATTATTTTCAGGATTTCTTACTTTTCAACTTAGAGTTATTTTATTAGCACTATTATATTTATGTTTACTTACAGTTTTAAAATTTAAAATTTTTTTCTTTCATTAGAAATTGAAGTTTTAACTTACTTTCAGTTTTTCCTACTTTAATGTGGGTCTTTATTCCTTACATTTCTATTACAAGAGTTAGTTTTCTATGCAAAAGGTAACTCATTTATATTCTTGTAAATAAATGCTCACATTTTAAAACTTAACTGATTGCTTTTTAATTTGTATGTGATGGAAAATGTTTGGTTTATTTTCTAATTATACTAATATTCTTTTCTTCAATGCATTATGATCAGAAGAAATGGTTTTTAATAGTACAATTTAAAAATTATTGATTTTTGTGCTAATGCTAAACTTTTCAACTTTCTTCAATATTTGGGACTGTTTTTCAGGTATTAAGTATAATTTGAACATCTTAGTGTGTCACTAAATTCTTCTAAATTACTATTTATATTTTGTTTGCTTTCTCTGTATGAACTGAGAAAAAGCTGAAGTAATTATATAGGCAATTTAATATGATTTTATTCATTCATTATAATCATAGAACTTTAAAGTTTTTTTAGCCAGGCATAACACTGTGACAGTTTGAAACTTTTAATAAGAGAACAATTAACATTAATTATTAAGACACAGCTTATAGGGGCCGGCGAGGTGGTGCTAGAAGTAAGGTGTTTGCCTTGCAAGTGCTAGCCAAGAAAAGGACTGCGGTTCGATCCCCTGGCATCCCATATTGTCCCCCCAAGCCAGGGGCAATTTATGAGCACTTAGCCAGGAGTAACCCCTGAGCATCAAATGGGCATCGCCAGAAAACCAAAAAAAAAAAAAAAGACACAGCTTATAGAATTAGAAAATGATTAACAAAAGGAAACAAAAATAGGGAGACAGAAGGAAATAATAAAGCTTAGAGCAGAAATCAATGAAGTGGAAACCCAGAAAAAAATCTGAAAAATCAATGAAAGCAGTTGATTCTTTGAAAAAATAAACAAGATTGATAGACTATTGGCATAACTCACAAAGAAAGAGAGAGAGAAACTTGATAACCTGTATTAGAAATGAAAAAGGGGAGATCACTACAGATATTGCAGAATTTCAAAGGATAATCAGAGATTACTTCAAGAAATTTTATGCCACGAAACATGAGAACCTGGAAGAAATGGATATATTTTTGAACTCTTTTAATCTTCCATGGTTGAACAAGGAGGATGTAGCATATCTGAACACTTGTATCACTATTGAGGAAATTAAAACTGTAATCAGGTGTCTCGCCAAAAAGAAAAACACAGGCCCAGATATATTCGCTAATGAATTCTTTCAAATCTTTCAAGAGGAACTACTACCAATTCTGGCCTGGATCTTTCATGAAATTGAAAAAATGAGTACATTTGCAAATAGCTTCTATGAAACCAATATCACCTTGATACCAAAACTAGATAGAGATACTGCCAAATAAGAAAATTACAGACCAATATCCCTGATGAATACAGATGCAAAGATCCTCAATAAAATTCTGGCAAATAGAATTCAATGCCTTATCAAGAAGATCATTCACTATGATCAAGTAGGTTTCATCCCAGAAATTCAAGGCTGGTTTTACATTCATAAATCTATCAACATAATACACAACATCAACAAGAAAAATAAAACTCACATGATCATATCAATAGACGCAGAGAAAGCATTTGATAAGGTCCAACACCCATTCTTGATCAAAACTCTCAGCAAGATGGGAATGAAAGGAACCCTTCTCAATCAAGTCAAGGCCATCTACCACAAACCAATGGCAAATATTATCCTCAATGGAGAAAAACTAAAAGCCTTCCCTCTAAATTCTGGTACAAGACAAGGTTGCCTCCTCTCACCACTCCTATTCAACATAGTACTGGAAGTACTTGCTATAGCTATTAGGCAAGAAAAATATATCAAGGGTATCCAGATAGGAAAGGAAGAAGTCAAGCTCTCACTGTTTGCAGATGACATGATACTATACTTAGAAAACCCTAAAGACTCTATCAAAAAGCTTTTAGAAACAATAGAAAACATATAGCAAAGTGGCAGGCTATAAAATTAACACACAAAAATCAATGGCCTTTTTATACACCAATAATGATAGGAAAGAAATGGACATTGAATCAGCTTGTTTTACCTCATAAATGGAGGGGGGGGGAAGGATGGTACACATGGTACCAGTAGCAAACAGTCATATGAACATTGATTGGAAATAAAAAATGATCAGACCCAAACACCGAACCCAAATCATCAACAACAGAATCAAGATACCCCATCTACATCAAGCTATATACAAAAGGAACTGGCTACACTGGCTACACTACTACAAAGAGGGGTGGTATGGGATGCATGCTGGGAACAGGGGTGGAGAGAAGAAAACACTGGTGGTAGGAATGGCCCTAATTCACTGTCACTTTGTACCTTAAATATAACTGTGAAAGACTTGTAATTCACATTGGTCACAATCAAAATAACATTTAAAAACTTTAAAAAAGAAAATAAAAAAATCCTATTCCAAAGATTAAAAAATAAAAGGGAAAACATTTTATTTTTATTTTTTTAATTTTTAATTTTTTAAAAATATGTCCCCCATATTCCTCCTCCCCCAACCCCTGCCTATATTTGAACAGGTATTCTATTTCTCTCAGTCACTACCATTGTCATGATAGTTGTTAGTGTAGTTATTTTTCTAACTGAGCTAATCACTTTTCATGGTGTTTCGTGTCGTGGGCTGGTCCTTCCATCCCTTATCTCTGTTGTCTCTGGGCATTATCGCAATAATATCTTTTATTTTTCTTAAAACCTATAGATGAGTGAGACTCTTCTGTGTCTATCTCTCTCCCTCTGACTTACTTCAATCAGCATAATAGGTTCTATTGTTCATCCATGTATGGGAAACTTTCATGATTTAATTTTTGATGGCTGCATAGTATTCAATTATGTATACATATATACTTATAAAGAAACAATAGTTTTTTTAGGAATTCATCTGTTGTCGAGCATCTGGGTTGTTTATAGATTCTGGATATTGTAAATAATGCTGAAATGAATATTTTAATGTTATTTTTAAAATTATAAAATTTAAGAATTTCACAGTGGTAGTGAAATTAAGGTATAATGGGGGGCCATGCTCCTATGTGAAATAAATATTTTTCTCATTTTGTTATTTTAGATCTTCAAGAAACTTATTTAGAATAAAGAAAGAAAGAATAGCTTAAAATCATCAAATGAACATAAGTTTCACATAGTTTGGATGACTGGCTAGATAAAATTAAAACTGAATATCATTTGGACTGGCACCAGGGTGCAAGCAGTAGGGCGTTTGCCTTGCATGCGCTAACCTAGGACAGACCTCAGTTCGATCCCCCTACGTCCCATATGGTCCCCCAAGTCAGGATCGATTTCTGAGTGCGTAACCAGGAGTAACCCCTGAGCATCACCAGGTGTAGCCCCAAAACAAACAAACAAAAACCCCTGAATATCATTTATAATTTATGCCACTTAGAGACTTGATGGAGACATGTCTTTTAATTTTACTCTGTATTTTTTCAAATACTAAGTATTGTAAGTGGTAGGAATGATCCCGTGTGATTTACAGAATTTTCTCAATGAGCTTACCATTATAGACAGAAATTCTAGTCTTTTTATATTTTATGATTTGCACCACAATAGGCTTTTTGGAAATCACTTAATGCACTCAACTGGAAGTTTTTCAGTGTGTTCAGGGAATTGTATTCTATTCAATGATGGCATGAATTTTTTTGAAGAAGGAGATTAGTTATTTACTTGGACAACTGGGGACTGTGTTACAATTGATATAATAAAGACAAATAGGTGACAATAACGGTAGTTAGAATTGTATTTCCCTAATTTTTGAAGTACCTCAGTATGGATAGTTTCATATATAATTGTGATCCTTTGTTATATTTTTTTCATGAAACTTAAACTGTTTATTAACAACCTTTGAATTTATGTGATTAAAACTAGCCAGGCAAAAGGATAGTACAATAGGTAAGGTGTTTGTCTTGCATGTGGCCAACCCTAGTTCAGACATCAGCATCAGATAGAGTCTCCTGAGTTCCAGCAGAAGGGATTCCTGAGCTTAGAGCTAGGAATAAGCCCTGATTGTAGTTTGTTGTGTCCCAAAAGACCAAACCCCCAAAAATAGCTGTGTAACATATATCCTTTCACTTACTTGTCATCATAAATCATAATTAAGCTTGTATAGTATTGGCCATGCATTTTCTGTTGCCATAACATGTTCTTGTTACATTTTATATTTAATTAAATGCATAAAGGGTGCAGTGACCAGTCATATTTTGAGTTCTTAATCATAGGCTTTGCCAGGTTGTGTGGCATTGGTGGAGTCAGAGCTCACACATGCAAATATGTGCACTACATTGGAGGTCTATCCATAACCTTCACTTGAGCAAATTATTTCTAAAATGATATATATTTTACATGCATGACTTTGCATGGGTGTTGCTTAGTATAACCCTAAGAGAGTTCTGAGGTAAAACATGATTTCTCATTAATTCACTCTTCTGCCGTTGTTGTCTTTGCCAGTGTCATCACGTCATCAAAAATAACTTTGAGCTTCAAGTCTTGAAGTATTCTGATTTTATTTTTCTTAAAGTATTTTATGGATTTTGGTGTGATATCAAGGTCTTTGATTCATTTTTATTTGTGTCTATGTTGTATAAAAAGTTTTATTTTTCTTACATGTGAGAGACCAGTTTTGAATACCATTTGTTGAAGAGGTTATCTTTATTCTTTTGCATGAACTCATATCCTCTGTTGAAAATAAGTTGACTGTAGCAGATCTTTGAGATGTTCCTTTGGTACTCAATTTTAACATGGTGGTCAGAGATTCTATTCTTGTTACAGTACTATGCTACTTTAATTATTATAGCTTTATAGTGCAATTTCAAACTAGGTAATGAGGTACCTTCCAATTTCTTATTTCTTAGTTTGACTTTCGCTATGTGGATTTTTTTATGATTTTATACAAATTTATTATTGACCATCTAAGTCCTTGAAGAATGTCAATGAAATTATATAATCATTGAGGTATCAATTATACAATAATTGAGGTGCCATTTTGATAATACTGATTCTTTCATTTTCTTAGGTATTTTTTTGTTTGTTTGTTGTTGTTGTTTTTGGGCCACACCCAGTGATGCTCAAGGGTTACCCCTGGCTATGCTCTCAGAAATCGCTGCTGCCTTGGGGACCATATGGGAAGATGGGAATCGAACCCAGGTCCATACTGGGTTTTGCAAAGCAAACACCCTACCGCTGTGCTATCAATTGCCCCCTTGTCTTTTTATTAAGTTGGTTTCTAGGTATTTGATGCTTTTGCCACTATTTGGGATGCAGTAGATTTAGGGGAGGGGTTCCAGGCCACACCTGGTGACACTAAGGGGTTACTCCTGGCTATGTGTATCTGTATTCAGATTATATTAGAAAGTGTCTGTTGATTATTTAGGTTTCGAAACATTATGAAACATTCAAATGAAAACTAATTATCTTTATAAGTAATATTTATTACTAAACCCATATGTTTTTGCACAAAGGTACAAAGACTCCTACTTTAATGCTCAGTCTTATGGTCATTATTTAATGCTCATCAATTAAGGAATTTTAGCAACTTGTTTCTACACAGAAACACTAGGTGGGACATTAATCTTGATATATATTCAGGAAAAATATTGAGAACTTGATTCTGAATTATTAAAAATTATTGGACCAATGGTAAGTATTCTTAATATGGGGAGATATCCTGGAAATCAGTGAATAAGAGAACCTTTCCACTAGAAAATTTCTCTATTGAGTTAGCAAAGTTGAATTATTTCAACATTTAAGTGTAATGTCTAAAGATTACTTTATTCCCCTGATTTATTTGAGTTGTCTTAAAGTAGATTTTTCTCTAGCTAATGTGTCTTGGCCACCTTTGTTAATGTAAGAGACCCAATTTACAGCCATCTTTGAATGAATGGAAATAACATAGCTGTTAAAATGCATGAGATTGCATTGGAATAACCATCTTTATCTAAAAGTAAATCAGGCCACAAATACAAGGGAATATAATCACTTGGATCTTAATGGAAATTTTCTGCTAATTTTGAAAGCTTTATAATTAGATGTGTTTCAATGAAATAGATTCCCTGTTAAATTAAACTGTTAAGGAAGGGAAAGTAGTATCATTTTAGTAAGATAAATGCTAAAGACTTGGTCTGAATTTTTACTTTTCAAATCAAGATGTTAAAAATAAAACTGCTTAATTCTTTTTGTTATGACAAAATCAGTCTACTTAATTCATGCATTGCACTAAATAAAAAAGTAACACCATTTAAAAAATTTTTATAATCCACAGGAGGACCATTGTTCTGGCAGCATCTCTGACTTTCTCTCATCCTATCTCATTGCCTAATATCTCCATCACAGTGACCTTTGTTCATTTGAACCTCTGCATCACTTCCATCATGATGATTTTTTCCTTTTACATTCTCTTTTTTTAGAAGGATCTGTCCCTTCCTCCCTAAATAGCTCTGTTATTTACTTAGGTCTCAAACAATACTACTGCCAAATTATCTTTCATATGTTCCTTCTATTTTTATCTTTTTCCTGTGTTCATCACTTCTCCTGATGAGTGAATACTTTCTTTCTTTGCCTCACAACAGTCCTACAATTTGATTCTGAATCACATGTTTTTGTCTTTTGTTGTTTATTGTTGGACAAATCCTCTGTAGCATATATCCTCTCCGAGAGCACAAACCCAATGTGGCCCATTCACAGCAATTGTTCTCACTTTCACATAAGTTCACAATTAAAGAAATAAATTCATAAGATGTATTTCAAAATATATATTTCTGTTTCTTATGAAAGTTGGCCTAGGCTTCGGTGGGGGTGAGTGTGAGGGCTACCCAAGCAGGAATATTCAGGGAGTGATTATTAGAATTCACTTGACTAGTGGTGCTACTACACCAGTTGTTCTGGAGGCTACCAGGAAAATACATGATAGTGTTTTGGTGTCATAGGATATTAGATATTGAACTTGTGTCCCTATGCATTCACATCATGTGTCTCATCCATCCCTGCAATAGTCAGGTCTTTGTTTCCCCTAGTAAAATCTTTTTTATATATTGGAACACCAAATATGTGTTGTATTAAAAATAAGCTTATGTATTTTTATAATTTTAGCTTTTGCAATTTAAAAATTGTGTTTGGTTTTTTGGGCCACAATCAGTGATACTTGGAGTTACTTCTGGCTCCACCCTTTCCAGGTGGTCTTTGGGGACCATCGGAAGCTGGGGGTTGAAACTGAAATGGCTACATGCAAGAAAAATATTCTACTATCATTCTGGATTTAGAAGTTTTATCTTGATGTAATATATGTATTAGCTATTGGGTTACTATAATGAGATACATATATATGCAGTTCATTGTTTTTGGTTTTGAGATTCACCTAGCAGTGCTCAGAGCTTATTCCTATCTCTGTGTTCAGAGTTGGGAAACATTTTTTTCTGTTTTCTTTCACTTATTGTTTCTTGTTTGCATGTTGAAATATGATATAAATTGGTATATTAGCTGATAGCCTCTTGCTTTTATGCAATACTTTATTGTTTTTATTTTTATACCATCATAGGGCTTCCTTATATGTTAGATGCTTGCAACTGGTGATAGTTGCATTTCTCATTCTACTTTCATATTGCTCTAGGTAGGAGCTTCCCATACTTGGTGGACTAATAGTGGTGAATGTGAACATCTATCTTTGACATGTATGTAATCTTACAGGAAAGGCTTTAAGTCTCTCATCATTTCATACAGAATTAGTAGTGGATTTATCAGTTGTGCTCTTATTATTTTGTTATATATTTCTCTATTCATTTCCCTTTAACTCAGAGTTACTACCCTAAATTATTGTTGAACTGTGAAATATTTTCTAAACATATATTTGAGAATGATATTATTTCTGTATTTCTTTTGACAGTGTACCATCTGTCTGGAATAGCCTCTTTAATGAGCATTCCATTTATAGTGCCTCTGATATATTATAGTGGAGTAGAGTACATAGTTTGCCAACAGGGAGTTTAGGTTTAATTACCAGCATTATATTTTCCCTGACCACCACTAGGAGTTAATCCTAAACACTTAGCTGGGAGTCACCCCTATATACCAGCTGTATGAAGGATCCCTAAACCAAAACCAAAATAATATGAAGCAGAGATCCACTTACAAATGGAATAAAAAACCTGAAAGTTCATCTTGGAATCCACCAGGTGAAATTAAGTGATTGCTCAAAAGTAAAACTTCCATAGCAGTGTGCTTAGGTCTTTCATATTACTTGTGAAGTGTGTTTTAATTCAGCATTTATTTGGTTTTTTTTCTTTCTCACCCTCTTTTTTCCACAGTACATGGACACACTTTGAAAGGGTTATAAACGTTTATCTGAGCATGACACTGGCTAGAGGAAAACTCACATTATTTAATTATTTAATCAGTAATTGTATATTATATTAAAATTGTTAAGCCAATGAATTTGTACTTGAACCATTTATAGGTAACCAAAATTTTTAACTTTTCAGTTTATTTTCTTTCTTTTCTTCTTTTTTTCTTTGTAATTCACACCTGGCTGTGCTCTGGGTTAACTCCTGACTCTGTATTCAGTGACCACTCCTGGTTGGGATTGGAGTACCATATGGGGTACTAGGGATTGCATTTAGGTCAGCAGCATAAAAGGCAAATGCCCTACCTACTGTACAATCACTTTGGCCCCTCTTAATTTTCTTCTAAGTTCTTTATAGCAGCTAAAATATAATATAGAGGCAGCTGGAACGATAGCATAGGGCGTTTGCCTTGCATGTGGCAGACCTGGGACGGATCTGGGTTCAATCCCCAGCATCCCATATGGTTCCCTGAGCCTTTCAGAAGTGATATCCTGAGTGCAGAGCCAGGAGTGACTCCTGAGCACCTTCGGGTGTGGCCCCAAAACAAAATAATGGGAATCTTGTTTCTACACATATCTAATTTTTCCTGCTACTTTAGTAATCTGCCCGAAGGTGCGGCCCCAAAACAAAATAATGGGAATCTTGTTTCTACACATATCTAATTTTTCCTGCTACTTTAGTAATCTGCCACTTTTCCCCCTCAATTAACCTCATCTTATGATTCTCTTTATGGAGGACAGTGAGTATTTGAGGATGGTTTCATCCAAGAGATCTATTTGTTATCATTAAATTTTACTAAAATTTCACAACATTTCTCATATCATAAAAAAAATGTCACTATTTTGCCTTCTCCTGAAAATCTTTTCTGTGAGAGCAAATTGATGGGCCCAAATGCTTGTGGAGAGGTGAGGTTGACTTTCCTTTTTTGCAAAGAGTGACTCTGGCTTGCAGTGTGTTCATGAGACATTGGGTAGCCAGGATTATCTCTCAAGTTATTCATGTTGTGTGGATCTGGGGTTTATCTTGACTGCCTCTTCATAGGGATGGCAGATTTGGGGTTCCATGGCATGGTCACTTTACCACCTTATCCAAGCCAGGCATTTTTGCCAATGCCATTCTCCTTCATAAATATGGTATGTGTTTCCTGGAATCCTTTTCCACCTTATAAATTTGACCTCTCACTACTTCTGGGGACCACCAGACCTAGAGTCCTTTCCTGAAAGCTTCTCTCCAGTTCATGGGTTGATGTCCTTCCCATGAAGGCTTTTTCATTGCCAATAAATTCCTACAAAGGCTCACAAGTAAATAAATAACATAGCCTACAAACAAGTAAACAGTTTAACAGGTGCACAATGGAACTGGGATTAGTAGGACACAATGAGGAAATTGAGTTTTATTTATATGAATAAAGACATGTGATTCAAATTGAATAGATAGATGATCAGCATAAAGGAATGCAGGAGAGCAAGAAGGCAAAAGGCAAAAGGATAAAGAAAACAACATTCCAAAGTGATGTAGCATTGGTATTGAAGAGCTAACCTTATTCAGGCCTGGCTCAGGCATGATTCACTGAGGGAATGTGGTAGAGAATCATACAGGAAAAATGGAGAAAGACATCTCCTTGTTATATATATATATATATATATATATTTTTTTTTTTTTTTTTTTGCAACATGCATGTTTTTTTAGAGGGACCAAGAGGGTACTATTTTAAGATGGGTAGGACTGAGACAAATAGAATTAGTGGGCTGGTTCAAGTTTAAGGCTCAAAATACACATTCTGGCTTCACTAAGACACATATCACGTTTAAAATTGTGTGACTAGATGGAATATTTGCAAGAATTATAGGAAAAGAAGAGGTGAAGTTTTCAAACTGTATTCTGTGGGTCCATAGCTATCACTGATCCTACTGACATAGCACATATTAGCGATTGGCTTAGATTTCCTTTTTGTGTTTTACAGCCCTGGAGACCACTTTCTCATTGGGTCTTCACATGGTGGAGAGTGAATCTCATGGATTCTCATAAAGGGTCCATAATAAACTTACATAGCCTGACTATGTACCCCAACTATCATATCCTGGGGTTTTGGGGATGTACCTCATTGTTTTCAGGGAGACAGATGTTCAGTGACCTGGGGTATTTTGATTGAAGAGAAGCCAGAATAGTAGGAGTCAGATCCTTCGGGAAGTGTCATGCCACATTCTACTCCCCAAAGCCCTTTTAGTGATTTCTCAGAACACTTTGTATAAATTCAAAGATCCTCTAAGCCCAGAGTTTTGTAAAAGGGTACAACTGCCATTGCAGGAAATGTTACCGACATGCAGTGAAACAGATCTAAATAATATGTTGATGTCTTTGACACTGATTGGCTGTAGTGGCAGCCATTGTGACCAGAGTGGAACAGACAGGACAATATGGTTGCGTGAAAGAGGGGAGAAACTTGCTGTTTCAAGTGTGGCTGTCAGAGGCATTGGAGAAGATGGTAGTATCTGGGCAAAAATTGGATGGAGAAAAGAAGCTTTTAGACTGGAAAATGCTACCACACATTTGTATATAGAAGGTGTGTGTGGGCAGGGCTATATCAGCTTGCAAATCGAGACTAGAATTTGGCAGTAGGCAAAAGTAGTTACTGTGCCATTTGTGTTGGGGGTGGGTCTCAGAAAAAAAAAGCTGCACCCCGAGGGTTTGCCAACTGCCCTGTTTTACTTTTTTTATCCAGCAACCAGCTGCTAGAAGCAAGTGATAGGAAATGCCTGCTTACTTCCCACGTCTTCTCTCACTTGCAGTCTGCTGTTCTTTATCTCACTTTACTTCTCCAATTCTTATAAATCCAAGATTTTCTGAACACTATAATAAATTCCCAGAAAATGGCAGTTTACTTTCATGAAGTTGATGCAGTTTAGGGGAAAAATCTGCCCTGTTTTGTATCTACCAGGAAACAATTATAGTACCTATAGAGTCCAATGGTCCTCAAACTACGGCCTGCGGACCACATATTGTATTTATTCCCATTTTTTTTCTTCACTTCTAAATAAGATATATGCAATGTGCATAGAAATTAGTTCATAATTTTTGTTTTACTATAATCTGGCCCTCCAACAGTCTGAAGGACAGTGAACTGGCCCCCTGTTTAAAAAGTTTGAGGACCTAGACTTATACATAACCAGTTAGCCTTAGTTAAGTGGTTTGAGAGAACCACATGACTATTTAATAGCCCACTGCCCCAAAAGGTAATGAAGGAATACTAGGCAGTGTTTGCCATGTACTTATAGAGTGCTAGCTGTCCCATAAGCAACTACATGGGCTTACATGTAAATTTGATAGCAGTCCACTTTAACAGATATGACTTTTATCCCATTGAATGGATGGAAGTGTTTAGTAACTGAGTCAAGATAAAGTATTTGGGATGTTTGAGGGATGTGAAGATAAATAATTTTGACACAGAGTAAGTCTTGATCCCTAGGCCACCGTAAAAAAGGTGTTTCTGGAAGTTCTAATTGAGTTTCTATGCCCTATGTCAGAGCCTATCTCCTTGCCTCAAAATTCAGGATCACTTTGAGTGTAGCCTTGATAGGAGGTCACCACTTTTTTTGCTCAATACCTGTCCTGTAGAAATAGCAATAGCTCTGGTAGCCACCTTGATAATAGATGGTCTTTACTCATCAGTTATTTCATCTTAAGCGCTGTTAACCTCTTTATTTTCATCTTTCCTGTACCCCTGTATAGGTGTAGCATGATATCCTCATATCAAGTGAAGGCAATTGCAATTTACAGTAGCTGAGTAATTTGCTACCTTGCCCTTAAGTGCATGAGGCAGTATTTTTCCAAAGCCCAACTGTCCTAGTCAAGTCTTGAATAATTGTGCAGAATTATAATTGAGGGTTGCCACTTCTCCATTTTCTGTCTCTATTTGTCTTCTCAAAGACTTAACATCAATTTGGGAGCATCTAGTAGGTGGCATTTTGTTGATTCATAAATTTTTCAAAATTAGTTCATATTTAAACTACTTGTGAAATTTATTTTCATTTGGAAATTTTATTCTTGCTCAATTTTATCATCAATGGATTTTATATATTTTTTTCTTCTTTCCTTTATTGGTAATTGCCTTCTGAAGCATTCTTATGGTAATTTTTAGCTATCACTTTGTTTTGTGTTATGGTCAACACAGTAAACAGTAAAGATATAAATTAAAAAATAGGGGCCAGATTGAGCATAGTAGTAGGGAGTTTGCCTTGTATGCAGCTGATCTAGAACGAACATCGGTTTGATCCCCAGAGTCCTATATGGTTCCCCAAAGCCAGGGGTGATTTCTGAGCGGATAGCCAGGAGTAACCCCTGAGCATCACGAGAAGTGTCCCCCCGCCCCCCCCAAAAAAAACCAAGGCCAAGAGTTAGACTATGTAAAATTGTTTGAAACACTTCCTACTACCTAAGCTGTAAAATATTTTAGGTTCTAAGTTCTATTTTTTATTTATATGAAATCTTTATTTAAGCACTATGATTACAAACATGATTGTAGTTGTGTTTCAGTCATAAAAAGAACACTCCCCTTCACCAATACAACATTCCCACCACCAATGCCCCCCCTCCCCATTTCCCAAACACTGCATGCATTCAATACAGGCATTTTACTTCTTTCACTCATTAAGATAGTCATGATAGTCATGACTATCTTACTGTAGTTCTTTCATTAACTACACTCACCACTATTTGTGGTGAGCTTCAGATAGTGAGCCAGTCCTTATACCCCTTATCTTTATTGTCTCTGGGCATTATTAAAATAATGCCCTTAATTTTTCTTAAAACCCATAGATGAGTGAGACTATTCTGTGTCTATCTCTCTCTCCCTCTGACTAATTTCACTCAGCATAATAGATTCCATGTATATCCAAGGAAAAGGAAAATTTCATGACTTCATCTCTCCTGAAGGCTGCATAATAATCCATCGTGTATATGTACCACAGTTTCTTTAGCCATTCATCTGTTGAAAGGCAATCTTGGTTGTTTCCAGACTCTGGCTATTGTAAATAGTGCTGCAATGAATATAGGTGTGTGAAGGGATTTTTAAATTGTATTTTTTGTGTTTCTAGGGTATATCCCTACAAGTGGTATGGATATATCATATAGAAGCTCAATTTCCAGTTTTTTGAGGAATCTCCATATTGTTTTCCATTAAGGCTGAACTAGACGGCAATTCCCACCAGCAGTGAATAAGAGTTTCTTTCTCTCCCACATCGCCACCAGCACTGATAGTTCTCATTCTTTGTGATGTGTGCCAATCTTTGTGGTATGAGATGGTACCTCATAGTTGTTTTGATTTGCATCTCCCTGATGATTAGTGATATGGAGCATTTTTTCATGTGTCTTTTGGCCATTTGTATTTCTTCTTTGAGGAAGTATCTGTTCATTTTTTCTCCCTTTTTTTGATGGGTTATATGTTTTTTTATATTAAATTCTTTTAGTACCTTGTATATCCTTGATATTAGCCCTTTGTCTGATGGGTATTGGGTGAATAATTTCTTCCATTCTGTGGGTTGCCTTTAAATTAGTCACTATTTTCTTTATGGTGCAAAAGCTTCTCAACTTAATATATCCCCATCTGTTTATCTCTGCTTTCACTTGTTAGTAGAGTGCTGTTTCCTCCTTGAAGATGTCTTAGTATCAATGTCATAGAATATTTTACTACACGTGTTTCTGTATAACTTGTGGTTTCAGGCCTGTTATCAAGGTCTTTAATCCACTTGGATTAGACCTTTGTGAATGGTGTGAAATGGGTATCTGAGTTTCTGAGTTTTCTTTTTTGCAAGTTGTGCCAATACCATGGCGTTCTTTGCCCCTTTATCAAAGAATAGTTGATTGTATGTCTGGGGAAATTCTCTAAATACTCAAGTCTATTCCACAGATATGAGGATCTGTCTCTTTATCCCAGTATCATGGTGTTTTAATGACTTTTGATATGTAAAACAATTTAAAATTGGGGAAAATCACGCCTCCTATATTTCTTTTCCCAAGGATTGCTTTAGCTATTCGTGGGTGTTAATGTTCCAAATGAAATTGAGGAGGGTTTGATCCACTTTTTTGAACAATGGGTATCTTTAGAGGGATTGCATTAAATCTGTACAATGCAATTGCCATTAAAAAATTGTGACCAAAGTGAATTACAAATTTTTCATATTAATATTTTGGGTAATTAGTGACATTGAATCAGGGGTATTCCCACCACCAGTGTTGTCCTCCCTCCACCCCTGTTCCCAGCGTGCATCCCATATCCCTCCTTTGCCCCCGGGTTGCTAGCATAAGTGGCCCCCTCTGTGTCTAGCTGATTATAGATTGGATGTTGATTCTGTTGTCGTTGGCTTTGGATTTATTGTTTAAGTTTAAATAACTTTTATCTTTATTTAAATACTTTGATTACAAATATGATTGTACTTGGGTTTCAGTCATGTAAAGAACACCCCCCTTCACCAGTGCAAATTCGCATCACCAATATCCCGAATGTCCCTCCTTCCCACCACACCCACACCTGTACTCTAGAGAGGCTTTCTGTTTCCCTCAATCATTCATTATTGGTGTATAAAAATGCCATTGATTTTATGCATTAATTTTGTAGCCTGCCACATTGCTATATGCTTCTATTGTTTCTAGAATAATTTTTGGTAGCCTTTAGGGTATCCTAAGTATAGTATCATGTCATCTGCAAACAATGAGAGCTTGACTTCTTCCTTTTCTATCTGGATTCCCTTGTTATCTTTTTCTTGCCTAATTGCTATGGCAAGTAATTCCAGCACTCTGTTGAATAGGAGTGGTGAGAGAGAACAGCCTTGTCTTGTACCACAATTTAGTGGGAAGACTTTTAGTTTTTCTCCATTGAGGATAATATTTGTCATTGGCTTGTGGTAGCTGGCCTTAACTATATTGAGAAAGGCTCCTTTCATTCCCATCTTGCTGTGATTTTTTTTTTTATCGAGAATGGGTGTTTGACCTTATAAAATGCTTTTCTGCATTTATTCATATGATCATATGATTTTTATTTTTCTTGTTGTTGATGTTGTGTATTATGTTGATAGAGTTACGGATGTTAAAACATCCTTGCATTCCTGGGTTGAAGCCTGCTTGTTCGTGATGAATGACTTTCTTGATGAGGGATTGAATCCTGTTTGTCAGGATTTTTTGAGGATATTTGCATCTGTGTTAATCAGTGTTATTGGTCTGTAATTTTCTTTTTTGGCCGCATCTTTATCTGGTTTCGGTATCAAGGTGAAATTGGCTTCATAAAAGCTATTTGGAAGTGTTCCCATTTTTTAAATTTCATGAAAGAGACTGGCCTGGATTGGTAGTAGCTTCTCTTGAAATGTTTGAAAGAATTCATTAGTGAATTCATCTGGGCCTGGGCTTTAGTTTTTGGACAGACAGTTGATTACCATTTTAATTTCCTCAATAATGATGGAGTGTTTAGATATGCTACATCCTCCTCATTCAACCATGGAAGGTTTTAAAAGTCAAGAATTTATCCATTTCTTCCAGGTTCTCATGTTTAGTGTCATAGAGTTTCTCAAAGTAGTCTCTGCAATATCTTCCCCTTTTCATTTATAATATGGGTTAACAAGTTTCTCTCTCCCTCTTTCTTTGTGAGTTTTGTCAATGGTCTATTAATCTTGTTTATTTTTTAAAGAACCAACTTCTGCTTTTGCATTGTTTTTGGGGTTTCACTTCATTGATTTCTGCTCTAAGCTTTGTTATTTCCTTCTGTCTCCCTATTTTTGGTTCCTTTGGTTGATCATTTTCTAATTTTATAAACTGAATCATTAACTTATTGAGGTATGCCCCTTCTTTTTTCTGATGTGTGCTTGCAAAGCTATAAATTTTCCTCTCAGGATTGCTTTTGCTGTTCATAGATTCTGATAGTTTGTGTCTTCATTGCTATTTGTTTCCAAAAATTTTTTGATTTCCTCTTTACTTTTATTTCAGATCCACTGGTTGTTCAGTAGTAGGCTGTTTTACTTCTAGGTGTTAAATTTTTTCTTGTGTGTCCATTTGTAGTTCACAACCAATTTTAGAGCCTGTGGTCAGCAAAGGTATCCTGCAAAATTTCTATCCTCTTGATATTATGGAGGTATGTTTTATGTGCCAGCATGTATTCTATTCTGGAGTATGACCCATATAAATAGGAGACGATTGTATATCTCGGTTTCTAGGGATGGAGTGTGTGTGTGTGTGTGTGTGTGTGTGTGTGTGATTATCATGGGATTTATTCTCATCTTTTTATATATAAGTTTGGTGTGTCTGTTGGGTCTGTCTTGTCTTAAATAGACCTTTGAGTTTTTCTTTTAAGGCTGGTTTGGCATCTTTAAAGTTTCTGAGCTGTTGTTTATCCGTGAAACTATGGATCCTTCCTTCAAACCTGAACTTGATTTGGGCTGGGTGCAGTGTTCTAGGTGAAGCATCCATTTCATCCGGTCTTGTCACAATCTCCCACCACTATCTTTTGGCCTTGAGAGTTATTTGTGACATGTCTGCTGTAAATCTTAAGGATGCTCCTTTGAATGTAATTTCCATTTTTGATCATGCTGATTTTAGTATTCTATCTCTATCTGTGGGATTTTTCATTGTACCTAGGATGTCTTTTGGGGTGTTTTTCTTCAGGTGTCTTTTAGCTGGTACTCTTCAGGCATGCAGGATTGATTGCATGCAGTCCTAAGCTCTTGGGGTTTCTCTGTGATGATGTTTTTGACTGTTGATTATTCCTGGGGATCTCCTTCCTGGGCCTCTGGGACTCCAATGATTCTTGTTTTTTTTTTTTGTTGTTTTTTTTTGGGCAACACCCGGTAATGCTCAGGGGTTACTCCTGGCTATGTGCTCAGAAGTTGCTTCTGGCTTGGGGGAGCATATGGGACACTGGGGGATCGAACCGCGGTCCGTCCAAGGCTAGCGCAGGCAAGGCAGGCACCTTACCTTTTAGCGCCACCGCCCGGCCCCCCAATGATTCTTGTGTTGTTTCTTTTGAGTTTATAGTAGACTTCTATTTTCATTTGTTCACATTCCAGAGTACTTTTTAAATTGTTTGACCTTTTGCCTTAACGTTCTTTTCCAATCTCTTCTGCTGTATGGGGTTGTTCTGCATTTGATCTTTCAGTTCACTGATTCTGTACTTGGCTGCTGTTACCTGTTGGAGAGGCTTTTCATTAAAGTTTTCAGTTCAGCTACCTTGATTTTCAGATCTGTTATTTTGGTTTAGAGTTCTGATTTCTGACTTTGTGTTCTGTTTAGATAGAACTATGTTTTCTTTGATTTCCATGAGGATCATCTATATTTTTATGCTAAACTCCTTATCTGAGAGATTAATCGGATGGTTGGTATTTTTTGGGTCAACACAGCTATCATCTTCATTCTCTGCTTGGTATTTGACTGCGAGTTTTCCTCATTGTCATACTTGTAGTGTGATTTTTTTTTCTGCATTTAATGGTGAGGTTCATTAGTTAGAAAGAGTCACAGCCACGAAGCTAAGTGGAGTGGCCACGCTGTTCTTAGGCCTCTAGGAGACAATATTTTTGGGCTCTTACTTGGCCTCTCAGGAGAGCTTCAGCAGAGAGAAGAGGAGAAAAGAGGAGAGGAGAAAGGAGGGGAGGGGAGGGGAGGGAGAGAAAAGTGCAATGCAGACAGGTCCCCTCAGTCTCTCCCAGTCGCCAATCCTCTCAGGAGAGCTTCAGAAGAAAGAAGAGAAGAGAAACACAAAGCTGACAGGTCCTCTCTGTCTCTCCCAGTCTCCAATCTCACAGCAGGGCCTGACCCCTCCTGCCTGCCTTCACAGACAAAAGAGTCACCTCCAAGTCTGATTATTTTTTTTTAGTTCTACTCAATGTCATATGACTGTTTGGTCTTGGTACCATCCATCTTTTCCCCTCAATTTATCATGCCTTGCGTTGGCCTGCGTTGTTTCCCCATTGTCACATAAGTGTTTTGGATTTTTTTCAATGTGTAGTGGTCCTGTTAATTGGATAGAAGGTGTGGACAGGACTCATCACTTCTGACAAAGAAGAGCCCTTGAGGAACAGTGGCTGAGAGTATTAAAATCCCATGCTACAGGAGAGTAGAGAGAAGGCCCAAGACATCTGCCATGTTTCAGGTCACACAGCAGAAAACAGCTTCGCTGTCATTGAGTGGGACTGCTCACATATGATAAAGAACAGCCCTCTGGGAACAATGGTAGAGAGGATGCATTTGTTTGTTTTTATTGGGGAGGCCACACCTGGTCACAATCAGGGGTTACTCCTGGCTATGCACTCAGAAATTGCTCCTGGCTTGGGGGACCATAAGGAACGCTGGGAGATTGAACTACAGTTTCTCTTAGACTAGTGCGGACAAGGCAGACATCTTACCGCTTGCGCCACCGCTCCTGTCATACTAAAATTAGTTTTATTTACATAAAGTCTTTTTATTACATATAGTCTTTCTGTAGCATGAAGGTTGATAATAACTTCAAATTCAGGATGATAGGTGATGTTCTCCCTATTTTACAGTGTCATTTGACAATTACATTAGTAAGTAGTGACTAAAATCATTGGGAGGGGACAGATGAATAACACAACAGGAAAGGGCATTTGCCTATTACATGTCTGACCAGGGTTCAATCCCTGGCTTCCCCTATGCTCCTTCAGGAACTACCAGGGAGATGCTTGAGTACAGAGCCAGGAGTAATCCCTGAGTGCCAGGTGTGTCTCAACCCACTAAAAAAATCAATGGGGATGTTTAACTGAACAAACTGGTATAATGATGATTAAAATTTTGTAAAGAACATTATGAAACATCCAATGTTTACTGATATTTTTCTATTTAGAACTACTATTTTATATTCTATATTTTATGAGCATGTCATATGTGTTTGTCACCTAAAAATACCACTTATGTTTTTCACTTAGTTCCCTGTGATTTATTACCACAATTGCTAATTTTCTATTACCATAAAAAATAAGAACTCGGGATTTCTTTAAGATGCTCTTGATATTTCAAAAATTTCCTATGTTGCCAATAACTAAAACCTCCTATTTATTAGAGATGCATATTATTTAGAAATCAATTTATGAAAATTAAGATCACTTTATATTAGGAAATTTGGCTTCAAATGTCTTAGATAAACAGTATAAATGAACTGATTACATATAATTACTCAAATGTAAAGCCAAAAATCACAAAATTTTTTCTTCCTTTTCTATTTGTTTCTCCCATACTAATAGTGATAATATTAGTACTCAGTAATATTTTACAATTTTCATGACTATTTTTATTGATAAAATATTTACTATGGTGATATATTTTTGTTTTCTTGGGGGGGGGGTACACCCAATGACACTCAAGGATTATTCCTGGCTCTGCGCTCAGAAATCACTACTAGCATGTGGGACCTTATGGGATGTCAGGGGATCAAACCGAGGTCCATTCTAGGTTAGCGCATGCAAGGCAAACGTCCTACCACTTGAGCCACTGCTCTTGCCCTACTATGGTGATTTGAATAAGACCAGAAAATTGGATTTATATATCCACAGTTCTTCATGCTAAATCTAAATAGTGGTCAACTGCTTAAAATATTTTAATAGAAAACAAATGATAGTTATAAGCTATTACTTTTTAATAGTTTTTAAACAGTGATAAAAAGCGAAAAACAAAATCAGATACATCATAAACATTTTTATTTATAGTTACAAAAAGTAAGAAGGTCATCTAGGATTTGTGCTAAGTGCAAAGGCACAAGGCTATACGGCTTCATGCTGCAGAGGTCCAAAGCTGCCACGGCCTGGTACTGCTTGCAGGGGCCCTTGGGGCCTAACTGCTGGATGAGTCCTCATGCCAACCCAGGGATGCTACATGTTGTGGCCACCCACCCAGAATTGAGAGAGAGAGAGAGAGAGAGAGAGAGAGAGAGAGAGAGAGAGAGAGAGAGAGAGAGAGAGAGAGAGAGAGAGAGAGAGAGAGAGAGAGAGAGAGAAGAGAGAAGAGAGAAGTAGAAATCAAATAATCAAGTATTCTATTTATTTCTCCTGGAGTCTCAGGTTTGCAGCCTCTGCCTAAGGATTTCTGAGAGAGGGAGAGATAGAAGGAAATTCACTGGCCTGAGATGGAAGGTTGAGGGATGGAGGGAGGCCCAACACTCCAGGACATTGAAACTATCATCTTCAAGGAAGAAACAGCAATCTCCAAACAAGTGGAAGCAGAGATACACAAATGGGACTATATGAAGCTGAGAAGCTTCTGCACCTCAAAGGAAATAATGCCTAGTATACAAAAGCACCCACAGATTAGGAGAAGCTATTTACCCAGTACCCATAAGATAAGGGGCTAATATCTAAGATAAACAAGTTACTAACAGAACTGAACAATAAAAAAATATAACCCCATCAAAAAATGGGGAGAAGAAATGAACAGACACTTTGTCAAAGAAGAAATTCAAATGGCCAAAAGGCACATGAAAAAAATGCTCCACATCAAAATCAGGGAGATGCAAATCAAAACAACAATGAGGTACCATCTCACACCACAGAGACTGGCACACATCACAAAGAACAAGAACAATCAGTTCTGGAGGCGATTTGGGGAGAAAGGAACTCTCATTCACTGCTGGTGGAAATGCCATCTAGTCCAGCCCTTATGGAAAACAATCCAGAGATTCCTCAAAAAACTGTAAATTGAGCTCCTATATGATCTATTCATACCACTTGTAGGGATATACCCTAGAAACACAAGAATACAATTCAAAAATCCCTTCCTCACACTTATATTTATCACAGCACTTTTTACAATAGCCAGATTTTGGAAACAACCAAGAAGCCCTTCAACAGATGAATAGCTAAAGAAACTGTGGTACATATACCCAATGGGCTATTAGGCAGATGTCAGAAGAGATTAAATCATGAAATTTTCCTATACATGGATGTACATGGAATCTATAATGCTGAGTGAAATTAGTCAGAGGGAGAGAAAGAGACACACAGAATAGTCTCACTCATCTATGGGTGTTAAGAAAAATTAAAGACATTGAAATAATTCCCAGAGATGAGGGCCAGAAGGACCAGCTCAAGATATGAAGCTCACCACAAAGAATGGTGAGTGCAGTTAGAGAAATAACTACACTGAGAACTATCATAACAATGTCGTGAATGAGGGATGTAAAAAACCTGTCTCGAATACAGGCAGGGAGTGGGGAGGGAAGAGATGAAGGGATTGGTGATGGGAAGGTTGCACAGTGAAGGGGGGGTGTTCTTGTTATGACTGACACCCAACTACAATTACGTTTGTAATCACTGTGTTTAAATAAAGAAATTATAAAAAAAAAAAGAGAAAGGAAAAGGGTTAGATAGAAAGCAAGCAGCATCTTGCCAATGCTTTTTTTCCATCCTCCCATGAGCTGGCAGATGCTACTCTGGTCACTATCCTGGGACCCTTGCAAAGGTCCAAGTTTTTCTTTTTTATACCTGGCATGACAAGTAAGCATGTCTAAGGGGCGTGTCCAAGGGGCATGTCCAAGTCCAAATACTATACATCAACAGCTGATCATTTATGGGAGTTCTTAACCCTATAGCACTAGAGTTTATAGTATTTGCTAGAGTAAATGCTACTTTTTGATACAACATAAAATAAAACATTAAAGATAAATTTCTGAGTTGTAACTGTAGAAATCAGAGCTCTATAGAGCTCTGAGAAGACTAGTATGTGACAATAATGGAATGTTTCATACTGTGTGTTTCCACTTAGTATTGAAATTTTAAGAACAATGGTCTATAAAATGTTATGGGACAGGCCCACAAGAGAATGATGCTTACATTCTGAACATTATTATCCCCTATTTTCTTTCCATTGTGACCTCTTTTTCACAGCGTATTTATAACCTCTAAATAAGTACTGATTTTGCCAGTCCTATAGAAACAAATTAAACTTGTTAGAATTTGTCAGGCTCTCCTTCTAGACACCGAATTGGAAATATTTCCATGATGCATGACATCTACTCTCACCAGCTTTGTAGAATATGGATGAACAGAAATTTTAGACTAATTCAAAAACCAAGTTAGAAGTACTGTGCTTTCTAATAATGTCATGGAAAAAATCTTATAAGATGGGTGACAAATGGTAATATTATTCAGGTATGAGAAATTGTTGAGTAAAAAAAAACCAATGATTTAGCAGTTATTGATATGTGTGATTTTTTTTTGACTATGACCCTAATCGTAGTTGAGACCATTCAAATGGCTCACAGAGTGGTGTTCAAGGATTAAATGATGAAGATCACCAGGTACAGGGAAGCTGGACAATGAGTCCTTCGGAAGAAACCTAAGGAAACCGGGCTGTAAGATTGGCAGTATGACTAGGAGAAAGTTTGATGTTTGAGGAAAAGTTTTAGAAATGAATTTTTCAAGCAGTGAGCAATCAACTACATTAAAATAACATTGACATTCAATAATATGATTTTCTTTGACAACATTTCTGGGGGCATCAAACCAGCAGTGCTCAGGGGTTACTCCTGGTTCCATGCTCAGAAATCGCTCCTGGCAGGCTCAGGGGACCATATGGGATGCTGGGATTCGAACCACTCTCCTTCTGCATGCAAGGCAAATGCCTAGCCTCCATGCTATCTCTCCAGCTCCTTTCAGAACATTTTTAACATCAGATATTATCATGACAAGATTCACTATAATTGCAGAAGCTGAGATAATTAAGAAACCAAAGATTAATAAAAATAGGGCAAGAGAAAAAGAATTTTACTAATAGAAGATGAAATAAAAGGTGAAGGTGAGGAGTACCTAGAGGCTAATTCAGGGCCAAGGGTTATATATTCAGATACAATTATTAATATTGTTGAATGTAATAAAACAAGATAAAAGCATGTGCAAAAATTCACTGACTTAAACATTTGTAGAATTATACTTAAATTTAATAGCAATTATGAAAGGTGATTATCTGTTTTAGGGAACAGATAATAAGTTTTAGGTTTATATATTTACAAAAAACTTAGATAATTACTAAGAACAAAGTAATCTTTCATTAAAAATTCTTGCATAAAATGTTCAAGATAAAAGTTGATAAACCTTTTAATTTAGAACAAAATATTTCTGCAAAAACCCCTTATCTACTCTGAAGAACCATTTTAAAAGAAGGAAGAAATGAAATCTTTATGTCAATTCGGGTTTTTTATGAGGAGATACAGTGCTGGGGATCAAACTGGGGTTAACTATATACAAAGCAAACATTAAGAGTAATACAATACGGCGCCGGAGAGATAGCATGAAAGTAGTGTGTTTGCCTTGCATGAGGACAGTAGTTCGAATCCCATCATCCCATATGGTCCCCGAGCCTGCCAGGAGCTATTTCTGACCGTTAAGCCAGGAGTAATCCCTGAGTGCTGCTGGGTGTGACACCCCCGCAAAAAAAGAGTACTATAATACAAGCTGTTATTGTATTAACTATGACTCCAAAATTTTCTTAATAACAGACTTACCTTGGCTTGCTGAAATCAGAAACTCTCAGAATTAGCTACAAGGTTTGACTTTTTTGGCCATCTTTATATTCCTCTCCTGGAAGCATAAAGCATAGTTGCATTTTTTTTTGGGGGGGGGGCCCACACCAGGTCACGCTCAGGTTACTTCTGGCTATGTGGTCAGAAATTGCTCCTGGCTTGGGGGACCATATGAGATGCTGGGAGATTAAACCGCTGTCCATCTAAGTCTAGTGTGGGTAAGGCATATACCTTACCACTTGCGCCACCACTCTGGCCCTATAGTTGCATTTTATGTATATATTTTAAGTTGCTTATTTTAAAATGCTATATAATTTTAAATTAACTGGCATAGACTTATTCTTTTTCCATTATATTATTTTCCAAACATCACATGTATGTTTGTTTAAAAAGTAATGCAGGATGCTTTTCTAATTGATCATTCTGGTTTGAATTGAAATAGTCCCTTCATATAGCCATTCAGTCTTATTTCTTGAGTGACTTATGGTACAAAGACAGCAGTGAAAATTGAGTAGTAAATTCAAGAAAGTATAAACTTGAGAAATTGTTCTGAGTAATGGGGAAGGTAGACAGTATGAAAATATTTGGAACACACTGGAAGTTTTACTTTTGAATTTTTTTTTCATTTTTAGAAAGGTTAATGCTTTCCCTAAAATGTGAAAATTATCTTCATTTAATATATATGAATTTGAATTCAATGGATTGAATCATATTATATAGATTATTTACCTAACATGGTTTATAAAGCTGTCCTGTACCTAATTTTAAATATATTACTTTGCTTTTCCATTTCTTTCTTTCTTTCTCAAAGTAATTGGATAATTTTCCTACTCTGAGATGAGAGTTGTTGCATGGGAAAATTGTAGTTAGATCACATAATTATATTGTTAAATCCTTTTTTTTTTTGGCCATACCTGGTGATGCTCAGGGGTTACTCCTGGTTATGCTCTCAGAAATTGCTCCTGACTTGGGGAATCATATGGGTTGCTGGGGGATCAAACCACAGTTCGTCCTAGGCTAGTGCACTCAAGGTAGGCTAGTGCACTCAAGGTAGACAGACATCTTACTGCCTGCGCCACCACTCTGGCCCTTAAATACATTTTAAAATAATAATGTAGCATACCATTTTGTCATATATTATTGCATAAATAATTTTAATCAAAATATTTAAGGTCTTTATTTTTTTTCTAGTTTATTGTTCTGTGGAAAAGCAGGAGCCCCTATCTAGAATATAAGTAAAATTAAAAGAAGAAAAGAAAAATGGGGAGAGGGGCAGGTGTGGCTTTTTTTTTTTTTTTTTGCATAGGCACATCAAATATTGGGGAAATTAGAAGAAAAATTCCTTTGGACTAAGAGACAGGATGTCTCTGCCCATTAAGCATACTGTTAGATGACCAACTATAGGCTCTGGGCATATTGGTTGTCCAACCCCAATTTCTCTTCTTATGGTCCCAGAAAAAATTCTGCTCAATCTCAGTTGACAAAATCAGACTTCTGTAGCTAGAGGTCTTCGTTTTTGTACAGGGCCTAGGATGAAGACTAGGATAAAGTCTTTCTTGTGGTCCCAGGAAAAGTTCTGCTTAGTCACGGTTGTTGTAGACAGTCTTTTGTAAATAGAGATATTGGTTTTTGTACAGATCCTAAAGCAGAGCATCTTCTGGTTTCATCTCACTATTGGGTGGTAGGGTAGGGCAACTTGCTCTTAGATCAAGTTGTTGCTATTTCTTCATCATCAGTGTATCTAATGGGCCTACCCTAGAGCAGGTTGGTGCCAGGGCAGCATTCTGGCCTCCCCCAGGGGAAGTTTGAATCCTGTTGCTGGTGTCGTAATCTGTGCTGGTACCTATATTGGGATCTGAAGTTCAGAGTTGGATAATCGATGTTTGATCCATTGAGGTCCAAGTCAAATTCTTATCCCTATTAGATAACAACTTTTTCTATAAGTAAGATTTCCCCCTTTTAGTGTGCTATGCAAAACAAAACAATGACACTTGATACTCCTGGTGCATATGTGGGTAAAAACAACAAGCTAAACAATCTATATAACCTGATTGTAACTTGAGCTCATAACCCAAAGGAGACTTTTCTATAAGAATTTCCTACTAAGCAGATTCAAAGCAGGGGTGGGGGAAGCTACCTATACATGTGGAAAATAGATGCTAAGATTATCACTTTTAAGGAAATGCATCTACAGAAACATACAAAAGAAATATAGAAATCCCCTTTAAGTCTTTTGAGATAGTTGGGGGGTGTAGAATCTAGAGCACAGTTTCATCCTGCCACATCGTCTTGTGGATTCAGAGAAACGGATCACAGATGTTGAGCATCAGGTAGTGTCTTTGAGCTGAGAGTCTCTCGGGAGCTGAATCTTCTAGCAAGCAACAGTTTACAATGGGGAGAGGTGGGAGAAAAAGGGCCACATGGAGTGGGTCTGCAGAAGCAGTGTCTGCAGACTCTTTCTGGGCATGACATAATGGGCCCAGAAGGTGTCCTGTCACTTTGGAAGTCAGCTTGGAGCTTGCTGTGGTAGGTTGAAGTTTCTGATCCCTGGGGAATTAATAACTGAGGGTGAAGAGGTTTAAATAGGGGAAGATCAAGGATCAGAGTTGAGGGGGTGAGAGGATAGAAGAGGATTTCTAATGTGCTAGACAGAGGGTGGGATGGAAGAATGTCATATAATAGGAACTATATACAATATAGGCAGGGTTTATATACAATATAGATTAAATAAGCATAGAGAATTCCAACATGTACACACTCACACACATACATATAGACAGACAGCAGAGATCTATTCGTAGGTTACAGTTAAAGAACTGACCCTAATGGAATGGGTCAGATCTCTAAAAGAAAAAATTGAGGCTAGCACGTGGGGGGCAGTGGGAGTTTTTTAGTATCTAGGCAATTCGCCAATGGTGGGGATAAATTTTGCTAGATAAATGCTTCCGGGGTTAGATTATACATAGAGCATTCTTTAGAACAATCATAATTTTCCAATCAAGGGTACTTAGCAATATGTTAGTGGGCTCTGTAAGAGGAGTCTACCCGATGGCATATCATTTCCCATGTCTTGAGCATCCAGATTCCTTTCCTGAAAGATTACTAACAATTTGGACCTGTGGTCTAATAGTTAGTTTGCTTGGTTTAAAATAGCAAAAACAAAATAAAATTGTAAAAGATATAGTCAACGAAAGGGGCCTGTAACAAAAAGTCTAAGGTGTGCAGTTGCCTATTTCAATGGTCTCTGTGGACATAAGTATTAGATCATGAGAGTAGGCATAATCAAATGGAATATGGGTATATTTATATTATAAGTATCCATTTCCTTATAATTACTTTAATAAAAATTTCATGATAATACCTAAATTGTTTCAAACAAATATAAACTTTAAAGGAACAAAGAGTGTAAGTATTATGAACAACGACAATGACAAAAATAGGTGGAAACCATTTTGAACTAACAAACTCCAAGAGATGTGTCTTGTTATTGGTGACATTAAATAATAATAAAAAAAGTCCACTATAACAACAACAAAACAACATGACAAAAATAGGTCTAGAGATATTTTACAGAAGATTCCCAAAGCACTGCCAGGGATTACTCATGAGCACAGAGCTAGGGAAATGCCCTGAGGGTTTTGGGGGCCAGGTATGGCCCAAAATCAAAAAAGAAAAAGAAGCCTATAAAATATGATGTGATCTGGGGACTAGAACATGGTACAATGGCTAGTGCATTTGCTAGCCAAATGCAATTGCTTCCAATCCAGAGCTGTGTTATAATCTTGCTACCACAGGTACCTTGTAGCCTTGAAGCTTGTTGGGTGTGGCTCTGATGACCCCAACACCGCAGAACCCATACAGCACTCCATCCTTGTGCCCTTGTATTGTACTGCTTACCATGTTGGCACAATTACCCATGGACACTCCACACCTATTAAGCTTTTCCAAGCAACCTGGAACCCCCTAAAAACAGGGTTATCTCATCTCAGTACCCATCAAATAAGGGACTAATATCCAAAATATACAAGCCACTGACAGAACTTTACAAGAAAAAAAATCTAATCCCATTAAAAATTGGACAGAATAAATGAACACTTTGTCAAAGAAAAATACAAATGGCCTAAAGACACATGAAAAAATGCTCCACATCACTAATCATCAGGGAGAAGCAAATCAAAACAACTATGTGGTACCATCTCATGCCACAGAGATTTGTACACATCACAAAGAATGAGATGAAGTGATAGCAGGTATGTGGAGGGAAAGGAACTCTTATTCACTGCTGGTGGGAATGCCATCTAGTCTAGTCTAACTTTTAGGGAAAACGATATGGAGATTACTAAGAAAAACCCTGGAAATTGAGCTCCCATATGATCCAGCTATACCACTCCTAGGGATATCCTAGGAACACAAAAATACAATTCAAAAATCCTTTCATCACACCTATATTCATTGCAGAGTTATTTACAATAGCCAGACTCTGAAAACAACCAAGATGCCCTTCAACAGAAAGAAACTGTGGTATATATGCAATAGAATATAATGCAGTCATCAGGAGAGATGAAGTCATGAAATTTTCCTATACATGGTTGTACATGGAATCTTTTATGCTGAGTGAGATAATTCAGAGGGAGAGAGATAGACACAGAAATTTCACTCATCTATGGGTTTAAAAAAAAAGTAAAGACATTATTGTAATAATTATTGTAATAATTATTACATTATTGTAATAATCCCAGATACAATAGAGTTAAGGGCCAGAAGAACTGGCTCACTATATGCAGCTCACCATAAAGAGTGGTGAATGATGATAGGGAAATAACTACACTAACGGCTAACATGACAATGTTAATGAATAAGAGTAGAATGCCTGTTTTGAATATAGGCAGGGGATGGAGAGGAGGGAGATCAGGGGCTTTGGTGGTGGGAATGTTGCATTGGTGAAGGGGGTGGGGGTTCTGTTTATGACTGTAACCCTACTACAATCATGCTTGTAATTATGGTGCTTAAATAAAGATTTATAAATAAAAATATGGTGATCTGTTAATTTGTTTATGTATTTGCTTGATAAGAAAATACTTTTAAGGTTTTGAAATTCAAATATGCATGATTAATACAAAAAGATGCAAATCTATATGAAGCCTTGCTTTTTACTGTCACATTACCTCCTGTCTAAATTATACCACCATGTCCTTCATGAGTGAATTAAAAGGATAAAATGGTTACAGCCTCCACAGCTGTTTGGATTGATTTCTCTTTCTCCACCATATCAGTATGTAATAAAAATGCAAAATCAAACATCTATCATATCTGGGTGTATACCTGATGGCATCAACCATCTTTTTGTCTTCGGAAATGAAACATGAATCCCATGTCCCTGAGCCCTGCATCACCAGGAGTGGTCCCTATAAGTGAAAGTAAAACATCCAAAGAATATAGCCATGGCATTACTGTTACTAGCACTGCTGGTTTGTACTGCTGCCTGACCCTTACTTGCAGGGAAGACAGGTCATATTACTTGTTTTATATGAGACACTGAAGAACAAAAATCTTGAGTAACTAGACAAATTTTGCTATTGAGTCAGTTATAAATTGTAAATTTGAAGCTCAGTATCTAGGCTTTAGTGCTTACAGTTTTAATAACCCTATATAACCTTACTCATGCATACACAAACTAAATTATGTCCTCTAAAGATGCTGTTTATTGAAATTAACTTGGCAACCTTGTTGATTTTCTGATTGCAAAATTCTCGATTACTTCTCATTTGGGGAGCTTGCCTGTGCAGACAATTATATAAGAGCCCTGGGAATTAGGAATGAGGTCATAGAGTTGTCAAAGGAACCTGGAGTTGAGGAAGACAAATGCAAAACCATTTAGAAGAAGCAGAAATCGATTGATGTGGTTTGGTGTTCATTTGAACAGAAGTACATACTTTAAAGGAAAATATATGTATAATGTGTATTTCTCAGCTGGTGTGTGTATTCAGAGCAAAGCTGGCCAAATATAAAGTTTTGTAGAGAAATTTTTAATATGGAGGTTTAAGACCACATTATTTATTTTTATTATCTCCTCAAAATGATGTTTCTAAATTACCTTGTTTATTGCCTTAACATTAGAGAGAAGTTAATTAAACTGATAATCCTCTTATATTTAAATATTATTCAAATATATCTTTTAAAATCTTAGGCTAAATAATGAGTTCTGTATACTATGTGTGCTATATTTGTTAGTCAAATGTCACCCTCCTCTTTAAAAACACTTCTGGGTCAATATGACCAAGTCATTCATACATAATTGCTAAGAAATCGCTTTTTATCGATGGGATTACATATTTTTAAGGATGCTTACACTGCTTCAAAGTGTCAAAACTCAGCAGTATGCCTTACTAAAATAAATTATTTTTTAGACATTTGAGGATCCTTTATATAGATTTTCTGTTTCTCAAAAGGAAAGCAGGAGCTGGAGCCACTAAGAGACATTTTAGAGCCCTGTTTTACTATAGTTTACAAAAACATCTTAAGCAATATATAATATTTAGTAAGTATAAGTTTTTACTTCGTTTTTTTTGTTTGTTTGTTTTTGTAAATAGTGACTTGGAGGGGGCTATGGATTTGTCATCAGGAGTAACATGAAAGTGCATTGGAACTGTACAAAAAAATTTCAGTGTCCTATTGTGACTTCTAGTTATAATTGTTATTTATTATTTCAAAAGCAGAAGAGTATTTCTTGTGAGATAATATTGATATTTTTTCTTATAAAATAGCAAGGCAAAGTATATTTTTACATATCTAATAGATTCAATGTAGGTATTTTTCCTGAAAAATTTTAATAACTGATTTTTTTATTTTTGCTTTTTGGGCCCACACCTTGTTGACATTTGGGGGTTACTCCTGGCAATGTGCTCAGAAATCAAATGGCTCCTGGCTCAGGGAACCATATAGAAAGCCAATTTTTGTCCTGGATTGGCTGCATGTAAGGCAAATGTTCTACTGCTGTGCTATTGCTCTGGCCCCTAATATCTGATGCTTTGTTTTGATTTGAGAGCTATACCTGTTAGTAAGAGATTAAATACAGGTTAGTTTCATGTGAAACCAATCCTTTAGCACTTTACTATATCTCAATAGCTGCTGTTTTGGGGCCGGGCGGTGGCGCTAAAGGTAAGGTGCCTACCTTGCCTGCGCTAGCCTTGGACGGACCACGGTTCGATCCCCCGGTGTCCCATATGGTCCCCCAAGCCAGGAGCAACTTCTGAGCACATAGCCAGGAGTAACCCCTGAGCGTTACTGGGTGTGACCCCCCCCCCAAAAAAATAAAAACCAATAGCTGCTGTTTTATATTTTTAATTTTTTCAGATTCCCATTTCTCACCTTGGCTCTTAAGACCCAAACTGAACATACTTTGTATGTCAAACATTTCTGAAATTGTGAACTATTTACTGAATTTGAAAATATTTCATCTGGTTTCTTGCCACTTTCTCATGATTATGTAAAAATTTTACATTAATTAAGACTTAAAATCTAGTAAGAGAGCCACCGCTTATTAGATGTATCCATGTCTATATTTTAAATAAAATGTGTTGTTTTCACTTTCTTTTTACAAGCAATTCTTCCTTGCATTTATTTATAAATAAGAATGAAACATAGCTTTAAGATACTACAATGGAATTTCAGATAATGACAACAGCAGAGAAGATGTATTTATTCTTTTCTTTTAAAAGATCACCTCAAACAGGATAATCTCCAGTTTTTTAAACCCTGCAATATTTTAGACAATGATTTACTGAGTCAAAACAAAAGCATGTTTTAAATCATACACTACTGCAAATTTCCACAGTAGTTTGTCATTTTTTTGTGTCAGAAGAACTCAAACATCATATAATTGAAGGTTGAAAATGTAAACTAAGTTGAGGGTAATTGGATCTCTGACACATTTTGGAGGGGCACATCTACTGATGCTTAAGGGCTATTCTCTGTTCTGTGCCCAAGGGTCACTTCTGAGTGGTTGGGGTTCCAGGGGCTGTATAGGCACGATCCTGACAAGAAAATGTTTTTTGGAGACCAGTTCTAATAAAAAAAAAAGTAAGAGAGCCAGGAGCCTTACAGACAACCTCTAGGCTGGGAAACAGATAGAAAGCTGAGATTGGGACCAAGATGAGGGGTCAGTCAGAGAGAGGACCAGAGGAAAGGGAAAATCAGGAGAAGCAACAGGGCAACAAAAATAGTGAGTGCAACCAACAGCTTTTCCAGTAGTATGGGAGCAACCTTCTAGCAAAGCTGTCTGAGTAAAGCAGCAGCACAGAACTTAAGCTGTATTTTACTCCCATCCCCTGCCCCACACAACTAACCCTAAATGACAGTTACAAGGGGTCTCTCCTAATTGATTTCTCAGCCCTGAAAGGGACAGACTCCTTTTATGGTTGTCCAGAGGCCATAGGAGTCTGTATAACCCAAGATTAGGGGACTATAGCAGATCTAAGATCAAAGAAGGAGGTGCTCCCATATTCCAATTAGCCCCTTGTTTCAAGGGTCTTAATTACAAGGACCTCTGAGTTCCCCAACAAGAATTGATGTGTAAATATCTCATCAATTCTCTTTATCTGAATTTTCAACCTTGATACCATCTTTGAAGTGTTGACACTTTCCTGTCAGTTGTTGACACATACTTTTGATAGGCTGAAAGGTGTTTCCTATGTGATATTGTATTAAGAGAAACAGAAATGTATGTAGGTTCATGTTATGAATTTTACCCCCAAAATGTTTCCTCTCGGGGCCAGAGTAGCTGCGCAAGTGGTACGGCATTTGCCTTGTACATGCTAAGCTAGGATGGACCCTGGTTCAATCCCCTGGCATCCCATGTGGTCCCCCAACCCAGGTGTGATTTCTGAGCGCATAACCAGAAATAACCCCTGAGTGTCACTAGTGTGGCCCAAAAAGAAAAATAAAAGGCAAAAAAAAAAAAAAAGATTCTCCTCTACAAATAAAAATTACTCCATTGTTTGGTAGTACAAATTTAAAAATTACATATTTAAGGTGTCAATGATGAAAGATTTCTAACAAAGCCAAGTATAATATTATGACATTGAGGAGATAAAGTATGAAAATTAGACTCTCAGTTTTATAGAAATACATGTTCAAGATTTATACCTAAAATTTATATTGAGCTTTTAAGATAGGTTTTAATATAGGTCTTTTTGTTGTTTTGTTTTGCTTTGCTGTGTAGCCATACACCCTCGTGCTCAGGACTTTATCCTGGTTCTGAGCTCAGGAATCACTCACTCCTCTTGAGATTTAAGGGATGAAATAGGGTGCCAGAGTTTGAACTCTGCATGCAAGGCAAGTACCCTACCTGCTTTACTATTGTATCTGCCCTTTAAGAGAGAAGTCTAACGGTATTTTAATCCATGTTCATAGACTATTTGTAGTTTTTATTCATCTCTGCCTAAGGACTATTTACTAGAGAATAATTGCTAATATTAATTGGTATCTACTATTAATAAATAAATTGATTAATATCATAATAAATATTCTAAGATCTTTCTAAGATAAACACAAGGTTATCGACTTATTTAATATGAGAAACAGAGCAATTTACCCAACATCTCACACTTAGATTGTGAAGTCACACTTGAACATGTGCTCTTTAAGATACTTATTCTGATCAGTAGTATTGCATTTGGCAGATTTGAGTTAGAATTAAGAGCTGCTGACTGTCACTCGGGCTGCTCTTGGAGCACTAACTTATTTGTGTTAGGAAGAATTTCTTTTATCATTATTGCCATCCATAGTAAGTTCAATTCTGCAGTAGCCTCAAAGATAGTAAGATCCTCACTGACTGTTTTTCACCATCCAAATATATATATATATATAGTTAGTGAAAATATATTTCATATAATATAATAATGAAAATATATTAATATAGGATAATACATATTTATGAGTGATTTCAAGTGCTGTTAGCTTCATGCATTCCCTGGAGGAGGAGTTATGTGATGTTAAATTCAACATTAAATTATCAAATTTATTAACATGTATTAGTCATGCTATTTAGTTATTAGTCATTAGTTTTTAATTATTCTGTGGCTACAGAGAGTAACACTGGGCTGAATTAGCCCTTAAATGATGACAAAGACAGAGTAGAGCTGGCCTTTTAAATGGAGTTATAGCTGCAATGAGTTGACTGGGAGATTCTGTGGAAGCAACAGCACAGCCATTTCCTTAGGCACAGGGCATAGGGATGTCTCCTGAGAGGAGGTGATTCTGGTGAGACTCACAAGGTGACTAAGGTTTAACTAAAGGGGTGGTGGCTTTCTATAGGCAGTAGGCAGAAGCTCAGATGCAGGAAAACATGTCACAAAAGTGAAGCAGGGTTTGCTATACTTGGACTATAAGATTCATTTAGGAAGGTGATACAAATGAAAGAAGAAAAAGTAAGCCAGAACTCTGAAATGAGAAACTCTACTTCCAAAGAGATTCATATTTTTTTCTTCTTGAAAGAATCCAGACCTTATAAAGAATTCTGTGAACAAAATTATCTTCTACTTATTTGAAATATATTAATAGGAAGCAGTGGTTCTCAAATATTAGTCTGTATTGGAATAGCTTATTTTTTAGAATAAACACGATTTTATTCATAAAAATGAAAAATAACTTAAAAATACAATGCACCATTTTTAACCACATTAAGACAATTGTGATATTAGAATCATGACTCATGGTCACAATGGTTCGCAAAAATATGTCCATTCTGAATTCAGCATCATGAATTATGATGTCACAGTCATGGCCTAGAATTGACATTGCTGACTTTAGAACATTGAATTGTGACCTAAGAAGCAAGAATTTTGTTGTCTAAATTTTTGAACAGACTAAAACAATTGTGATATCAGAATCATGATTCATAGTCACAAAAAAAAATACAATGCACCAATAGTTTTACATATCTGGCTTAAAAATACTAGAATATATTAAGTTAATATGTTTATCTTCAAGTTTTCTACAAACTCAACCTTTTTGGAATTGGTACCAACTTGTCCTAATTTATGTCCCATATTGAAGAATATAAAAATACATAGTTAAGAGGAACACTGAATTTTGAGGTTTTATTTTATTGTCTACAATATGTACATATCTAGAATCAAATATATACCCAGAGATGATATCCTGATCAGCAATGGTTTAATTTTAAAACTCATTTTAATCATTCACTTTGGAACATTATTTATTTTAAAATACATTTCGATATTCTTTCACTGTTCCTCATGATTTTTGTTTTAATAGATCAGATAAAAAATATTCCAAGAAGATGCAAGAAAGTGGTATCCGATGAAAGTTGAGATGTGCGAAAGTCCCACACCAGTTCCTCCTGGTAAAATAAAACCAGTTCTGAAAGCAAAGGCACAGCTTTTATGCCTGCATTCTAACTGTTCTTTTCCCATCCTGAAGAGTCCATTTTCTGGACTCTTCTTACCATATTTTTATGGATTCCAATAAGTTTTTAATTCTTTCATTTGTAGCCTTCTTTTGGAATAACTTATTATTATTAAATGTGGGATCTGATTTATGAACACCTGGAAAATTCTTGGGGGGCCAAAAACTAAAACATTGCATTTCAAACAAGTTTGCAGGAAACTATGGGGCTACTGATCCCAGGACACATTTCAGACATTATTATAGTTAAGGTAATGTGTTTACAATGGTGTTGATATACAGTCTTGGTGTATACACTTATCTTCCCTTACCATCGCCAAAGTGCTCAGATTATCCCTATTCATGCTCCATTGCCAGCTCTAATACATGACTTCCCTAGTGCAATGTTCTCATTGTACTCCAGTACCCAGAGTTTGCTATCAATTGATATTATCTATCCCTGTCTTTATTCCTCTAGACACACCAGATAAGTGAAATCATCTGGTCTTTGTCCTTTCTCTTATTTGTTTTGATTTCCACATGCTGCCCTTCATTTCAATTGGAGTTGCAGCAAACTGTACAGTTTCAACATTTTTGTAAAACTGCATAGTATTCTATTGTGTGTATGTACTAAAACTTCTTTATCTTTCTCGTTGGGCATTTGTACTAAGCATAGTAACGTTCTTAGATGTGAATATCTTTTTAGACTAGTGTTTTTGAGTTTTAAGGATAGATGCCCAGAAATAAAATTGTGGGTACTGAAGAGCTGTATTCTAATTTTATTCAAAATTATTTTCCATATTCTTTCTCATCTAGACTAACTAAGACAGTATATACCGTAAGCTGTGACTGAGAGTTGCTTTTATACATCTCCACCAACACTCACTATTTCTAGTATTTTGAATGTAAAGCAATAGAATATATGTGATATGATACCTCTTTATTGTTTTGGTTTATATTTCCCTGATAATAAAAGAGGATGAGAACTTCATATTATTTTTGATAACTAAAAAATTAAGCACTGTGAATTACAGAGTTGCAATATTGTTCATTATTAATTTTCAGTAATGCACTGTTTCATCATCAATCCTTTGACCAATGTTGATTTCCTTCAATTAATGTTCTCAGTTTCCTTCTGTCCTCCAACCTATCTCTAGAGCAAACAACCCCCCATTGTCCTAGTATTTTATTCTCCAATTTATCCTCACCCCACACCTCCAATCTAATAATAAGCATTCTACAGAAGACTGGTTCTACTATATTTCCTTGTGAAGTTTCTTTATATCAAACAGAAGAGAGATCATGCGGTGTCTGTCCCCACCCTTTGACTAATTTCACTCAATTTAATACTGTCCAAATCTTCCCAAAGAGCAGCAAATTGCAGGACTTTATTTTTTCTGCCAGGTAGTATTCCATTGTGTAGATATACCATAGTTTCTTTATCCATCAATTCTTGGCCACTAGGGTTAAGTCCAGATTTTGATTATTGTGAATAGTGCTGCAATAAACAGATGTCTCTTCTACCTTTGGGGTATAATCCAAAAGACTGGATTGATGGTTTGTTTGGAAACTCAATTGTTAGTTCTTTTTGAGTAATGATTGTATTGGCTTCCAAAAAAGGCTGAAGAGTCAATAATCCCACCAGGCATAAATGATGGTCCCTTTTTACCCTCATCTTCAACAACACAAATTGTCATTCTGTTCGATGAATGGCAAGAACTCTGGTGTGTGTTGGCATCTTACTGTTGTTTTGATTTGCACTTCCTTAATGGTTAGTGATTTCCTTTCCTTTCTTTTTTTGTTTGTTTTGTTTTGTTTTTGGGCAACACTTGGTGTTGCTCAGGGGTTACACCTGGCTGGCTTGGGGATGCTGGGGACAGAACCTGGATCTGCCATGTGAAAGGTAAAACATCCTACCTACTGTCTTAGCTCTTTCTCTCTCTCTCACTCTTGCTCTCTCATTATCTTTCTTTATTTCTTGATAGGATCTTTGGATTCTTTGATGTTGAGCTTTGTGAATGCTGTTTATGCTTTTGCTATTCAGTCTTTTATCTGATACTTTGTGTGCCAATATCTTCTTTCATTTGGTAGAGTATTTTTTAATTTTACCCAAGTACTTTCTCCCAGGCCACACTTTAGAACCACTTCCTTGAAGAGGGATTATATGAAGATGATACTGTAATAGGGACCCAAATAAAGTCAGTGATGGGAGTAGATAAAATGAATCTTTGAGATTTGGTGAATGAATAGCTATTAAAAAAAGAAAGACTGAGTAGGAATCAATGATTAATTTGGTATTTGTATTCCTCAGTGATGGAAGACTCTATTGACTTCAGGAAATCTAACATGGGTGACTGTTACTGGGGAATACATTTGATGAGAGGCAGATGGCAATAATATGACAGAAGAGGAGAGGTTATGATTTCTGATTTAGGCCAAATTGCATTTAAGATAATAAAGATGCATCATTGTATAAAGTTGGCAGAAAAGAGTTAAGTGATACTAAGTCAGAATCTAGTCAGGGGTCTCAAACTCTTGGCCTGCGGGCCTCAAACGGCCCTTCGTACAACATTTTGTGGCCCTGCCCGAGAGGAATCTTTTTGTTTTGTTTTGTTTTAGTTGTTCGGGTCACAAACCCCAATGTTCAAGGCTTACTACTGACTTTGCACTCAAGGATCACCCCAACTTTGCCTCCTGCAGCCCCCAGGTAAATTGAGTTTGAGACCCCTGAATATTTTCCCCTTTATAATCTCATCATAAAGAATGGATGGGTAAAAAGCAGGACTGAATGAATAAGTCAAAAGCAATTCTTACAATAGAATACTTGAGAACTTTAAATCTTGGAGTTTTCTTACAATATATGAGTCAATGTGATACTGATAGTATTGTCTTTTATAACTATAAATTTTATTTTCTAGGTTTGAATTTGGATACAAGTCTTTTGAAGTTATATATGTAGCAGATTTTAAAAATCTTGTTTTTTTTTTTTGTTTTTTTTTTTTTTTTTTTTTTTTTGCTAAACTCACTTCTGTATTTCATTCAATATTATTATTTTTACCACCAGAGAATACCAGCACTTACCTTTGGAAGTGTCTGCTTGCAAATTTGTTCCCTTCTTTTGAAAATATTGAATTAGCATGTTTTCTTCCAGGTATGATATGGTTAGAAGTCCTTCCTATTTGAGTGTATCTTCAAAATTGTTTTTAAAAGAAAAGGGTATTATCTCTGGATCAGTCTCTCTAAAGTTGAGCTCTTATTAACTATCTGACCTTTTTCAAAGCCCTGAAATTGTTAAGATCTCATTTTTATCATTTAAGAAATGATAGAAATAATAATAGTTACAAGAACTCTGATACTATTTAGTAAGGCTATGAAGCCTTACCTCTTTCCCAGTTTCTGATACAATATCTCCTCTATGGCTATTAAGTAAGAAGTCACCAAATGAAGTTGTTACTCAGTATGTATTCCAAGCAAATTTCCATGCTAATGACATGAAACATTAGAACTCACTTAAATGCTACAAGATTTAATCCTAAAACCTCTTATGTTTTTAATTTGTCAGCTATCTTTATTTTCTTTTACCCATGGTCATGTTCTTAGCAATGGCCTTGAAATAAGATAACATGTCCATAGAACATGTCTTGTGTTTTATTGTGGTTCCTTGTACTTCATTTGTCGATAACACATGCATATATATCACTTCACCTTTTTCTTGCTAAAGCCCACTAGACTCTCTTTCAAAGCTGTACCTTGACATTATCTTCATCATTTCGTGCAATTGTCCAACATGTGACTCAGACATAACAGATGGTTCCTCTTTGAAGGTACATTCCATATTGTTTAAGGAACAAAATTTAGTTTGTGCGGTAATCTACTCAAAGTCAATGTTTAGCTAATATTCTTTGAACAATAACATACTAGTGTGTAAGATGTTTGCTTTCCATTGGAAAGAAGCTTTAGAAAACTTGTTCATGTTTCTTGCTTCTTCTCTTACTTCTCTGCCTCCCAGAAAATTTATTCTTTAAAGTTACAAAGGAAACCCAAACAGCTTCTTCTGGTAGAGAAGGAAAAAGATATTTCATTAGCAGACTCAGTTTCATGACTTGGATGCCTTAAGTAGATGGTGTTCTGTGACAAAAAATAAACAAGATTCCATTATGATGTGAAAAACTGAATGATCAATGAAAATATATCTTATAACTCTTACTCATTCATAGTGTTGTGATGTTAGGAGATGTTAGGCTAAAAAAAACATTGTCAGTTTTCAGCTTATTTTATGTGAACTGTTTACTAATGCTAAGCACATCTGGCCTATAAGATTTTCAAGAAATGATGTACAGTGTTTAAGATAGCAAGCCTCTAATCTGAAATATGGATATTTCATGAGAAGAGTACTTTATATATTGCTCATTGTATCTTGAATCATGTCTTTAATCTTGCTTCTATGAACTTGAATACCTTTGAAAATAAAGGAAAGCATTGCCTCAATATAATACTGCAGAGTTGGATGCCTCTTCCTTCAGGATAATGCCTCATGAGTGATGGATGATGGGAGAAAATGCAAAGATCTCGAAGTTCTTCCCTCTGGAATTAAAGCTCCTCTCTGACAACCAGCTGTGTGACCTTTGGCAAATAGTTTATTAGTTTGTTCTTTCAGACATTCTATAAAAATTATTGTGCAAATTTTATTTCCTTGAACTATAGCCTCATCTTTTTGAATGCATACAAATATTTTCTACCATATTCCTTCAGCCAATCATTGTTTAAAAAGTATAGCTTGAGAACCTGCCACATGGACTGACGAGTTAAAGGCAAATAAGAGGGGTTTTCATCTTTCTAGATCTTAACATTGTTTTTTATCTCATTTATTTATACTGTGGGGAAATCCAGCTAGTAACTATTTTTTTATCAATCAATCAACCCACACATCCAGGAAGTATTTCTTTCTTAAATGCTGTGCTCAACTATTGAGTTTTCTAATTATTTTTATTGAAACTTTTACCGATTTATATAATTAGAGACAATGTTTTGATAGTTGAACATTTAAACTGAGGAATTAATAAAGTCAGTGATTAAATAGGAGAGTTGAGGGAAAGAGCTTTCCAAGGAACAGGAAACACATATGCAAAGGCTCTTATGTAGCAATCATATATGGACTTTTGTCAAAGATATGGTGCCATTGTCATAGAGTAATACCAAAGAGAGCAATGATGGCAACAAAATGAATCAGAAATACAAGAAAAATTTTATCACCATATGGTATTGCAGGATGCAATAGTGTGCTTGTAATCTTTCCAAAGATTTATGGTCATCATTAGAGGAGTCTTGGATAGAAAATTTAAGTAGAGCTTTTAGTGAGTATTTCTGACTATTGATAAGGATATATGGGGAGAAGCAGATAATGAATCATGCAGGAACAACAGAAGGATTTTTTTCCCTGTGGGACACATATTGTTACTATAGTTTGAGGAGTTTGACCTGCAAATAGTAAATATTTTAATTTGAGGAATATGTTTAAGATAATTAGCAGGACTGACTCATGAATGTGGGTATAGATAACTAGCTGAATGAGGATATTAGATGGAGGAATAGCTGTTTAGAAACCGAAATTGGAGGAGGAACCAAGATAGAATGAAATTTGATTTTATAAATTATTAAGTTGTAGATGGTTACAATAAGCAGAATTACATTGTGGGTTTCAGAGGATAAACTTAGGTAAATATATAAATTCCAAACTCGTTAGTATTTAAAGTTGTGTATTAAATAGTAGCATATGGAACAATATATTCTGAGTTGGTGATACTGCCCCAACCCTAAAACCTTGGGTAGTGGTTGTAACATTGGTTATAATTAGGGACCACTTTGTTTTGTCTTAAAGAAGTTATATTTCTGGGGTGCATGAGGGTGGGCCAAAAATACATATCATATAAAATGAGGCAGTAAGCCAGATTAGTTTGGAATCTCTAAAAGTAATTCTGTACTAAAAAGAAAAAAAAGTTTTAGGAAGATAGAGCGATCAGCTGAATCAGATATGAACTAAATATTAAGAAAAATTATTATGCTGCAATGATTAATGGATTTGATGAACTGGATGACAGATCTTCATAAGTTACAGAAATGTCATTGGAACAAATTGTATAAAAATTTAGGAGAGGAGGGATATTGTAAGACTTTTGTAAAATATATGACATTTTTAATTTGCACATATTCATATAAATTTTCTACCTCATCTAAAATATAAGATATTACATCAAATGTGTTATATTTAAAGATTACGAAACATAATGTTTTTATAAAATTATTGAAATTTAGGTAAGATAGATAGTTCAGAAGTATAGTAACTTGCTTTTCATATGCTTGACCCTGATTTGAACCTTGACACTGTATGGTTGCTAAGATACTACTAGGAGTGGTCCCTGAGCCTTGAATCAGGAGTACACCCTGAGTTCAGCTAGATACTGCCTAAAAACAAACAAAAATACTTACGTGTCTTCTGTCTCCTGTAATTCTCCTGAGGAGGCCAAGAAAGACCCAGCGAAAACTGTCTTCTAGAAGCTCCACAGCAGACAAGGGGGTTGGTGCCTGACACTTGCTGTATGCTGAGCCACAAGGAGAAAGCCTGAAAACATCTCTGCTGCCTCTGCACATTTACTCTTCTGTTTCCTGAAATTCTGAGGAGGCCAAGAAAGAACCAGTGAAAACTGTTTCCTAGAGGCTCCACAGCAGACAGGGGCTCCAGAAGTGCGTGACCACTCCAAATGCAGCCACACATTTTACTAGCTAATGAACCCCACCATAACACGTGGAAAAATCACACTACAAATGTGACTATGGGGAAACTACGTAGGCAAACACTATGCACAGAGAATGAAGATTATAGTTCTGATGACCCCCCAAATACCAACTACTTGATTAATCTCTCAGATAAGTTTAGAATAAAAATGTGGAATATCTTGATAGAAATTAAAAAAAAGCATAGATCAAGCTGAACAGAACACAAAAACTGAATTAGAAAACTCTAAACTGTAATAACAGGTTTGAAAAACATGGTAGCTGAACTGAAAACCTCAGTGGAAAACCTCTCCAACAGGGTAACAGTAGCAGAGGACAGAATCAGTGAACTGGAAGATTAAATGCAGAACTACTCCATACAGCAGAAGAGATTGGAAAATAATCTTAAGGTAAACTATCAGACAATGGAAAATGTACTCAAGGAATGTGAACAGATGAAAATAGAAGTCTTTAAGAAACTCAAAAGAAAGAACAAAAGAATCATTGGAGTCACAGAGGCCCAGGAGGAAGATCCCCAGGAAGAATCAACAGTCAAAGACATCATCACAAAGATACTTCAAGAGCTTAAGACTGCATGCAATCAAATCCTGCATGCCCAAAGAGTACCAGTTAAAAGAGACCCAAAGAAAAACACCCCAAGACACTTCCTAGTCACAATGATGAATCCCACAGATAGAGATAGAATACTGAAAGCAGAAATATAAAAAATGGAAATTACATTCAAAGGAGCATCTTTAAGATTTACAGCAGACATGTCACAAGAAACTCTCAAGTCCAGAAGACAGTAGTGGGATATTGTGACAAGACTGAATGAAATAGATGCATCACCTAGAATACTGCACCCAGCCTGACTCACGTTCAGCATTGAAGGAAGAATACATAGCTTCACAGATAAGCAACAGCTCAGAAACTTTACAGATGCAAAACCAGCCTTAAAAGAAAATCTGAAAAAAAAAACAAAAACAAAACTGAAAGGTCCACTTTAAGACAAGACAGACCAACAGACACACCAAACTTATACACAAAGATGACATTAAACCCCAGGACAATCATCTCTCTCAACAGCAATGGACTAAATGCACCACTTAAGAAGCACAATGTGGCAAAAAGAATCAAAAAGATGAAGCCAACCTTCTGCTGCCTACAAGAAACACACCTGAATAATCATAATATAGACTCAAACTCAAAGGCTGGAGGAAAATCATCCAAGCAAACAACAGCGTTAAAAAAGTGGAGTGGCTATATTGATATCAGACAACACAAATTTTAGTTTCAGAAAAGTAGTAAATGACAAAGATGGACACTTTGTACTAATCAAGGGATATGTGCAATTGGAAGAAATCACACTACTAAACATATTTGCAACAATGAGAGACCTGCAAAATATCTAATACAATTATTGACAAATTTTAAAGATATCAATAGTAACACAATAATTGTGGGAGACCTCAACACTGCCCTGCCACCACTTGATAGGTCAACCAGACTGAAACCCAACAAAAATATACTAGCCCTGAAAAGAGAAATGGAAGAAAGAGGCCTAGTAGATATATATATATATATATATATATATATATATATATATATATATATATATATATATATAGGGCACTACATCCCTTGAAACCTGTATACACATTCTTCTCCAATGTACATGGATGATTCTATAGGATAGACCACATGCTGGTACATAAAATATACCTCCATAAAATCAAGAGAATAGAAATTTTGCATACTACCCTAGCTGATCACAAAGCTCTGAAATTAGATGTGAACTACAAAAGGACACAGAGGAAAATTTTAATACCTGGAAATTAAACAGCCTACTACTGAACAACTAGTGGGTCCAAGATGAAATCAATGAGGAAATCAAAATGTTCCTATAAATAAATGATAATGAAGACACAGTCAGAATTTATGGGACACAGCAAAAGCGGTACCGAGAGGAAAATTTATAGCTTTGCAAGCACACACCAGGAAGGAAGAAGAGGCCTACATAAATAGCTTAATGAGGCAGCTTATAAACCTAGAAAATGATCAATAAAAGGAACTAAAAATAGGGAGACAGAAGGAAATAAAAAAGCTTAGAGCAGAAATCAATGAAGTGGAAACCTCCCCAAAATCCAAAAAAATTAATGAAAACCGTTTTTTTTTTTTATTTTTTGAAAAAATAAACAAGATTGAAAGACCACTGGCAAAAATCACAAAGAAAGAAAGGGAGAGAGAAACTTGATAACCCTTCTTAAAAATGAAAAGGGGGAGATTATTACAGATACTTCAGTGAGTCAAAGGGTAATCTAAGACTACTTTGAGAAAGCATAGAGCATGAACATGAGAACCTGGAAGAAATTGATAAGTTCTTGGACTGTTATAACCTTCCACTGTTGATTAAGGATGTAACATATCTAACCACCCCCATCACTATTGGGGAGATTAAAACAGTAATCATATATCTACCTAATAAAAAAAAAAACCTGGCCCAGATGGATTCAATAGTGAATTACTTCCAACTTTTCAAGAGGAACTACTACCAATCATTGCCAAGCTCTTTCATGAAGCTGAAAAAAACGTGAACACTTTCAAATAGTTTTTATAAAGCAACATCACCTTGATACCATAAAGGAAAATTACAGACCAATATCCCTGATGAACACATATGCAAAGATCCTCAACAAAATTCTGGCAAATAGGATCCAAGGCCTCATCAACAAGGTCATTTACTATGATCAAATAGGTTTCATCCCAGGAATGCAAGAATGGTTAAAATACATAAATCAATCAACATAATACACAATATAAACAACAAGAAAAATAAAAATTATATGATCAATCAATAGACACAGAGAAAACATTTGATACATTCCAACACCCATTCTTGATAAATCTCTTATCTGGATGAGGATGAAAGGAGCTTTTTCAAATATAGTTAAGGCCATCTACCACAAAACTATGGCAAATATTATCCTCAATGGAGAAAAACTTAAAGCCTTTCTTCTAAAACCTGGTACAAGAAAAGGCTGTTCTCTCTCACTATTCCTATCTAAAGTAGTACTGAAATTACTTGCTATAGTGATTAGCAAGAAAATGATATCAAGGGCATCCAGATAGAAAAGGAAGAAGTCAAGCTCTCATTGTTGGCAGATGAGATGATACTATACTTAGAAAATCCTAAAGACTCTACCGAAGAACTTCTAGAAACAATAGATTCATAGCAAAGTGGCAGGCTACAAAATTAACATGCAAAAAATCAATGGCCTTCTTAAACACCAACAATTAAAGAGAAGAAATGTACATTAAAAAGCCCGTTCCATTATTGTCACAAACACTCAAATATCTTGGATTCAACTTAACTAAGGATGTGAAGAATCTATACAAAGAAAACTACAAAACCCTGCTTCAAGAAATAAGAGAGGACACATGGAAATGGAAACACATACTCTGCTCATGGATTGCCAGGATTAACATCTTTAAAATGGCAACACTCCTCAAGGCATTGTACAGTATTAAGCAATCCCTCTAACGACATTCATGACATTCTTTAAAGAAGCGGATCAAACAATCCTAAAATTCATTTGGAACAATAAAAACCATGAATATTAAAGCTATTTGGGAAATGGAATATAGGAGGCATCACTTTCCTCAATTTTAAATTGTATTACAAAGCAATAATTAACAAAAAAGCATGGTGTTGGAATAAAGAAAAATCCTTAGATCAGTGGAATAGTCTTGAGTATTCAGAGAATGTTCCTCAGACATACAATCATTTTTATAAAGGGGCAACAAATCCTAAGTGGAGCAAGGAAAGCCTCTCCAGCTAGTGCTATTAGCACAACTGGTTAGCTACTTGCAAAAAAACAAACTCAGACCCCGGCTAAAACAGTTACGAAGGTAAAATCCAAATAGATTAAATACCTTGATATCAGACCTGAATCTATAAAGAACAACAAGTAGGTAAAATACTCCATGGCATTGGTACTAAAGGCATCTTTAATGAGGAAACAGCACTCTGCAAACAAGTAGAAGCACTACAAGAAAAAATTTCTACTCGTATCAAAAAATGGGGAGAAGAAATGAACAGACACTTCATTAAAGAAGAAATACAAATGGCCAAAGACACATGAAAAAAAAAGCTACATATCACAATCATCGGGGAGATGCAAATCAAAACAACAATGATGTACTATATGTCACCACATAGACTGGCACACATCACAAAAAACAAGAACGATCAGTGCTGACAGGATGTGGGGAGAAAGAAACTCTCATTCACAGCTGGTGGGAATGCCATCTAGTCTCAAAAAACTAGAAATTTAGGTCCCATATGATCCAGATATATAATTCATAGAGATATGCCTTAGAAACACAAAAATGCAATTCAAAAATCCCTTTCTCACACCTATATTCATTGCAGAGCTTTTTACAATAGCCAGACTATAGAAACCACCAAGATGCCCTTCAATAGATAAATGGCTAAAGAAACTGGTACATATACACAATGTAACATTATGCAGGTGTCAGGGGAGATGACACCTATATTCATTGAAGAGTTTTTACAACAGCCAGACTCTAGAAACAACCAAGAATGCCTTTCAATAGATAAATGACTAAAGAAACTGTGGTACATAGATGTTGCATGAAGTTGAGTCCACTGCTGATATATTCAGGGTCCCCAAATATCTCCCAAATTGAGAGACCAACTTCCATTCTCGGGGAGACCATGGCAATAATCGTCTGCAATAAATGATCCAAACAAAGAGTTTTGGGGGACAAAAGGTTTGGCCAAAAGAGCCTAATCCTTTCTGGTTCGATCTCTCTCCTCTCCTCTCCTGTCCTTATTTCTCCCCCCCCCCCCCCTTTATATCCTTTCTGTCCAACTGCCTCTCTCCAACTCCCTCTGACCAACTGCCTCTGTCCAACGGCCTCTGCCCAACTGTCTCCTTTGGCTTCCCCTCCAAGCTCCTTTATTTCTAAATACAAAATAAATACAAAATACTCTACACATAGAGACAATGGAATATTATGCAGCTGTCAGGGGAGATGAAGTCATGAAATTTTCCTATACATGGATGTACATGGAATCTATTATGCTGAGTGAAATAAGTCAGAAGGAGAGAGATAGACACAGAATAGTCTCACTCATCTCTGAGTTTTAAGAAAAATTAAAGTTATTATTTTATAATCCCAGAGACAGTAGAGTGAAGGGTCAGAAGGACTGCCCCACAATATGAAGTTTACCAGAAAGAGTGCTGTTAGAGAAATAACTACATTGACAACTAGCATGACAAAGTTAATGAATGAAAGAAGTAGAATGCCTGTTTCAAAAACAGGCGGGGTGTGAGGGAGGAGGGTGATTGGGGGCATTAATAGTGGGAATGCTGTACTGGTGAAGGGGGGATTCTGTTTATGACTGAAACTCAACTACAATCATACTTGGAACTATGGTGCTTAAATAAAGATTTTATAATAAAAAATACATATGGGAGATAAGAGTGGTACTACTGTGGGTAGGGTGTTTGCTTTGTATGTAGTCAGCCTGGATTTGATACCCCATACTACATATGGTCCCCTAAGCCCTACCAGGAATTGAGCACAGAGCCAGGAATAAACCTAAACACTGTTTGTCCCAACAATAAACATAAATATATTCATAGAAAGTAATAATGTAATAGTGGTTTGTCAGTGTTTATATTACATAAAGTGACTTTTAAGAAAAATGAAATTTTAAAACAATATTAAGTCTCAGTTTTAAGATTCTCTAGTTCTTACTGAATCTATAATTTCACAGTCAGTGAAAAATAATTTATTTTTTTATTATCAATGAATTAGCTACCCAAATTATTTTAATATCTTTTCCTTGACAGTAACTAGATATGCCTACTCTTCCGGAATAAAAATCAGATCCAAATGTTCTTCAGGAAGATAACAAATTACAACACCATTCCTTTTCTACCTCTATTAGAAGAAAGTAAGACTTAAAACATTTAAACTTAATTATTAGCACTGAAAATTTAAGCAGATTTATTCTGTAGCTCCTCTGTTCAAAATGTCTGTCAAGAGAAAAACGTTACCTCATGAAATGGTGTGTGTGTGTGTGTGTGTGTGTGTGTGTGTGTGTGTGTGTGTGTGTGTATTGGGGGTGTCTAAGGAAAGTCAATAATAATATCAGTACAGTCCACTTTTTTTTTCTATTTCAAAGCATTACACTGTCCTGAAATATCAGATTACTTAGAAAACAGTCACTGATCACCTCTTTCAGAATCCCAAATTCTTAATATTTTCAAAGGCCAGCCTGGGCTTAGAGAGATTTTATTTCCGGAACTGAGCTTTCCAATATTGAAAGGTACTTATTCCATATAGTCTTTTCCAAGAATTAGTCAATAACCTCCCTTTTTGTACTTTACACCTGGTCAGGCAAGTAAATCATGAAAAAGATTAACATATAGGTCTGCATAATTAATATCTCTAGTTGACTTTTTATTTGCAGATGTTGGTGATCCCTGTAATAGAGGCTCTGTCACACAAGTAGTTCATACACAGTCAGCTTTTGACCTAGATGGCTTGCCATGCTTCTGTAGAGTAGACTGGAAGGGAGAGAATAAGTCAAAATGAATTGAATATATTGCAATATTTGCAATATAAGCAACACAACTATAGTTTCCACTCTTTATATTCTTAGGGGGGGGGGGGGTCTGGGCTAAGGTAAGAAAAGTAGGAGCCAAGTGATGAACATGAACTCCCTGGATTGTATAAATTGCTAACCCTGAACTTTCTGGAACCTAAGTGTAATGTAGTTACTTGTCCAAATTTAAGGAGATTCTTGTTTGTCAGAATTATACATATATTGGATCTCTGCATATGATTTCTCACTCCACCCCTCACCAAATGAGTGCTCCCTTAAAGCTTTAACTTATCTGGCTATAATGATAATCTTTGTTTCTAGACTCACTGGACAATACTGAGTTAGACAGATCAGGTGCCAGACAACAAAAATATGAGTGGCTCTGCTCAAAAGGTTTCAGTTTTGTGGTGCAGTTAATACATTTTATGATCTGCAGATGGATCTGAATAGGGATGACTGATGTTTGAAATACATTTCTCATTGGTGGTAGTGTGGATTCCTTGCTTTGATTTTTGGGATGCTCACAGAACATCCCAGTAAATGTAAGACTTGATATACTTTAGTCACATCCATAGGATCTGAATATATGCAAGGTTAGGAGCTGAAGTCAAGGTGATACTGTCTCTATACACCTATTATTAAAATCACAGGTGTGTAGTCATACAATTTTGTCTTATAGACTCTTCTTAATTGCTATGTGATGAAAGAATATTTTGTTCTCCAGAGAAAAAGATACCATATAAGATGTTAAAAAGAGATATCATTGTATAAAACATTAAAAACATGTATTGGTATGTAGCAAATATTTGGTAATATGTATTTTATTAGCTATTCAGTATAATTATGTTAAATGATCAAATTACTTAAATGGTAATAATCAGTTTATTTTGAATGTTTAAATCAAGCAAATAACATCTTATTACATTAAATTAAACTTTCTAGGAAATCATGGTTTAGATGTACTTTTTCTGCTCTTATTAGTATTAAATGGAATTTGAATAACCAGATTGACAAATTTGTTAAGGATTTCAATTTTTTTGTAATAACGTATCTATAACTATCAAGAAGACTGACTCATTTTTAGTTATGTTTGAGATCCTCAAATGATTTGTGTATTTTCCTATTAACTTTACAACATAAATTCATTCATGCACACGTATGCTCATTATTCACACCTTAAGTATTCCCTTTTATAACAGTGATATATAAGACATGTCATCTTGGGTGCTTATCCAAGTTGAACACTTTTATTTTTTTCATCTGTACTCAAAATAGATCTTAAACTGAGAAAATGATTATGTTAGTACAGTGAGTTTATGTGTTTAGAATTCTGAGTTAATATATAACAATTCAATATGTTGCAATTCATAAGTATATATATTTAAAATTTTAAATTCATAAGTATATATTTTTCTATCTTCTTAAAAGTATTTTAATTTAATTTAAATACCATGGTTTACAAAATTGTTCATAATACAGTTGTTTCAGTCATTCGATATTCAGCATTGATCCACCTATATTGTGAACTTTCCTTCATAATTTTCCTCAGTTTCTCTCATATGTCCCAAAACAATGCACTGATCAGCTATAAAATTTATTTTATATTGTTAGTTATAAAACTGGTCAATGTTATCAAAAATGGTTAGATAAAAGAAAATTTGTAAATTTTTATATCTTACAATTGTGTTATTAAAGTCATTGAGTATTTACTGAACTGTTTGTTGTTAGTTGAGCCTTTTGTTTTATTAGTTTTATTTATTGAGCTTATTTGAAGTCTAAGCTATTTTCCCATCAAATTTGCTGTTTTCCTATTGGGTTGTCAATATTATGGAATTTGGAGGTGTTGTTTTAGATGCTTATGTAAGATAGAGGTACAAATACACAATTTTCAGATTGAAAACTTTTGTGTCTCTTTAGAGTCGAGCCAGGCAGCCTTCCTTTACCTCCATAATGTTGGAAGCCCCAGCATCCACACACCACACACCAACATCCCACAGCTAAAACCATGTAAACAATAGCCTACCTCACGGCATAATGACTAATATTAGAAGAAATGCAAGCTAAGTCGCATAAAACACATAGTTACATCAACCTTTGGGCTGAAAATTCTATTGCCCTTGGGAGGGGAGGAACTGATACCATGTCCTGCCAAAGCCCTAAAAGTCACACCTATGCTCTGTAACCACTCCCACACAGTGGCCCAACTTTTAATAGAACAAAATTGATTAATTAATAAAATCCTTTGATGAATCCAAAATTCATCAATGGATAAAATTCTTTCAGTTAATTTATCTAATTTTTTGGGGGGGAAATCCATCTGTAATTCTGTTGGTGCATAATTTTATGCAAGATAATGTACTTGCCTTGCACATGGCTGACCTCAATCCAGTCCCAGCACCCCATATGATCCCCTGAGCCTATTAGCTGTGATCCTTGAATTCAGAGCCAGGAAGAAGTCCTGAGCACCAAATGGAAAAATAAAAAAAAATTCTCTCTCCAGCTCTCTTGTTTTCCTTTTTTATATGTATAAAATAATATTCCATATAAAATTAAAAATTATCAGGGGCAAACATTTTCTGTGAGATTAGTATTCTTAGAGGTAGGTTGTTAAATTACTGTTTCATGTTTCTTCTTTCATCACTATTTCTTTATTTAACAAAAATATCTGGTTTCCCACCTACTTCCATTTTTTGCATATTTCAAGAATAATGTAAAGGACACAGCCTGTGGTAAGCATTGTATAGAAAGAGGAGGTACAGTAAATGCTCCCAATATACACCTCAAGCCAGGCCCTTTGCCTGGTCTGTATTGAGAATGGGTGGGGTCAAAGAAAAAAAAGAAAGAGAAGAAGGAGTCTATTTGTATATCTGTATTTATATATGTCTGTATTTGTAAGATTTCAGAGACATGGAAAAATAAAGACTATTTGAATAGCTAAATTATAGTGTGTAAGACTTCCTCCAAAAACTAAAAAAGTGTGTAAAGTACTCTGGCTTGCACCCAAAAATTACTTTGTGGGACTGGGAATTTTCCATATTGTTAAGTAGCATTTTACAATTCACACCTTTCCCCTTTTCAGGACATCGAATCCTTAGGAGGGCTGACTGGTTCTAAGGGGTCTGAGCCACCGGTAAGTTTGATTCTTCATTAAATTTAACTGTTGACTAATTGAATTCTGTACACGAAAAATGATCAGTCTATAACTTGTCTCAATAGAGCTTTGGAAATTTAGTTCATGCCATCTTTATAGAAAAATGTGAACTTGTTTTGAATTGTTACTTCGTAGTTTAAAAGTTTTAATATATCCTAAACTTAATTCCAATGTATTAACACTAGAAATAGAAAAATATTTTCAGTTGAATAATGTAAATATTTATGCCTTAAAGCCTTTACTGAGCTATCCCAAAGTTAACAGCTATTGGAACTTGAGTGGTTGCTATTATCATTATTTATTTGTTCAAGTTGCAATATGTTTTATAGTTACTGGGTAATTATTTTGTAAGCTTACTTGATAAAGTAAATTGATAAATTGTATTGATAATCAGTTACTATTCTTATATTAACTAGGCAACTTTTAGACAATTATAAATGTATTCTAAAATTTTAAAATTTTATAATTTTTAAGCATTAGCAAGAGATGGATCATTTAATATAGGAAAATTTTAGTCCTTTCATGCCTATACCTGACTTTTTGACAAATGATATAATATTTCTGTGAATTCATGCTTTACATAAACCATATATTTATGGTATATATTTCAGGGTTCAAGATTTTATTTCATCAAACAGTGAACACACATACATCTTTATACTTTTCATTAAAGTTTGCTTTTTACTTAGTACAGTATGATTAATGCCAAACACTTAGTTGCAATAATAATTTTTAGTTATATTTTAACTAGGCATCAAGATAAAGAACAAAATCACAGTAAACTCCAATGAGTTTGTTTTCCTTTCTATTGAAGTTTTTTCTGTCTTTCCTTGCCCTATAATATGATCCAACATGTGCCATTGCACAAGGAGTAGGCTCCATCTCACATTCTAGTACTGACATAAATTTAGTATCAAAATATATAGAGGAGGGGAGTGATAACCCAGCAGTAGGGCATTTACCTTGCACGTTGCCAACCTGGGACAAGCCCAGATTCAATTCCTGGCATCTCATGTGGTCCCCTGAGCCTGCCAGGAGGGATCTCTGAGCTCACAGCCAGAATTATCACCTGAGAGTCACCAGAGTGGCCCCCCAAAAAAGAGATGAAGTCATGAAATTTTCTTATACATGGATGGACGTGGAAACTATTATGCTGAGTGAAATAAGTCAAAGGGAGAGAGATAGATATACTCATCTATGGGTTTTAAGAAAAATAAAAGATATGATTATAATAAAACCTAGAGAAAAGAGAGATGAGGGCTGGAAGGACAAGTGAGTACAGTTAGAGAAAAAACTTCACTAACAACTATCATGACAATGTTAATGAGTGAGAGAAGTAGAATGCCTGTTTGAATACAGGCGGGGGGTGTGGGAGGAATGAGATGGGGGCATTTGTCATGGCATGTTGCACTGGTAAAGGAAGGTTTTTTTTTATGACTGAAATCCAATTGCTAACATGTTTGTAATCATAGAGCTTACATAGTTATAAAAATAGAGAGAATATTTTTCTTTTCAGATAGTTGCTTATATTTATGTTCTTTTTATATTTTATTTATATTTTGTTAGTAAGTGGTTTTTATTGCTACTTATTTAAAAGATGTGAGGGTAAATAAAGGAAAAAAGTATATGGTCAAGAGAGAATATGGGCTTCTTCAGATTGAAAATAAGAAATAAGCAAAGAAATAGAGACAAATATGATGTGTTAATTGTGTAGGGTTGAAGAGCAAACCTAGCTATAACCGTTTTAAAAGTACTTTTATTCACTATATCAATCTATGATAAAATATCCCATATGTTACCTATGCCTGCCAAGAATCATCCCCAAATCCAGAGCCAGTTATAGCACCTGAGCATTCCTGGATTTATCTCCAAAGAATAACAAAAGTATTCTATTATTGAAAAATATTATAAATATTAACTTAAAATGTCTGAAAATTTGTCAAAGATACACTATATGATGCATATTTTAATTTAAATATTGTATCAAAATAATTCCTAGTGTAAAATAATATCATTGATTTACATGTGTAATGGTAAAGGAAATATATACTAAATTTAAAATGTATAATATTGTTATTCAATTATATTTCTAGAACATTTTTTTCAGAGTGCTTTAATCCTTGAATATTACAGTATTAAAATGTTTTTTTTTCTTCTTATTTCTTTTTGGGTCACACCTGTTGATATTCAAGGATTACTCCTGGCTATGCGCTCAGAAGTTGCTTTTGGCTTGGGGGACCATATGGGACCCTGGGGGATCAAACCACAGTCTGTCCTAGCCTAACCCGTGCAAGGCAGACACTTTACCACTTGCGCCACCACTCCGGCCTCAAGTATTAAAAATGTTAAAAGCTTGTAAAATATAAGGTATCATTAGTCCCCAGTTGTTCAAATAGATAATTAACTCAGTGTAGGGGAGAAACAATTTAGCCTCAGAGAGTCAAAATGATTTTCAACACTGAAGACTAGAGGCATTATTGCTCTACCTGCTGTCCCTGATTTCTGGAAAGCTTCATATATGAAGGTTCATCACAAACCTGCAATATGTTGTGTTATCTTAAGCCCACAAGTTGTTGAGGTGTGAGCCAAATCCTAACCTAGTCTAGGTCCAAATCCATCCATAAAATTTATTTGCTCAACTTAGTCACAAACGTTTGGTTGATAATATTTGATTTAGACAGAAAAACACACAATGAAAGGTACCTTTCAATTTGTCTTAAAAATTGTTCTATTAACTATTTAAAAAGTGATATTTCACAAGACTATTATCAATGTTTGGAGTAAGCCTTTCTCATTTTCACATTCAGAACTTACAGCAAAAATTGCATTATAGTTTTACAAGTTTATGCTTGCATATTTTTCTATTTTAATTTGAGTCATAAGATCTATGAATTAGTCACAGAAACAACTGAGTATTTTAGGTTCTGTGTTTTTGTTATCTCAGTGCTTATTAGCACTTTACATTTCTGAAGTGCTGATAATATGAGAATACTCACCTAATTGATATTTTTAGTTTCATAAGGACATTCTCCACTGCATGTTCCCCAATGAAAAACTAGAAGTATAGCCATATTTTTGTACTGTTTGTTCTCATTTTAATGGCCTTTCTGATGATTCTTAGAACTTTGATAAGCCCTGAATTTGAAACATATTTAATTTCCTGAGGGTGCTGTCTATTTTTTTGGCTATATATTTTTTCCAACATAAATCGTCCTAAAATGGAAAAATCTCAAGAACAGATTTAATTTCATCACATCATTCAAAAAGTGAATATTCTATTCACCTACATCAAAGAAAAAGTAATAAAGTATGATCATCCTAATTATGATTGAATCTAACTTTTCAATAGTAATCTTTCATGGTGATCTTTCATGGTTCAAAAGCTGTTTGCTCTTTCTGTTCTCTCTCTCTCTCTCTCTCTCTCTCTCTCTCTCTCTAGTGTCTATTTGAACTTGCACTATGTTCTGAGCATTTGGTTAGACTTGTTAAGCAGTGGTAAAACAATAAATAGTTCTTCATTTCAGAAACACAGAAAAAGTTCAACACCTCAGTAAAATCTAGCAATATAATGTGAGTAAGAGGTTGAGGCTAGGGTAAAAAATATCACATACTACAAATGGTGGAAATAAATAAGGGTATGAAGAATCAAGGAAAACAACTAGAAGTCTTTTTAAAAAGACTAAATTGAATTTCCTTAACAAAGGAACTTAGAGCACGGTATTATAAGCAGAGAAAGCAGTCTGTATATAACTAAAAATATGATAATGTAGTGTAGTTAGACTTAAAATAGGAAGGTATGGATGGAAATAGAGATAAGTCCAATAGTTGAAGACAAGGTAAGATTGTGACAATTGGGTTGTCAGTGTACTTACCTGGTTTTAATCCCCTGGACCACATTTGGTACCTCAAGCATGGCCAGGAATGATCCCTGAACACAAAGCCAGCAGTAAACCCTGAGCACAGAAAGATGCAGTTCCCAAATCAACAACAAAATAGAACCTTGAAAATTTTCAACAAAAATAAGTGTACTCTTCTAAATAGCATGATAAACAATAAGAACAAACAAACAAGTTATTGAAACCAATTGTTTTTAGAATTCATATACTGAGTTATTATAATAGTGTTGATGGATAGTAAAATAATCTAAATATAAATTTATATGAAGTGTGATTTTATATAATGCTGTAGATTCAAGTTTTATTTGCTTGTAGTCAATTTCTATCTGAGCAGAATCTTCAAGTATACTTGTTACGAAATAGTTTGAAGGTTTCCAGGTGTTGATCTGTAAGTCCTTTTCTAACAGGTTCATTCCATTGGGCTCTCTGTTTGGTCTCCTTTATCTGACTTTCCACTAATCTTACTTTCTGCTTTGACTTTCTACGTGTTCTGTGAAATCTTTGTTTTATAGTAAACCATCTCTCCCATTCTGTAGATTTGTTGGTGGAAAATATCATCACTTTACTACTTTATCATCACTTTACATCACTGATAAGAGAAGACTCCATTTGAGTATTGCCTAGTGGACTATTTGGGATATGGCTGTAATCAAAATCTTTTTTATGTAAAAGCAGTTTTTCACAAATGAAAATAAGAATATTCTATGTTAAAATAGGGAAAATCTACACATTAATGGAATGGATTTAGTAGAATTTTTTGATAGCACCAAAATGTTAAAATATGTTAAAATAGGGAAAATCTACACATTAATGGAATGGATTTAGTAGAATTTTTTGATAGCACCAAAATGATTTTGTACTGGAAAATTTTGTAAATGAAAGATGTTAATGAAAAATAAGTCAAATAAATTAAGTAATTTTATTGTAGCAAGGATACATTATTTTAATGAAATGAAGATAAAACATTGAATATGTTAATATACACTGCCTCATATTTCTATGACTTTAGCTATACATGAACTAATTTATGTATTTTTGCTCCCAAAAGATCTATTATGGTTCTGTCTTAAATACTGATATTTACTTCTTAGCTTCTTATATTTGCTTGTTTGTCTGTTTATACTTATTTATAACATAATTTTATTTCTCTGTAATGAAATAGCATAAAAATATTTATAAAACAGGTATTTTATGCGTACATGTTTATACTACCTTATAAAAATGATACAGATGTCTTAATCTCTGGAGCTTAATTTCTAATTTAATATTTTATAAAAGTACAACTAGTTTTACATTTATTTTTACTAATTGTGTAAAGATGTATATAATTTCTCAAGTTTATTTGAAAGGAGAGATGGATAGCATTTTATGTGCAGTTTCTAATTAAATGGAAAATTATTTAAAAATTAAAGCTTATTTAGCAGATATTTAGATATTAAATATCACTAATATCTATTGAATACTTAGTGTGATTCTAGAAAATAGTACTTAGTATTTAGAAAAAGAGATATCAACTTAATGCTATTGAGTTTACATTATAATTATTTAGTAATTTTTTCTTTATAAAACATAGACAATATATAAGTCATTACTTTTGTGTGAATTGTACATAATCTTAGTACATATTTATATGATGGATTGTTTCTATTTATTTATTTAATTATTTACTTAGGTAAGTCTTGTTTTGAGAGTTACACTTTGAGCCAGGTCTTGAAGAGCTAATTTGAATTCAATCAAGACCTGCGTTTTATTTTATTCTATTTTCTTTATTTTTTCTTTGGTTTTGGATCACACTCAACTATGCTCAGTGTTCACTCTTGGCAGGGCTTGGGATACCCTACATCAGGGGTCTCAAACTCGCGGCCCGCGGGCTGTTTGCAGCCCTCTATACAACATTTTGTGGCCCACGGCTGGCCTTCAAATATCGCAGTATTTGCAATTATTCGCTTACTGAATAATTGCAATAAAAATCGCATTAGTAAGAAAATAAAGAGCAGTTCCGTTCGGGGTATGCAAATGTTTAATGCGATTTTTTGTGATTTTTTTTCTTATTAATGCGATTTTTTATTGTGAATATTCGGTAAGCGAAATCTCTTATGTGGCCCTGCCTCACCCCAACTTTGCCTCCTGCGGCCCCCAGGTAAATTGAGTTTGAGACCCCTGCCCTACATTTATGCCAGGAACTGAGCTAAGGTTATCCACATGCAAAGCAAGCATTTTCCCTACTGTACAATCTCCCCAGCCTCAGGACCTTTATTCTTTATGTAAGGAAATTAAAGATCTTTCTTTTATGGCATCCAACAATATTTCAGAATACATTTAACAACTAATAAAGTTAACTGCTACAAGTTATTTACAGTAAAACATAAATTGCTCAAATCATTTAGAATAAAACTTCAATTTATTTTATTTTATTTTATTTTTCCAGTTTTGGGGTTACACTGTGTGATGCTCAGGGGTTACTCCTGACTCTTCATATAGGAATTCTCCTGACAGTGCTTAAGGGACCTTATAGGATGCCAGAGATAGAACCTAGACCAGCTGCATGCAAGACAAGCATCATATCCACTGTATTATCACTCTGGCCCTCAAATTGGTTTTTACTTTATTATTCAAAAGTCTATAGGTTGTGTATTTGTTCCTTTTGAACATGCCATATATATTGTCCATCTGTCTGTGTAGTTGGAGATCTGTTGCAGTAGAAGAATCTAGGAAGTAGAAAGTCTGAAAAGCTATTCCAAAATGGTCTGAGACCTTGGGACTTGCCCAGACCCTGGACCATTCTTGTATTTTCAGAGATGTGGTTCACTCAGTCACTTTTGCAAAATGATAAAAGCACTAATTTTCTAAGCAACTATCCCTTTTCTGCCTTTATTGTCCATCAGAACTTGGCTGGGGAAGAAACTCTAAACCTGATTGTTGAATTTAGGTTCTCTCCCAGAAGAATTTACTTTTTCTGGGAACTAGGGGCCATTTAGAAGACTTTGCCCCAGGGTTTTAGCCCTTGAACTTTTGTCTTTGAGAGTACACTCATGGGAGGAGAACTATTAGCTCTAGTTCTGCTTCCTTTCAGTAGGTTGATATCTTTTAAATTCATAGGGTCTCCAAGGAATTCTGAATGAACATAGTAAAATTATCAACATTGCATGCATATCATTATCGTCCCACTTAATATTAATTAGGAACAGCATGGACATCTTAAAAAGGAATCTGATTATGCATTCTAGTAAGTTAAAGAAAAGATTGCACAATTCTACCTTTCAATTCAAATAAGTCAAGAGCACCGCATAATGAAAGGTTTTGATAGACTATCAAATTGTTTTTCAAAGTAAGGTATTAGAAACTATTTAATTGAGTGATTCCCAACTGTGAGTGTTGCCTGCGTTTTTTTCCACTGTCCTGTCTCCGAAACCTCTTGGGAGTGGGCCAAAAAGGGCCCAGAAATATAGCACTCCCAGAGGCTCACCCAAAGGCTGGAGTGCCAAAGAACTGTGTCGGACCATAAAAACCAGCTATCTGCAGTATTCTGCAGAAAGGAAGGTCACCTGTTTGTGACATCAGGCTGGGAAAATCTACGCCCGCCCAGTGATTCCGGACTGTGAGTGATGCCTGTGTGTGTTTTTCCAGTGTCCTGTCTCCGAAACCTCTTGGGAGTGGGCTGAAAAGGGCCCAGAAAAATAGCACTCCCAGAGTCTCCATAAGAGCACAGCCACGATGCTTCACTTCACGGCCACGCACTCTTTCTACCCAATGAACCCCACCACAACACGCAGAAAAAAATCACACTACAAGTGGGAAAATGGGGAAACCTCGCAGGCAATCAACATGCACAGAGAATGAAAACGAATAGCTCAGATGACCTAAAAACTTCGACCATCTAATTAACCTCTCAGACAAGGAGTTTACAATAGCAATATGGAAGATGTTTGTAGAACTCAAAGAAAGCATAGATCGATCTGAACAAAACACAAAGAAAGAAATCAGTAAACTTCAAACTGAAATAACAGATCTGAAAAACATGGTAGCTCAACTGAAAAACTAAGTAGATGACTTTGCCAGCAGGGTAAAAGCAGCTGAGAACAGAATCGGCGTGCTGGAAGATGAGATGCAGAAAAACTGAACACAGCAGAAGAAATTGGAAAAGAAACTTCAGACAAACAATCAGGCAATGGAAAAAGTACTCAAGAAATGTGAACAGATGAAAATAGAAGTCTTTGATAAACTCAACAGAAACAACATTGAATAATGAATAAGAATCATTGGAGTCCCAGAGACCCAGGAAGGAGATCTCCAGGAAGAATCAACTGTCAAAGACATTATCAAAGAGATACTCACAGAGTTAAAGACTACATGTAATCAAATCCTGCATGCCTGAAGAGTACCAGCTAAAAGAGACCCAAAGAAAAACACCCAAGATCTCCCACAGATAGAGATAGAATACTGAAAGCAGCAAGATCAAAAAGGGAAATTACATTATAAGGAGCATCCCTAAGACTTACAGCAGACATGTCACAAGAAACTCTCAAGGCCAGAAGACAGCGGTGGGATATTGTGACAAGACTAAATGAAATGGATGCCTCACCAAGAACACTTTACCCTGCCCAACTCACGTTCAGGTTTGAAGGAAGGATACATAGCTTCATGGATAAGCAACAGCTCAGAAACTTAACAGATGAAAAACCAGCCTTAAAGGAAAAACTGAAAGCTCTACTTTAAAACAAGAGAGACCAACAAACACAGAAAATTTATCTACAAAGATGACATTAAATCCTATGACAATCATCTCCCTCAATGTCAATGGACTAAATTCACCAATTAAAAGACACAAAGTGGCAAAATGGGTCAAAAAGATGAATCCAACCTTCTGCTGCCTACAAGAAACACATCTGAATAGTCAGAACAAACATAAACTTAAAATCAAAGGCTGGAGGAAAATCATTCAATCAAACAACACCCTTAAAAAAGCTGGGGTGGCCATATTAATATCTGATGACACCGACTTTATACTCAAAAAAGATATAAGGGACAAAGATGGACACTATGTACTAATCAAGGGATATGTGCAACAGGGAGAAATCAGACTATTTACATATATGCACCCAATGGGAGACCAGCAAATTATCTAATACAATTACTGACAAATCTGAAATAAGACATCAATAATAACACAATAAATGTGGGAAACCTCAACACGGCCATGTCAACACTTGATAGGTCAACCAGACTGAAACCCAACAAAAACATACTAGCCCTGAACAGAGTAATGGAAGAAAGAGGACTACTAGATAGATAGATATAGGACACTCCACCCCAAAAACCTGAATACACATTCTTCTCCAATGTACATTGGTCATTCTCCAGGATAGACCACATGCTGACACATAAAACATACCTTCATAAAATCAAGAGGATAGAAATCTTGCAGTCTACCTTTGCTGACCACAAAGCTCTGAAATTAGATGTGAACTACAAAGGCACACAGAAGAAAAACTTTAACAATTGGAAATTAAACACCCTGCTACTGAACAACCAATGGGTCTGAGATGAAATCAAAAAGGAAATCAAAACTTTCCTGGAAACAAATGATAATGAAGACAGAAACTGCCAGAATCTATGGGACACAGCAAAATCGATCCTGAGAGGAAAATTTATAGCTTTGCAAGCACATATCAGGAAGGAAGAAGGGGCATACCTGAATAACTTAATGAAGCAGCTCATAAAATTAGAAAATGACCAACAAAAGGAATCAAAAACAGGAAGACAGAAGGAAATAACAAAACTGAAAGCAGAAATCAATGAAGTGGAAAACCAAAGAACAATCCGAAAGATCAACAAAAGCAGAAGTTGGTTCTTTGCAAAAATTAACAAGATTGATAGACCATTGGCAAAAGTCACAAAGAAAGAGAGAGAAACCTGATAACCCATATTAGAAATGAGAAGGGGGAGATCACGACAGATACTGCAGAGATCCAAAGGGTAATCAGAGACTACTTTGAGAAACTTTATGCTACTAAACATGAGAACCTAGAAGAAATGGATAAATGATTGGACACTTATAACCTTCCACAATTAAATAAGGAGGATACAGCATATCTAAACACCCCCATCACTACTGAGGAAACAAACTGTAATCAAATGTCTGCCTAAACAGAAAAGCCCAGGCCCAGATGCATTTACTAATGAATACTTTCAAACCTTTCAAGAGGAGCTACTACCAATCCTAGTCAGGCTCTTCCATGAAATTGAAAAAACGGGAACACTCCCAAATAGCTTTTATGAAGTCAACTTCACCTTGATACCAAAACCAGACAGAGATGCTGCCAAAAAAGAAAATTACAGACGAATATCCCTAATGAATGCTGATGCAAAGATCTTCAACAAAATCCTGGCAAATAGGAACCAATGCATCATCAAGAAGATCGTACATTACGACCAAGTAGGTTTCATCCCAGGAATGCAAGGATGGTTTAACATCCTTAAATCTATCAACATCATACACAACATCAACAACAAGAAAAATAAAAATCACATAATAATATCAATAGATGCAGAGACAGCATTTGATTAGGTACAACAACCATTCTTGATCAAAACTCTCAGAAGATCAGAATGGAAGGAACCTTTCTCAATCTAGTTGAAGCCATCTACCACAAGCCAATGGCAGATATTATCCTCGATGGAAAAAAATTAAAAGCCTTTCCTCTAAACTCTGGTACAAGACAAGGCTGTTTGCTCTCACCACTCTTCTTCAACATAGTACTGGAAGTTCTTGCTATAGCAGTCAGGAAGAAAAAGATATCAAGGTAATCCAGATAGGAAAGGAAAAAGTCAAGCTCTCACTGTTTGCAGATGACATGATATTCTATGTAGAAAACCATAAAGACTCTACCAAAAAGATTCTAGAAACAATAGAGTCATATAGCAATGTGGCAGTCTACAAAATTAACACAGAAATCAATGGCCTTTTTATACACCAATAATGATAGGGAAGAGATGGATGTCAGGAACCAATCCCATTCACATTAGTGACACACAAACTCAAATATCTTGGAGTCAACTTGACCAAAGACGTGAAGGACCTATAGAAAGAAAACTATAAAGCCCTGCTCCAAGAAATAAGAAAGGACACACAGAAATGGAAGCACATATCCTGCTCATGGATTCGAAGGATTAACATCATTAAAATGCTAATATTCCCCAAAGCATTGTACAGGTTTAATGCAATCCCTCTAAAGATACCCATGACATTCTTCAAAGAAGTGGATCAAACACTTATGAAGTTCATCTGGAACAATAAACACTCTTGAATAGCTAAAGCACTCCTAGGGTAAAGGAGTATGGGAGGCATAACTTTCCCCAACTTTAAACTGTACTACAAAGCAACAGTTATCAAAACAGCAAGGTATTGGAATAAAGACAGACCCTCAGATCAGTGGAATAGGCTTGAGTTCTCATACAATGTTCCCCAGACATACAATCATGTAATTTTTGATAAGGGAGCAAGAAATTCTAAGTGGAGCAGGGAAAACCTCTTCAACAAGTGGTGTTGGCAGTTGCAAAAAACCGAACATCAACCCCCAGTTAACATCATGTACGAAGGCAAAACCCAAATTGATTAAATACCTTAATATCAGAACTGATACCATAAGGTATATAGAACAACAAGTAGGTAAAACACTCCATGACATTGAGACTAAAGGCATCTTCATGGAGGAAACTGCACTTTCCAAAAAAGTGGAAGCAGAGATTAACAGATGGGAATACATTAAGCTGAGAAGCTTCTGCACCACAAAAGAAATAGTGCCCAGGATACAAGAGCCACCCATCATGTGGGAGAAACTATTCACCCAATACCCATCAGATAAAGGGCTAATATCCAAAATATAAAGGGCACTGACAAAACTTTACAAAAAAAATCTAATCCCATCAAAAATGGGGAGAGGAAATGAACATACACTTTGATAAAATGAAATACAAATGGCCAAAAGGCATAAAAAATATGCTCCTTGTCACTGATCATCAGGGAGATGCAAATCAAAACAACAATGAGATACTATCTCACACCACAGAGATTGGCACACATCACAAAGAATGAGAACAATCGGTGCTGGTGGGGATGTGGAGAGAAAGGAACTCTTATCCACTTTTGGTGGGAATGGTGTCTAGTCCAACCTCTATGGAAAGCAATATGGAGATTCCTCCAAAAGCTAGAAATTGAGCTCCCATAGGATCCAGCTATACCACTCCTAGGAATATACCCTAGGAGCACAAGAATACAATACAAAAACCCCTTCCTCACACCTATGTTTATTGCAGCACTATTCACAATAGCCAGGCTTTGGAAACTACCAATCTGCCCTTCACCTGACGAATGGCTAAAGAAACTGTTGTACATATACACAATGGAATATTATGCAGCTGTCAGGAGAGATGAAGTCATGAAATTTTCCTATACATGGATGTACATGGAGTCTATTATGCTGAGTGAAATAAGTGAGAGGGAGAGAGAGAGATGCAGAATAGTCTCACTCATCTATGGGCTTTAAGAATAATAAAAGTCAACTTTGCAACAATTCTCAGAGACAATGAGAGGAGGGCTGGAACTTCCAGCTCACTTCATGAAGCTCACCACAAAGAGTGGTGAGTGCAATTATAGAAATAACTACACAGAGAACTACCATAATCATGTGAATGAATGAGGGAACTGGAAAGTCTGCCTAGAGTACAGGTGGGGGTGGGGTGGGATGGCGGGAGTTTTGGGACATTGGTGGTGGGTATGTTGCACTCGTGAAGGAGGGTGTTCTTTACATGACTGTAACCTAATAACAATCATATTTATAATCAAGATGTTTGAAGAAATACAAATACTAAAAAAAGAAACTATTTAGTTACATTTAGAAAACTATATGTTTATATGTTGTAGAAAAAGGAATTATAACATAAAAATTAATACTTCAGTAAAAGCTTTTGTGGAAGTGAAATAGGATAAGAATAATTTCTGGCTACATAACAGATTCTTAGAATTTATGCACAAAACATTTTTGTTTGAATAGAGAATGACAGGAAGTTTGTGGAGAAACTCACATTTTTATTTTCTTTATCTCTAATTAAAATTTTTTTTCCTTAGACAACCCATTCTGTAAATTAAAAGATAAAATATCAGTATTTTTAACTCAAACCATTGGGTTTTATTTTCTTTATACCACAATTCTCTAAAAGGTCTATAAATTAACTAAAATTTGTCATATGATCAACATAATTATTGGAACTTATAAATTAAGTATATAATTAATCACAGTAAATACAAATAAAAAATGATCATTTTAGTTAAATATTGTTGAATTTTTAGAAATAAATATAGGTATAAAATAAATTTGAAAAATGAGAACTGAAGCTAACAGGATAGAAAGGATATGCCTCAAAAATAGTCCTAGGAAATTACATTAGAAAATATAATTTTTCAGAAACAAAATTTAGAGATACTTCAATATAAATTAGTATACAAATAATGTAGAAAATTTAAATATATATTTACCTAATAACACTTAAAAGCATATGTATAGAAACAAAAGGATAGTTAAAAATAGCTTTCCAATATGATGGATCAATTTGATAATTCCCTGATGCAACTGTGAAGAATGTATATGGGTATACCACACCCTCACTATAGCATCAATGTGCTGTGGCCCTGACCTTTATTCCTGTTTCCTCCTTCTGCCATGTTCTAAGACCATCCTCAAATACTTTCTTTCTCTGTGCCTGTCATTTCTGTAATTTGGGGTTAAGGTTATCTGGGTTTCTATTGTATCCTTTGATAACTTGCTTTTCCTCACCTAGTTATCACTATATTCCATAGACCAGTGACATCATGCCTACTTATTACCCATTCTGGTTATTCCTGATCCCCAAATCAAGTTTTACTTTCTTAAAATGTGCATTTCAGTTTATCTTCCTAATTTAAGAATTTGTGCTATCTCCTATTTGTTACAGTTTTAAAGCTCACAGGTAAATTTATTACTGAATCTTAGACATTGGGAGTTTTGTTTGAGAATCTTAAGAAATAAAAAAGAAAAAAGCTTCAAAAATATCAAGAACATAACTAAAATTATGTTCAGAATATATTATGTTTAGTTTATTGAATTAAAAATAGTTTTAACTTGGTCTGGGACCACCCTTCCACCCTCAGGAATCCTGCTGCCCTCCTGGTAAATGTGTGGACTTGGGCGCCCCAACCCTCTGCTGGTCTGGTACCGCACTTCCCCTCTCAGGATCCGGTCTGTCCGGGTGCCAAGACTCTCCACTGGTCTGGGCCCCTTCCACCTGCCTGGTAAATGCGAGGACCTAGCCACCTGAACTTTTAGCTGGTTTGAGACTGCCTTTCCCCCCAGCAGGATCCCCTACACTAGCTGGTAAACATGCACACCTGGGTGCTGTATCTTTGGGCAGGCTTGAGACCTTCCATCTCCTTCTGCTGTACCAGGAATCACATGCACCTTGGCCTGGGACCTTTGGGCAGAGTTGAGGTAGCCAGGCCCCCTCCCCAGGACCACAATCAGTATGAACTCATGAGATTGTCTAACATAGGTCCAGTCATCACAGATCTAACACTCAATTTCCTCAGATAATCCCACAGTCCATAAAACAGGATAGCAAAACACTGAAGCAGTTTGTAATCTCCCAATCATACTTAGACAAGCCATCTGGCTAAGGAAAAATAAACTCTAAATGGAATATATCTTCAACAACATCTAATATAATCAATATAGCAGTCTTCGTTAATAAACAACCAGAAAACTCAACATTCAAACCACCAGATGCAAAGAAATATGAGTAAACTAAGGCAGACCCTTGCAGCTGGGGAAATGGAGAGAAATCCTATCAAGTTTCCAAGTCCACCAAAATGCATGAGCTCAATAGATGAGCTAAAAGCAGCAATGAATGCCAAGCAAGGGAAATCAAGGAATCACTAGACAGAAAGATTAAGAAATCTATAGATGAACAATTCAACCAACTAAAAGAAGAACTTTTACAGAACATGAAAGAATTTATACAATTGGAATTTGGGGAAATAAAAAAACATGTTAGCAAGCCATAATAGTAGAATTACATAATAGTAGAAGAACACATAGAGAAACTTGAGGAAAGACTATACTTTCAGAGATTATTTCTATAGTGTGACAAACTTGAGGAAAAACTACAAAACTATAATGACAAAGAAGTCAATAAGAAAGCAAGAGACAAAACATTGGAGGAAAAAGTTAGATACCTAATGAACAAAGATAAAAGAAATAGTCTATGAATCGTAGGACTACCAGAAAGGGAGGTAAAAGGGAAAGGAGAAGAACAAGTATTGGGGGAAATAATAGCAGAGAATTTCCCATCTTCTGGAAATAAAAAACCTATACAAATACAGGAGGCAAAAAAGAGTCCCCAAATAAAATATACCATAACAGACCAACAGCAAGATATATGGCAATCCAACTGGCAAAGCAAAAACAAAGAGAAAGATGAATTTTTTAAAGCAATTGGGAGAGAAAAACCCTCAAATACAAATGAAAGGACATAAGAATCAAACCAGACCTCCCATTTGAAACAATTCAAGCAAGAAGACAATGGAGTGACATATTTAAACTCCTGAATAAAAGAAACTTCCAACCTAGGGTACACTGCCCAGCAAAACTCTCATTCATATGGGAAGGAGAACTAAAAATATTCTTAGACAAAGAAGAACTCATACTATTTGTGATAACCAAACTAAATGAACTTCTCAAAGACGTTCTACACAATCCAAACCCCCAATTGTAATAACAACTACTCTTTTTTTTTTTTAAGGAGCTTTCCAGTTGGATAAATTATGAAATTTATTTGTATTTCACCTTTTAAAAGCCAGAACATAACAAAATTCACTTTCTGGAAAGTCATCTTATTAGAAATACATGAAGTGCACTTAATACAAGGCCATCAGATTTTGTACCACCTGTATGGTGCTCTCCATCAATTCCCTCAAATGAAGGACTGGTCGAATTTCCCTCCAAAGACAGACTGAAATGATCAATCCAGGGAGATTTTCTCCCAGCAATTACAGTGGAGAAAATGACCTTCAGACATCTGGGCCCTCCCAAACAAAAAAACACAGTAGAAAACACATCTTATCCCTTGGGCCCAACTTGCTGGTTAGAAACATCTCGAAGTGCTTGTGGGTAATGGGGAGAGGCCCACCCCACCCCAGAGAGAATAAGCATCGAGTCCTTGGGTCCTTCCCAGACCCCACTCCCAAACCAGTCGCATCTCCACACTCAAGACTAAACAGTTGGTGTCTGCTGTGAAAAAAGGAACTGACATCCATGCCTTTTTGGTCAAGACTCTTAGGAATAGGCTGGTGGCTCTGAACCTTGTATTTATGGGTACCTGTGAAACATAATGGACATCAGGCTTTGGAGCTGTTATCAAAGCCAGTTTTCCAGAACAATTTTTCTAGCTCAGAGATAGGAGAGTTGCACCTCTGACTGAACTCTGAGAAGGCTGGTCTTCACAAAGCTCTATTGAAACCAGCATCCTAAGGAACTCTCTGTAATAAAAAAACAATGCTTAGCTCACTGCAAGTTTCCAAATTAAAACTAAAAGAACTAATATCCATGGGATTCCTCCAATATCTTCATTTGCAGATTCCTTTTTACACAGGACAAGAATGTAAGCAGGCTCCTCAACACAGAAGTAATCACGAACTAGACATCCAAAATACTCTTATTTGAAAATTACAAACCAAAAATTCTAGTCCTCCCAGCTCTGCCTAACCTTCCTCCCACTTACAGAGGGAGTCTAACTTTCCTAACCTAGAAGCACTTATTTTCACCTTACCCCTAAAAAGGCACCATGCAGGCATTTAAGACTGAACTAGTTAACTCTAAGAGTGTGCAGTAGTTGTAAGTACTAAGAAAATATTATCAACAATCTGAACTTCCAGCATCAGACTGTGCTAAATCCAGAACATTCACTTAACCAGACATCTGAAAGGTTTCCAGGACAGCTGCCAGGGCCCAGAAATGTACAGTGAAGAGGTATGCAATCACCAATCAGACTCACGGCTGTCAGAAATCATCCACACCAATGACGAGACATGATCTCATTTGTGCTATTCGTGATGGTCTTGAAGTGCCTGAGGATGTGAAGGGTGAGAGCTGGATGGGAGGCTGGTGTGAGGAACAAGGACAGGTGTGGAGGCTGGCAGCGGAAACTTCCAGAAGCAACTGAGGCAGAAAGACCAGACCATGTAACACAAAAGGTGAGTAGGAGGGAGGAGCCAAGAGGCAGGGAGGACTCAGGCCTGGAACCATTTCTTTGTCACCAGTGGTCCTGTCCCCACACTGCAGTTCACTCCTAGGTCTGTTGTACATGGCCAGTGGAAGAGTTGCACAGATACATGGAACACATCAACAGAAGCTCTGGAACAGGAGGCAAATGCGGGACTGGCTCACTGGTCGATGACTGAGCACTGCAGCACTTGATTCATCATGTCCTCTTCATCCACATCGTAGTCCACAAAAGTGTCATATGAAAACTGGTGCCAGCATTGGATGTGCTCAATGAAGTTGGCGCTGCGGTAGTTGGGGTCCCCCCAGGGCATTGAGGCACAGATTGGACATACCACAGACTTGGTGTCCGTGCTGTGGACTATCTTGCAGTGCTCCACAAATCCTTCCTGGTCAAAGTTCTTCTCGGGACAATAAGGACAAGGAAAAGTATAACGGTTTGGTATGTTCCTTGGTTGAAGGGATGCATCTTTGGTGGTGGCCTTCACGCCTTCCATAATAAAACTCTGATATTTGGAGCAGGTTGTAACATAGGCCTGGATCTTGGAGAGGAAGAAATTTTTGTGGCAGCCATGGCAAGAAGTCTCTGTGCTCTCAATCTGCCGCTCGAGCTCGATGTCTCAGACCCCAGGTGCCAGAGCTCTTCGACACACCCCACAGACAGGCTTCTTCGGCTTCAGACATTCCTGCAGCCATGCAGTGCAAAAGACGTGTCCGCAGGGCACCTGCACCGGCTTCTCATACACTTCGAGGCACACGGGGCACGTGAAGCGGCCCAGGGGGTCCACGTCGGCGACGGTGGCTGCTGCCGGCAACTGCGTGCCACGATCCGGCTATAGCGCCGCCATCTTGTCGCTGCCCAGCGAAGCGAAGCGCCCAATAACAACTACTCTAATCAATACAATAGCACAACAACCCTCTCTGACAGTAATCTCCTTAAAGGGCAATGGGCTAAATTCCCTTATTAAAAGACACAGAGGAGAAGGATGGATTTGAAAACTAAAACTAGACATTGGTTGCCTCCTAGAAATATACCTAAAAGAACAGTATAGACACAGGCTTAGAGTTAAAGAATGGAACTCGTTATTCAAGCCAATGGAAAACATAAACAAGCCAGGATAACCATTCTTATTCAGACCAAATTGCATTCAACCTCAAGAAAGTGCTTATAGACCAAGAGGATCATTACTTACTGATCAGGGTAACATTAGATCAAGAAGCACTAACCCTGATCAATATTTATGCACTGATTGTAGAGCTAGCAATATATTTAAGACATTTGCTCACAAATCTAGAAAAAACATATGGGAGGAAATGTGATAGTAGTAGATTTCCACTATCTACTTCACTATCACCCCTAGACAGAGCCACCAGGCAGAAAACTGGCAAAGACATAAGAGCCCTAAATGAGAAATTAGAGGAAATGGGCCTAACACAACTATACAGGGCTCTCCACCCCAAGAAAGCAGAATATACATTCTTCTCCAGTGCATATGGAACCTTCTCTAGAGGAGACCATATCTTAGGATATAAATCTAACTTGCACAAGGTCACAAACATAAGGATTATTAGGAAAACTCCATCAGACCATCATCAACAGAGATCAAGATGCATTGTAATAAGAAACTGTGGAGAAAATCCAACATCTGGAGATTAAATAGCATGCTACTCAACTACAGCTGGATCAAAGAGGAATTCAAGGAAGAAATAAAAAGATTCCTTGAGATGAATGATAATGAAGAGACAAAATGTCAAAATCTGTGGGACAATGAAAAAGCAGTAATTAGGGGGAAACTCATAGCAGTACAGACCTGTGTTATGAGAGAGGAAAAGGACAAAATCAATAGTTAACAAGGACACCTTAAGGAGCTGGAAAACAACAATACAGAAATTAAAACATAGCCAGAAGAAAAGAAGTAATAAAAACCAGGGCAGAAATAAACAACATAGAAACAAAGAAAACAATACAAAAATAAATGAGACCAAGAGTTGGTTTTTTGAAAAATAAACAAGATAGACAACCTGCTGGCAAGACTCATGAAAAAAAAAAGAGGAAAACACCCAAATAAATAGGATGACAAACGAAAGGGGAGAGATTACATCAGAACCCCAAGAAATCCAAGACATCATGAGGACATACTATGAACAACTATACTCAGTGAGACTAGAGAAACCAGAAGAAATAAACAGATTTGTGGAAAAATATCTTCTTCCTATACTGAATAAGGAGGATGTAGAAAGCCTAAGTAGTCCAATCACATCTGAGGAAATTGAAACTGTAATTAAGAAATTTCCCAAGAACAAAAGTCCAGGTCCAGATGGTTTTACGAGTGAATTCATCAAACATTTCAAGAAGAGTTACAACCACTGATCCACAGGCTCTTCCAAAATATTGAAAAGACAGTTATCCTTCATACCTCCTTTTATGAGGTGAATATCACACTCATTCTCAAAGATGGCAAAGACACTACCAAGAAAGAAAACTACAATTTCACTAATGAACATAGATACAAATATCCTCAGCAAAATCTTAGCAAACCAAATAAAAATACATCAAAAAAATAATACACTATGATCAAGTGGGTTTCATGCCAGGGATACAAGGGTGGTTCAACATGTGCAAATCAATCAACATCATACATCACATCAACAAGAAGAAAGACAAAAACCACATGATCATATCAATCAACACAGAAGGCATTTGACAAAATCCAACACCTATTCATGCTGAAAATGCTCATCAAAATAGGGTTGGAGAGAACCTTCCTGAAGATAGTTTCAGCTATTTATGAAAAGCCCTCAGCCAACATTATCCTTAATGGCGAAAAACTGAAAACATTTCCAGTAAGTTCAGGAACTAGGCAAGGCTGCCCACTTTCTCCACTCTTATTCAACATAGTTTTAGAAATACTAGCAAGAGCTATCAGGCAAGAGAAGGGAATTCTAGGAATCCAGATAGGGAAATATGAAGTCAAACTATCTCTTTTTGCAGATGATATACATAGAAAACCCTAAAGAGTCCACAGTAAAACTCCTAGAAACAATAAGCCAATTGGCTGGCTACAAATCAGTACACAAAAGACAATAGCATTCCTTTATACAAATAACAAAATAGAGGAGAAAAACGTTAAGGAGTCGATCCCATTTAAAATAGTATCTAAAAATATCAAATACGTGGGAATCAACCTGACAAGAGAAGTGAAAGACCATGAAAAGTTCAAAACATTCCAGAAAGAAACTGAAGAGGACCTAAAGAAATGGAAGACCATCCATTGCTCATGGGTAGGTAGAACATAATCAAAATGACTATCTTACCCAAATTACTATATAGATTCAACACAATCCCTATCTAAATTCAGACACCTTTTTTTTTTTAAGGAACTAGAACAATCAATCATAAAGGTCATCTGGAACCACAAAAAACCTAGGTTAGTGAAATTCATACTGAAAAACAAGAAACTGGGTGGCATTTCTTTACCTAAGCTGTAGTCATCAAAACAGCATGGTACTGGAACAAAGACAGAGTATCAGACCAGTGGATTAGAACAGAATATCCAGAGATATACCCCACAAGTATATGGTCAACTGATATTTGACAAAGGATCCAAGAACCTGAAATGGAACAAAGACAGTCTCTTCAACAAATGGTGTTGGAAAAACTGGATAACCACCTGTAAGAAACAAAAGATTGATCCATATATCATCCCCTATACAAAAAATCAACTCAAAATGAATTAAAGACCTAGAAATAAGACCGAATCTACAAAGTTCATTGAGGGAAAAATAGGTAGAAGACTACAAGACTTATACCTCAAAAATGACTTTGATGATGGAATGCCAATGGCAAGAGTAATAACATGAAACATAAACAAATGAGACTACATGAAACTGAAGAGTTTCTGTATGGTGAAAGAAATACTGGCTAAAATTAAAAGCTAACAAAATGTGAAAAAATTTTCACACTTGACACATCAGATAAAGGATTGATATCCAGGGTATACAAAGCACTCAGGTGAGCCCACAAACCCCAACAAAGCCATAGAAAAATGGGGAGAAGAAATAAGTAGATAGTTTTTGAAGGAAGACTGACAGATGATCAAGAAACACATGAAAACATGTTCACCATCATTTATCACTAGAGAAATCCAAATTAAGACAACAATGAGGTGCCACTTAACACCAGTGAGGTAGGCACACATAAAAAAGAATGGGTCCAATCTCTATTGGCAAGGATGCAATAGGAAAGGGACTCTCATCCACTGCTGGTGGGAATGCTGCCTGGTCCAACCCCTATGGAAATCAGTACGGAGGGTGCTTAGTAAACTCAGAATTGAATTGCCATATGATCCAGCAATCACACTTCTGGGTATCTACCCCCAAGATGGAAGAATACTCATCCCAGAGTATGTATGCACTCCACTATTCATTGAAGCACTCAGCACAATAGCCAAGAACTGGAACCAACCTTGATGTCCAACAATGAATGAATGGATCATGATGATGTGGTATTTATACACAATGGAATACTACATAGCAGTTAGAAATGATACAATCATGGATTTTGCAGCATTTGGATGGATCTTTAAAATATTCTGTAAAATGAAGTAAGCAAAAGAAGGAAAAATACAGAATTATAGCACTTCTTTGAGGTATTCAGAACATATACCACATTTACATATATACTCTGTGAACAAATACAACGGTCGAAAGTGTAAAGTTTCCAAACACCATAGGTACCACCATATAACATGGTGAAGTGTTCAAATGAAGTGGAAGGGTGGCAACACAAAGACACGAATACCCATGATAACCTAAAGAATCCAGAATCGATGGAAGCAACAGTTCAACCTCTAAACACAAAGGTCTATATAATAATGTCCTGATGTATTTTTCCACAGAATTAGGTGCAGAATATGATTGGAAGCCTGGTCTCTCGCTGCAGTGATTGCTAACAATATGCTTTAATGCCTTAATTTTACCAACTGTAAAACAACACTTCAGCTTCTTTTCCCACAGGGGACCTTGGAAACAAAGGGTGGACACTAATTTAAAACCTTGGCGGTCAATCATACTGGATACAAGACAATGTCCATTATGTCAATGTCTTTATAAAATACTCTAATTAACCCACTTCCTTTTGTTTATGTCTTCAGTCAGGACTCAAAGCATATGATCATTCAGACCACTGGAACTGTCAATGGTGCACCACAGACCATATTCTACAGGTCCCACTCATTGATTATGTTTTGACAAATCACTATTCTTTTCTTTTCTTTTCTTTTCTTTCTTTCTTTCTTTCTTTCTTTCTTTCTTTCTTTCTTTCTTTCTTTCTTTCTTTCTTTCTTTCTTTCTTTCTTTCTTTCTTTCTTTCTTTCTTTCTTTCTTTCCTTTCTTTCTTCTTTTTCTCTCTTCCCTCTACTTGATTTTCCCTGTATCCTTTACTCTTCTTTATCAAATCAATCTATTGCACCATATTTACTTATTCTTTTCTCTTCTCTCTTATATTTTGTTTTCTCCTTTCTCTCCTAAGTCATATCTTAACCAATTATTTATCTTTTTTTAATTCAATCATATCTTAAGAGCTAAGACCCAGCCTATGAGGGTCAGGCCTCCAACATCAACCTAAGAATAGAACAATAACATTTGTCTTTATGTGGCCATGAATTTGTAGACAGTGGACTCCTCTCTGATTGCCAAACCTAAGTTGTAAACAAGCCATGCCTAAATTGTATATAGCTCCTCTTATATAGTATCTCCCTTCTCCCCTTGAGAAATCCTTTTAGCCTCTCATCCCTCATCCTTATCCATTATGCTCCTTATTTAACCCTTTTTACTCTCAGTTATTAATTCAGTAGGTACTGGGAACAACCTCCTGCTTCAATAAACCACCACCAAGCTCCCAAACTGAAAGGACACCCTCCCAGCTCCACATCACATGCTTTGGCAAGAAATTACAACCAAACACACCTGCTGATTCATGCTTCATGGCCCTTCTTCTCACCCTGCTAGTCATGGACTGTTACATAACACTGACTCAGCCCCAGAAGGTCCCCAGTACAAGGACCTTTCCCTCAGGATTACAAATAATTTCCAAAACTCACTAAGACATGATGTGTGATGGAAAAAATGCTCTGGACTCCACCTACTGCAAGAATATCTAAAAAGAATCAATGGGGAAGTCTATATTTTCCTTATGTATTTAATATCTTTATAATAATACTTCCTAATCTGTTTATTCCCCAAAATAAGTCAGCCTCATAAACAGCACTTTTTCTTTAATGCCTTTTTAAATGTATTTTTATTTTTCTTCAATTATATGTCTATTTATATATAGATACAATTTTTTCTTCTTTCTCTTTTCAACCTCACCTGTTTTGGTTCTGCATAGTATGAAAACCTACAAGAAAAGTCTTACCTGGGATAAAAGTTTGGGTCAAAACCTGGGCAGAGAGATGTACAGACTATCATTCTTACCTCCAAATCCACCAGCAATAAAATATGTCACCATATCCTATGCATAGGCACTCTAAATATATGGAAATATTATGCACAATAACAAGTTCTTATCTATTAGGGATTAGAACCCATATTTTTTAGAATGCAGGGTCGCCTTCTACCATAAGCAAATGTCATGTAGACCTGACTTAGACTCCACATGATCTGACAGTGACCTTTAAACCCACCGACACAGGTCCCAGCATCAGGAACCAAACTCCTCTGGAAGAAGCTCTGAATGCTGCCCCGGCACCAACTTGCAACAGTTTTAACATGACATCCTAACATGATGAAATGGCAACAACTTGAGCTAAGAGAGGGCTGCCCCAATAATGATACAACCAGGATACATATCATCCTTTTTCCTAAGCAAAAATCAAACTTTCTATCTACAGAAGACTGACTTTGACAAATATGGTCTGAACAGAACCTATCAAGGGACCAATGAGGAAGTTTCTAGCCTAGACCTCGTCCTAGGATTGGTACAAAAACCAGAATCTCTAATTCCAGAGGTCTAACTTTGACAATTGTGACTGTGTAGAACTTCTGGAACTATGCTGAAAGACTATACCCTAGGCTCTGAACAATAACCAAGACCACTAATTACAGAAGACTGGTTACAACAACAGTGATGGAACATAACTCCTAGAATGATAAAGAAAAACTGTCTCCTAGCCTTCACCATATGACCTACACAAACAACAAGATCTCCAGCTACAGCAGCTGGATGTCATCACCCACATCTGAGTGGAAATTTTCCTGGCACAATAAAAAGAGTTTGGGGCGTGTAAATGAGTGAGCATTCAGCCTGTCGTTGTTCTCATGGCAGAATGCTTCAAGGGCGGTGAAACCCTGTATCTCTGAAACCAAGAGAATTGCCACTGTAATTTTTTCAACATTTACTGTGCCTATGCAGGAGAAGAAGCAGGAGGAAAAGTATGAGGAGGAGGAAAAGAAGAAGAAGAAGAAGAAGAAGAAGAAGAAGAAGAAGAAGAAGAAGAAGAAGAAGAAGAAGAAGAAGAAGAAGAAGAAGAAGAAGAAAAGAAGGAGGAGGAGGAAAGAAAGAAGAAGACACCCCCCCCCCCCTTTTTTTTAAGAAGTTGCTTCCAGAATCTTTGTAGGCTTTGGTCTAAGACTTGTACAACAACCAAGATCTCTAATTCAGAGGCCTGATTGAGACAACTGCAACCGAGCAGAACTTCTGGAAACATAATGGAAGATTCTCTCCTAGGCTTTGCCCTAAGATCAGTACAAAAATGAAGACTACCAGCTACAGAAGACTGATTAAAACAACAGTGACGGAATAGAACTTCTAGAACCATAAAGAGACTTCACCCTGAGATCCATCAATCTCTAGTTACAGAGGCCTGATTTTATCATCCATGACTACGCGGAATGTTCTCAGACAACACAAAAGGGACCTAGGGGAGAGAATAAGAGCATATACGGAGGCTGTCTTTATTTCATGACAATATATTTAAAGGTGGAGAAACCCTGTATTTCTTAGGCCAAGGGAACTACCTTTCTAATTTCCCCAATATTTACTATGCCTATGCAAAAAAAAATTTTTTTTGTTATTGCTGTTGCTTGTTTTTTTGTTGTTGATGTTGTTTGTTTTGAGCTTTGTCTTGTTTTTTATCTCGGGACCAGGGTTATTTTTTGGTTGTTGTGTTTATTGCTTTGGTGCTTTTTGGGTTTGTTTTATTTGTTGTTCGTTTTGTTTCTCTTATTCTTTTTTGTATTCTTGGTACATTTTTCTTCCTTTTCCCCTTTCTTCTCTTAAATTGATATTTATAACATCTAGAAGGAGTTCTCTCATTTTTTACTTGTTTGATCTCACCCCTTTTTTTCTTTCCTTCTAACAGAACCACATAACTTGATCCACCTTGTTCTACCTCACAAATAGGAGGAGAAATAAGGGAGGGTACTAAGATAAAAAAGTCGGATGAACATCAAAATTATCAGACTTAAACAGCAATTCCAAAATCAATGACAACAGAATTGATATCCAATGTACAACAAGCTAGACACAGAGGGGACCACTTATACTTGCAGCCCGGGGGATGTGATGGGGGGTATGGGATGCATGCTGGGAACAGGGGTGGAGGGAAGATCACATTGGTGATGGGAATACCCCTGATTCAATGTCACTATGTACCATTGTGAAAGATTTTTAATCCACTGTGGTAAAAATAAAAATATAAATTTTTCAAAAAATATGCTAAAAATAAATAAAAGAAGTTGCTGGTCTGGGTTTTTTGTGTTGCTCACAATACCAAGGCTTATACAATATTAATAATATCAATACCACTATCAACAACACCAATACCAGCAATAACAATACAGTATCAACAATAACAATACCAATTTTAAGTTGTTAATTTAAAAATAGCTAATTGATTTGCTATTGTTAATTGATTGATATAATGGAAGTTTAACTAAAAATTTGGTGATTGTGGATGCCTTGCACTGCCTGGGTTTGAGCACTGGGACCCTAAATAGCCTAGTATCCTGAATATAGAGCCAAGAGTAAGCCACAAACACAAATGGGTATGGACATCCCCCCCAAATTGGTAGTGGCTACAGAGAAAATCATGCATATAGAACCATAAAGATGCTTATTAGAAAAGCACGCAGTATTGGGCCAGAATGATGGCAGTACAGGTAAGGTGTCCCCTTGCAAGCCCTAGCCTAGGAATGACTCTGATTTGATCCCACAGCATCTCCTATGTTCCCCCGCAAGCCATGAATGATTTCTGAGTGCATAGACAGGAGTAACCCCTGAGTGTCAATGAATGGGGCCCAAGAAAACAAACAGAAAAACCAGAAAAGTACACAATATTTTACAACTCAACGGCAATTTGAATAAACTTATAAATTCCAACTGACATTGATCACTGTGTCGAGTCTAGTACTACATTCCAGTAAAAGAATGTTCTGTTAAAAATAAAAGTGCACATACATTTACTTTTATCCAAACCCCAAAGAAACAAAAATCACTTTGTGCATAGAAAATAATTGTTATGAAAATTTCTTTCTGATATTTATACCAGAGTTTTTACTAGTCTTCAATAATAGGTAAGCTTTCATCATTTTAAAATTTAATTTACCTACTAAATTATCAATAGTTTGATGAAAATTTGTCATTGATTATCATAAAAATTGAGATTATTTCATTCCAAGTCTTTAGAATAGATGCTTGTATGCAATGCCTGAGGAAAAGATCAGTTGCTTTTCCTTTCTCTCTGCACCCCTGATGTAACTATAAACCATGATTTTCCATTTACCAATCTCATAGCAGGAACACTCCTCCACAGACAAAGGAGTCAGCTCTTAGTCTGGTGTCCCTAATAGCCAGTTTTCACTCATCCCATCTTTCTTGGCCTTTAGGCCTGAGTGGCTCCAGGAGACAGTTTTTTTGGGGGGCCCTTCCTAGCCCTCTTAGGAGATCTTCAAGAGATCAGAGAAGAGAAACACGCAAAGCCACAGATCCTTTCAGATTCTCCCAGTCACGAATCTCACAGCAGGGTGATTCCTCCACTGACAAAGGAATCAGCTCTCTGGCTGGCATCCCTGATAGCCGGTCCCACATGTCTTATTTCTAGTGTTTCCATTGTATTCTTTTATTATTTTCCCTTTTTGCTCAATTTTCTATATTTTCTGTATGTTTTACATTTTTTCCTCAAAATTTACCCTTTACATGGAAGTTATTTTTTTTTCAGTTTTTATTTTCTTTTTTGGGGGGACATAGCTGGTGATTCTCAGGGGTTGGTTACTCTTGGCTATGTTGTCAGAAATTGCTCCTGGCTTGGGGGACCATATGGGATGCAGCGGGTTCTAACCGAGGTCCATCCTAGGTTAGTGCATGCAAGGCAAATGTCCTACCACTTGTGTCATTGCTCTGGCCTCCAGAAATCAATATTTTAATATAATTTTTATTTGATCATAGTGGCTTACATATTGTTGACAATAATAGTTTAGGTACATATTTACATAAAATCAGGAGGAATTTCCATCACCAATTTGTCCTCCCTACACCTCCGTTTTTGTCCTACCTCCCATATGCTCTTCCCTCACCCCCAGGGCTGCCAGAATATGTGGTCCCCTCTGTACCTAGCCTACTATTAGTAGTCTTGCACCTGTTTGGATCTGGTGCCTCCCATATTTCCCCCTCTAACTGGGGGGCAGGACTAGCTAGTTCAAGTTACGTGGTTTTGTTTGAAGAAGAGAAAAGTAATAAACTGGGGTAAAAGTCTAATACACCGAAAATAAGCAGAATTCTTCTATAGGCTCTCATCATCAGTTTGAGAGACGAAGGAGAAAAAGGTGAAACACTCCACCAGTACAAAAGAAAGTGTCAAATATCCAGTGAGGACTCCAACAATAACGATAAGCACCTCAAAAAAGAAAAAAAAAAAAAAAACCACCACGGTCTTGAGATAAGAAACATGGCAGAGCACATAAAGAAAGAAAAGAAGAGAAAAAAAATAAGTATAAATGGGGGCAACAGCTTCAATAACCACACCAAAACAAAGAAATTGACCAAAAATAGATAGCTAAATAATAATAATAATAATAATAATAAATGAAGATAAAAGTAATATATAAAAAATAAACAATGTTTTGTGCTTTTCTGCTTTTTTTTTTCCCCTCCTGCCCGGCACAGTAAATATTGGGGTCATTCGAAAAGGAATTCACTTGGCCTAAGAGATATGGGGTTTCTCCGCCCTTGGAGTATATTGTCATGGGATCAACTATAGCTCTGTTCAGGATCATTTACTCTCCTGGTGGTGCTTTTGTGTTGTTTGGAAGACTTCTTCTCCGACCTAGGTGATACAATCAGACCTCTGTATCTATCGATCTCAGTATCTGCACAGTTCCAGGGGTGGGACTTATGATGAAGTCAGTCTTTGTGGTTCTAGAAGTTCCATTCCCTCAGTGTCATTTTAATCCATCAGAAGTCAATATTTTAAGGTTTTTGACTGTATGTTCTAATAATTAACTTAGTTATGTTTCTCTGCCTGGTTCTATGGGACTTTCATTTGTTCTATGTGTGTCTCTCAGTTATTAATTGAACCTCTCAAGTTGTGTGTGTGTTTGTGAGGGAAGATCCTGAGGGGAAATTATATATAAATATATATACACACATATATATATATACATACACATACATATATATATATATATCATAAAGGGTTGTTCTGATAAGCAGAAGGCTATGTTTAGGAATGACCATCTCTATTGTATTTTGTTTGCGTTTAGGGATGCTAACAGCTTTGTGGAAATATTCCTTTGTGTAAATGTTCCTATATTTTTCAGCAAGTGAGACTTGCTGATACACGTTCTTGTGCTTTCCTTAGCAATATTATGTTATTGCTCTCGATTTTTCCTTGCAGTGCTTAGAGTAGACTTGAAGTAAAAGAAGGATGGCTGAGTTTTCTTCCTATCTCAGTTTTAAATAGCTTCTGTGACTTAGGATTCCCATTTTCTCACTCCTTCTTTAGTGGAAACGACTCAAATTTAGCTAATATCTACCTTGAATCAGTATTTCCTCAAACTATTTTCTGTCTTTTATTCTCAGCAATATACCTGTTGGCAGGGGTGGGGGGTGGCATGATTATGGTTCATACCCAGCAGTGTTCAGGGGCTAATCACAGCTCTGTGCTCATGTCTCACTGCTTTTGGTCAGGAAACCATGCAGTGTGGGAATTGAACTAGGATTGGCCAAGTTCAAGGCATGTTCCTTTAGGCCTGTATTATCTCTCTTTATTATAACTAGCAGATAAATAGAATTGAATAGATTATGACTCATTTTTCAATGGGCAGGTGATTTTTCAGATTCAAGGGCAAGTTAGAGTGAGGATTTACTTTTTCAGTTGACAAGGAATTTGTTTTCCAAGTAAGGGTGGGAGAGAGTCAACCTCTGTTTGGGACTTCAGAAGGAAATTTTTACTCTTCACCTTATTGAGTGGCCTTGTGCTTTTGGTTCAGACTAAAGCAGGACTAAGTGGGAGATGGTTTTTTTCCTCCTGTGACACATTCTTTCCTTTTCATTGCCTCCTCCCACCATGAGTTTATCACATCCTATAAAAAAGCTGGGAGTTTAGAAGGCACAAACAACGTTGGGACATGCTGGACCCAGGAGTTCTTATCTCAAAATTACCCACGTTGGCCTTCTTTTAGGAACTTGCTCAATTGGAATTGTGTTTCTTGAATCTAGTTTTGTCGTTGCTTGAGTTGACTCTCATGTTTTGTCAGTGATGAAACACTTTATTATTCCCTCAGGATTTGTTTATTAGAATATCTTAGTCTTCAACTCTCTAATTGTTTGCGAGATATATTATGTACCTTGAGGGTCTCCTGGGAAGCAATGGATCTGGCCTCCTTCTGACCAGTTCTTGAGCTTCCCCCTATTTTCCATCGACAGAGTTCAGTCAGCAAAGTGCTCTGAGAAGACCATTTGAGTAATGAGGGTGAGGGGAGTCTTTCTTGTAGCCGTGGTCTATGCTATGCCATAGAGAAAGAGTATTCAGACTTTTGCCTTATACTCAGAAAATAAGATCTGTGTAAGAAAGAGTGGATAAAGTCACTGCTTTTATGCCTTTTCTTCTTTTATTTTATTCCATGCTAAATTTAGGGGAGTGAAGGTTCAACCCAGGCAGTACCCAGGAGACACAGAGACATCGGTGGTGCACTGGTGATGCTCAACCAACCAAGTGGAATGGGGTAGTTTAGTACCAGGTGCCAAGGATGCTTCGGTTCTTAGATCCTGTAAAGAAGGGATTTTCCTGGTTCACCATTTGGTACTGTGGACCTTAGGGTCACACTAGGTAGTGTTTCAGGAACCATAAAAACCAAAGCAATAGAATAGATGCTATCTACTGGCCCTCTGTATTTCTTTAACTACTAATTTCTTTTTTTTTTCCTTACTAGCCTGTTAATACTTGGATTCAGATCAATAAACTGAAAACTATGTGATTCTTCTGTACCTAGATTATACTTAGATATAAAGGCTTTGTAGATCTTTTCATTTCTCTTTATTTCCTAAGAAAAATATTGAATTAAGCTGATCTTCTATACTTTCTCTATGGGTAAAATTTATAATTTAGGCATGATTTTACTACATCTAAATATGCAATAATTTCTTGCAAGATGTGTATTTGTCATTTAAAAATACTGAGTCTAACTTTAATTTAGCAGTAAAAGAAGATGATTAATAAAAATGAATTTTAAGTAATTGATGCATTTTGAGGTTCCTTTTGTTTTCTTATAGTATGTTGAATTTAGATATTGGATATGCTATTGAGTAGTAGGTAAATACAAATAAAACTGATCTCTTGGAATTTCTAAATAAAAAGCACCACCTTGTGGACATTTATTCTTAACATGGAAGTCTGGGATTATAAAAGTATGATTATGCATTGTTAAAATGCCTGTGACTATTATTTAATTATTAGTGCAGAAAGAAAACATTTCTTTCATAAGGAAAATTTAAAGAAAACTAGGTCTTGAATATATTTATTGTTCAGTGGTGTCACGTTTCTTATCCTGCCAAGTAGTAAGAATGTCTGCAAAATTCCAAGTGCTAATAATCTTATTGAATCATTATTTTAAAAATAATTTAAGCATGAAATGATAAACAGCAGTTAATATAACAAGTGAACTAACCTAAATCAAAAATGCCTTTTTGGGGCCCGTGAGGTGGCGCTAAAGGTAAGGTGTTTGCCTTGCTAGCCAAGGAAGGACCTCATTTGGATCCCCTGGCATCCCATATGGTCCCCCCAAGCCAGGGGCGATTTCTGAGCGCTTAGCCAGAAGTAACCCCGATCATCAAACGGGTGTGGTCCCAAAAACAAAAACAAAATGCCTTTTTTAAAAATGAGACCAGAATTGAAATAATTCCTATGCTTGACCAATTATAAAGCATTAGAATATAATAATGCTTCATTAATCAGCACTGGGGACACCGGTATTTAACCAAGGTGAGTTTATTTTGTTCTAATATAACAATCAACAACATCAATGAATATTATGCTATTATTCACTCAAAATAATAATCACTTTTCTGGTATCGTTTTATTGTGCATTACTCTTATTTTTATCAGCTGTAATGTATCTGTCAGAGGAATTATCTCCCAGACAGTAATTCCTACTCTAGACATGAAAAATATAATTTACTTTAAACCACGTAAGGTTCTTGTCGAATATCCTCATATAGTGACAATTTTGCCCACTGGATTTGTTATTTGATTGTTTGATTTTTTCCCTTTGAGACCTGTTTCATAAGCAATACTGGTAGAAGAGTATCGCTGTATAGATTTCATGTTTGTACCAAGTTATGGGGAATTTTGGACTTTATTCGTTGGCCCCCAGATGCACCAACAATATCTTGTGGCATTGCTTCTCTTTTGCAGAGGCACATTAAAATGGGAAAATAATATATATGCAAACAAGTTCTTATCTAATAGAGATGGGAACACAAATTTGGTAATGTAAATAGGCCTTTTACCCTGAATATTGGCATAATGATTTGGCTCAGGCCTCAGAAGAATGGGCATTGCCCACACACACCTGAATAATGGATACCATTTATGGAAAAAACCACAATTGTCTTTAACATTACCAGGATCCAAGCCTCTACCAGGGAAGACCTACCACTGCTTTGGCATTGACTTACTACAAAAAGTGCTCCCAACACCCCGACGACTCAGCAATAGTCTGCATGCATGGCATATCGCTCTGCATTTAATGGTATGCTGAAACTAGAGGATGCTCTACATCAGCCTGACATCGATGAAAGAAATGCACAGAATCCAGAGTCTTTAAATATAAGAATCTGATACCAACAGTAGCTAAAGTGTGAAAAAATTTCACAGGGACCTTGAGAATGACTGGAGTTGGACGAACTGGTATGCCTGGAACCCAGAGTCTGTCTTATGCCAATAAACTTCTAGGGTGAGGCCTTTTTGTAATCAGGTCAAGGAGTTTTTCTCCATTTTTCCATTTTTCTGGACCTATGCAAACAATGGCGATTCCCACTATCACACCTTTACTATATTTTTTTTACTCTTATCCTTTAAGGAAAAAAAAATACAACTTACTGAGCTTAAAAACAAATAACTGTAGTAGAATGCCTGTCTCGAATACAGGCAGGGGATTGGAAGGGGGAGGGGGTAATGTTACTCTGGTGAAGGGGGGTGTTCTAGTTATGACTGTAACCCAAATATGATCATGTTACTTAAATAAAAATATATTTAAAAAAAAGGTTCATTCTTGCTGTTCCAAATGACAGGGTTTCAGCAGTTAATTTTTAGAATTTTTATTGAATTGACATTCATGATAGCAGATGTTTCATTGAGCACCATGAAAATCAACATGTGTGTGAATTACTTTAAATTCATTATTAAAAGACCAGTTCTGTCTTTCACCATACATTTGTTCACTTTAGAATTTGGATTTTTTTTTTTTGGTCTTGATTTTTGTTTCATGTTTTAGGCCACACATGGCAGTTCTCAGGGATTTCTCTTGGCTCTGTATTCAGGGTACACTCCTGAAGGGCTTGGAGACCATATATGATCTGGGAATTGACTCTAGGTTAGTTGTATGCAGGGCAAGAAATTTACCCACTATAATACGTCTGAACCCCTTATTCTTATTTATTAAGCCTGCCCCTTTTTATTCTGTGAACAACTGTTTTCCTCTTAGAACCAGAAAGTATTCTTCGTATATTCATTTTTTCAGCTATTTGCAAGTAAAATCATATTATCTTTGCAATTTCTGATTATTTTTGCCATTTCTATCTGATTATTTACAATACTTAATTCTTTCTGATAAATTATGGTTATTTTTCTCTGATTCTGTAGAATTCCTTAGGTTGCAGGCAGTAGATTATCTCCATATATATTTTTAAATATCAGAGTATTATTTATGTGCAAGTACCCCATATCTGTTCCATTCACCTGTTGATGAACATTTGTGTTGTTTTTATATCTTGGTTCCTGTAAGTAACGGTGCATTGAACCATTTTGAAGACTCAAAAGCCACCCTGACACTTTGTGGGTAAAATACTTATCATTCGGACCATCATCCCATAGCTGACAATGAGTGGGGGTTAGGGGACACTGGTGAGTAGTTTTGTTGTAGGTCATGTCTGGCGAACTTGTTTAGACTTTTTATATGGCTGTATCAGTTGTTAGAGCAAGGAGACAACAGGCTGGTTTCCCATGAACTGGATTGTCTTCTGCGATTGCTCAGCCACAGTCTGAAAAAAATCTCTTTAGTTTTAATTCAGAAATCATGCAACATTGTCTTTGGAGCATTCCTTGGTTATTAACAGAGCATGAGTCTGCACACATATGAGGTTGTATAATTATATCCCACTTCTGGGTGGGCAGATTTGCATATTGTGGTTACTTTTGTAATCTGCAACAAAAACGTTCTAGCTAGGGAAATGAAAATGTCCACAGTTATTTAGAACATATCTTCCTCTACATAATTAATCACATATATCATACAAATGTTTTTATAAGTTAATAAAACTTTATGACTCTTTTGTAAAACACACACATTGTAGCTAACTCAGTTAATAAAGTTGCAACATTGTTATAATCTGTTATGACTACATCATATATTTTTTATTGCTGACTCTTGAAAAATGAAGTTTTCAACTGAATAGTTCTTTGTAAGTATGTTTAAAGAGAATGTTTATATTTGAGTCATTCTTTGGTGGGAGGCAATGTGGGTGCCTATGTTTTATTTTTCTAGGCTGTTGGTGGTGTTTTGATATGTTAGAGATATTTCCAGACTTGGAAATAAATGTTCTATTCTAGTTTCTATTTTGTTTGGTTAGAAATGTGCTGGATTTTGTTTTCGGTGCAGGTGGTATTTAGAAATTTGATCCAGAAGAATATGTTTTAAGGGAATAAAAGTAGAGGGAAATTTATATGAGTCAAACAATTTTCTGAAACTACTTATCTGTTAGTTGTTATTGCTTTTGTAGGTTTTTAAAAATTATACAGATACTGAATAATTATGGAAATTATTGGCTTTCATTTATGACACTAAAATTTTGACAGTTTTTTAAACAACCCGAATTTACTTCAAAGGAGAGAGGAGAAAAGCAACAGGAAATAAAATACAGTGAAAGGAAGTTTCCAAACCAAACTGCTATGGAAAAAATCATTATAAACAAAATAAGGAAAACCCAGTATTACTGTCTCAATTCGTCAGTATTAAATATTGAGTTTTAAGAAATCCTGGTATTTATAGTTCACATTTATAAGATGCTTATTACCATCCAAAGAACTGAGGATAAAATAACTCATACATTATTCCAAGAAAATCTTACATTTTGACTCTATAAAATAGTCAAACCGATATTCTAATATTTCTATAGATCAGTATATTACCAGATATCTCTTTACATAAAGAAACTTTTATGTATTTTTATCACTCGAATGGGGATGGATTTTATGTGGAAGAGGTTGCTGTGTTTAAACCCAGGGCAGCCAATAAAAGAGATTTTTTTTTCCTGAGATGAAGACCCACTTTACAATTTATATGCCATATAAGCATCTCAAGTACATCTCATATTTTTTCTGAAGAAAATATTATCTTACGTCATCAATTTCAAAAATTGAATCCCTAAGTTCTGTCAATGAAATCTTTAAAAGACATACCAAATCCAGATCTATTTCTTTTATCTCATTCTCCCAATTCTGATCCCAATCACTAGTATATCTCTATTATACCTGGGAAGCAAACTCATCTTCAGATTCTTCCTAAATTGTGTCAATATCTCAAATTATTTTCTAAATTTTATCTGTGTCTCTGAAAATAGTACAACTTCAGTGGAGTAAAAAAAGTTGGATTTGTTACCTTGTTTTTGAAAACTAGACTGGTCATTAATGACAAGATCAAGATATAATCCTGAGTCCTTGGTATCAAAGATGATGTAATGGAGGTGAGAGAAATTCATCAACTGGAAAATAGATTGTTAAACAAATCGCTTATGTAAATTGATTGAGTGATAATAGTATAAGAATATGTAGGGATGGGGCCAGAGAGATAGCAGAGCAGTAGGATATTTGCTTTGCATGCAGCCTACATAGGACAGATGGTAGTTTGAATCCTGGCATTCCAAATGGTCCTTTAAGCCTGCCAGGGGAGATTTCTGAGGACAGAGCCAGAAGTAATCCCTGCGTGCCACTGGATGTGACCCTCACCCCCAACAAAAGAGAATATATAGAGAAAATAGACATTGACTATAACCTGGAAGGAATGAAGTGCTATTTTTCTTTTCCCACTGGAATAGTAAATGACGACTTGATAAAATATAGTTATAAATAAGATTCAAGATATATAAAATAATATTCCAAATATTTGTGTATCAATAAGAAATTATTTACCAAAGGCAAAACTTTACAGTCAACAGTCAATTGTGAGATGAAACCTTTGGTAGGATTATCTGATAAGAATTTTAAAACAGATATCATGAAACTACAAGAGTAACTATAAATATATTTGAAAAAATATAAATTTTAATTAAATGGAAAATCTCAAGAAAGTAAAAAAGAAAATTAAAAATATAGAAAAATAGTGAAAATATGGGGCCAGAGCAGTGGTGCTGTGGTGGAGCGTTTGCCATGCACATGGCTGACTTATGATTGATCACAGTTTGATCCCCTGGCATCCCATATGGTCGCCCCAAGCCAGGAGTGATTTCTGAGTGCATAGCCAGGAGTAACCCCTGAGTGTCACTGGGTGTGGCCCAAACACACACAAAAAAAAAGAAAAGAAAAGAAGAAATATAGTCAAATTGACCTTACGGAATTGAAAGATGCAACAACAGAAATAATAACTCATTGACTGGGCTCAAGAGTAGAATGGAACAGCCAGAATAAAGCATTATTAATTTGAAGAATAAAAACAACTGGGCACATCTTAATTGAAAAACAGTACTTTGTTTTGTCATTTTTAATTTTTGGGGGGTCACACTTGGTAGAGCTCTGGGGTTACTCCTGGCTCTATGCTCAGAAATTGATCCTGGCAGGCTCGGGGACCATATGGGATGCTGGGATTCGAACCACCGACTTGTTGTATGCAAGGTAAATGCCTTACCTCCTTGCTATCTCTCTAGCTCCTTTTTTATTTATTTTTTAAATTTTTGGGGTCAGATCCAGCAGCGCTCAGGGGTTACTCTTGGCTCTAAGCTCAGAAATCGCTCCTGGCAGGCTTGGGGGACTACATGGGATGCCGGGATTTGAACCACTGTCCTTCTGCATGCAAGGCAAATGCCCTACTTCCATGCTATTTCTCTGACACCTGAAATTTTTTATTTAAAGAAAATGCATCACATAGTTGACATAACTGTTCATAGCACATCTGTTTTAAGATAAGGGAAAGCAAAGTTATTAAAAATAGAAAAAAACCTAAAAAATAAAATGAGAGAAGAAAAAAAACAAAGAAGTAAAAGTTCAGTAGCAAGTATATCTGTGAAAATTATTCTATCTCCAATAAAGTTATTAATACAGTAGCAGATGGTTTAGCAAGCTTTTCTTTTAATGATAAGGGATAAAATACAATAAAATGGTGTTTGGCAGTTGTTGTTGTTGTTTACATAGGTTAGCAAAATATGGAGAAATAGGAAAAACCTTTGGCCTAAAAACAGGGAGTCTTACCCATGAAATATCCTGGCATAAAACCAACTCCAGGCTTCAGGCATACTAAGTTGTATAACCCCCAAGTCTTCCTCTATGTTTACAGTAAAAGCTCTTCACAATCACGGTAATTGCTGTCAGGTTTCTGTAGTTATTGATTCTGGTTTCTGTACAGATCCTATGTTGAAATCAGGGTGATGTGGAGCATCTTCTGGTTTCATCTCACCATTAGGTGACAATGCAGAGAACTCTGCCCTGAAAGCATGTTGTTGCTATTACCAAGTTGTCAATGCATCAAACGAACCCACTCTGGAGCAAGTCTATACTGAGGCAGCATTAGGGCCTTCCCTGGTAGAAGTTTGATTCCTGGTGCTGCTGTAGAAATCCATGCAGTTTTTATAGATAGGATCCAATGTTAAGGGGTAGTCAATGTACGATCTTCTGAAGTCTAAGCCAACTCACTATGACAAATATTCAGGTTGTAAGGCCCCACTACAATATAAAATTTATGTGTTTCTATCTCTGTTAGATAAGAACTTGTTCACACACAGGAAAGATTTCCCCATTTTAATGTGCCTAAGCAAAAAGGAACACTGCCACATGGTACTACTGGTGCATATGAAGGTAAAAATAAATGTTCTCAAGCTGGGGGCTTCTCATAAACTGAATCTGGTAGCAAGCACAGATGCACAGCAAAGGGAGGTGGGAGAAAGGGGCCACTGAGAGAAAATCAGCAGTAGCAGCAGTGGCAGCTTCTTCTAGGGCTGAAAACTTATCTTTTCACTTTGGGAGCTGGTTGGTAGCTTGCTTGTATGGGGGGGTGTTTCTTTTCCTGAGGATTTAATACCTGAGGGTCAAAAGGGTTAAATGGGGGGGGAAGCAGATGAGGGATAGAGAGTGAAGTTTGTAAGGTGGAAAGTGAAAGGGGGCAAAGAGGGTTTACATATAATGTGGAAGGGCAATATACAACATAGACATTATGTATAATAAAGACTAAAGTTAGACACTGAGGTGGCCAACAAATATACTCAAGCGCACACATAGACAGAGGATTGATCCATGGGTTACAGTTAAAAAGCTAACACAGGGGAAATGGGACAGAATGCTTAAAAAATAGAAAGCTGGCAAGTTAGATGTAAAGGTTTTCTATTTTTAGGTCATCATGATTGTTGAAGGTAAATTGTTGTGTATGTAAACATTTTTATGGGATTATTATGTTACTGACCCTACCCTGATTGGTGATTGTGCCCTACCCTAGGGTGTGACCTGGCATTCTGCTCCCACTCTAGGGTGGTACCTGATTCTGCTTCCACCATTGGGTGGTATCTGATCCCACCATGGGATGGTATCTGATTCTGGGGCATAAAAGCTAGGGTCTGTGGAAAGTGAGGGGCTTTTTTTCCTGAGTAAACTGTAATGTCCTCTGGCATAATATGTCTAATCCGGCACTCCCTTATGTGGTATTAATTAATTCCCTTATAGAGATGAATTTTCTTGGGCTGGGCTTGGAAGGATTATTGTTTGTGAACTTTGCCCCTGATTTGGAAGGGCCTGGGGGGAGGCCCTGTGTGTCCTTGAGAAGCTGAATTTAAAAGAAGACGGCAATTCCTTTTGATATGTCCCTGTTTTCCACAATGGTAGCAGACGATTTGCCTCCTAGGGATTGTGTGAAACCTCTTCTTAGGTTATTATCAATGAGGTTTCCGGATCTGCAATCTTTCACCCAGTGGCGACCCTTTTTGCATTTTGGGTAAAGACCTGGTTTTCAGGAAGTGCTTTGTCCCCATCTGTAGAAAGGCATCATTCCCTTTGGTAACTGTGAACGTTTGTACAGAGTCTAAGTGGGGTGGGGGTTGGGTTTCTCCATAGACATTCTGACAGGCATAAAGGAAATCATTCACATCTGCCTTTTCATTTAAAGTATTCAATACTAATTTACATGCATTATGATAAGCCAAAGATTTTACTAGGAAATTTCTCATCTCCTCATCTTTGACTTGTAACTTCAGCACATCTTTAATCTTACCTACAAACTCTGTATATGGCTCATAAGGGCCTTGGGTAATTTTTAAAAAGTTTCCTCTACCAATGCTGTTAGAATCAATTTTTCCCATGACGACAATGCAGTATCCCTAATTAAATTTAAGATTGTTTAGGTAAAGCCGCTTGTGTCTGAATATTTGCAAATTGATTTTCTGCCATCAATAATTCATATGATATAGTAACACCTGCCACTTGTTTTTTCGTACCATGCGGGCTATATAATTTGTCTTTATGCCTTCTGAATAGTACATTTCCCATTCAGTTCACTGTTTAGACGACAGGCATATATCAGTGATTTTTTTTAAAATCACACAAAGTCCAAGATGAGTTATGACTCCAAAGTTTTAGTAACTTCACACTGTATGGTGATTTTGGACCATATTCTTTACATGCTTTTATAAACCGATCTAATTCTTCCATCTGATAGGATACATAGTTAGAAACATTTACCCCATGTAAGGGGATGAGGTCAGATTAGCAAAATTACACTGAATAGAGCTCTGAAGCCATGCGTGTGGTTCATCATCTGAATCTGCACTGTTGTGTGATTTAATTTTGTGAATAGAATGAGACCTCACTTCTGGAGCTAGCACCAGAATTTGATCATTGTCTCAGTCACTACTGTCATGCAATTCAGTCTAATCAGGCTTAACTTACTGAGTTGTTTTTCTTCCAGGAAAAATTCCTATATTGTTGATGGTGGGGTTGGATTCCTCAGCCCGCACCTTGGTCTGAATTTTTGTCAGAAAGATTTCCTTATTATCCTTCCTGGTTTTAGCCTCACCATTTCTACACTTTCTATTTCCTAAATACCAGCCAATACCTATGCTCACAGTAATAACATGAGCCAACACAGAAATTTCACAAACTATGACGGCTGGAGACAATGCAGTTTTCATTTGAAATATAGATCACAACCATCCAACTATAGTGATTGTCCTTAGTTGAAACCAATTAGTTTAAAACAAAATGGAATAATCCACTGGTATAATAGAGAACCAATACATATGCAAAAAGGTGGCAGAATGCACATGACTAACCACAGAAACTATTTAGTAGCCAACAGAGGAAATTTCCAATGAAGTATTTCACTCACAGTTATTGAGGGTCCAGGTTCAGCCTGTTTGGACGCCATAATTTTGCAAATCAGCCCCTGATGAGGTTGACTGAAGGAGGGATGGAGGATGAGGCCTTTTTCTTCTAGCGCGGACCACGCATCTGTTACCCTGATGAGCCTGCGGTTCTGAAGTGAATGCAGCGGGAAGAAAGCCAACAGGCAGTCGGGTTTCCAAAGAAAACATCTCTTTATTCCTTGAAGAGGCCAAAGCCAAAAGGCCTAAAAATAGGCCCCAGGATAAAAGCCCCTCACCTTCCAAAGACCCTTGCTTTTATGCCCCAGAATCAGGTACCACCCAATGGTGGGATCAGGTACCACCCAATGGTGGGAGCAGAATGCCAGGTCAGACTCTAGGGTAGGGCACAATCACCGATCAGGGTAGGGTCAGTAACATAATAATCCCATAAAAATGTTTACATATACAATAGTAAATCTTACTGAAGAAAGGCTTCGTGGGTTAGATTGTGTCCAGAGCATTCTTATAAGCAATTATAATTTTCAAGTCTAGAAAACTAAGTGATAATGTAAGGATCACTGAAAGAGGAGTTTACACTATGAAATCCATCTAGCAGGTCTTGAGCATCCAGGTCCCTTTCCTAAAAACAATCTAAAATCATGAGCATTATAGTATAATGGTGAACTAACTGAAATTGAAAACAAATTACGATAAAATACTCAATGAATGACTCTGTAGCAGGAGTTCTTGGCATGCAGTTGCAAATCTATTTTATCTGTGGACATAAACATTAGATTAAATTAGTAGGCATAATCAAGTAGAATATAATTTTGTCAGGACATTATTATTTAGTGAGCACTGTCTTCTGAGTCTAATATGTATAGCAGTGGAATGTGGAACTGGGGTGGCCAACCTGTATCTTCGAGTACCACCGTGGACAAAAAAGATCAAGGATTTATTGTAGACATAGTAAATTCAAGACATTAAAAGTTCTTATGACAAGCACTGTAGTGGAAGCTCATGGCTTCCAATCACATTCTGAAAGTGTTTCTCTTGATAAAAGCATTAGAATATTTTTATAGACATCTATAAAGAGCAGTTGATTGGACACCTGCTTATCTAAACAACTGTATCATTCTTAATTGGAGAGTTTAATCCATTGACATGTTAGGAAACTATCGACAGAAAGGGCTGTTGTGTCATTATGTTTTGTAGGGTTGATGTTACAATTGGAATTTGGTTTGTGTAATTGCTCTTTGAGTAGTTCATTTAGGATCAGTTTGGTTGGCCAAATATTGTGAGTTCTTTTTTGTCTGATAATGTTTTTAACCCTCCCTTCCATGTAAATGAGTTTCGCTGGGTGATGTACTCTAGGGTACCAATTTCTTTCATTCAATAGTTTGAATATGTCTTTCTACTCTTTTCTTGCCTGGATTGTTTAAAATGGAAAATATGGTTTGATTCTTATGTTGTTTTCTTTATAGTTGAGGATTTTTTTCTCCCTTACTAATTTAAATTTTATCTCTATCTTTCTCTGTCTTTTTGTCTCTCTCTGTTGATATCTCTCTCTGCCATTTGGATTAGTACTCTGTTATCCAAAAATAAAACAGTGTCTTATATTAGTTTTTTCTTGCAAAGATGTGCTAGGTCTTATTTTCAAGGAATGTCTTATTTTTTCATGAAAAATAATATGGTACATATTTACTGTTAAATGAAAATAAAAGGATGGGCTGAAGAGATAGCATGGAGGTAAAGCATTTGTCTTGCATGCAGAAAGAAGGTGGTTCATATCTTGGCATCCCCTTTGGTCCCCTGAGTTTGCCAGGAGCAATTTCCGACTGTAGATCCAGGAGTAATTCCTGAGCACTGCTGGGTGTGACCCAAAAACCAAAAGCAAAAAAATAAAAATAAATAAATGGATATTCATTTACTGTTTTTGGTAAGGTAGTATTTTAGTTGTCAACACAAACCACAGAAATTGAATCCTAGAGTAGCTAATCAGGGTAGCCTTAGCAACGAGTTTATGGTAAATTAATTTTCAGTATGAGGCAGAGCCTAAGGGATATTATTTTTGGGGGGATACTTTATATTTAACCTAGAAGGAAACACAGTAGGTCCTATTTTTGGAGAATGTTTTAGTTTTCACGGAAATATGGTAAATATCTTGGTGTTGTTCTGTTAGGTTCTAGTTTGTTTGGCACTCTTTTTGCATCTTGGAGTTGCAGAAAGTTCTCTGTTATTATCTCCCTCACTACTTGTTCTTCACCTTTCCCATTTTCTTTCCTTTCAGGATCTCCTATAATTCGGAGATAATCTTCTTCTTTTTGTTCATAAAGTACCTTACATTTTTCTCCAGATTTTGTCTCTCTTTATTTTTCTTTTTTGACTTCCAGATCACTGCTGGCTTATAATTTGTCTTTAAGTTAAACTATGCGATACTTCTCTTGTGTAATTATACTATTATGGCTTGCTAACATGGTTTTACTTTCTTCAGTTCCATTAGTATGGATTCTCTCATCTTCTGAAAGAGTTCTTTTGAGTTGGTTGAATTGTTCAGCTATATATTTCTTAATTTTGCAAGCTAGTGCCTTTTTGATTTTTATTGCTAAATCATTAAGTGTTGATTTTAGGTCCTCATATATAAGTTTCAGGCATTTGGGTGGACTTGGAGATTTGCCAGGATTTCTCTCCATATCCCCTACAGTATATGTCTTCTTCAGTTTCCCCATTGATTTTGGCATTTAGTGGTTTGAATTGCTGGAGTATCAGGGTGTTTAAGAAAGTGATCTATTGAATTGTTTGTATGAAATGTGGCTTGAAGTATATCTTCTTAGAGATTATTTTTCTAAGTGGGCAAGGTTGTCTATCAAAAAATATTGTATACTAATTTATTGATTTTTCAGCTGGTCATTGAGCAGTATATTTTCTCCCATCCAAGTACTAACCAGGCCCTAACCTGCTTGGCTCTGAGATCAGAGAAGATTGTGTGCATTCAGGGTGGTATGGCTGTAGACAAGCTGCATATTTTCTTTTTTTTTTCCCCATCATTTTTTTAAATTTATTTAAACACCTTAATTACATACATGATTGTGTTTGGGTTTCAGTCATGTAAAGAACACAACCCATCACCAGTGCAACATTCCCATCACCAATGTCCCAAGTCTCCCTTCGCCCCACCCGACCCCTGCCTGTACTCTAGACAGGCTCTCCATTTTCCTCATACATTCTCGTTATTAGGACAGTTCAAAATGTAGTTATTTCCCTAACTAAACTCATCACTCTTTGTGGTGAGCTTCCTGAGGTGAGCTGGAATTTCCAGCTCTTTTCTCTTTTGTGTCTGAAAATTATTACAAGGGTGTCTTTCATTTTTCTTAAAACCCATAGATGAGTGAGACCATTCTGCGTTTTTCTCTCTCTCTCTCTGACTTATTTCACTCAGCATAATAGATTCCGTGTACATCCATGTATAGGAAAATTTCATGACTTCATCTCTCCTGACAGCAAAGCTGCATATTTTCTAAGAGAAAGAAGTCCTAGATCCAATCTGCCAGGAAGTTTATGATATAATTGGTTATAAATATAAATCGCATGTATGGTGTTGTATAGTTTGGGAAAAGAAGGATTGATGGGAAGGTACAGGGTTTCAGTAAAGGCACTAGAACGAGAAGGCTGGAAAGAAGGCCCAGTTTGAGCTTGGAGGAGGGGATTTAGGCTGGGAGCCTCCCTGTTCCCACTCAGACTGACAAAGAATCACCAATGGCAATGGGAAGAAGGTTGGGAAAAGACCCAAAAAGACATTCCCGTTTGCATTTAGTGAAAAAAGATTAAGATGTGAGGTTTCTTTTTCCCTTCCCAACACAAACCTGTCTGGCCCCAAAGGGCAGATTAACAGTGATGGCACTGGAACCAGTAGGAAGCTGAGGACAGGCTGGAAATGAGGCCCCATTCAAGCATAGTGGAGGGGATTAGGACAGAAAAATAGAAATTTTATTGGAATAAGTACAGTGCGGGGCCAGAGAACTTGTACAACAGGTAGGGCAGCAAATAGCCTTACATACAGCTTGACCCAGTTCAATCTCCACATCTCATATGGTTCAGAGTCTGCCTGGAGTCATTCTTGAGTGCAGAGCTAATAGTAACCCCTGAACAATGCTGGGTGTGACCCAAAAACAAAAACAAAAACAAAAGTATTCAGAGTAACAGAATTTAAATAGATTTACTAATTTATGTCAATAATGTCTATGAAAGAAAGGAAAATTAAACTGTACTGGTAATATATTTAAAGAATTTATAGGTAAAAACTCATTTGTGAAAGACTCCAAATAAGACACATTCAAAAAACACCAGAATAGATCACAATAGTGTTCAGTGAACCAAAAGGGAAAGTAATCTTGTAGATAACCAGAGTGAAATAACTCAGTATCCCACTGGAAATTACAAATATTTCATGAAAAAAAATCTTGGATGTCTGAAGAAAAAGCTAGAGTATTTCTTTTTTTAATATAATTTTTATTTTGATCATAGTGGATTACATATTGTTGACAATAATATTTTAGGTACATATCAACATAATATCAGGGGGATTCACATCACCAAATTATCCTCCCTACACCTCTGTTCCCATCCTCCCTCCCATATCTTCCTCCCTCACCCCCGGGTCTGCTAGAATACGTGGTCCCCTCTGAGCCTAGTTTACTACTTAGTGGTCCTACACCTGTTTTGGTCTTGGTACCTCCCTTGTTTCCTCCTCTAACTGGGAGGTGGTATTAGATAGTTCCAGTTATATGGTTTTGTTTGAAGAAGAGAAAAGTGATAAACTGGGGTAAAAATCAAATATGCTGAAAATAGGAAGAATTCTTCTAGAGGCTCTCATCATCGGTTTGAGAGATGAAGGGGAAAAAGAGGTGAAACACCTCAACAGTACAAAAAGAAGTGTCAAATAAAATATCCAGTAAGCACTCCAACAATAAAGATAAGCACCACATAAAAGCCATGTCTTGAGATAAAAAACATGGCAGAGCACCTAAAGAAAAAGAAAAGAAGAAAATAAGTAAATAAATATAAATGGAGACAACAACTTCAATAACTATACCAAAACGAAGAAATCGACAAAACCTAAATAGAAAAAATAAAAAAAAAAGTTTTGTCCTTTTTTTTCTCCCTCCTCCACAGGCACAGTAAATATTGGGGTCATTAGAAAAGGAATTCCCTTGGACTAAGAGGTACAGGGTTTCTCCACCCTTGGAGTATATTGTCATGGGATTTACTATAGACTCCGTTCAGGTTCATTTACTCTCCCCTTGGTGCATTCGTGGTGTTTGGAAGACTTCTGCTTCATCCTGGTGAGAAAATCAGATCTCTGTATCTAGAGATCTCCGTATCTGCACAGGTCAAGGGGTGGAACTTGTGATGAAGCCTTTCTTTGTGGTTCTAGAAGTTATGTTCCCTCAGTGTAATTTTAATCCGTCTTCTGTGTTTGGTGGTCTTGGTCTTTGCGCTGATTTTGGGATGGAGCCTATGATAGCGGCTTTCATTGTGTTTCCAGAAGACCCATTCCATTACAATTGTCTCAGACAGATCTTTGGAACTGGAGATCATGGTTGTTGTGCATGTCGTAGCTCAAACCCTAGACTAGGGCTTTTTTATTGGTCATACAGTTCGGTCATGGTTTTATCAGCCAGTCATCTGTAAATCGCGATCTTGGCTTTTGAACTGACCAAAAAGAGTGACAAGTCTTCTGATTTTGTCTTATCGTCAGCTGGAGGGGTAGGATGCTCTTAGGTCAGGTTGTTTTCATTTTCCTCATTGTCAGAATATCATATTAGAGCTGGCAATTGTTGGTGTTCGAACAGTATTGAGGATGTCCCGGATGGGATTTGTTTCCTGTAGCTGTCGTGAAACACTGTGTCGTTTCTATGTCTGGGATCCAAGGTTCAAGGCTAGACGGATGGTGTCTAATCACCTGGGGTCTAAGTTGGGTCCATATGACATATTTTCAAGGTGGGAGATGTCCCTGTATTGTAAACAAGTATAAGTTCTTATCCCTAGTAGATAAGAGCTCGTTTTTATATGTAAGATTATCTCTTTTTTTAGTGTGTCTTTGCAGGGGGAAATGATGCTACATTATATTGTAGGTGCATTTGGGGGTGGAAAAAGAAGAAAACGGAAACAGGTCACACACTCAAAAAAAGATAAAAATAGAAATAGAAATATATGTGCATATAAATATATATAAATAAAAGGAACAAAGATTTTAAAAAATGAAATAACAAAGTATTTAAAGGAACAAAATGATGCAAGAGACTATCTTACATTTGGGGAAAAGCAGGTAAAGAGGTAGTGCAATACAGGTCTTATACTTATGATGGAACTATAGGTTTCCCCATTGTCTTTTGAAATTTTCTTGTGGTGTGTGGCTTCTCAGTTATCTTTTCATCACACACCCTGACCTTCTTGAGATTGGTAAAAGCTTTGTGGCAGGGAGGTCTTGGGAAGAGTTCTTGCTTTGGGGATACTTTTAGAGCTAAGTCCGGTTTCAAGTAACAGTCCACCTTAGGAAGAGTTGGTAAGGAGGGCCACGCGGCATGAGTCAGCAGGGGAGTTGGTTGCCTTTTCTTACTGATACAAAGTGTGGGTTTAACTTTGTGTCCCTTCGCTTGGGTGTTGGGTACTGGTTCTTTGGGGTAGGAGGTCACTCTTGATGCCTAATAGATTAAGAACTGATGGTGAAGAGTTTTAATAAAGTGGGAAATCTGAGGGGTGAAGGGATAGTCGGATTTCCAAAGTGGGGAAAGGGGAAAGTATATGTGTTGGGCAGGGAAGAAGAGAAGAGAAAATATATTAAAAAGAAAAAGAGAAGAAGAAAGAAGGAAAAGAAAAAAAAGTAGTGAGAAGAGAGTAGAAAAGGGCAAGGGAATGCTAGTTTGCTTGAATGTGTTCAATGAGTAGGACCTGTAGAATAAGTCTGTAGGTCACAGTTGCTGCTTCGGTGTTCTGGCTGATCACGTGCTTCAAGTCCTAAAAGACGGTATAACCTAGAGTAAAGTGTATGTTAAAGAGTTTTCTAGGGACATTCTCGTAGTGCAAGCTGGGTATGGTATCTCGTGTGACTGGGCCTAGAGATGCCATCTTAATTTGTCCACCCTTTGTATCCAAGAACACCTGTGGACAGAAAAGCTGAGAGGTAATTTTAAATATAGTAAGATTAAGGCATTAAAACATATTGTTTTGAGATGTTTCTATTGGATTCAGCGATTTCCCATGGTATTCTTTACCTGTAGTCCTGTATAAGATCCCTAAGGGATTATTATGGGCCTTTGTAGTAGAAGGCTGATTACATACCTATTCTATCTATGCTGCTGTTTCTGCTGTTGCTGGTTTCTTTGTGGTATAATGTGTAGCCAAGGGTTTGTGCTGTTCTTCTTACATGTGTTTTGGTCACTGCTCCCCGATGTATGTTGACTGTTACAGTGTTTGGAGTTTCTACCCTGTTAAACCCTGTTTTTTGATTGTTGAGTATTAGTTATAAATAAGGTGTATGTTGTAGGTGCTTCAGAATAGCGCTATCATTCTGTGTTTATCTGATAGGGTGCTTCTAATGATCCTTACATTTATGATCTTATATAGGTTAGATTTGTATCCTAAGACATGGTCTATTCTGGAGAAGGTTCCATGTGGGCTTGAGAAGAATGTGTCTTCTGTTTTCTGGGGATGGAGGGTCCTTTGAAAGTCTGTTAGCCCCAGATCTTCTAATTTTTCATTACGGCTCTTATTCTTTGCTGTTTTTCTGTTTGGTGGATCTGTCTAGTGGTGATAGTGGAGTATTTAGGTCTCCTACAATTATCACATTTCCCTTCATGTGTTTCTCCAGGTTTGCAAGCAGTTGCCTCACATATTTTGCTGGCTCTACATTAGGTTCATAAATATTGACCAGGGTTAGTACTTCTTGATCTAGTGTTCCCCTGAACAGTAAGTAGTGTCCCTCTTTGTCCCTGATCACTTTTTTGAGGTTGAATGGAATTTGGTCTGATATAAGAATGGCTGTCCCTGCTTTTTTTGTTTTCTATTAGCCTGAATAATTATTTTCCATCCTTTTATTCTGAGCCTGTGTTTCTGAAAATTGTATTGTGTCATTGTTACTTTCATGGGAAAATATCCTACTTTCCACAACAAAATGTCAGTGTAAAAGGGGAAATGAATAGTTTTGATTTTGGGGTTGGGTGGGTGGGAACTTTAGTCCACCCCTGAGGGTTCTCAAGACTTATTCTTTTCTCTGTGCCAGGGGTCCTCAAACTTTTTAAGCAGGGGCCAGTCCCTCAGACCATTGGATGGTCTGACTATAGTAAAAACAAAACTTATGAGAGAATTGTTATGCATACTGCATATATCTTATTTTGCAATGAAGAAACAAAACAGATACAAATACAATATGTGGCCCGTGGGCCATAGTTTGAGGACCACTGGACCGTAGACAGATTGTACTCAGAGGGGCTCCAAGGACCTGATCTGTTATCCAAATCAAATAACTAGTTTTATATATTTGTCAGTTTGTCTCTCTATCTTATCTTATCTATCTATCTATCTAACTATCTATCATCTATCTATCCTGTCTGTATGCCTGTCTGTCACCTGTCTGTCACCTGTCTGTCTATTTACTTATCTGTTTACCTTTCTAATAATAGTTGGGAAAGGTATAACAATTCTAAAACTAGGTCTTTGATTGCTAGGTTTTTTTATGCCAATAGGGTAAGTGTACTGTGGAATGGATGCAAATGAAGATGATCTTGCTCACTTTTCTCATTTTTGCAGTAAGGAAACACACTTAGAAAACTCAAAGTTCCTGCCTGTACTGTTATTATTTCTTAACTTGTCTTTGAAAATGGAAGTTCACTAAGTAAGTATATGACCATAAACTCATTTTCTTTATTTTCAATTCTAGCAAGTTTTAAATATTAATTTTAGATATTATTTTCAGATCATAAAATTTCCCTTTCTAAGAGCCAAGTAAGCATCTGTGGGAGAGGTAGGAGAAATTAGGACATGTGCTGATATAATATAAGGCACTACTATATGTCTTAAGCACTTTATTGATGATGAAATAAGGCAGCTATTTACATCTATACCATAAGTGTAAGATTATTGTAAGATTAAATTACAATTAAAGTTATTTTGCCAAGGGACTAAAAAAATATTTTGCAAGGGAGTAAGGTGGTGTGGTGCTAAAGCAAATGCAGATGTTGGCTGAGAAACATTGACACTGGTAGTGGGCTATTGTATTCTTGGATCTCTGTTATGAACCGCTTTATAAACCATGGTTTATAAACCATGGTGACTAACTTAAAACAGAAGAAAAGGCCTCTTTTTCTTCCGAAAATTATGTTTTAATATTACTATTTATCATGAAATAATATTATTCAAACCCTAGAATTTGGTCTGATGTAGTTAAATCTCCTTTTTTTTTTTGTTAAGGAAATTCCATGCTTTAAATAGTCATAACAAATTTCTATTACTAGAATGTTATTGAAGTCAGTGTTGAATTTTTCAGAAATCAACACTTTATTCATAATTTCTGTTGAAGAATATTGACTGAGCCATTAGGAGCTATTATTTTAAAATATTAATGAGCTTTCAAATGATCTTTTTTTTCTCTCTTTTTTTATTTAACCAATTTTATTACATACATGATTGTATTTGGGTTTCAGTCATGTAGAGAACACCACCCATCACCAGTGCAACATTCCCATCACCAATGTCCCAAATCTCCCTCCTCTCCACCCAACCCCTGCCTGTACTTTAGACAGGCTTTCTATTTCCCTCGTACATTCTCATTATTAGGATAGTTCAAAACGTAGTTATTTCTCTAACTAAACTCACCCCTGTTTGCTGTGAGCTTCATGAGGTGAACTGTAACTTCCAGCTCTTTTCTCTTTTGTGTCTGAAAATTATTATTGCAAGAATGTCTTTCATTTTTCTTAAAACCCATAGATGAGTGAGACCATTCTGCATCTTTATCTCTCTCTCTCTCTGACTTATTTCACTCACCATAATAGATTCCATGTACATCCATATATAGGAAAATTTCATGACTTCATCTCTCCTGACAGCTGCATAATATTCCATTGTGTATATGTACTACAGTTTCTTTAGCCATTCATTTGTTGAAGGGTATCTTGGCTGTTTCCAGAGTCTTGCTATGGTAAGTAGTGCTGAAATGAATATAGGTGTAAGGAAGGGAATTTTGTATTGTATTTTTGTGTTCCTAGGGTATATTCCTAGGAGTGGTATAGCTGGGTCGTATGGGAGTTCGATTTCCAGTTTTTGGAGGAATCTCCATATTGCTTTCCATAAAGGTTGAACTAGACGGCATTTCCACCAGCAGTGGATAAGAGTTTCTTTCTCTCCACATCCCGCCAACACTGTTTGTTCTCATTCTTTGAGATGTGTGCCAATCTCAGGGGCGTGAGGTGGTACCTCATCGTTGTTTTGATTTGCATCTCCCTGATGATTAGTGATGTGGAGCATTTTTTCATGTGTCTTTTGGCCATATGTATTTTATCTTTGTCAAAGTGTCTGTCCATTTTTCTCCCCATTTTTTGATGGGATTAGATGTTTCTTTCTTGTAAATTTCTGTCAGTGCCTTGCATATTTTGGAGATTAGCCCCTTGTCTGATGGGTATTGGGTGAATAGTTTCTCCCACTCAATGGGGGCTCTTGTATCCTGGGCGCTATTTCTTTTGAGGTGCAGAAGCTTCTCAGTTTAATATATTCCCATCTGTTAATTTCTGCTTTCACTTGCTTGGAGAGTGCAGTTTCCTCTTTGAAGATGCCTTTAGTGTCAATGTCCTGGAGTGTTTTACCTATGTGTTGCTCTATATATCTTATGGTTTCGGGTCTGTTATCGAGGTCTTTCATCCTTTTGGATTTAACCTTCGTACATGATGTTAGCTGGGGGTCTCAAATGATCTCTTAAATAGAATAAAAGCAATATATGAAACTTGATTTTTTTCCCCTAGCGTTGCCATATTTGACCACAGGAGGGCAATCTATGAAAATAATTGAAATTCTTAGGAAAAATGTTAGCATTTAATATGTAGTTGTTAGGCATGTTGGAACATGAATTTGGCATTATTGTCAGAACACATCAAATAGTTCCACATTTATTACAAAATGTTTGCATATTTTCCAAAGTGGGAATTTAAGAGACAGATTATACACCCTTTTACTTTCAATTACTAAATTGATAATTTCAGAAGAAACATCCAGTATATGAAACAAAAATAAGGCTATTCACAGCTATGGTACCTAGGTAAGAAACAGCAGTGATGAACTTTAAATATTTTACGAAGTATTTCCCTTTAAGTATTTTCCTAAGAGGTCTTTCAATTATGAAATGACAAATATTGTCGTAGATTTTGCTAATATTTGTCAAATTCACAGCATACGAGATCTAATGCCAACAAGTTTCTCTAGGTATTAAGATGTCCTTTGAGAAATAAAAGTAGACTGAAGAGGGTATTTTTCAGTATCTCTAAAACTAGAAATGTAATATCAAGATTATTTATTTTATATTTATGTAAGTTTAGAGAATAAAGAATGCTTTTCCATAGTGAATAGATCAAAAGTATCTACTCATAAAAACCATCTATGCCAATATCACCAAATGTGCTAACCCAGTCTCTGGCCAAGGTCAACTTGCCTCCTCCCTGTCTATCCAGAACCAAGGATGCCCTCCTCTCAGCTGATGATCAGGAAAGAACAGATCCAAAGCTAATGACCAGACAGTTTATTCCAATTTAACAATGCTCATATAGAACAAGAGGAACTGGGATCCATGAAGATTGATGGCTTCGGACACCAGAGATGGACAATTATGGACTGAAGAGCCAGGGAGAAGATAAACATGAAAATTGGTAATTAGAAATGTGTGTGAGTAACAAAAAGTGTCATAAAAGTAACCTCATCTCTCTTGATCAGAGCTTTCTGGGAGGCTGGAAGGAAAGTCTAGAATCAAGCCTGTAAGTGACTTCTGATTAAGGAGGGGTGGTGGCTCCCTTCTTTGTGTTGTTTTTCTCCATCTTTGAAGAAATATAACCTAAACTTCTGCCTCAGGGAAAATCCTTGAAAAAGTAGCTCTATGTGGGCCCCCTGGAACAGTTGTTCTATGAGAGTTCTGTTCAGCAGTTCAGATACAGCATCAAAAGGGGGATCTAACACTCAAATGTCACGTTTAATTTTGCTCCCAGCAAAACAATCGAATGTCTAGTAGCAGGTGTCCTTTAAGGATAGTATCACTTTAATTGCCCAGAACATAGTGTTCATCTTGCAGTTTCAATGTTATTAATTTCATTACTTTTTTGCAGTTCTCTGCTTATTCTCCCAGACACACTACATGGGATCCAGGCAGCTTAAGAGAATTTCTATTTTATCCAACACTACTTCTATTTAGTTACAGGCTTTCATTTCTAAGATTAGATAGTTTTTTATTTTATTAAATAGATGAGGAAAATATGGATTATAACTTTAATTGAATCAGAATTTTAGTGATGCCTCATACTAGCTTAAATTGGAGATATTATCAATTAAACAGGGCCATATTAGTATATAACATAAAAAGGTTGGAAATAACAATTCCACAAGACACTTTTAAAGTCCTCTTTGACCTAATATACGCTCTAGCTATAATGTTCCTATAATGAAATATAGTGAAATTACATTACATAACATTAGTATGGATTGGCATGAAAACTTAGAAAGTAGAAATAAAACAAGCTATATTTCCTGTTCTTCAAATTAGACATTTCTGTCAACTGTCTTATACCCTGTAGTTGGATTTTTTTAATTGCTATTGGAAATTATTTTTCCCTCTATCTATGACAATATATTTATCATTTTTTTATCAGAGGCACTAATCTATAGCTCATAAAATAATTATGGAGAATAAATTAGAAGAAGTGAAATCTAGAGAGCAATTGTGGAGCACAAAGCAGGCTCTAGGATAGAACACAGGCTGTTGTATACAAGCATTGCTCATGGTGCCTGGATGCCTGTTCTAAACACCACTCCAATGTCTCTACCTCCACAACAGTACAATAGTTTCTCTTTTTTACTCTCTATTTTTCATCCTGTTTCTCCCTTTCACTCTGCCTCTTTCTATTGGGAGCTATGAAAATTTACGAAATGTGTTGATCTCTGGTAATTTTCATTAAGAATCTTTGTAAATGATAAACAAGATATTCAGAGATGAATTCTGACTGGTTCTTTGTATAAGAGTTATGTATCATCCATGGGCAAGAAACTTAGGCCCTAAGTGAAAGAAAGAGCCTGCTCTGTGCTCATAGTTGGCTCTGATCATCCATGCAAAAGCATGTTTCACTGACATGATGTGATAAAAGTGTTACCTGCCTTCTGTTAACTTGGACCAAGTTTCCCAAACTCCCTTGGACATCTTTTCAAGGCCCTAAAAGGAAGGAAATACTAAAGAGGAGGGCGTGTGTTTCAATCCCAGAAAGCAAATCAAGGAAGATCTTGTCATAACCTTCCTGTGCTGATCACAGCAGCCTGGAGTTTGGATGTACTATTGACTGGATGTTCAGTTTTTGAGCACCATCAAAAGGGAGTTAATACTTCAGCGATGTAAATGAGCCTTGTATCTTTTCTTTTGGGGGGTTAATTTTTTCTAGTTTCAAGATGTAAATAGAGTCTTCGAATTCATCACTCTGTGCTCTTTCAAAGTGCTTGGGAAATGTTCCTAAAATTGGATGTATTATAGAAAAATATTGGAAATGAAAAGGTGAGGTTCTAGCATGACTTTGGTTGAAGCATGTATATATGTGTGTGTCTCTGTGTGCGCAAAATATTAATAATGAGTATTAAGGTAATTATAGTTGTCTCTTTAGCTCATATATTATTTTAAAAAATAGAGGCAATATTAGTTTTCTGGTCTCCCATTAGAAAATTTATCTGTAGAATATAATTTAATATGATGTGTTTACTTATTTATATGACGTAGATATATAATATAGTGTTTATATAGAAAAATAAAATCAGACTATTACATTAGTGGTAATAGCAACATTTTCTATTTTTCTTTATAAACAGACCTAGTTTTGAGCTAAGTCCCTTGAGGCTTATGAACACACTTTGTAAGACTGTTAATTTAATCATGTATAATTTTGAATATGATAGCAGACACAAAAGCTGGGCCATTGATGTGGGTGATATTCTGTTATCAGTTAATCTGTACTTATGGTGTACAGATTGTAGTTTTAATCTGTTTGTTGTTGTTGTTTTTTCATTATGACACTCATAGTGTGGTCTAGGTCTTCTTCTGTGTCTCTTTCCAGGTATTTTTCGCTCAGGGAACCATATGGGATGTTTTGAATCCAGATCTGCTTCATGCAAAGCAAAGCAAGCACCATTCACTGTATTCCCTCACCAGTAAAGAATTGGCCTGATTCTATGAAAATGTTCAAGTGTATATCTCTTTATTTTTCTAAATTTGCAAATTGGCAAAGGAGGGTGAATTTTGATGTGAAATGCAGGTAGATATGAAGAGCATTTTTTAAACCCTTTTCTCTTATTACTCCAGTTTCTTCTTCCTCTTTTATATTGCCATATAGTATATTTCTTTCTTTGGCAAGGGGTCAGATGGTAATTAAAATAGTAAATTTAAATAAGTTAGTATAATTGATAATTTGCTATAAAGGTTTGTAAGCCATATGTCCTCTTAAGAAAATAGATAAAATTGGGGCCGGGCGGTGGCGCTGGAGGTAAGGTGCCTGCCTTACCTGCGCTAGCCTAGGAGACGGACCGCGGTTCGATCCCCCGGTGTCCCATATGGTCCCCCAAGCCAGGAGTGACTTCTGAGCGCATAGCCAGGAGTAACCCCTGAGCGTTACCGGGTGTGGGCCAAAAACCAAAAAAAAAAAAAAAAAAAAAAGAAAATAGATAAAATTGTTTTTGTGTGTTTTGTTTTATGCACCTATATGATAATTTCCCAATATATAATACCCAAAATTTATCTTCCTTTACAAGATACGTGTCCTAAGTAAAATTCGCCTTTTAGACTTCAATATGCCAATCTTGCTTTCATCACATCTTAGGTGGAAAATGATATGGTTAACAATTTATATTTAAAATAGATTCTAAACTAACAAACACAGTACCTTCAACTAAAACTTAATTTCTCTTTACACAAAAAGAGTTCCTGGGGTCCTGGCTAATGGAGTTCTTTTAGTTTAAGTATCTTTGTTGAAGTTCTTATTATTTAACCTGCATCACTACATCACATATGACCAATTCTGAAATGTATGGTTATTTGAAAACACAAAATTATTAGGAACCTGTAATTAACTATTCATTAAGTCTTAACAAGTCTTTAACAAGTCTCAGATTTAAATAATACAATCATATATAAGGATCTTTGCCATCTTTTGAGTCGATTGATACATTGACAAAAACTGGCTTTTCCTGCCACATATTATTTCAACTCTCAGTATCTTCATGTTAAAAGTAAATATATAGTTTTATGTTATTTTTCTGACTGTGGATCAGGATGATGCAAACATAAATCATTCTAATATCAAAGATATGGTAAAAAGTTTTTTAATAAAAATATAAATGAAAAGACCTGGGAATACAAGGTAGAAAAATAATGCCACAGGAGCTAAGAGTTTGAATATGAGTAAGTAATTATAGGGATATTTATTTTGAATAAGCAATAGCTAAGTGTAGTATTCACATATAGACTGGTCACTGCTATAATGCACTAAGTTCCTTTTTTTAATGTTTTGTAAAATTTCCTCTCTTCATCCTATTTCACTATCCCTTGCCCCCCAAAACACATGTGGTTTATTCTTAGTTGGACATAACTGGTGACGTTCAGAGGCTGAAGCTGGATGTCGTGGATCTCCTGCATGCGGAGCCTATGTTCAGTCCTTGGACTTTCTGCCTAGTCCCAAGATCCACAGTTCTTGTTTTAGGTTGAATATCAATTTCTCTTTTGGTCATTTGCCAGTTGAGAATTTGACAAATATGTCCTTCATGCAAGTAAATTGTTATTTTGCTGTTGTTGTTGTTCTTTAAATATACAGTATTCAAAATAAGTGGATGAGGGAATGGAATGGTTTAAAGGGAGATACCTAGATCACATTTGGCTCCATGGCAGAGAGAGAAGAAGGAAAGAAATAGAGTGAAGAGTGGAGGGAGAAAAACAGATGGGGAATAATGGTTCGAGTTTAGTGGGATTCAGGTACATTGATGATGTTAAGAATTGTCAGATCAAAATATCCAAACCATAGAGTCAATCACACTGAACTCATTAGACCCAAACTTTAACAGTTGAAAATGGTTCCTGTCAAGGTGGAAGGTTTGCAGGGTTCCTTGGGAGGGGCGGACTTATGGAAGCGTATCTGGGGTCTCTGGTGGATGAAGGTTGGCACTATTAGTGGGACCAGTGCGTGAACGTTGTACATTCAAACCCAACTACTCACTTTATAAATCATAGTGCTTGAATAAAATCACATTTTTAGTAAACTATTTTTTTTAAAAGCAATGAGTTAAAAAAAAGTACAGAAATAATGGTGTGAGAGTGGCAATTGTTGTTTTCATAGAACCAGCAAAATATGGGTAAAATGGAAAAAAAAGCCTTGTTCTAAATACAAAGAGACCTTATCTCTGAAGCTCTCTGGCGTAAGACTGACTCTGGGCTTCAGGCATACTAGGTTTTCCAACCCCTGGTGGTCACAGGGAATATTATTTTACACATTAGCTGTTGTTGTTAACCGGTTTCTGTCGTTGAAGATTCTGGTTTCTGTGCCAGAAGGATTCTGGTTTGTGTGGTTTCTGTGTTTCATCAAAGTCAGGATGTGGAGCATCCTCTAGTCTCACCTCACCATCAGATGCAGAGCATCCTGCCCTGCAAGCAAGTTGCTGCTGTCGCTGAGTCATCTGGGTGTCAAGTGAACATTCCTTGGAATAAAGTCAATGCCAGGGTAGCGGCAGGGTCTCCCCTGGTAGATGTTTGCCTCCTGGTGATGTAGACAATTGTGGTTGTTTCAGTAGATGGACAATGATTCAGAGGTGTATAGGCAATGCCCATTCTTCAGAGGCCTGAGCCAAGTCATTATGCCAGTGTTCAGGGTATAAGGCCTAACTGCATTACAAAATTTGTGTTCCTATCTCTATTAGATAATAACTTGTTTGCATATGTAGTATTTTTCCATTTTAATGTGCCTATGCAAAAGAGAAAAAATGCCATAATGTATTATTGGTGCCTCTGGGGAGCCAGGGGAACAAGTCCAATAATCTCCTTACCTTGGTTCTAACATGAATTCTAAAGTGAAAGACTCTTCTACTATAATTTCTTGTTGAACAGATCACAAAGAAAGAAAAACAAACAACCATAAAACAATGGGCACAGTTGTCACTGTTTAAGGGGATATTCAATAATAGTTATAGCAGTTAAGGGAATAGATATAGGATATTCAAAGGAGATACACATGTCCCTTTTATGGCATTAGAAATAGGCGGGAGGAGAGTGCTGAATCCTGGACGCCACTTTAGTCTGTGATTTGGCCTTCTGGACTCTGCAAAATGACTTTCAGCAGTTCCATATCGGGAAATGCATTTGAGTGGGAACTAATCAGAAACTTAGTATAGTAGCAGCCACAGTTACACAATGAAGGAAGGAGGAGGCCTGGAGGCTGCTGAGAGTAAACAAGTAGGAACAAAGTACTGGTCTCTTCCCAGCCTGAGAGTCCATCCTCTCAGCTTGGTAGCTGTTGGCAGCTAGCTTGGGCGGGGACAATAATGTGCTTCATGGGGAGCCAAGAATCGAGAATAAAAATGGTTAAATATGGGTAATAGGCAGTGGGAATAAGGGAGGAAAGGAACAAAATGAAAAATCATTTAAAAAAAAAAACAACCTTGTTTTAACCTACTGTTAACATGACTTAGAAAAACAGCAGGCCATCATATTCAAAGAACTGTTTCTTTCTCCAATTATAACTGATACTGGCTTAAGTAAAATGATAAAATATAGTGCCTTAACTTTTATGGCTATTTTATGGTTATTTTATGGTTATATAACAATAACCTTATTGTTATATTTTTGTTTGCACACAGAGTTGCAGTCTTATATAAAATTCACAAATACCCATTTTCCCCCTAAAGAATGCCTAGGTATATAAGGACTGTAATTCCATTTTGAAAAATTGCTAGTCTATAGTGCCCATTTTTCTCCAAAGTTCAAAGAATGGAGTAGTTGTGTCTTCTGTATGTTATCTCATGTTCATTCATTCAAATATTTATAGAATTGGTGTTTTATTTGAGCGAGTGATGTTACAGAAGCAATTTGGATAAAATTTTCTCCCATTATGGAATTTACATAATTCTAGTAGGAGGAAAATGAGTGCTAGTCCATAGTGTGTTTCTTTTTATTTAATCAAATTTATATAGGACATTCACTGAGATGCACTTGGATGATTGGAACATTTGTTCTTCCTTTGAATGTCTGGTTTTAGGAATCACACCCACATACATAGAGGAGACATTGTAGATACCTTTCATATGCAATTGGAAACAGATTGTGGTGGGAGTTTTAGATTGTAAATGTAAGTTATTCAGACATCTTTGGCAGCTGATTTAACGGATCACATTTATAAACTAGTAATGCATATTTCAGTCCTAGTCAGAAAAAAAAATGTTCTGATTCCTATGAATGAAATTAGTGATATATCTCATGTTAAGTAATTGAAATAGCCTGCAACACCTACCACTTTGTACAACTTTATTGAATGATATTGGTTTATAGCATTAGCTTCACATCTGTGGCATTATCAATAAATAATGCTTCATATTATAATACATTTACCACTGAAAGATCCGTTTGAACTTCTTTTTTTTTTGTGTGGGTGATGTGTGGCCTACATCCACTGGCTTTCAGGGGTTTCTCTTGGCTCTGTGCTCAGAAATTGTTTCTGGAAGCCTCAGGGGACATATGGGATGCCAGGGATCCAATCTGGGTCTTTCCCAGGTCAGCCTCGTGTAAGGCAAACACCTTATCGCTATGCTATCACTCTGCCCCTCCATTTGAACTCTTGTAATAAAGTGAACACCTTTGGATCCTATTACCCAATCCCATGTCTCCTGGACTGTGCTATTTTGTTCTTTGACTCTAGGAATATAAAATTGCTAGTAGACATTGTAAAATGCAATTTTGTGTTTCTAATGACATTTCTATCTGTTCTTAAAAGATGAGTTCTATGTTTGCTGGGCATTTATATTTTGAGCTCATTGAGTACCTCCCAAAAGTCTCACATATTTAAATAAGTGGGAATATTCATTCATTCCTCTTGAGGGAACCCCCCCATGATTGCTTTGGTATTTACCCTTTGAGTGCTTGCTAGCAGGAGGGTTAATCTCTTATTTGACTAAAATAAATTCTTATTCGCTGCAATTGTGGGTTCATTATCATGCCCCCTCTACATCACAAATATATTCTTTCCAAGCTATTCTTTTTGTTTGTTTGTTTATTTCTGGGTCACACCTGGGAGTACTCAGGTGTTACTCCTGGCTCTGCACTCAGAAGTTGTGCCTGGCAGGCACTGGGGATCATATGGGATGCCTGGATTTGAACCACCATCTGTTCGGATCAGCCGCGTGCAAGGCAAATACCTTATGCTGTGCTATTTCACCAGCCCCCCCCCCCCCAAGCAGTTTTGGAAGAATATTGCTCTTGTCTTGTTTTTCTTACTCAGGTTAAAAGGGAAAAATAAAAACTATATAAATACAGAATCTGTTTCTTTGCTTTAGAGTTTCTAACCTGGACAAACCTTACTGCATATAGGTGATTTTGCCTTCTGTAGTGTTCTTTGGTTTTTACTACATGTTTTTTCACTATTCCATCAATTCTAATTGAACATTATTTCTGCTTTTTTGAGATGTTGCCACTATAATGTTATAGTTTATAGTTTGAGTGGGGACAAGGACAAAATAGTCATTACTTCAGCATCTTGTATTCTATCATCCATTTTACGAAATAATCTTTCCCTGTTTCAAATACCAGCTTTTCTTATCTAACAATGACTTGTTTTTCAATTTCCTGCTATTTCTTTACAGATCATATTTCACAGGCTCTGGAACTGCATCCAGAAAGCTCTAGGAAAGCTTCCACAAAAAGATAATTGGGAAAAGAATCGATGCTCCATTGGGACAACTGTACAGTTGTACATTAGTACAACTGATGCCTTTCCTGCATGTGGGAATCCAGGTTCAGTCCCCAGCATTCTTTATTTTCCTCCAAGCATTACTAAAAAGAAATACTGAGTGTAGAGTCAAGATAAACTCCTGAGCATTGCAGTGTGGCAATTTTTGTACCCCAAAGATATTACCAAACATTTGTAAATGCATTATGAATGTCCCAATTCCTAATGATTAGATGCCCTTCCTTGTTTCAAATGTCTTCTAGCTGACTCTCACCTGAAATTTTGTCTAGATGTATTCATGTATATTTGGTGCATTAAAGCATATAAGTTGGATATTTTGTTGAGGTACACATTCAGTATCATTTTGATATGGGTTGTACTCTGTACAGCTCAGAGCCACTCATATCAGTATTTGGTCAGGGATTTTTGAGGACTACCAGATACAAACCAGTGGTCCTCAGGGTATGTAGTCTGAGATAAAACCTAGTGCCTGACATGTACTATATATGGTTACTTTTATTTTACGTGGCTCCAAACAAAAAATATATTTTGCATTGTGTATATTAAGGTTTAAAAGTAATATGCATCTAAGTAATAAAGAAATTTATAGGATCCATTTTTGCATCAAGGTGGAAATAGTTTACAAAATAAGACTATTTTAATATTTGAATTTCAAAAATAATGATCACCTCAAATTTCTTCTCTGCAAACTTTCTTTTTATTTTTTCAAGAAGGATAGAAATATTTACTTTAAAATTTTGCAGAAAACTTACATTAAGTGAGTTTATATGGCTTCATTTATTGTTCACTTTTTTTCAGGCTATGTAAAGAAAATACCCAAGTAGGAATATAGATAACGAGGAACTGCAGATAGAGTGCCTGCTTTGAACATAGCCAACCCCAGATTTGATCCCCAGATGCCATAGGAATGATCCCCTTAGGAATGATTCTTACATAGCCAAAAATAAGCGCTGAGCACACTCATGTGTGATCCAAAATCCCAAATCAAACCAAATAAATATAAAGAATGATAGCCAGAGAAATAGGATAGTAGGAAGCACACTGGCCATACACACAGCTGATCCTGACTTGATCCCAGGTACCACAGTTGGTCCTCTAATCCTTCCAGGACTGATTCTTGAGTACAGAGCTAGGAATAAACCAATTGTGGCCCCAAATTAAAATTAAAACACAAACACCTTAGTAAAACTTTTAGTATTGTGTTTATTTTATGTAGAATAAGGTTCTCTGTCTCTATTGTGTGCATACAGAGGCTGTTATATGTGTAAGACTTTGAGTGTACTCTCTGATGTATGACTGGGAACCATTGGAGGTCTGGAAATGGTCTGATTCACTTTTTCAAGATACTATATGTTGCTGTATAAAGACACAATATAGGCTCTCTGGCAGCATTCAAGCATCCAAGAATATAACATGCAATAACTTTTCCATGAGAGATGGTAATAAAGGACTCAATGGTTGCAAAGAGTTGCAGTATTATAATAGAAAGAGGCCTTGCTCTGATTTGAAAAGGCCTGCTGAAGAGAGACTATTTTAGTTTATTTCTATGATAAGTCAAAAGAAAATCTCCATAGAAATGTCTAAATTTAGAGAGGCATAAATATAACAGTCTATTGGTAGCTAAATATAAACATAGAGAAAGTGAAGGTTTTGATTCTGAGTAACTGAGTAATAGCAACTTTAACTGTTTTGTGTATGTGACATTTGAAGAGACATAACATTCTTCTGGGTTCCAATTTTGTTGTTAAATTTTCTGCTCATTTTAGTTTTATTTAATTAACTTTCCCTATATTTATTTTAAGTATATTTGCCTTATAATGTTGTGCCTACGTTTAAGGGATTGATCTGCTACATTTCATACACTGTAAAATGAATACCACCATTGTCTTATCTAACAACTTAATCTCCTTAATGAATTACCATCTCGTTCCATTTTTTCTTATAGTGAAATCATTTAATGTCTACTATCCTAGCAATGTCAAGTACATGAAGCTATTACTGTTATGTTATTATATGTAATAATTGTAATAATGTAATAATTAGTAATATTAGTAATAAGAGTAATATGTTTACTATTATAATTCCTATGCTATAAATAAGTCACTATGAACTTATCTGTTTATTTTTTGAATTCAAATTTGTGAGAATTTTTGGTCCGTGCCTAACTGTGCTCAAGTATTATTCCTGGCTTTCAGCTCAGGGACCTTTCTATTGCTCTGGTCCCAAGTGATTTAATTTTTTATCCATTGACAGCTATTTCCTCATTTCCCCAACCCTTAAATCCTTCAGTCCAAGCTTTCTCTTTTTGTTTGGCTTTTATAGATTCAACATCTAAGTGATATTTTCCTTTCTTTATCTGAATGGTTTCACTTTACATAATATGAAATATTACTTTTAATATTTTATATTGGTAATATATAATAAATATATAAATAAATAATAAAATATTAATTCTCATTTCTCTGAGAAGAAACATATTCATAGCAGTGAGTCAAAATTATGTTTCTCAAATAAGGTAGTAAGTAAAGTGGAGATTTGAATTGGGTCCATTGACACTAGAGTCCATGTTATTTTTACAATATTCTCGGTTTTTTGTTTTTGTTTTGGTCATGCCTTGTGCCTCTCAGGTTTTATTTTTTTTTTCTGTCTCTTCACTCAAATCACTCCTGGCAGGCTCAGGGATGCCGGGAATCGAACCCTGGTTCGTCCCAGATAGACTGTATGAAAGGCAAATGCCCTACCACTGTGCTATCACTCTGTTTCCTATTTTTACAATTTTACTTAGTTGATAATAATGATAAGATTAGATTCAAAGAAATGTGTAATTTATCTAATTAGTTCAATCAAGTTAGCACATTACTGGGACTGGTGGTCTCTACATAATACTGTCATGGGCACTGTATATGAATTATTTGGCTTTTTATCTGAAAGCAAAACACTCATAAGGGTTCATGATTTTGTTATGTAATATTAGTATTTATGTTCCTAAAATTTGCTTAGGAAGAAATATCAAGTACTTGGAACTAAACTAAAGGTATTTATGTCATCCCATGATTTATCATGGCCGAATAAACTCTCAATTTTATATGTAGAGCCTCCTACTCAGTCACCTGCAAAGTTGTGACTTGATCAGATGTGCTGAGATGTGTCTACATTTTGAACTCGAAGATCTCATGTAATACATTTTTATTATTTTAAAAAATAAAGTTTTGCCAGGTCATCCTTGTCCAAAAGTTATTAACATTTTAATTACCCCTAACCATTAAATTGATAATTATCCCAATAAAACGGATGTGATTGCCCAGATCAAGAAGAGTGTCAATATAAGAAAATAAAATTTAGGGGCCGGAGAGATAGCATGGAGGTAGGGCATTTGCCTTGCATGCAGAAGGATGGTGGTTCAAATCCTGCCATCTCATATGGTCCCCTGAGCGCTGCTGGGTGTTGACCCCCCCCCAAATAAATAGAATAGAATAGAATTTAAAGCAGAAAGAGGTGAAAAAAATCTCAAAAAAGAAATATTGGTATGCAAATTTTGAACAATAGGTCACACCTGATCTGTGTTTCATTCATGCTAGTCACACATAGAATATCCTACTTTTGCATCATGCTCACATTTCCAGAGGCTGATACCAGTCCTAGAGCTGATGCCTGGAAGCTGTGCAAGTCCCAGGATGTATCAGGTTCTGCTGACAATGAGGACTGGTAATACCACACACCTGCAACCTATTTGCAGTACACTCCTTGGGAAGCTCTGCCCTAGTTAGCTCAGAGTGATTCATAGCATGACCAAGAAGGCTAATGCACTGTTATCTCTCCAATGTTCAGTTTGTATATAAGATAAAAGTCTTGCAATATGTCACAGGTCTCTTCATCCTCCTGAACTCTGAGTTTTTCAGTGTGCACCCGAAGAGTTTGAAATAAGTACTATATTGCTGTTCTTCAATGAATTATATCATTATCATTCAAGATATATATTGGTATTTTTAAAAGCACTCTACAATATTCCAACATACAGAATATTCTACTGTGTTAGGACTATATATATACATATATATAAATTTATAGTATATATAATGTATATATACATATATATATACATACATATATATGTATAAAACTGGGGTTTTAAAATCTGTCTGGATATATCCTTCCCTGAAACTAAATTTGGAGATGCTAGTGGACATTAATGACTTAAAGGAATCATCAATGAAATGCCATTCAAAGGGACTCTCTCTGCCAAGGGATTGTACTTCATCATTAATGATGTCTGAGGAGATCCTATGTTGGTAGACTTAAAGTGACCAGGTGGCTTTTGCTTTCTCTATATGACAAAATCCAAATGTAAGTGTCAATCTCAGGCATTGTGATGAGTAGAAAAGAGATAAAACTCATAAAAAGTCTGATAAAATATGATAAACTATCCTTATCTTTGTAAGGAAAACTACATCATAAAATGGATCTTCTCTGGAGAATAAGTGAACAGAATGTGCAGAAAGACTAAAATAACTGGTTTATCCAATTTAACTAAACTGCTTGGATCACTGAGTCTAAACAGTATAAAAATACTTATGAAATGGAGGTAACAGGACATTAATTTTCTTTTGTGTTTCAAGACCACATGCCAATTTAGAGTGGTAACAGCTGAAGAGTCGAATTAGCACAAATTTTTCAAAAAGAATCTACTTCTTTATTGTACAGAAACCTCTGTCCAAGGAAGCAACTGCAATACTTAAACATTAAAACGATAGAAAAGCATCTTTATGACAATTATAGTATAGATTATCAAAATATTACATTTTCACACTCAATAGATAAAAATCCACCAGAGTTCAAAACTTTAAATTATTTTCATAGTACTTAAAATATGTAATGTCAGAAATTATATACAAATCAAATGAAACCTAAAAAAATCAAAGGAGAAAAATGTAATAAATAAATATTCAATTTAATGAACTGTTAGTAATCAATATAACACCATCATTCTTTCTAAATACATTAAAATTTTACCTGTAGAAATATTGAACTTTAAAACACTAATGCATAATTATTTATTTCCAATGATTAGAAATAAAAACATTTTGGTATTGAAATAATCAAATTTAGCAAAATAAGAGAAAGCTTAAACACTAGCTAGTATTTCTAAGAATTTTGAAATTTCTTAGAGAACTGCAACAAAATTAAATTTTTTGACCTGGTATTTAATGTTAAGTGAAAGTAAATGCATTTTTTAAATAGTGAACAGTATCATACATTATTTCACAGTTTTGCCATTCCCCCATTATGCATATAAAGGTATAGTTTATTTTATAGACATATGTATGATTCATGACATTTGGTTCCTGCAATACAAATCACAATGTTTTCCTAAATGGGAAAAACATAATAGACTTTAGAAAAAACAACAACAACAATAAAATATCAAGTGTACCTGTGAACATTTCAAGATAACAGCACTCAGTTCATGCCTTATTATCCACTTAAAAGCGCAAACATTGTTTACTGAACAATAGGAAATTTTTACTTTTTACTCCTCAAATTTCAAAGCTTTAGTAAATGGAACAATGCTGTGAGAACAATACTGTGAACTAAAATATGGGAATAATTTAAACTTTTTTTCTTAATTTAAAATTACTATATTTCCATTTTTATTGTAACTTCATACTCATGCAGAAAAAAATACTGCACTATTAATAAGAGCAGTGATTTCATATTTTTATCAGGTTTCATTAAAAACTGCAACATTTCTCTACTACTCATACTGAATGCCCACAAAGAAATGTTATTGAAATAAAAAATAAATAAAAATAAATGTGCAAGAAGATGACATCTATATGATTGCATTCCCCTATACTCCATAGGGTTGGGAATCTTGAGAGCAGTGCTTTGATTTTCTAGAATCCCCCTGAGAAGGAATGGCTCTCTTGAAAATGAACTCAGAAGTTGTGTTTCCTTTGTCTCTCCTTTTGCTATAAAATATGTGGAAGTTCCTGTCTCCAGAGGTTCAATCTTCTAAGCTGTTTTTCTCAATTGTGTGAACTCTGTGCTCACCCACTAACTACTTTAATTACAAGAGATAAAGTCAATAGGTCTGTTTTCCAGCAAGAGACATTTTTTGGGATCTGGGTATACTTAATATTATTTCTCATCACTTTATGAATATTTCATGTCATTATCCCACTTCTGAAATTATTCTAGACTGAGTCAGTGAAGTTCCTTCCCAAATTCTTAAGAATGGAACAAACTCCCACCACAGTTAGGAGCAAGTGAATCCACATGTTCTTTCTCTCCACATGTCATCATAAGAGGTAGCATCTCTTCCCGCATGTTATAAGACATTACTCCAGAAATTTTCCACTTCTCACCCAAGATCATCTCAATATTTTACACTTAATATGTTGACTCAGAACAACCTATTCTTTTTTTAATAATATTTTATTTAAACACCTTGATTACAAACATGATTGTGTTTGGGTATCAGTCATGTAAGAGGACACCTCCCCCCCATCACCAGTGCAACATTCCCATTATGTCCCTCCTTTACTCATCACTTCTCTCCTTCTTTTCATAATATTCAGAAGTGCTGCCTAGACACCATTCCCAAATATTCTCCCTTCAATTATTTTTGCTGTCTTCAAAAATTATAAAACATTTATACCCATTCCAAATTGTTTTTTAAACTATATATGTTTGTTTTATTAAGATATCATGTTTTCCAGTTATTCATACTTAGGCTTTAGACATAATATGGTTCAATGCCAGTTGCACCACCAGTGTCTTGAACTTCACCAGTATTTCCTCTCACCCACACCCACATCCCCAGCCTGGCATCTTAACAGGTACATTTTTAAGTTTGGTTGTTGAAGTTTGGATGTCTTGTGTTCATTGTCTTTGATTGGTCTGGATACTCAGCTGAACCAATTCTTTGTACCACTGATGTTTTCATATCCCCTTGACTCCTACTCCTCATCACTTTCTGCCTGTCTATTTTTCCCACCTTATTTCCTTCTTTGCTCTTTGCCTCTTTATACTCAGGCTAAAGGCAATGTACTATTACCCTTTCAAGCTTTGCGTTATTCTATATACCACATCTTTGCCCTTTATCTTCCGGTTACTTCATTTACCGTGATATCGTCCAGTTCAATATATGTTTCAGTGAATTGCACCATTTTATATAATGCCACTGGCATAGGTAAAAGGATCAAAAATAATTTTGCATGTCAAAAAACCACAGGTTTAAATTAAAAGATAGATAACTTTTAATTAAAGTTATTTGCAGTCACCACATCAGATAATGTATTGATATCCAAAATATATAAAGTACTCACAAATACCAAAAACAAAAAATGTAAAACCCTATCATACATGGGTACTGAAAATAAAAAAGGACTTGTCTGAAGAAGAGCAATGGACTGTCAACAGGCACATGAAAAAGTTCTCAATATAATTTATTGTTAGAGAAATCCAAGTCAAGGTGACAAAAAAAAAAAAAAACTTCACATAACATCAGAAAAGTGCTTGTCAAAACTACTGGGAACATATGAGGTCTAAGTTGAGTCCCCATGACATATGTTCAGGGTGAAAGGCACACCTGTATTATAAATTTTATGAGTTCTTATCCCTACTAGATAAGAACTTGTTTCTTTACATAAGATTCCCCCATTTTAGTGTGCCTATGCAAAAAGGAACAATGCCATGTTATATTGTTGGTGCATTTGAGGGTAAAAATGACAAGCTATACAATCCCTATGCACTGGTTTTTGACTTGAGCTTTTATCCCAAGCAAAACTACTTTACTAGAATTTTTCACTAAGCAAAACCAAAACAAGCAAAAATAAAAAAATAAAAAAAATTTGGAAGTAAATACAATAAGAGGTATACTATTAAGAAATTAAACATACAAGGAAAATATAGTATCCCCATTAACTCTTTTGAGTTAGTCTTGGAGGGGATTAGATCCAGGGCACAGTTTTATCCCACACTGTGGTCTTATTGAGTCTGAGAAATGGTTTGCAAATTTAAGGGATCAGATAGTGTCCTCGAGGTGGGATCCCTCTGGAGCTGAGTCTGGTAGCAACCAATAGTCTATATTGAGGGGTGGGGTGGGAGGAAGAGGACCCCATGGTTTGTGCCAGAAGGAGTGGTGGTTGCAGCTTCTTGCTAGGGCAAGGGATAAGGGGCTGAGAGAGTGTCCTTTGGCTTTGGGAGTTGGGTGGCAGCTTACTGGGGCAGATGAACAATCTCAGTTTCTAAGGAGTTAAGAACTGAGGGTGAAGAAGGTTAAATAGGGAGAGATAACAGATCAGGATTGAGGAAGTGAGAGGATAGAAGGAGTTCTGAATGGGGGGAGGGATAATATATAAGAGGGCCTATATTCAATATAGGCATGGGCTGTTCACAATATAGATTAGGCAAACATAGAGGAGTCCACAGCATACAAACTCCTGCCCACTTATAGACAGACATTAGAGATCTATTCATGGTGTGGTTGAGTCCTGACCTTTATGGGGTAGGCCAGAGCACTTAAAAATAATTGTATTATGAAAAAATAGATCCCAACCTTAGAACTAGCACAGTTACCTGCAGCAGCTCCAGAAAGAAAACTACCCTCGGGTTAGTGTCTCTGGTATCAACTTGCTCAAGGTAGACTAATAGGACATCCTGTAGACAAGAAAACAGCAACAACTTGATCTAAGGGCAGGTTGCCCTGCCTCATCACCTAACAGTGAGATAGTATCAGAAGACATTCCATCCTTTGATCTGTGTAAAAACCGAGATCATTAAATACAGAAGATTGACTACAACAGTTGTGACTGAGCAGAAATTCTAGAACCATAAAGAAAGACTCTATCCTATACTTTGTCATAGGACCTATGCAAAAAACAAAATCTCCAACTAGAGCACTGACTTTGACAACCACAACTGAGCAGAGCATTTCCTGGCACCATAAAGACTTTGGGGTTGGACAGTGAAAAGATTGGGAGCCTGTAATAGAGCTCATTGCAGTATACTTCAATGGTGGAGACATACTGTATCTCTTAGGCCAAGATAATTTTTCTTTTAATTTCCCCAATACTGGATGTGCTTATGCAAGACAACAACAACAATAACAAAACAAAAGAAAAAAATTCGCCATACTAGCCCCCCATTTTTTCTTTTTCTTTTCAAATTCATATTTATAGCTTCTAGATAGGGGCTCCCACCCACTTTTCTTTTTTTTTTTATATCAGAACCGAAGAACATAAATTATCTTGTTCTGCCTTATATTTATTTTTCGAAGAAAAATATTTTTAATTGGGACCAATGTGAATTACAATTGTTTCACAGTTATATTTAAGGTACATAGTGACCATGAATTAGGGCAATTCCCACCACCAGTGTTGATCTCCCTCCACCACCATTCCCAGCATGCTTCCCAAGTCTCCACCCTTAGCCCCCTGGACTACTAGCATAACAAGACCCTTTTGTGTATAGTGTGTTGTAGTTTGGGTCTCTTGATTCTATTTTCCTTGACTTTGGGCTGGGTATTTAGGGCTAATCTTATTTTATTTTCTCTCAATGTTCATGAGATTGCTTGCCCCTGGACTTTTTTTCTCTCAATTTATGAGGCAGTTGTTCTGTCTTCCTACAAACTGAGCAAAAAGAAAAGTGGATGGTATCAGGGGGAAACGTCTCATGAGTATTGAGCGGAAATGAAAAATGATCAGACTTAAATACCCAACTCAAATTTATTGACAATAAAATCAAGAGACCTGAAGCACAACAAGCTATACACAAAATGGATCTGTTACACCAGCAGTCCACGGGGCTGAAGGTATGGGTTGCATACTGAGATCAGTGGCGGAGGGAGGTCATCACATGTGGTGGAATTGCCTCTTAATATGTTTCTTAAATATAATTGTGAAAAACTTGTAACTCACATTGGTCTCAATAAAATAAAGAAGAACTACTGGGTGTAATCTTAAGTGAGCAGGATTGGTAAAGAAGGAACTCTCACTCACTACTGGTGGGAATGCTGCCTGCAACATCAAGCTGTCTCTCTCAGTAAGCTAAGAATTGAGCTGCCACACTTTTGCGTTTTGGCCCCTAACAAAGAACAGTCATTGCAAAAAGAATATGTACATCATTATTCATTGTAGCCTTTAGTACAATAATAAGATATGGGAACCAACCTAGGTTGGATTGGGAAGATGTGATATCACACACTCGTATAATTCTTTCCAATTTTAAAAGAAAACTTACTTCAATCAAACATTTATCTTAATACATGATACCAACCTTTGCACTGGGAATTCTAATGTCAGTCATCAGTTCGCCTCTTCATCTTCCATCAGCATTGGGGTGACATGGTCAGTTTTACTACATTAATTCATGTTAATTACTGAACTTTCTGCATTTTTAGTCTTCATTCTACTTCACTGGTCTTGGCTCTTCATAGACCCTGATCATACTTGTTGCAAGAATGCACTAGGTTTATTTGGCCTGGGACCTCTTTGTGTCTCTGCATTTATTTCAAAATAACTTTGTCTTTCTCCCTTCATCTATATGCTAATATAATGTTCATAGTTGACCCTCCATCTGAAATCTTTATTTAGATAACTAATAGAAAGTTGAAACTTAAATTTTAGAAAACTGAATGGTTGCATTGTTTATTTTTCCTCTCATCTCTCTCGATTTCAGGTTGTAGCAATTTCATACTATCATAAGTCAAAACGGTAATCAGACTAATTGGACTAAAATAGTGCTTTTGTCCAAAATTCTATCATGCCTTAAGAATTCCCAAGTGATTCATCATGAAAATACAAATATTTTCACAATTAGACTACCATATATATAATTAACTTAAATTAATTAAAATGTGAAATTAATACATATTGTAATAATAAAGGCACTTATTACCACTTTTGCTATTTTATAATACATTAGAATCAGCAACTAATAAAGTCACTAATTGAGAACCATTGTATGGTATTGTAATAAGATAAATCTAATTTCAAATCATGTTACTTTCCAAGTTATCAGCTGTTTGATCTTAAGTAATATAACTTGAGGGTAAATAAGGAAAATTAGCATATATAAACATACACACATATATATACATTTGAGTGCTTTACTATGTTCAATCCTATGTCCAAACATTATATTATTCAATAGTGTTAATTATTGAGATATTACTATTGTTTTTAATAGAAAATAAAATGCCTTTGCTTCCAAATGAAATTCTAGAAAAAGTAAAATTAAAGAGAAAAATACTCTGACATCTTTAATCAAAAATGTCTTAAAGGGTAAGAAATATGGTGGATGAGGTAATGCTTTGGTTTATGCCATTGTTTCTATAATCTTAACAATGGGATTCTGATAAAAAAGCATGCATTTACATGTTAATATTTTTATATGATAAAAGATAGCTATAGTAATGTTTTCAAAAATATATTTTATAGTATTGACTACTATTGTGATCTAATTTTTTTATTTTTTACTGTATTTTTTGGCGTATAAGATGACTGGGTGTATAAGACGACCCCCTAATTTTACAGTTAAAACATAGGTTTAGGCCATTATTCGCTGTATAAGACAGAAAATTCCTGTGCTGCAACTGTTTGTACCACAGTGAGCCAATCACAACAAGCAAAGGTTCAAAGGTTATACTGTAATAGACTTCCTCTCTGACTCTGGCCAATCTAAGCAGGCTTTTTACAGTGTACATTCGGGTCCAGAACGTTGTCTAATTTGCATGCATAAAAAGCCTGCTTGGATTGGCTGAGTTAGAGAGGCAGTCAGAGCAGCCTTGCAGTTATTGGTGCAGGATCGAGTTGGAAAATTCGTTTTGTTGCAATAGTCAGACGATTTTCATTTAGCAGCATATAGAAATGTTTTCAGGATATACTCAGCGTATAAGATGACCAGTTGACTTTTTTTCGTTTCATAGGCCCGAAAATATGGTAGTTCTATTCTTTTGATTGAACACTATCAACAAAATGTTTAGCATTACATTTAGTTAGATTTTGATGTATTTGCCTTGCCAGCCCCAATTCCATCACCATTTTTGAAGTCTTTCCTTGCCCCACTTTATGTCTATCACTTCTTTGTCTTAGATATTAACATGCATGAAGGAAGGCCTCTCTCTGGTTCAGTCCCCCGGTTTTAATTGCTATAGCTTTATCATATAATATAAATTCATGAAGTACAGTACTTTCCATCGTTTTTTGGTTTTTAGAATTTTGTTGATTGAGAAGTCTCAAATCCATATGCATTTTAGCAACATTTGTTCTAAATACTTGAAAAATATCTCTGGCATTTTGATAAGGATGTTGTGAAAACTCCTGACTTTTGGGTCTGTTTTTTGTTTTGTTTTTGTTTTTATTTTTGGGGGCCACACCCTGCAGTGCTCAGGGGTTACTGCACTAGAAATCTGAGCGCTAGTGGCTCTGTACTAGAAATCGCTCCTGGTAGGCTCAAAGGACCATATGAGACGTTGAGAATCAAACTTAGTTTCAACTGGGAATTAAACTCAGGGTTGGTCACCTGCAAAGCAAATGCCCTACCGCTGTGCTGTTTCTTCTCCCCCATCCCCGGTCTGCTTATTTTTACAATATCTTTTGTATTCTTCAATTGCTCCATAATTCTATTCTAATAAAAGGAAAAATCTAGGCAAAATGAATGTTGGTATCAGTTGAGGGGATAATTTATAGGATACTTTGCCAATATTTTTGAAGTAACAATGATTTTACACTACTGTAAATATTTCTGTTACATGAGAATTACAGTATTGTCAAGTATCAATAACCCTTTCTACTCAAGTGGCTGACTCGATGTATCCATCCTCACTACTCTTTTGGTAACCTCAAGTTTTTGGTCACAATCTAAAAAAAATTTTTTTATGAAAACAGTCCATTGCCTTCTTTTATTACTTTATATTTTATATCTGAGTGTGATCATGTGGCATTTTTCCTTGACTTTGTTTTATTTAGCATGGAATTCTCTTTTTTATTTATATTCTGTACAGTGCACACTGTTTGGGGTATTTTTTGTTTGTTTTTGTTTGTTTTGTTTTTGGGTCACACCCAGTGGCAGTCAGGGGTTACTCCTGGCTCTGCACTCAGAAGTTGCTCCTGGTACACTCTGGGGATCATATGGGATGCCCGGATTCTAACCAGGGTCTGTCCTGTGTTGACCATGCAAGGCAAACACTTTATTTCTGTGCTATCGCTCTGGTCTGAATAATTTTTATTTTATTGAGGCAGTACTTAGGGCTTATTCTTAGCTCTGTGTTCAGGAATCACTCAAAGGTAGATTTGCAAGACATCTAGCCCCAGTGATTAAATCTCGGTGGCTGCATATAAAGAAAACATCTTACCTCCTCTACTATGACTCTAGTCCTAGCAATATTTGATCTTTTAGCTGAATAATATTTCTTTGTGTATATATAAAGCAATTTTCCTCTTATTTGTTGTAGGTAGTTGGGATGTTTCTATCCTTGGGTATTGAAAATAGCAATACAATGAACATAGCTATACATATATGTGCATATATATATATATATCATTAGTGCTGGGGACAAGTATTCAATAGTAAAATTATATCATATGAGTATTCTTTTTTACTTTTTTGAAAAATCTCAATACTTTTCTGTAGAGACTAAATTGGTTTAATTCCATCAAAGTTAATGAGTCTCTTCTTTTAACACTGGTTGTTTTCAGCTTTCATTACATAGGTACTCTCACTGCATTTCAGTAATGTCTGGAAAATATTTGGAAAAGTGCCCACTAAATTCACTTCCCCCATTTTTTATGTGCTTTATTTTTCAGTATTTATGTGTTTTATATAGTTTGGCTATTGCCCTCATAAAAGTTTATAAGCTAAGACATACTGTGCAAATCTTTTCTCCTTTTTAAAATAATGTGTTTTTATCTTAAATATAGTTTCATACCATTTTGTTTGTTTGGAGCCACTCCCAGATGTGCTCAGGGTTTACTCTTGGCCTTGTGGTAAAGATCACATCTGGAATTGCTGAGAGGACATATAATGGAATGGACATAAAATGGAATCCAGGTTGGCTAAATATGAGGCAAGTGTCCTTTCTCCGTTACCAACTCCCCATATATATAATGGAATGGACATAGAATGGAATCCAGGTTGGCTAAATATGAGGCAAGTGTCCTTTCTCCGTTACCAACTCCCCATTTACTAGTTTCATATTACAAGAAATGTTTTTCTTTAACATAGTCCCATTAGTTTATCTTTGCTTGTGTCCTTTGAAATAATAAACACTCTTAAATCAGTATCAGAGAGAGTTTTTCTAGATGTATTTTATTGCTTCTATATCAATATGAACTATTGAATACTACATAGGTCTAAGGAACTGTGCAATTATGCTATTTGCTGCAACATGGATGGAACTGGAAAATTTCATGTTAAATGAAGTAAGCTATAAAAAGGTTAAATACAAGATGATATTATATGTGGTATTTACAGTAACTGCATATGGGAATCCAATGTTTTACATGGGGTTTGTCTAGAACACCCTTGGCCCCAGAGGAGAAGGAAATAAATATAGTGAAGAAGGAAAGAGACAGTTATCTATGTGGGACAAAGGCCAAAGGGATTCAAGTTCAGTAGTTGTGTTAAGGAAGAACAGTACCATTTATCCAAACCATGGAGTCAATAACATTGAAATCATGAAACCCAAACTTTAACAAACAAGTTTAAAGTGGTGTTTTTATGCTGACAGGCTGGGGTGGGGAGTGGCATGGGATGGACTCACAAATATTGGTGAAGAGAGCTTGTCATTGGAGGTGGGATTGGGGTTGAAACATTGTATGTCTAAAACTCAACCATGATGAACTTTGTAAATCACAATAATTTAAACAAATATTTTTTTGGGGGTCACACCTGGCAGTGCTCAGAGGTTACTCCTGGCTCCATGCTCAGAAATTGTTCCTGGCAGGCACGGGGGACCATATGGGATGCCGGGATTCGAACCAATGACCTTCTGCATGAAAGGCAAACGCCTTAACTCCATGCTATCTCTCCGGCCCCAAACAAATATTTTTTAATTATTTGTAATACAAAATCCATGTTCAGTCCCACCCCCAGTCTCACCATTCTTCCACCAATATTTACAAATTCTCTCACAACCCTCCAGCCCCCCTACTTACTATTAAATCATATTGAAGTTTAATTATTATAGTTTGGATTCCATGTTTACAGTAGTATAGGCCTACTAGAGGTTTCGATGTGTACCAAGTCTTTGTCTCTAAAATACCAATGTGTGCAATATTCTTGAATCTAATTCCATAACTCTGGACCATTTCTTTTTCTTTACCACAGCTCTTCTCTAGCCTTTTCCACTTCTGTAATCCAAAGCCAAATGCTAGCCAACATTGATAAATTTCTACTCCTTTGTCATTTTAAATTTTTCTTTTATTTTACATTATAATTTATAGAACATATTTTATATATGTTCTATATTTTATATATTTTATATATTGATTTTATATCCTTATGTTTTAGCTTAGTTTAATTTTTCTTATAAGTTTTAATTATAATTAAAATTAGAATAGTCTAAGTATATTATTATGCCATCTACAAGTAGATTGAACTTAATTTCTTTTACAATTTGCATCCATTGAATTTCATTTTCTCACCTAATTAATATGGCTGGTACTTCCAATATTATGTTAAGTTGCTGTGGTGACAATTGACATCTTTGCTTTATGCCAGACCTAACAGATGAACTTTTTAATTTTTCACTGTTTCATATGGTATTAGCTATGGGTTTGTGTTCTTTGCCAGCAATACACGGAGATAACATTTTTTCTATCCCCATGTTTTGATAGTCTTTTTAACAAGCTCTTAATCCTGTTATCAAGAGGGTTCTCTTTGTCTAATGATGTGGTCATATGCTTTTTCTTTACCTCTTGTTGAGGTGGTATATTATGTTAATCAATTTGCATTTGGTTGAATTATGTTTGGATCCTAGAACAAGTCTCTCTTGGTCATAATATATTATATTTTGAATATATTATTGGATTTGGTTCCTGATGACTGTCTTGAGAATCTTCACATAGATATTAATTATAGATGATGGATTGTAGTCAGTCCATTTTCATTATGTCTCTGGTAGTCTTGTTATTTGGGTAACTTTAAACCTAATAGGTTAGCTTTGAAAGATTCTTAGCTCTTCCATTTTCTAAAATAACTTGAGTTTGATAGATCAAAGTTTATCTTTGACATTTCTTGTTTGAACTCAAGTAGTATTTTTTTTACATTAACTATCAAAATCATGAACATATAGAAAGGCTGAGAAATATCCCCATACCAGGAGAAACAAGAAGGCATGGAAATTAAAAGATGTGTTTGGGATTGGAACCTGGCATTGAAAGAGTGCATTCCTGGAAACACTTGAGAAAGTCAAGTAAAGCCAGAATTAAATTATAACACTGTTCAGATATTAGATTTTTTAATGTCTTTATTTAAACACCGTGATTACAAACGTGATTGTAGTTGGGTTTTAGTCATAAAAAGAGCACCCCCCCTTCACCAGCGCAATCTTCTCATCACCATTGTCCCCATCTCCCCGGCCCCCAGTCCCGCCTGTATTCCAGACAGGCTTTCTACATTCCTAAATCACTAATATTGTTATGATAGTTCTCAGCATAATTATTTCTCTAACTGCACTCACCACTCTTTGTGGTAAGCTTCAAGTATAAGATTTTTAATTTGATCAAAAGTATAAGAATAACATGCTAGTATTGAGAAAAAAAACCATAAAGTTTAAATAAAATCTCTGCTACATCTTCTACATGTAAAATCACCAAATTTGTGCCTGAGACATACATCGAAGAGTTGAGCACCTGTTTTTCACCCTTACTTCCAATATTAGATCCAAAAACTATAGTACAATGATCACTGCTGAAGTGAGCCCTGAGCATAGAATTGAAAGTAGTCCTGACCACTGCCACATATGACCTAAAACTATATATACATATATATTCCAAAAATGTTAAAAACTTTTAAATATTCTGTTAATTTTAGTTATGCTTGCTTTCTAGGTAAACAATATATAAATCACTAATATGTAGACATTTTATCCAAAGAAATTAGTATCATTTTTTTAAATTTTCTTCTCATTCATACAATAAATTTGAGTATTATGTAGAGGACATTGCACATTTTTATGATACTTTTAGTTGTAAAGACCACATTTATTATATTCCCTTTTTTAACTATCAAATTTATAGTAGGTGGTTCCTGTTTCTTTATTATTTACTATACTCTCTTAAATAGATTCACAGAGATACTGCTTTTCATTCATTCTCATCTCTGTCTTCCTGAAACTAACTCTAACTTTGAACCATGTGTAAATAGAACATTTATTTTTACCTCTTAAAAGTGTAAAGTCATATGAATCTTATCTTTATACAAAAAGAGTGATTTACATTAAAAGACACTAAGAAAACACGTTTTTGACACAACCCGGATGTTTTGCAAACAGTATGTTTGTATCTTGAGTGAAAAACAAATCCTGTATTTAAAATGCAATTTTACTTCTTTACAAATAATAATAAAGTTTTCTATTTTAAGTCATTGACTGTAAACAATCACTTTTCAGTTGACCTGCCAGAAATACTTGAATAATTATGTTCATATTAATAATGTTTGAGAATTCAGAAAATTAGAAATACATTGTACTTTATTTGAAACACTTCCATTAATACATAGAATGCATAGATTCATCAAATTGTAATTGGATGGCTTACTTCTCCATGTCATAACTCTAAGAGGCTATGAAATATAAAACAGAAAAAATTATTTCCTTAAAGTAAAGACTTGCGCACATTCTTTTAAATCTGATGGGGAAGATTGGGAGTAACAAACGAGATTCAGCAATATATAGAGATGAAAGTGATTTGTGACCATCAGCATTAAGCTGTACCGCTGAAATACGTAGGTTAGTCAAAGAGGTCCTCTGAATTACACACTGCATGTGGCTCTGAAACGAAACTGTATGTTATTGGTTAACCAGGATATTTAGCATAATCACTCTGCTAGACTGTAGTGGAGGGAGGTGATTAGCACTGGGAACAGATGGGCAGGCAGCTCCACCGCACTGCCAGATTCTGCACAAGCTTCATTTACTGTTAGTTCTTGTTTTTTTTTTCCCTTCTGTGTTTCTACATTTGTTTTAAACACTGCCTGTCCTAGAGATCTAGCTGCATGAAAGCTTGGTGGCTGTTAATGATCTTTCAGATAAGATTTCCAAAGCTGGGGGAAGATTACAAAATGCTCTCATGAGGCATCTAAGAAGGATGGGGCGGATTTCATTCACCCACTTTAGTCTCCCTCAATGCATCCACGGATTTATTGTCCGTTAAAGTCTCTGCTCTGCTTCTGTAATTCCTTGTGGATTATGTTGCCTCTGTGATCAGAAATGATTTTCTCGGATATGAACGCCGTTTCTGGCTCCCCTAAAGTTCATCCTCCTAATGGGACCCGGGTTTACACCTTTCAAGTAAGTTTGCTTTAAATGGCTTCACTACTTCTGAAGTTGATAGATGGTCAAACTTTTCATAAAGAGGAAGACGAGAACAGAATTACTGTAAAGTGCTTAACTATTAGACTATCTGCAAATGGCTACTGTGCCTTTCAGCTGAATTTTTTAAATATGCTAAACAAAATGGTATGAAGGCTCTCTGAATAGAGTGAAAAGAAAGACTTCCACAAAGATTTAAAATTGTCTTCACTGTTGTCTTTGGAATAGATGAAATTCTTATGGAATTAATATTGTTATTTATGTTGAGTATAATAGAGCTATTTTCCTTATATATTGTAGGGAAAAAATTAAAAGGCATTTTATGGAACTTTGCAAAATATGACCTCTGGGATTAAAAGGTATTTAATGTACATACTTAAAATAAATTCTATGGTTAAGTTTGTTCTCTGTGAGTAATCAATGATACCGTAGGTATAAACAGGCATCTTTAGTATGCTTTTCACTGGGAAGTAGAATTTCATTAGTAAGGCAGGTTTTCTATATTATTAGAAAGATGAAATGATATGTAATATAAATGTAAATGTAAGTTACAAAGCTATATCTTCATATATTTTAATTGCAAGTAAATAAATCAATCATCAATTTAGAAAGTGGTTAGCTCTGAAATAAATCAGATTCTCTCTGATCTGTATTCCAAAATTGCATATTTCTGTACTGATTTACTTTGCAATTCAGTCATATTATAACATGAAAAGGGAAAATGAACCTCTTCTCGCTGTATATTGTACGTTATGGAAATATAAACAGCCTGGTGTTTAATTATTTTAGCTACATAATTGTTATGTTCTGAAAAAAACATAAAGACCTAGTAAATTAATATGGCAACCAAAATTATTTTAGATGGGGCTCTAAATAAATGTCTGATATTTAAAAGTCATTTGCCTCTGCAAACTCTAAGTAGTAGATATAATTACTCTATCTTTTCTTGTTTTCTTCAATTTATTAATCTTGTATCTTCTCTTGCTTTACACTGATGTCTTTTGGTAGTGCAAATCTGTGCAGTTACAAAATATTTTCACTTCCCAGCAGCAATCTCTTTACGATGGCAGTGACTCAAAATGCCCACTGCTCTGGGGCTGTTTTACAGAATGATGCCTTCTTCATATACTGAGATACTCTTTACAGTATCCTGTAGCTGGTTGTTTTGGGACCATTTTTTCAATTTGGTAGTCTACTTCAGCATACAATTTAAGGGCCAGAAAATTTATGCTCTATCATGACACAGGCTTTTTACAATTCTTTTAGCAAATATCTTGCTGACACATTTTTTGGCAGATAATTTTCTTTGGAAACACCCTGGAATAATTTTAAGGCACTCATTTTTTTGCTTTATTATTATAATGATTAGTGTAAAAGCTCTAAGGTTTATTTTTAAATTAAGAATTGAGGAAGAGGACTCTTTTGCTACATTTGAAATGTTAATTTCATGAAATTATATGAAATCCTTCTGATGAATAGGTTGTAAAGTATCATGACACATTGTAACACTATAATGTGCCATTAACTTCATGAGACATAATTTAGTTTTGTTGTAGTTAAGGAGAAAGATGTTGAAGACTTGAAGGTAAATGCTTTTAAAATTTGACTTTATATTTATTCTAAGAGGAGACTTAAACAGGACTATTCTTTATTATGTTCCTTATACTGTTTTAAGGAGCTACATATTTTCTAATTGAAGTAGTTACATAAATGAGATGTTGTAAAAGTAACAAAATGTCAGAGAATATAAAAACATAAGCTTTTCAAGAGTTCTCATTATAGAAATTTATTTCTGAAATAATTCTGCATCATGAAACTGAGATTCGAATACTTACTTCCTTAAAGTTATTCTAACACAGATCCAACATATGCAAATAAGTTTTAGATAGCTTAGCATGAGTAATCCTGAATGTCAACTTTATATCTTCATTAAATATTAAAAATATCCTATCATGATTATCTATATTGTCCCTTATTAAATTTTAAGAGTAATGCTTACAATCTATTTTTTGAATAATTCAAATACTTGTAAAAATACAGTGAATAAGTATCTGAAAGATATATTGAATATATGACACTTTTATTACATTTTAGTCTGTCAAATAGCCCTATTTATTTGTTAGATTGAAATACTATTTACATATAGAATAACACATTTTATATTGATATATTGATATCTTGCATATGAGAAATAGTATATTCCTATAAATATTTGTGTCTCTATATGCACATATGTATATTTTTATCCAGAAGTATTTTTAATTGATTTCCATTACATATTTAATGAACTATAGCCAAAATTCAAGTTCTAGAATATGATTTTCATGAATGCCATTTTTTTGGAAACAGTTTAAATACAAATATAAAGAGAGATTATTTTTATAATTTTATGCAATAAACTGTTAATTTATGGGCCTCAAGAATGTGCAAGTAAAAATATACTTTAAAACAAACTTAAATAAATATATATTCATATATTTATGTATAAATTTATTACATATAATAATATATGTCATAATTGTGACATTTAATATAACGATGAATATGTATATATAATAAAATAAATATAAATATAGTATATAATATATTATATATTATTGAATGAAGTCCTTTAACTCCAATACCAGAACACTGGAGAGATGCAGGTCTGGGATCAGATGGCAGTCTGGAAAATAATTCACACACACACATGCATGGAGAGAAAAGGACTTTGAGGAACTTCCCCACATACCCTTAGTTCCTAGAAAAGCAGCCAGCTCCCAGAAGATACAAAAAATGTAAGGCCTAATTCCTCTCCAACTGAGAATTTAATCTGAGAGAACTCATCCCACCTGGAAGATGGGACCAGCTGGTCTCAACACCAATCCAAAGTGCTACATTCAAAGCTCATTCTAGTCAATGAGTAACAAAGCATATACTTAGTGGAAATGGATCAATCTCATAATTACATATCTCCTCTATTTGACCTTATAGAAATAATTCAGAAATAATAGGTAACATAAGGTAATATACTCCAAGGGAAAGAGAAATACTAAGGATGGATGGCTCTAAAAATAAAAATGTAGTACAATTTTTTGTATAGGTGCAGCAAAAGCTAGAAAATAGGAAGCAAAACTTTTGGCCTAAAACAACAGGATGTCCTAATTCACAAAGCCCCTGCTATAAGACCAACTACAGGCTTGAAGGACATTAATTTTTTTAAATCCAAGCCTTTCTTCAGTGTACCAGGAAGTGTTCCACTCAGAACGTCTTGGCTTCATTAGATGGTTCACAAATACCTTGAAAGACATTAACCTGACAGCTTATACCAGATCTGAGGCATCTCTTGTATATACTAATTTCTAAGTAATTATTACTAGCTAATCTAATAAAAGGAAAAAATCTATAATTATTTTGTAAATATATACAATAAAAGATATGCATGTTAAGGAATTACACTTAAACAAGATACAAAGAAAAAATACATTTCTTTTCTAGATATAAAGAAAATGTACCATTCCTTTCTCGGTGTTAAAAATAATGACTGATGAGTAAATAAATTCTGGGTCATAATTTCTGTTAGTAACATAGTCTTATGGACCCTGAGAAACTGGTTAGCAATCGTCACAGTACTGGAGATGTTTAAAAGCTAAGATTCTCTCCCAAACTGACACCAGTCACTAATAGTCTTAAGGTGGAGTGAGGTAGTAACAAAGGCAATAGATGCAAACCTATCAGAAGAGGGAGACAAGAAGAGAGAAAAGGGAAAACAAAACAAACAAAACAAACCAACAATTAAAGAACAACAACAACAAAAATATGAAGTAACGAGAAGAGAGTGTAAAAGAGCAAGGGCATGTTAGTTTGCTTGAACATGTGCAATGCTTAGGCCTGTAGTAAAGATCTGTAGGTCATGGTTGTTACTTCGGTGGTCTGGCTGGTCATTCCTTCATGTCCTATAAGAAGGCATGATCTAGAGATAAAGGGTATGTTAAAGAGTTTAATCCGGCCATTTTTATGATGCAAGCTGAGTATGGTGCCTTGTGTGACTCAGCACTGAGGCACCACCATAGTATGTTCACCCTTTGTATCCAGGAACCGCTATGGGCAGAAAAACTGAGAGGTTATTTTAAATGTGATAAGGTTAAGGAATTCAACCATAATGTTTTGAAATGTTTCTATTGGAGTCAATAATTTCCCATCATAATCTTTACCTTTATTCCTGTATAAGATCCCTAGTAAACTATTATGGGCCTTTGTAGTAAAACGATAATTACATACCTGTCCTCTCTATGCTGCTGTTTCTGTTGTTGCTGGTTTCTTTATGATATAATGTGTAGTCGGGCTTTGTGTTGTTTCTCTTCCCTTTGTTTTGGGCTCTACTTCCCAGTATATGGTGATTAGTTCAGTGTTTGAGGTTTCTATCCTCTTACACCCTGTTATTTAATCATTGGTTTTGGTTATGTATCTGGTGCCTATTCTAGGTACTTCAGAATAGTGCTATCATTCTGTGTTTATTTCGTCTTCTGACTTGCTTCATTTAACATAATATGTTCTAGGTTCATCCATGTTGCTGCAAAGTCTGTGATTGTATAATTTCTGATTGCCATGTAGTATGCCATTGTGTATAGATACCACATCTTAATGATCCACTCATCTGTTGGTGGGCATCGAGGTTGGTTCCAAGACTTGGCTATTATACTGAGTGCTGCAATAAATAGTGGGGTGTACACATACTTTGGGATGAATGTCCTCCTGACTGGAGGTAGATATCTAGGAGAGCAATTGCTGGATCAAATGGCAGCTCAATTCTGAGTTCCTTTAGCACTCTCCAGACTGTTCTCCATAGGTGTTGGAATAGGGCGCATTCCCACTGGCAGTGCATAAGAGTGCCTTTCATACCACAACCCCGCCAACAGTGATTGTTTCCATTATTTTTTATGTGAGCCATCCTCACTGGTGTAAGGTGGTACCTCATTGTTGTCTTTATTTGGATTTCCCTAATGATGAGTGAAGGTGAGCATGTTTTCATGTGTTTGTTGGCCATCCTTCAGTCTTCCTCAGAGAAGATTCTATTCATTTCATATACCCATTTTTATGGCTTTATTTGGTTTTGGGGAAACTCAGCTTTCTGAGTGCTTTGTATATTCTAAATATCAGCCATTTATCTGATATGTTGAGTGCAAAGATTTTTCTTTATTCAGTTAACAGTCTTCTTGTGTTAAGTAGATGCCATGCAGAAGCTTTTTAGTTTGATGTAGTCCCATTTGTTTATGTTTGATGCTAAAGTTCTTGCCATTAGTGCTCCATCCTCAAAGACATTTTTGATATATTGGTCTTTGAGTCTTCTGCCTATTTTATTCTCAATAATATTTATAGATTTGGGTCTGATTTCAAGGTCTTTGATCCATTTTGAGTTGACTTTTGTAGAAGGAGTGAGGTATGGGTCAATTTTCAAATTTTTACATGTGGATTTCCAGTTGTACAAACACCATTTGTTGAAGAGACTTCTTTGTTCCATTTCAAGTTCTTGGCTATTTTGTCAAATATTAGTTGGCTGCATATCTGGGAGTTTATTTCTGGAAATTCTGTTCTGACCCATTGGTCTGAGTTCCTGTCTTTGTTTCAGTATCATGCTGTTTTGATCACTATGGCTTGATAGTATAATTGCAAGTTAGGTAAAGAGATGCCACCCAGCTTCTTGTTTTTCAGTATGTGTTTGGCTATCCTGGGTCTTTTGTGGTTCCATATGAAATTTGTGATTGATTGCTCTAATTCTTTAAAGAATGATGTCTGAATTTGGATAGGGATTGCATTCAATCAATATAGTAGTTTGGGTAAGATAGTCATTTTCACTATGTTAATTTTACTTACCCATGAGCATGGGATGTACTTCCACTTTCTTAGATCTTCTACAATTTCTTTCTGAAGTGTTTTGAAGTTTCCCTGGTATAGGTCCTTTACATCCCTTGTAAGGTTGATTCCTAGGTACTTAATATTTTTGATACTATTTTAAATGGAATTGTATTTTTAATCTCGCTCTCTCTTCAGCTTTGTTATATGTATAGAGAAACGCTACTGTCTTTTGTGTATTGACTTTGTAGCCAGCCACTTTGCTGTATTGGTTAATTGTTTCTAGGAGTTTTACTGTGTATTCTTTAGGGTTTTCGATGTATATCATCATATCGTCTGCAAAAAGAGATAGTTTGAGTTCCTCTTTCCAAATTTGGATTCCTTTGATACCCTTCTCTTGCCGGATTGCTATTGCTAGGACTTCTAAGATTAGAATAAGAGTGGAGAGAGTGGACAGCCTTGCACAGTTCCTGACCTTAATGGAAATGCTTCTAGTTTTTTGCTATTAAGGATAATGTTGGCTGTGGTCTTTTCATAGATAGCTGTAACTATATTGAGGAAGGTTTCTTCTAACCCTATTTATTGAGTGTCTTCAACATGAAAGGGTGTTGGATTTTGTCAAATGCCTTCTCTGCATCGATTGATATGACCATGTGGTTTTTGTCTTTCTTGTTGTTGATGTGATGTATGATGTTGATTGATTTGCGTATGTTGAACCAACCTTGCATTCCTGGGATAAAACCCACTTGGTCATGATGTATGAGCTTTTTAATGAAGTGCTGGATTTGGTTAGCTAAGATTTTGTTGAGTATCTTTGCATCTATGTCCATTAGTGAGATTGGTCTGTAGTTTTCTTTCTTGGTGGTGTCTGCCATCTTTAGGAATGAGTGTGATATTAGCCTCATAAAAGGAGTTGGGAAAAATTCCCGTGTTTTCGATGGTTTGGAAGAGCCTGTGGAAAAGTAGTAGTAAGTCTTCTCGGAATGTTGATATAATTCACCTGTAAATCCATCTGGGCCTTGACTTTTATTCTTAGGGAGTTTCGTAATTACATCTTCAATTTTCTCTGAAGTGATTGGTCTGTTTAGGCTTTCTAGGTCTGCCTTTTTCAGTGTTGGAAGATGGTATTTTTTCCAGGAATCTGTCAATTTCTACTAGATTCTCCAGCCTAACTGAGCATAGTTGTTCATAATATGATCTCATGAAATGTATTTCTTGGGGTTCTGCTGTAATCTCTCCCCCTTTCATTTGTGATCCTACTGATTTGGGTGTTCTCTCTCTCTCTCTCTCTCTCTCTCTTTTGGTGAGGTTTGTCTATCTTGTTTATTTTTTTGAAAAACCAACTCCTGGTCTCATTAACTTTTTTTGTATTGTTTTTTTTTAGTTTCTATGTTGTTTATTTCTGCTCTGATTTTTATTATGTCTTGCCTTCTGGTTGTGGTTGGATTTTTTTGCTGCTATTGTTCCAATTCCTTGAGATGATCCTTTAAACAGTTGATTTTGTCATTTTCCTGTTTCTTTATATAGGCCTGTATTGCTATGAGTTTCCCCCTAATTACTCCTTTTTCTGTGTCCCATAAATTTTGACATGTTGTCTCTTCATATTCGTGTGTCTCAAGAAATCTTTTTATTTCTTCTTGAGTTGCTCTTTGATGCAGCTCTTATTGAGCAGCATGTTGTTTAATCTTCAGGTATTAGTTTTTCTCCATTGCTCTTCTTGCAGTCAATTTTGACCTCTGTTGCATAGTGATCTGATAGGGTGCTTTTAATGATCCTTACACTTGTGGTTTTATATAGGTTAGATTTGTATCCTAAGGCATGGTCTATTCTGGAGAAAGTTCCATTAAGGCTTGAGAAGAATGTGTATTCTGTTTTCTGGGGGTGGAGGGCCGTATATAAGTCTTTAACCCTAGATCTTCTAATTTTTCATTTAGGGCTCTTATTTCTTTGCTACTTTTATGTTTGGTGGATATGTCCAATGGTGATAGTGGAATGTTAAGGTCTCCTATTATCACATGTCCCTTTATGAGTTTCTCCAGGTTAGTGAGCAACTGCCTCACATATTTTGTTGACTCTATATTAGGTGCATAATATTGATTAGGGTTAGTACCTCTTGATCTAGTGTACCCTTGATTAGTATGTAATGACCCTCTTTGTCTCTGAATGGAATTTGGTTTGATATAAAAATGGCTGTCCCTGATCTTTTTTGTTTTCCATTGACCTGAAAGATTTATTTCCATCCTTTTATTCTAAGGCTATGTCTGTCCTGTACTTGTAAGCGTGTTTCTTGCAGGCAGGAGAATCCGGTTTATGTTTTCTAATCCAGTTCTCTGCTATGTGTCTTTTAATGGGAGAGTTTAGTCCTTTAACATTTAGGGAGATTTCAACAGAGAGGGCTGTTGTGCATTTGTGTTCTGTATGGTGGTTGTTGTTACAATTGGGGGATTTGGATTGTCTAGTTCATCTATGAGTAGGTCATTTAGAATCGGTTTTGTTTGCACAAATAATGCAAGATCATTTTTGTTTGAGAATGTTTTTAGGCTATCATACCATTTGAATGAGAGTTTTCTTGGGTATTGTACCCTAGGCTGGAAATTTCTTTCATTCAGTCGTTTAAATATTTCATTCCACTTTCTTGTTTGAATTGTTTGATTCTTATGTCCTTTCCTTTGTACTTGAGGTTCCTTTATTCCCTTCTTACTTTAAGGAGTTCATCTTTCTCTTTGTTTTTTTGCCATTTGGATTACTATATATCTTGGTGTTGGTTTATTAGGGTCTATTTTATTGGGGACTCTTTTCACTCTCTGGATTTGCATTGAAGCTTCTTTCCAGAAGGTGGGAAAGTTTTCTGCTATTACTTCCCTGACTATTTGTTCTTCCCCTTTCCGTTTCCTTCCTTTCTGGTATACCTACAATTCTTAGATTATTTCTTTTGTCTTTGTTCATTAAGTACTGGACTTTTCCTTCCAGTACCTTTTCTCTTATTTCCTTGTAGGTTTCCTGGTCTTTTTTGGTTTGCAATTTTCCATTGAGTACTTCTATGTGCTTCTCCAACTCTATGATTCTGCTTGCATAGCTTTTTTTTTTTTTTTTTTTTTTTTTTTTTATCGCTCCTAGCTCAGGGGACCATCTGGGACACTGGGATTGAACCAAGGGATCGAACCAAGGTCCATCCTAGATCGGCAGCATGCAAGGCAAACAAACATCCTACCACTGTGCTATTGCTTTGGCCCACTTCAGGATTTTTTTTTTCTTTTTTTTTTAATGCATAATTTTTTTTTATTTAAACACCTTGATTACATACATGATTGTGTTTGGGTTTCAGTCATAAAAGGAACACCACCCATCACCAGTGCAACATTCCCATCACCCAAGTCCCAAATCTCCCTCCTCCCCACCCAACCCCCGCCTGTACCCTAAACAGGCTCTACATTTCCCTCATACATTCTCAATATTAGGACAGTTCAAAATGTAGTTATTTCTCTAACTAAACTCATCACTCTTTGTGGTGAGCTTCCTGAGGTGAGCTGGAACTTCCAGCTCTTTTCTCTTTTGTGTCTGAAAATTATTATTACAAGGGTGTCTTTCATTTTTCTTAAAACCCATAGATGAGTGAGACCATTCTGCGTTTTTCTCTCTCTCTCTGACATATTTCACTCAGCATAATAGATTCCATGTACATCCATGTATAGGAAAATTTCATGACTTCATCTCTCCTGACAGCTGCATAATATTCCATTGTGTATATGTACCACAGTTTCTTTAGCCATTCGTCTGTTGAAGGGCATCTTGGTTGTTTCCAGAGTCTTGCTATGGTAAATAGAGCTGCAATGAATATAGGTGTAAGGAAGGGGTTTTTGTATTGTATTTTTGTGTTCCTAGGGTATATTCCTAGGAGTGGTATAGCTGGATCGTATGGGAGCTCGATTTCCAGTTTTTGGAGGAATCTCCATATCGCTTTCCATAAAGGTTGAACTAGACAGCATTCCCACCAGCAGTGGATAAGAGTTCCTTTCTCTCCACATCCTCGCCAACACTGTTTATTCTCATTCTTTGTGATGTGTGCCATTCTCTGGGGTGTGAGGTGGTATCTCATCGTTGTTTTGATTTGCATCTCCCTGATGATTAGTGATGTGGAACATTTTTTCATGTGTCTTTTGGCCATGCGTATTTCTTCTTTGTCAAAGTGTCTGTTCATTTCTTCTCCCCATTTTTTGATGGGGTTAGATGTTTTTTTCTTGTAAAGTTCTGTCAGTGCCTTGTATATTTTGGAGATTAGCCCCTTATCTGATGGGTATTGGGTGAATAGTTTCTCCCACTCAGTGGGTGGCTCTTGTATCCTGGGCACTATTTCCTTTGAGGTCCAGAAGCTTCTCAGCTTAATATATTCCCATCTGTTAATCTCTGCTTTCACTTGCTTGGAGAGTGCAGTTTCCTCCTTGAAGATGCCTGTAATGTCCTGTAGTGTTTTGCCTATGTGCTTTTCTATATATCTTATGGTTTTGGGGCTGATATCGAGGTCTTTAATCCATTTGGATTTTACCATTGTACATGATGTTAGCTGGGGGTCTAAGTTTAATTTTTTGCAAGTGGCTATCCAATTGTGCCAACACCACTTGTTGAAGAGGCTTTCCCTGCTCCATTTAGGATTTCCTGCTCCTTTATCAAAAATTAGATGGTTGTATGTCTGGGGAACATTTTCTGAGTATTCAAGCCTATTCCACTGATCTGAGGACCTATCCTTATTCCAATACCATGCTGTTTTGATAACTGTTGCTTTGTAGTACAGTTTAAAGTTGGGAAAAGTAATTCCTCCCATATTCTTTTTCCCAATGATTGCTTTAGCTATTCGAGGGTGTTTATTGTTCCAAATGAATTTCAAGAGTGTCTGATCCACTTCTTTGAAGAATGTCATGGGTATCTTTAGAGGGATGGCATTAAATCTGTATAATGCCTTGGGGAGTATTGACATTTTGATGATGTTAATCCTGCCAATCCATGAGCAGGGTATGTGTTTCCATTTCCGTGTGTCCTCTCTTATTTCTTGGAGCAGAGTTTTATAGTTTTCTTTGTATAGGTCCTTCACATATTTAGTCAAGTTGATTCCAAGATATTTGAGTTTGTGTGGTACTATTGTGAATGGGGTTGTTTTCTTAATGTCCGTTTCATCCTTATTACTATTGGTATATAGAAAGGCCATTGATTTTTGTGTGTTAATTTTGTAGCCTGCCACCTTGCTATATGAGTCTATTGTTTCTAGAAGCTTTTTGATAGAGTCTTTAGGGTTTTCTAAGTAGAGTATCATGTCATCTGCAAACAGTGAGAGCTTGACTTCTTCCTTTCCTATCTGGATTCCCTTGATATTCTTTTCTTGCCTAATCGCTATAGCAAGTACTTCCAGTGCTATGTTGAATAGGAGTGGTGAGAGAGGTCAGCCTTGTCTTGTGCCAGAATTTAGAGGGAAGGCTTTCAGTTTTTCTCCATTGAGGATAATATTTGCCACTGGCTTGTGGTAGATGGCCTTCACTATATTGAGAAAGGTTCCCTCCATTCCCATCTTGCTGAGAGTTTTGATCAAGAATGGGTGTTGGACCTTATCAAATGCTTTCTCTGCATCTATTGATATGATCATGTGGTTTTTATTTTTCTTGTTATTGATGTTGTGTATTATGTTGATAGATTTACGGATGTTAAACCAGCCTTGCATTCCTGGGATGAAACCTACTTGATCGTAGTGGATGATCTTCTTAACGAGGCATTGAATCCTATTTGCCAGGATTTTGTTGAGGATCTTTGCATCTGCATTCATCAGTGATATTGGTCTGTAATTTTCTTTTTTGGTAGCGTCTCTGTCTGGTTTAGGTATCAAGGTGATGTTGGCTTCATAAAAGCTATTTGGAAGTGTTTCTGTTTGTTCAATTTCATGAAAGAGTCTTGCCAAGATTGGCAGTAGTTCCTCTTGGAAAGTTTGATAGAATTCATTAGTGAATCCATCTGGACCTGGGCTTTTGTTTTTCGGCAGACATTTGATTACTGTTTTAATTTCATCAATGGTGATGGGGGTATTTAGATATGCTACATCCTCTTCCTTCAACCGTGGAAGATTATAAGAGTCCAAGAATTTATCCATTTCTTCCAGGTTCTCATTTTTAGTGGCGTAGAGTTTTTCAAAGTAGTTTCTGATTACCCTTTGAATCTCTGTCATATCAGTAGTGATCTCTCCTTTTTCATTCCTGATACGAGTTATCAAGTTTCTCTCTCTCTCTTTCTTTGTTAGGTTTGCCAGTGGTCTATCAATCTTGTTTATTTTTTCAAAGAACCAACTTCTGCTTTCGTTGATCTTTTGGATTGTTTTTTGAGTTTCCACTTCGTTGATTTCTGCTCTCAACTTTGTTATTTCCTTCTGTCTTCCTATTCTTGGGTCCTTTTGTTGAGCATTTTCTAGTTCTATTAGCTGTGTCATTAAGCTACTCAGGTAAGCTCCTTCTTCCTTCCTGATGTGTGCTTGCAAAGCTATAAATTTTCCTCTCAGTACTGCTTTTGCTGTGTCCCATAAGTTCTGATAGTTTGTGTCTTGATTGTCATTTGTTTCCAGGAACCTTTTTATTTCCTCCTTGATTTCATCTCGGACCCACTGGTTATTGAGCATGAGGCTGTTTAACTTCCAGGTGTTAAAGTGTTTCTTCTGAGTCCCTTTGGAGTTCACAAATAATTTCAGAGCCTTGTGGTCAGCGAAGGTAGTCTGCAAAATTTCTATCCTCTTGATCTTATGGAGGTATGTTTTATGTGCCAGCATGTAGTCTATCCTGGAGAATGTCCCATGTACATTGGAGAAGAATGTGTATCCAGGTTTCTGGGGATGGAGTGTCCTATATATATCCACTAGGCCTCTTTCTTCCATTTCTCTCCTCAGGTCTAGTATATTCTTGTTGGGTTTCAGTCTGGTTGACCTGTCCAGTGTTGACAAAGCCGTGTTAAGGTCCCCCACAATTATTGTGTTGTTGTTGATATTATTTTTCAGATTTGTCAACAGTTGTATTAAATATTTTGCTGGCCCCTCATTTGGTGCATATATGTTTAGGAGAGTGAATTCTTCCTGCTCTTCGTACCCCTTGATTAATATAAAATGTCCGTCTTTGTCCCTTACAACCTTCCTGAGTATAAAGTTTGCATTATCTGATATTAGTATGGCCACTCCAGCTTTTTTATGGGTGTTGTTTGCTTGGATAACTTTTCTCCAGCCTTTTATTTTGAGTCTATGTTTGTTCTGACTATTCAGGTGCGTTTCTTGTAGGCAGCAGAAGGTTGGATTGAGTTTTTTGATCCATTTAGCCACTCTGTGTCTCTTAACTGGTGCATTTAGTCCATTGACGTTGAGGGAAAGAATTGTCCTGGGATTTAACGCCATCTTTATTTCAAAATTTGGTGTGTCTTTTGGGTAGTCTTGTCTTAGATTAGGTCTTTCAGTTTTTCTCTTAAGACTGGTTTTGTGTCTGTGAAGTTTCTGAGCTGTTTTTTGTCTGTGAAACCATGTATTCTTCCATCAAACCGGAAAGTGAGTTTTGCTGGGTATAGTATTCTGGGTGAAGCATTCATTTCATTCAGTCTTGTCACAATATCCCACCACTGCTTTCTGGCATTGAGCGTTTCTGGTGACAGGTCTGCTGTAAATCTCAGGGAAGCTTGCTTGAACATGATTTCCCCTTTTGATCTTGCTGTTTTCAGAATTCTGTCTCTATCTGTGGGATTTGTCATTGTGACTAGGATGTGTCTTGGGGTGGTTTTTCTGGGGTCTCTTTTGGTTGGTACTCTTCGGGCATGCAGGATTTGATCACATATATTCTTTAGCTCTGGAAGTTTCTCTTTAATGATGTTCTTGACCGTTGATTCTTCCTGGAAATTTTCTTCCTGGGTCTCTGGGACTCCAATGATTCTTAAGTTGTTTCTGTTGATCTTATCATAGACTTCTATTTTCGTCTGTTCCCATTCTTTGACTAATTTTTCCATTGTCTGCTCATTTGCTTTAAGTTTTTTGTCCAATCTCTCCTGCTGTATGGAATTGTTATGTATCTCATCTTCCACAGCACCAAGTCTATTCTCAGCTTCTGATACCCTGTCCCAGAGCTTATCCATTTTGTCATTCACTTCGTTTACTGACTTTTTCAGTCCTGTTAGTTGACATGTTATTTCAGTTTGGAGTTTTGTCATTTCTGCCTTCATATTTTCTTGGTTCTTATTAGTGTTCTGTTCAACTCGATCCATGGTTTCTTGGAGTCTGTTGAGCACCTTCCATATTGCTAGTCTAAAGTCCTTATCTGAGAGGTTGATTAGTTGTTCAGTCATTATCTGATCCTCAGAAATGTCATCTTCATTCTCTATGTCTGATGCTGGCCTGCGTTGTTTCCCCATTGTCACACTTGTATTGTGGGTTTTTCTACGTGTTGTGGTGGTATTCATTGTCTGTATGATGTAGGCAGCACACTCCTCTGGCTCCTCCCTTTCTGGATGGCCTGACTTGCCTCTAAGGGAGGGGAGTCCTCCGTGGATGAAGCCTCACACTGGGTCAAATCTTAGGCCCGAGCATGCAACAGAGAAGACAGTCCAGAGAGAAATGTTTGCTTCTGTGATATAGCGCCGTTCTTAGTGTGATTTTTCCTTCTTGTTGCAATGGAGTTCTTTCCTTAGAAAGAGTGCACGGCCGCGTAGCGAAGCGGAGCGGCCGTGCTCCTCTGAGCCTCTTTTTGCCCCACTCGCAAGAGTTTCACGCAAGAGGACAGTAGACAGAGATAGACAGGTCACACTCACAGTCTTTCACAGCTGAGCCCCACTGGGCCGGTGTACTTTCGCGGATTTTCCCCGCCTGGTGTCACACACAGGGAGCCCGCTTGCATAGCTTTTAACTGTGTCTTAATTCATTATTTCCTTTTGTATGGAGTCTCTCATGTTTTGTATCAGATCTTCTTTAATTTGGCTAATTTGTTCTGCCATGGATTTCTTGTACTCAGTGGCTAGCGATTCTCTCATTATCTTCACCATGGCTTGCATTTCCTTTCTCATGGCTGCTTTTAAATCTTCATCTCTTGGATCTGTGCGTTTTGGTGGGCTTGGGATTTACTTGGTCTTCTCTCAGTATCTCCAGCTATTACAGTCCTCCTTAGTCTACACATGTTTTTTTGCATTTATTAGTGTGGCTTGGAGAGCAGTGCCTTTTGATTTTGGCCTGTTTTTGCTCCCAGTGGTGTGGGCTTGGTCCCTTCTCTGGATTGCAGCTCTGGGTGGGACTGTTGGGTGGGCTGGCTGAGGTTTTGCCTCTAGAGTGCCCTCTAGCGGAGCCTGATTAGTTGCTGCCTCCTCTTGTTGCCAGCCAGTGCAGTGTTGCACCTGGCCACAATGGTGGAGGGTGCTGTTGAGTCTGGCTCCCTTGTCCTCCTCCCCTATGTGGAAGTCAGCAGAGCTTCATCCTCTCCAGGCCTTTGCCAGAAGCCCCTCCCACCTGTAGTTCCTATCCCATCCCAGGGGCACAGAGACGTGGTGGGGCAGTATCAAGTGCTTTCTCTTCATCTGTTGATATGATCATATGGTTTTTATTTTAATTTTTGTTGATATGGTGTATTATGTTGATTGATTTACAGATGTTAAACCATCCTTGCACTTGGTCGTGGTGTATGACCTTCCTGATGAGGCACTGAATCCTATTTTCCAGAATTTTGTTGAGTATCTTTGCATCTGAGTTTATCAGGGATATTGTTGTGTAGTTTTCCTTTCTTGCAATATCTCTCTCTGATTTGGGGATCAGGGTGATGTTGCCTTCATAAAAACTATTTGGGAGTGTTCCTGATTCTTCAATTTCATGAAAAAGCCTGAAAAGAATTGGCAGTATTTTCTCTAGAAAGGTTTAAAAGAATTTGTTAGTGAATCAGTCTGGGCCTGGGTTTTTGTTTTGGGGAAGTTTTTTTTTAATATAATTTTTATTTTAATCATAGTGGCTTACATATCGTTCACAGTAATATTCCAGGTACATGTTAACATTGAATCAGGGGAATTCCCATCACTGAATTGTCCTCCCTCCACCTCTATTTTCATCTTGCCTCCCCTATCCTCCACCCTCACCCCAGGGGCTTCTAGATTGATTGGACCCCTCTGTGTCTAGTTTATTACTTAGTGATCTTAAACTATTTGGTCATGGTACCTCTATTACTTCTCCCTCTAAATGGGAGGCGGGACTAGATAGTTCGAGTTATGTGGTTTTGTTTGAGGAAGAGAAAAGTAATAAAATGTGGTAAAAATCAACTATTCCAACAATGTGCAGAGTCCATCTAGAGGCTCTCTTCCTCAGTTTGAGAGAGGAATGGGAAAAAGAAGGTGAAACACCACAACAGTTCAAAAAGAACTATCAAATAAGATATCCAGCAAGCATTGCAGCAATAAAGATATGCACCACATAATTGCAGTGGCCTTGAGATAAAAAACATGACAGAGTGCAAAAAGGAAGAAAAGAAGAAAAAAGAAGTAAATATAAATAAAAAAGTGGACAACTACTTAAATATCTATACCTAAACAAAGAAATTGGCAAAAACTAGATAAGAGAAGAAAAAGAAAAGAAAAAAGATTATTTTGTGTTTATTGCTTTTTGGTGTGTGTGTTTGTGTGTGTGTGTGTGTGTATGTGTGTGCGTGTGTGTGTATGGTTTTTGGGTCACAGGGGTTACTCCTGGCTCCATGCTCAGAAATTGCTCCTGGCAGGCACAGGGGACCAAATTTGACACCAGAATTCGAACTGATTACCTTCTGCATGCTATGTCTCCACATCCCCCCCTTTATTCCCCTCTTACATAGGCACAGTAAAAATTGGGGTCATTCAAAAGGGAATCCCCTTGGCCTAAGAGATACAGGGTTCCTCCACCCTTGGAATATATTGTTATAGGATTATCTATAGATTCCTTTCAAGTTCATTTACTCTCCCCTTGGTGTTTTTATGTTGTATGGAAGACTTCTGCTCCGATCTGGATGATAAAATCAGACCTCTATATCTAGAGATCTCAGTCTCTGCACAGGTCAAGGAGTAGAACTTACGATGAAGTCTTTCTTCGTGATTTTAGAAGTTCTGTTTCCTCAGTGTCATTTTAATCTGTCTTCTGTGGTTGGTGGTCTTGGCCCTTGCATTGAACCTCAGGTGGAGCCTGGGATATCGTCTTTTGTTATGTTTCCAGAGGACCCATTCAGTTGCAATTGTCTCAGTCAGGTCTCTGAAATTAGATATCATGGTTGTTGTGCAGATCATAGAACAAACCCTAGACTAGGGCTTTCTTGCTGGTCCCAGATTACATACTGCCCAGTCATGGTTCTATCCACCAGTCAGCTGTAAATCATGTTCTTGGCTTTTGATAACTCTTTTAATTTCCTCAGTGGTGATGGGTCTATTTAGATATGCTAGATCATCCTGGTTTAAGCATAGAAAATTATAGTATTCCAAAAATTTATCCATTTCTTTCAGGTTCTCATGTTTTGTGGCATAGACTTTCTTAAAGTAGTCTTTGATTACCTGTTGAATCTCTGCAGTATCTGTAGTGATCGCCCCTTTTTATTTCTAATCAATTTTATTATATTTCTCTCTCTTCATTTCTTTTAGTTTTGCTAGTGGTTTATCAATGTTGTTTATTTTTTCAAAAAAACCACTTTGCCTTTGTTGATATTTCAAATTGCTTTTTGATTTCTATTTCATTGATTTCTGCTCTAAGCTTTGTGATTTTCTTATGCCTACCTAAATTTTGGTTTCTTTTGTTTATCATTTTTAATTTAAAATCTGTGTCATTAAGTTATTTATTGTAGGCTCTTTCTTCCTTTCTGGTGTATGCTTGCAAAGATATATTTAATGTTTTTGCTGTGTCCCATAAATTGTGATAGTTTGTGTCTTTATTGTAATTTATTTTCAGGAATGTTTCGATTTCCTCTTTGATTTCATCTCAGATTCACTGGCTGTTCAGCAGAGTGTTGTTGAATTTCCAGGTGTTAAATGTATTCTTCTGTAACTGTTTGTAGTTCTCTTCTAATTCCAGTGCCTTGTGTTCTGATAAGGTAGTCTGTACAATTTCTAGCCTCTTGACTTTCTGGAGATATGTTTTATGGACCAGCACATGGTCTATTCTGTACTATGCCACTTTCTTCTATTTCTCTTTTCAGAGTTAGTATATTCTTGCTGGGTTTCAGCATGGTTGACTTATCATGGGGTTACAGGGTAGTGTTGAGGTCTACTATTATTGTTTTGCCATTGATATCTTCTTTTAGATTTGTCAACAATTATATTAAATATTTTGCTGGTCCCTCATTGGGTGCATATGTATTTAGGAGAGTGATTTCTTCCTGTTGTACATATCCTTTGATCATTACTAAATGACCATCATTATCGCCTATAAATTTTCCGAGTATATAGTTGTTGTTAATATGGCCCCTTCCTTTTTTTAAGGGAGTTCCTTGTTTGGAGGATTTTCCTCAAACCTTAGATTTTGAGTCTATGTTTGTTTGACTATTCAGGTCTGTTTTTTTGTAGTAAACAGAATTTTTGATTCAGCTTTTTGTTCCATTTTGCCTTGTTGTTATTTAATGATCTGTCACCAAGAAATATAAAACGACATAAAATATTACAGCATTAAATGTTACTCTTCTTTTTTTCTTTTTCTTTTTTTAATATTTGGGCAGCACCCAGTGAGGCTCGGTCCCATCTCTGCACCCAGAAATTACTCCTGGTGGTTTATGGGGAACCATTTGCTATACTGGGGATAAAATCAAGGTTGCATTGTGCAAGGAAAATGCCCTATCTGCAGTAATCTTACTCTGGTCTTTTAAAATTTTCTAATTTCAAATTATAACTTGTTTCAATGAATACATTTTTAGTGGAAAGGAAAGTTATATGTTTATTGTTCCTGAATCATATAGCTTTCAAGTTTAATAATCATTCTTTCTTGTATGTTGAATTATATTTTTGCCTTCCACTAATTCTCAATCAAAAGGTCTATGGAGTACAACTTTTACTCATGAAATATTTGCTCTTATGTGATGCTATATTTGCAGTAGGGAAATATATGAGCATTAATAAGTGTTACATTTCAACTATTATTAAAAGATTATGAGCCATGGTACAGAAATTAAAACATTTTCTTTGCACACAGCCAATCTGGGTTTGATCCCTGATATCCCATAAGGTCCATTGAGTCTCACCAGGAGTGAACCATGAACATTTAGCCTGGAGAGACCAAAAACAAATACAAAACAAACTAAAACTTGGGGGGAGTATAAATTTATGATTGATATTTAAGTTCAACAATACATGGTCTCAATGCTTTTCAATTTAGCTTTAATGAGTATATATTTGATATTAGAACCATACTGAAAAATAAGTATCTCTAATTTCATTTAACTTGTTAAAGGATTAAGTTTTGAAAAATTTAAATAGAATTGAGAGATTAACTTTCTACATTCATCAATTTGTACTCTATTTAAGACCACAGTTGCTGAGTCTCTTTAAAAACCATTTTTTTATATATTTGGGTGCCCTCAAGGGTATGGCCTCAATTCTGGTACTCTTTGGCTTAACCATGTGGCAGATGATTCAGTGTTCTAGGGTGGCAGAAAAACTTTGCTAGATCTTTAGTGCTGTGGGCATGGAATTGATGCCTTCTGTCGTCTTTCTTTTTCGCTTCTTTCTTTCTTTTTCGCTTCTTTCTTTCTTTTTCGCTTTCTTTTTTGCTTCTTTCTTTCTTTTTTGCTTCTTTCTTTCTTTTTTGCTTCTTTCTTTCTTTCTTTCTTTCTTTCTTTCTTTCTTTCTTTCTTTCTTTCTTTCTTTCTTTCTTTCTTCTTTTTTTGTGTTTTGAGCCACACCCAGTGATGTTCAGGGGTTACTCCTGGCTATGCACTCAGAAATCACTCCTGGCTTTGGTGACCATATGGGACTCTGGAGGATCAAAAAATAGTTCATCCTAGGCTAGAATTCACAAAGCAGATGTCTTAACCCTTGTGCCACTACTTCAGTCTCTTCTTTTTCTAAATGTTACTTTAGGTATTCATGGTTATTAATTGGTCCAAGTGAATTTCAGAAGTGTTTGATTCCATTTTATAACTTGTGTCATTAAGCTATATATGTAAGCCATTCTTCCTTCCAATTGTGTGCTTGCAAAACTATAAATTTTCTTAGAATCACTTTTTCTGTGCCCAAAATTCTGATAATTTGTGTCTTCATTAGTATTTGTTTCTAGCAATCCTTTGATTTTCTCTTTGATTTTCTCTCTGACACACTGGTTCAAGTAGTGAGCTGCTTATTTACCAGGTGTTAAAAGTGTTTCTTCTGTGTCCTTTTGTAGTTTTCTTCTAATTCCAGTGCCTTGTGATCTGAGAAGGTAGTCTGTACAATTTCTAGCCTTTTGACTTCATGGAGATATGTTTTATGGGCCAGCATGTGGTCTAACCTGGAGAATGACCCATGTGCATTGCAGAAGAATATGTATTCAGTTTTCTGATTGTGCTATATATATTTACTATGTCCTTCCATTTCTCTTTTCAAAGTTAGTATATTCTTGTTAGGTTTCAGCCTAGTTGACCTATCAAGGGGTGACAGGGCAGTACTGCGGTTTCTTACTATTATTGTATTGCTATTGATATCTTTTAGATTTGTCAACAATTGTATTAAATATTTTACTGGTCCCTCATTGGGTGCACATATATTTAGGAGAATGATTTTTCCTGTTTTACCTATCCTTTGATTAGTACTAAATGACCATTGTTGTCCCTTATAAATTTTATGAGTCTAAAGTTTGTGTCATCTGTTATTAATAAGACCACTTCCTTTTTATTAAGGGAGTTGTTTTCTTGGAGGATTTTCCTCCAACCTTTGATTTTGAATATGTTTTTATTATGACTATTCAGATGTTTTCTTGTTGCAGCAATATTTTTGATTCAGCTTTCTGATCCATTTTGCCACCTTGTGTCTCTTAATTGGTGCATTTAGCCCATTGATGTTACGATATATAATTGTCATGGATTTAGTCTCATCTTTATGTAGAAGTTTCTTGTTTCTTTTGGTCTGTCTTGTCTTAAAGTAGACCTTTCTTTTTATCTGTTAAGGCTGGTTTTGAGTTTGTTTAGTTTCTGAACTGCTGATTATTCATGAAGCTATGTATACTTCCTTCAAACCTGAATGTGAGTCTGGCTGGGTGCAGTATTCTGAGTGCAGCATTTATTTTATTGAGTTTTCTCACTATATACTACCACTGACTTCTGGCCTTGATGATTTCTTGTGACAGGTCTGTTGTAAATCATAAGGATGCTCCTTTGAATGTAATTTCCCTTTTGGTCTTGCTGCTTTCAATAGTGTATCCCTATCTTCCCTATCTGGGATTCATCATTGTGACCAGGATGTATCTTGGGGTGCTTTTCTTTGGGTCTCTGTTAGCTGGTACAATTCAAGCATGCAGGATTTGGGTGCATTCAGTCTTTTGCTCTGGGAGTTTCTCCGTAATTATGTCCTTGACTGTTGATTCTTCCTGAGTATTTTCTTTCTGGGTCTCTGGGACTCCACTGATTCTCATGTTGTTTCTGTTGAATTTATCAGACTTCTATTTTTATCTTTTCACATTCTTTGAGGAATTTTTTCATTGTCTGTTCATTTGCTTTATGGTTCATTCCAATCTCTTCTGCTGTATGGACTTGTTATACACTTCATCTTCTAGCTCACTGTTTCTGTTGTCAGCTGCTGTTACTCTGTTGGAAAAGTTTTCCATTGAGGTTTTCATTTCATCTACCGAGTTTTTCAGTCCTGCTATTTCAGTCTTCAGTTTTCTGATTCTATTTTCATATCCTCTTGATTTTTATTTGTGATCTGTTCAGCTCAATCTATGCTTTATTTGAACTCTATGAAGATCCTCCATATTTCTCTTCTAAACTCTTTATCTAAGCAGCTATGTTAGTGGTTTGCACTTTTCAGGTCATCAAAGATGCCATCTTCATTCTATATGCAAGTTATTGGGCTATGTTGTTTTCCTATTGACACTCTTATACTGTGTTTTTAACTATGTGTTGGCGTTTATGGGCTACTAGATGCATGCCACCAAAAAGTGGAGAGGCTGTGCTAATATGGCTCCATCCTTTGCAGGCAGAAACAGCCTACCTTGCTGATGAGCCCTGAGGAGATTATGTTTGCTGGGGTCTTTCTCAGCTGTCTCACGCAGAAAAGCTGGAAACCAACCAGGGAGGAAAGCAAAAGCTTTTTATAATGTGTCCTTTGTTTCTAAGCATGTGGCAGGAATCAGGCTCGACCCTTCATGCATGGAGACATCCTACCTTGCTGATGAGCCCTTAGGAGATTATATTTGCTCAGGTCAATCTCTGTTGCCTCATGCAGAAAAGCAGGAAACCAAGCAGGGAGGAAATCAGTGGCCTTTTATTACATGTAATATTTCATAAATTCTTGTCAATAAGAAATGTCACAAAGTTAGACTGTCTAAGCTAAATTACATAAGTTGAAATTGGCTTTGAAAATCTCTTGAATATTGTGAATAAATATGATTTATTTCTTTATTTGAACTGGTATTCTGCCCATTAGTAGTATATGATTCGTGACTATCAGATTTTCTTGTATATACTTGGTGGTATGAGAAATATTCTGTTTATGTGAACTGATGAAATACATTGTCCACAGACTGTCTCAGAATATTTGAGTCTATGTCTTCTCACTTTTAGCAATTATTTTTATTCTGGGGATAGGAATATTGAAAAGTAATTACTATTTTTGGGCACAAATATAAAGAGATAGAATTTTAACAATCTTGATTTTCATGTTAGTGATCTATCAAAATTTTTTTTATCTTTGTTTTCGTTTTTGTGCCTCACTATAAGTATTCAGGGCATACTCAGGATTCAGTCCTGCAGGTGCTCAGGAGACCACTGTGGTACTTGAGATTGAATCTCAATCAGCTGTGTGTAAGGGAACAACTGATTCCCTCTACTATATCTTTAGCAGCAGAAGTTTTTTTTTTTTTTTAAATAGAGGATTTAGTGACTGAAAGCCTTCTCAAGATCCTGATGTGTTTGTAAGGCAAAAAAAAAAAAAAGTTTATTTGGAGACCATTGCAACTCTCTCTATAAGTGTAAGTGCAGTTATATTTTGTTTATGAAAACTATAAAATCAAAAGCTACTATAAGCATATATTGAAAAATAAAGCTGTTGGGTTTTGTCATCATTTATCCTTAATAGAGATTCCTTTTAAGTCGGGAATATGGTGTGGTAGCATTTCATTGACAGTCTATTTTTGTGAATTAGATAACTAACACTGCTCATCTTCTATTTCATGGGATCTCTACAAAATTTAAAAATTTAAAAATTCTAATGTGATTTATTTTAAAAAATTACATGTGGCTCTGTGTTTTTCCTCTGACCTATAATCTACTTCTTTTAACTCTATCAAGTAAATTTGTTGCAATCTAAATTTTTACATTGACTTTGCAATTAAATTATAATATATATCTTATAGAGAAGGGAAAGGCATGGCATGTACCTTCTAGTTGCCTTACAATAGATGATTAAGAAAAAAGATGTTTTTCTTGAATGTCTGTACAAAATGGATATGAATTACATGATAGTGATTTTTCTACTGTGATATTATAAGTATAATTCAAAATATGCAGTTGAATACCATCTGTCTGGCTCCAAGTCAACATTATGATCACATATTTGACATACTAAGTAAGGGAAGGTCAAAGTGAGGTACAGTTTTTAGTAGAGAATGTTTCTAGCCAAGAACACTTTAGGACTTTTTTCTTTTTAAGCGAATATATATTAAGTGAAGAAATTAAGAAAGAAATATTCTTCATTCTTGAAATATTGGGGATCAACCAGTGCCTCTCAATTTCAATAGATTTTTAGTCATAAAAGAAAAATAGAAATGTTAATTACTTTTTAATGAAAGGAGCTGGAGAGACAGTACAGAGACATTTGGGTGCAAGACTGACAGTTTAAAAAGCTGACTCTATAAATTAATAGAGTTGGTTATGATCATGAAATTCTTTTTTTAATTTTATTTAAACACCTTGATTACATACATGATTGTGTTTGGGTTTCAGTCATGTAAAGAACACCACCTATCACCAGTGCAACATTCCCATCACCAATGTCCCAAGTCTCCCTCCTCCCCACCCGACCCCCACCTGTACTCTAAACAGATGCTCCATTTCCCTCATACATTCTCATTATTAGGACAGTTCAAAATGTAGTTATTTATCTAACTAAACTCACCACTCTTTGTGGTAAGCTTCCTGAGGTTAGCTGTACTTCCAGCTCTTTTCCCTTTTCTGTCTGAAATTTATTATTGCAAGAATGTCTTTCATTTTTCTTAAAATCTATAGATGAGTGAGACCATTCTGCATTTTTCTCTCTCTCTCTCTGACTTATTTCACTCAGCATAATAGATTCCATGTACATCCATATATAGGAAAATTTCATGACTTCATCTCTCCTGATAGCTGCACAATATTCCATTGTGTATGTGTACCACAGTTTCTTTAGCCATTCGTCTGTTGAAAGGCATCTTGGTTGTTTCCAGAGTCTTGCTATGGTAAATAGTGCTGCAATGAATATAGGTGTAAGGAAGGGATTTTTGTATTGTATTTTTGTGTTCCTAGGGTATATTCCTAGGAGTGGTATAGCTGGCTCCTATGGGAGCTCGATTTCCAGTTTTTGGAGGAATCTCCATATTGCTTTCCATAAAGGATGAACTAGATGGCATTCCCACCAGCAGTGGAGAAGAGTTCCTTTCTCTCCACATCCCCGCCAATACTGTATATTCTCATTCTTTGTGATGTGTGCCATTCTCTGGGGTGTGAGGTGGTATTTCATCCTTGCTTTGATTTGCATCTCCCTGATGATTAGTGATGTGGAGCATTTTTTCATGTGTCATTTGGCCATTTGTATTTCTTCTTTGTCAAAGTGTCTGTTCATTTCTTCTTCCAATTTTTTGATGGAATTAGGTGTTTATTACTTGTAAATTTCTGTCACTGCCTTGTATATTTTGGAGATTAGCCCCTTATCTGATGGGTATTGGGTGAATAGTTTCTCCCATTCAGTGGGTGGCTCTTGTATCCTGGGCACTATTTCCTTTCAGGTGCAGAAGCTTCTCAGCTTAATATATTCCCATCTGTTAATCTCTGCTTTCACTTGCTTGGAGAGTGCAGTTTCCTCCTTGAAGATGCCTGTAGTCTCAATGTCCTGGAGTGCTTTGCCTATGTGTTGTTCTATATATCTTATGGTTTTGGGTCTGATATCGAGGTCTTTAATCCATTTGGATTTTACCTTCGTAAATGATGTTAGCTGGGGTCTAAGTTCAATTTTTTGCAAGTGCATAGCCAGTTGTGCCAACACCACTTGTTGAAGAGGCTTTCCCTGCTCCATTTAGGATTTCTTGCTCCTTTATCAAAAATTAGGTGATTGTATATCTGGGGAACATTTTCTGAGTATTCAAGCCTATTCCACTGATCTGAGGGCCTGTCCTTATTCCAATACCATGCTGTTTTGATAACTATTGCTTTGTAGTAAAGTTTAAATTTGGGGAAAGTAATTCCTCCCATATTCTTTTTCCAATGATTGTTTTAGGTATTCTAGGGTGTTTATTGTTTCAAACGAATTTCAAAAGTGCCTGATCCACTTCTTTGAAAAATATCATGGGTATATTTAGAGGGATCGCATTAAATCTGTATAATAGTTTGGGGAGTATTTCCATTTTGATGATGTTAATCCTGCCAATCTATAGGCAGAGTATGTGTTTCCATTTCCGCGTGTCTTCTCTTATTTCTAGGAGCAGAGTTTTATAGTTTTCTTTCTATAGGTCCTTCACATTTTCAGTCAAGTTGATTCCAAGATATTTGAGTTTGTGTGGCACTACTGTGAATGGGGTTGTTTTCTTAATCTCCATTTCTTCCTTATTACTATTGGTGTATAGAAAGGTCATTGATTTTTGTGTGTTAATTTTGTAGCCTGCCACCTTGCTATATGAGTCTATTGTTTCTAGAAGCTTTTTGGTAGAGTCTTTAGGGTTTTCTCAGTACAGTATCATGTCATCTGCAAACAGTGAGAGCTTGACTTCTTCCTTTCCTATCTGGATTCCCTTGATATCTTTTTCCTGCCTAATCGCTATAGCAAGTACTTCCAGTGCTATGTTGAATAGGAGTGGTGAGAGAGGACAGCCTTGTCTTGTGCCAGAATTTAGAGGGAAGGCCTTTAGTTTTTCTCCATTGAGGGTAATATTTGCCTCTGGCTTGTGGTAGATGGCCTTCACTATATTGAGAAAGGTTCCTTCCATTCCCATCTTGTTGAGAGTTTTGATCAAGAATGGGTGTTGGACATTAACAAATGCTTTCTCTGCATCTATTGAGAAGATCATGTGGTTTTTATTTTTCTTGTTGTTGATGTTGCATATTATGTTGATAGATTTATGGATATTAAACCACCCTTGCATTCCTGGGATGAAACCTACTTGATCATAGTGGGTGATCTTCTTAATGACGCATTGAATCCTATTTGACAGGATTTTGTTGAGGATCTTTGCATCTGCATTCATCAGCGATATTGGACTGTAATTTTCTTTTTTTGTAGCATCTCTGTCTGGTTTAGGTATCAAGGTGATGTTGGCTTCATAAAAGCTATTTGGAAGTGTTTCTGTTTGTTCAATTTCTTGAAAGAGTCTTCCCAGGATTGGTAGTAGTTCCTCTTGGAAAGTTTGAAAGAATTCATTAGTGAATCCATCTGGGCTTGGGCTTTTGTTTTTTGGCAGACATTTGATTAATGTTTTAATTTCATCAATGGTGATGGGGGTATTTAGATATGCTACATCCTCTTCCTTCAACCGTGGAAGATTATAAGAGTCCAAGAATTTATCCATTTCTTCCAGGTTCTCATTTTTAGTGGCGTAGATTTTCTCAAAGTAGTTTCTGATTACCCTTTGAATCTCTTGTCATATCAGTAGTGATCTCTCCTTTTTCATTCCTAATACGAGTTATCAAGTTTCTCTCTCTCTCTCTTTCTTTGTTAGTTTTGCCAGTGCTCTATCCATCTTGTTTATTTTTTCAAAGAACCAACTTCTGCTTTCGTTGATCTTTCGGATTGTTTTTTGAGTTTCCACTTCGTTGATTTCTGCTCTCAGCTTTCTTATTTCCTTCTGTCTTCCCATTTTTGGGTCCTTTTGTTGAGCATTTTCTAGTTCTATTAGCTATGTCATTAAGCTACTCAGGTAAGCTCCTTCTTCCTTCCTGATGTGTGCTTGCAAAGCTATAAATTTTCCTCTCGTTCTTCTTTTGCTGTGTCCCATAAGTTCTGATAGTTTGTGTCTTTATTGTCATTTGTTTCCAGGAACCTTTTGATTTCTCCTTGATTTTATCTCGGACCCACTGGTTATTCAGTATGACGCTGTTTAACTTCCAGGTGTTAAAGTTTTTCTTCTGAGTCCCTTTGGAATTCACAAATAATTTCAGAGCCTTGTGGTCAACGAAGGTAGTCTGCAAAATTTCTATTCTCTTAATATTATGGAGGTATGTTTTATGTGCCAGCATGTAGTCTATCCTGGAGAATATCCCATGTACATTGGAGAAGAATGTGTATCAGGTTTCTGGGGATGGAGTGTCCTATATATATCCACTAGGCCTCTTTCTTCCATTTCTCTCCTCAGATCTAGTATATTCTTGTTGGGTTTCAGTCTGGTAGACCTATCAAGTATTGACAAAGCCGTGTTAAGGTCCCCCACAATTATTGTGTTGTTATTGATATTATTTTTCAGATTTGTCAACAGTTGTATTAAATATTTTGCTGGCCCCTCATTCGGTGCATATATATTTAGGAGGGTCATTTCTTCCTGCTCTACATACCCCTTGATTAATATAAAATGTCCATCTTTGTCCCTTACAACCTTCCTGAGTATAAAGTTTGCATCATCTGATATTAGTTGGCCACTCCAGCTTTTTTTGGGTGTTGTTTGCTTGGATAATTTTTCTACAGCCTTTTATTTTGAGAGTATGTTTGTTCTGACTAGTCAGGTGCATTTCTTGTAGGCAGCAGAAGGTTGGATTGAGTTTTTTGATCCATTTAGCCACTCTGTGTCTCCTAACTGGTGCATTTAGTCCATTGACTTTGAGAGAAAGAATTGTCCTGGGATTTAATGCCATCTTTATATTAAATTTGGTGTGTCTTTTGGTTAGTCTTGTCTTAAATTAGGTCTTTCAGTTTTTCTCTTAAGACTGGTTTTGAGTCTGTAAAGTTTCTGAGCTGTTTTTTTTTTTCTGTTAAACCATGTATTCTTCTGTCAAACCAGAAGGTGAGTTTTTCTGGGTACAGTATTCTAGGTGAAGCATTCATTTCATTCAGTCTTGTTACAATATCCCACCACTGCTTTCTGGCATTGAGTGTTTCTGGTGACAGGTCTGCTGTAAATCTCAAGGATGCTTTTTTGAATGTAATTTCCCCTTTTGACCTTGCTGTTTCCTGAATTCTTTCTCTATCTGTGGGATTTGTCATTGTGACTAGGATGTGTCTTGGGGTGGGTTTTCTGGGGTCTCTTTTGGTTGGTACTCTTTGAGCATGCAGGATTTGATCACATATATTCTTTAGCTCTGGAAGTTTCTCTTTAATGATGTTCTTGACCGTTGATTCTTCCTGGAAATTTTCTTCCTGGGTTTCTGGGACTCCAATGATTCTTAAGTTGTTTCTATTGATCTTATCATAGACTTCTATTTTCATTTGTTCCCATTCTTTGACTAATTTTTCCATTGTCTGTTCATTTTCTTTAAGTTTTTTTCCCAATCTCTCCTGCTGTATGGAATTATGTATCTCATCTTCCACAGCACCAAGTCTCTTCTCAGCTTCTGATACCCTGTCCCAGAGCTTATCCATTTTTTCATTCACTTCGTTTACTGACTTTTTCAGGCCTGTTAGTTGACATTTTGTTTCAGTTTGGGGATTTGTGATTTCTGTCTTCATATTTTCTTGGTTCTTATTAGTGTTCTGTTCAACTCGATCCATGGTTTCTTTGAGTTCTTTGAGCCTCTTTCATATTTCTTGTCTAAACTCCTTATCTGAGAGGTTGATTAGTTGGTTGGTCATTATCTGGTCATCAGAATTGTCTTCTTCATTCTCTATATCTGACGCTGGCCTGCGTTGTTTCCCCATTGTCACACTTGTATTTTGGGTTTTTGTACGTGTTGTGGTGGTATTCATTGGCTATATGATGCAGGCAGCACTCTCCTCTGGCTCCGCCCCTACTGGATGGGCCAACTTGCCTCTAAGGTAGGGGAGTCTGCCTGGATGATGCCTCACAAAGGATCAAAATCTTGGGCCCGAGCACACAGCAGAGAAGACAGTCCAGGGAGAAATGCTTGCTTCTGTCATCCAGCACAGTTCTTAGTGTGATTTTTTCTTCTTGTTGCAATGGTGTTCTTTTCTTAGAAAGAGTGCTTGGGCTCATAGCGAAGCAGAGCCAAAGTGCTCTGCTGGAGCCTCTTTGCGGCCCACTCCCAAGAGGTTCATGCAAGAGGACAGTAGACAGACACACACAGGCAGCACTCACAGTTTTTCAGAGTTGGGCCCCACTGGGCAAGCATAGTTTCGTGGATTTTTCGAGCCTGATATCACAAACAGGGGACCCGGCTTCTGCAACGCCTAGCCGGTTTTCATGTTATGGAGTCCTGCCCTGGAATTGGCCTCTGGGAGAGCGAGTTTTCTGGAGCCTCTTTTCAGCCCACTCCCAAGAGGTTCACACAAGAGGACAGTAGACAGACATACACAGGCAGCACTCACAGTTTTTCAGAGTTGGGCCCCACTGGGCAAGCGTATTTTCGTGGATTTTTCGAGCCTGACATCACAAACAGGGGACCCATCTTCTGCAATGCCTAGCCGGTTTTCATGTTATGGAGTCCCTTCTGGAGTTTCTTTTCGGCCCACTCCTGAATATGAAATTCTTAAAAACATTTTTTAAATATACAAAATATGGTTAAGAATACTACTTCATTGTTAGTTCAAGAAAACCTTTTAAGTCTTACAGTATCTAGAATTAGTAATTGAAACCATCCCTACCTCAAATATGTTATAGATTCTTAGCTAGCAAGATGAAGATTCCTGATTCTGGCTGTCTGATCAACTCAAGAACAGTCACCTGGTGAATGCACTGAGATCAGTAGAGGATTCTGATTTAACAGAAGAAAATTGGGCAGTAGAGAGCCTGTGGCACTTAGGTATTGACTCAGCAATAAGTTCTTACAAATAAGGATGAAGTCTTACCGGTGCCAAATGGGAACTCTAATTCAGAAGAATGCATGTTTGGAATTTTCTTTATTTTTCAATCTACATCACATTCACTGCCAAGTACAGGTATTCTCTGCCACACTCTCCTGGGCTTCCTGAACTCTCTTGGAACTCATTGTCCTTTCTTAGCTTGAGCTTTGTTTGACTGCTGCCTATGTCAGGTTCCTGACTTTGTTGTTCCTGTCCCTCACCTAAGACTCAGGTCATCTAGTATATCCTCTTGACTTATTTTACTTACTTGTTTCTTTTATGAAGTTACATGAGACAATATTTTATTCTATATTATAACTGAGTAGTGTTTTTTGTCTCCATGTAAATTTTTCTTATCCACACATTTTTATAGTGTTTCAATAAACATATATGTGTAGGCATCTTTGCAAATTACTGGTTTTTGGTTCTTTGTATATGTCTAGGAATGAACTGTGGAACAATATGTAAGAGCTATTTTTTAATATTTATAAAATTTTCTTATTGTTTTTCATAGAGAAAGGAACAGTTTAAATTCCTGCCAACTATATCTGAGGGTTCTTTTTTCTGTAGATAAGATACATTATACAAAGTCATATATACTATACAAAGCTCATATGCTGTTAGTGTTAGGAATATATTATAGAGTACTAGAATGGTGATGGAAACTCCAAGTACAAAACGGATTTTATGATCAGCAAAGACTTTTACTATTTACTCACTACTTCACAGAATACAAGAGAATAATGTGCCTACTTCTGTAGACAAGAAATGTGCAAACCAAGATATGTTGCTACTTTTTAAAGTGTTCTCATGGGGCCGGGCGGTGGCGCTGGAGGTAAGGTGCCTGCCTTGCCTGCGCTAGCCTAGGACGGACCGCGGTTCGATCCCCCGGCTCCCATATGGTCCCCCAAGAAGCCAGGAGCAACTTCTGAGCGCATAGCCAGGAGTAACCCCTGAGCGTCACAGGGTGTGGCCCAAAAACCAAAAAAAAAAAAAAAAAAAAAAAATAAAGTGTTCTCATATCTTCCATGGTCTGTGATGGGAAGAATATAAAAGAGTAACTTAAAGCTCGTACATGTAAACTATCTACAAAATATTTCAATGACCTGAAAATAATATTCTGATATTTGAAGCATGGAATTTCACTGAAATCATTACCATGAGTTTTATTCATTAGTTAAACTTATTAACTTCTTAGGATACGAAACATTCTTAGTCCCTATTATGTATTGTAGTAAGCACTTTAAACTTTGGTTTTATAAATTTTTGTAATTTGTCATTAAATATATTGCATGAGCAGCTACTGTCTCACAGTTCTAGTAGGCTTCAATGAGCCCACTTCAGGGAATGTGTAAATGTGGGCAGTGAAATATGAAATAAATGATGACAACACACGTAGTATGGGCACAACACATTTCTGGTAGATGTGTGACAATTTTAACCTTCCATGTTGGGCATATATATAGGGCAAAAATCACAGTAGGCATGAAAGGAATTTCCACATTGACAAAAAATGGGGTTTCAAGAAAACAGAAACATTAACCATAGGGCCTGTTGGTATTTATACAACAAAATGACAGGCTAGGTTGGGTTACAAAAGAGGATTTTATAATAAGAGATGAAAAACTTATTTGACTGCTGTTTGGGGGCTGGGCCCAGATAGCAGTCTCTGGAGGCTTGCAGTGAAGGTAGGAATTGGTTGTTTGTTGCAAATCAGCCCCTGATGAGGTTGACTGATGGAGGGATGGAGGATGGGGCCTTTCTCCTCCAGCTTGGACCACACGTCTGTTACAATGTTCAGGCGGTGGTTCTGAGGTGAATGCAGTGGGAAGAAAGTCAATAGGCACTCAGGCTTCCGAAGAAAACAGCTCTTTATTCCATGAAGAGGCCAAAGCCAAAAGGCCTAAGAATAGGCCCCAGGAAAAAGGCCCCTCACCTTCCACAGACCGTTGCTTTTATGCCCCAGAATCAGGTACCACCCAATGGTGGGATCAGATACCACCCAATGGTGGGAGCAGAATCAGGTACAACTCTAGGGTGGGAGCAGAATGCCAGGTCAGACCCGAGGGTAGGGCACAATCACCGATCAGTGTAGGGTCAGTAACATAATAATCCCATAAAACTGTTTACATACACAACAGTTTTTTACTATTTAGAAGCAGAAACCATAAATAATAACAGGTTTTGCAAGCTAGCTGGCTGACTTGGCTTTAAGATGTAAAAACGGCTGGCAGAGAGAAAAAACGCTTGTCTTTGTAATCTTTGGTGCTTTGATTTCCCTGGGCAAAAGAATTTGATTAAGGCCATAAGTTGGCCTGTGAATATACAAGGGAGAGATAGGCAAATAATATAAAAGAAATGTAATGTCAGTACCATGGTATGAATCTCAGAAATATTGCCAGTAATCCACATAGGGGCAAAAACATCCATAACAGGGCTGTTGGACAAATATTTCTTGGGGTGAGTAAGCTCTCCACGTTAGTAGTATTCACAACACTCGACTGCTGGGCCTGCTGTTTTCTCCCTAAATTGAGGTACCTATGCATGATGTGACAATATATGTATGGTTTAATTTATCTGTATTATTTAACAACAATGTTAACCAAATGGGAAAAAAATCAGATAAAAGAAAATTTTAGGTACCACAGAAAAGCCCTTGGGTTTGGGTGATGAGTATAATGGAGCCAGTGGTTGATCCCATGATGGTATACTTCAAGGATGGAGAAACCCTGAATCTCTTAGGTCTCAGGAATTCCCTTTCTTCCCCAATGCTTACTGTGCCTATGCAAAAAAAAAAAAAAAAAGTGGGGGAACGCCAGATCCTGCCACTCCAGGATCCCTTCTTTTTCTTGTTTTGTTTTGATTTGTTAGTTTTTTACTTTATTTCCCTTCCACTTTTTTCTTTCTTTTTCACTCTTATGTTTTATATTTGGATTTTTTTTTCTTTTCTGGGTGCATTTTTCCCCTCTTTTTTTCCTTCCCTCTTTCTTTCTTTTTTCTTTTTTTCTTTTTGGTAGTTGCTACCAAATTTTTTCTTCCCTTTTTCTTATTCTTTTTATCTCCAACGACAACAGAATAGATACCCAATCTACAACAAGCTGTAAAGTGGAAACCAGATACACTAGTATTCTGGGGGGCAAAGGAGGAAGATATGGGATACATGCGGGGAACAAGGCTGGAGGAAAGACAACACTGGTGGTGGGAATGCTCCTCATTCATTGTCACAATGTGCCATAAATAATTCTGTGAAAGATTTTAATGCACTTTGGTCACAATAAAAATAATAAAAAGAAAAAACAGAAAATTTGAAAATGTGATGGGCATAGATTATAAATAAATGAGTAAGGGAAATAAGTAAAATTTTGTTTTTATGAGTGTTTAAATAATTTAGAGAACTAAGATTTTTAATCAAATTGGAGACCTCAAAGAGAGTGTATATGAGACTAGTATCTCAAGTATTTTTATTAGAGGATGGAATGCAATCTGAATTATCTTATATGTAACAGGCTTGAGTCATTTCACTGCTATTATCAGCTATGAAAAAGTTTATTGAGTTAAAATATTAAGTTTATTGAATTAAAAATAAATATGAGGGACTGGAGAGATGAGACATTGGGTTAAAAAATTGACTTGCATGTTGTTGACTTGAGTTCAGTGCCCAATATCAAATATGTTCCACTGATTACTTATAAGAATAGTCTTTGAGCAATTAGTTCTGAGTCATGAGTAAGCCCAGAGTACTACTGTGTATATAGTATCAAAACAAATAAATAAATATGAGAAAATATAATAGTTGCCAATATAAATAGTTGCCAATTTATAGCTATCACATATTAGATAAAATAGTATAAATATACTTTATAAAACAATTCTGAGGCTGGAGCAATACCACAGCAGGTATTTGCACATGGCTGACCTGGGACCAACCTGGCTTTGATTCCTGGCATCCTATATGGTTTCCGCAAGCCTGCCAGGAGCTATTTCTGAGTGCAGAGCTAGGAGTAGTTACTGAGCACCACCAATTGTGCCACCTCAAAAAAAAAAAAAGAGAAAGAAAAGACAAACAATTCTAAGATATTAATTTTCAATAAGTTGAAGTTATTTGCATAGTATAATTTCTCTTTAATTCAATAAAATAATCTTTCAAACTTGTCTAGTTTTCTAATTTTATGTTTTTGTTAAGTATAAATATAGAATATAATGTTTTATGAACAGTATGACTGTATTGTTATAAATGTTTTTGGATGAAATATTTTTAAAAACTTAAAGTTGACTGTTAGATTGTACGCCATTTTTATTTGTTTGTTTTGGCCACACCCTGTGATGCCCAGGGATTACTCCTGGCTATGCGCTCATAAATTGCTTCTGATTTGGGGGACCATAAGAGAAGCCAGGGATGGAATCCAGGTCTGTTCTGGGTCAGCCATTTGCAAGGAAACACCTAACACTGCACTATTACTCCAGCCCCTGAATGCCATGTTTTTAATTCCTAATTGGGAGGACTTATAGTGATTTTACATATTGCAAATATTAAAGATTGCTTGACTAGTAAAATTATAGGTAATCTCATTTTTTATGCCCCCATTTTGTTTTTTTTACACTTAAATTGCACATTTCAAGACCATGTTCTCCTTTATTTCTTTATATTTTTATTTAAAGATCATAATACATATGTTTCAAGATGACAGAAATCAAAGTTATTAAAAATAGAAAATAGAAGGAAAAACTAAAAAAAAATGAAATTGAAGGTAAAAAATAGAAGAGGGGCCAGAGCAATAGCAAAGCTCTAGGGCATTTGCCTTGCATGTGGCCAATCCAGGAAGGATTGGTTTGATCCTGGGCATCCTATATGGTCCCCTAAGCCAGGAACGATTTCTGAGCCCATAACCAGGAGTAACCCCTGAGCGTCACAGGTTGTGGCCTAAAAATAAAATTTATATATATGGAAAATTTCAATAGCAAATATATTTGTGGACATCATTGTATCTGCAATAAAGTCACTAATATAATAGCAGAAGGTTTAGTAAGCTCTTTAAAAAAAAGAGAGATAAAAATACAATACAATTTTATATACATATATATATATTACCTTCATTTATTATTGTTATTATTATTTTTATTTACCTACTTATTTTGGTCGATTTCTCGGTTTGGATGTGATTATTGAAATTGTTGTCCCCAATTATTCTTTTTTTTTTTTCTCTTCCTTTCTTTTCTTTCGTTATGTGCTACACCATGTTTCTTATTTCAAGACCACGGCGAGTTTTTTTGGTTTATATGTTTGTTTGTTTTTGTTTGTATTTTTTTTTATCAGTTTTTTGTGGTGCTTATCGATGTAACTGGAGACCTCACTGGATATTTGACACTTCTTTTGGTACTGATGGGGTGTTTCACCTTCTTTTTCTCCTTCATTTCCCAAATCGATGAGGAGAACCCCTAGAAGGATTCTGCCCATTTTTGGGGTATTAGACTCTTACCCCAGTTTACTCATTTTCTCTTTTTCAAGCAAAACCACCCAACTTGAACTGCTAGCTCTGCCCCCACTTAGAGGGGGAAATAAGGGAGGCACCAAGACCAAACTGATGCAAGACTACTAAGTAGTAGGTCAAATACAGAGGGGATCACTTATTCTAGCCACCCTGGGGGGGAGGGAAGAGGAAATGGGAGGTAGGACAAAAACGGAGGTGTAGGGAGGACAATTTAGGGATGGGAATCCCCCCTGATTTTATGTAAATATGTACCTAGAATATTATTGTCAACAATATGTAAGCCACTATGATCAAAATAAAAATTATATAAAAAGAAAAGAAAATGGTACAAGGCAGGAACATTTTTCCTGTCATGTTTTTAAAGTTACTACTATATCATAATAGAGATAGAATTAATAACAAGAGGGCTATCAATTTAACCTTGACTTTGTCTAGAGAAAGACTGAAAATTTCCTGACATTGAAACAGGTGTTTCAAGACTTGGCTCTTCTCTCCTGGATACCTGACCATGAAGACAGGCAGACAGGCTGTCCCATTTGGGTGTCAGACTGTTGATCAGCTTCAAGATCCCTCGGTAATCTTTTGAAAATAGTTTGGCATCCTAAATGTTGGGTTATAATTCTGCTCTACTCTATTTTTTATCCTAAATTCTAAACTAATAACTCAGTATCTAGGCTAGCTAAGTTTCCATCTTGGCAACATGACTGCCTCCTATGTAGCAAGTTGTGTGGTGTGGGAAGGAGGTCTTTATTTCTACCTCATCCCTGGTCTTTCAGACAGTGTCATCAGAGTGTATTGCTCTTCATGGCTTCACCTTTGATCTTCCCTCTGTACGAGATCTCCCTGTCTTTACAATGCTTTTCCCAACCCCTCGCATTGAGCATGTTCTTCTCTACTCCTTTAATGTCTTATTTCTAGTCTTTCACCCACCAACTAAATTTCATGATGTTTGATAACTTACCTTCATGGACAGAATTACTGTTCATGTGGTAGGTGCCTTGTACAAATTCATCAATAGTCAATAAATTAATACAGATTTTTAGAAAAAAATACAATAAAAAGGTGTGTATGTGGCAGTTGATTTTTCTTTTTCTTTTTTTTTGCATAGGAATAGCAAATATGGGAGAAATAGAAAGGAAAATCTTTGGTCTAAAAGCAGGGAGACCTTACCCATGATGTATTCTGGCATAAGACCAACTCCAGGCTCCAGGCATACTAGGTTGCACAACCCCAAAGTCATTCTCTGTGGTCTCAGTAAAAACTCTTTTCAAACACGGTTGCTGCTGTACAGGTTTCTGTAGTTAGAGATCCTGATTTCTGTTACAAATATTATGTTGAAATCAGATAAAGGTGGATAGTCTTCTGGTTTCATCTCACCATTAGAGAATCCTGCCCAAAGGTCAGGTGAACAGTGAAACCCAAAAGGAGACTGAGGGAAGACTGGAGAGGAGAGGATGTCCCGTAGCCCTGTTTAAGCTCAGTAGATGGCTCTAGGACTGGAACCTTCCTGTTCCCCACCCAGACACAGGCCTCACTATCCCCATGGAACAAAGATTCAGCCTGCATGTTTCTTTCTATGTTGGATAAGATGAAAGTAACATAGATGCTTATCTTGAAACATCATTTGCAATTTTTCACTTATACAGCAAAGATAATAAACATGAGCTAAAGTTTTTTCAAATAATGGAAAGTCTAATGTTGAGAATTAATCATATCTTACATTTATTAAAGATAAAACGGTGTAAAAACTCTAATTTCCCTGGTATACAACATTCACCTAAATAAAAGTATTGTGAACTTGATGACCAGTGTGTGTGAGGTGAATATTTTGGGAAAAGAAACATTTTAGATGATAGCATTAAAAAGATGGATATAAGATGAATGTATATTGATGACCAAATATGTTTTATGATTTAAATATTCACATATGCATCATAGTATATATCTCTTTCTAATTGTATTTAACTTAACATATTGGAAAGGGGATACAAGTGGAATAGTATAATTTGTTCATGTATTTTACAAAAACTCAAATACTACAACAAGGCAAAGAGGCAGACTGGTAACTCTTTAAAAATTATCAAAGACTCTCTGTACAGTGAATATGTCCTTCAAGTAAGTGTCCAATGGAAAACCTAGAGAATTTTTGACATTTCTGTGCTTCTCATGGGTAAGCCCCAAATGATACTGAATGTAGTCTCTTTTCAAGGATTCTTAACTTACATGAAAAGTACACTTTTCCATTTTTTATTAATATATTTATTTAAGTACAAACATATTTGTAGTTGAGTTTCCAGTCATAAAAAAGTACAGCCTTTCTCGCCAGTACAAACTTCCCACCATCAATGCCCCAACTCCCTCCTCCCCCACTCCCTGCCTGTATTCGAGACAGACATTTTATTTCTCTCACTCACTACCATTATCCTGATAGTTGTTGGTATAATTATTTCTCTAACTGCACTCACCAATCTTTGTGGTAAGCTTCATATTATGGACTGGTCCTTCTGGCCCTCATCTCTACCGTCTCTGGTATTATTACCATACTATCATTTTTTTTTATCCCACAAATGAGTGAGACTATTCTGTGTCTATCTCTCTCCTTCTGACTCATTTCACTCAACATAATAGTTTCCATGTTTATCCATGTATAGGAAAATTTCATGACTTCATTTTTTCTGAAGGCTGCATATATGTACCACAGTTTCTTTAGCCAATCATCTGTTGTGGGCATCTGGGTTGGGCATCTACATTCTGGCTATTGTAAATTGAGCTCCAATATGACCCTGTGATACATACAGGTATACCCTAGGAATTTAACGCAATACAAAAATGCCCTCTGCATTGCTTATTTGCATTGCAGCTCTATTTACAAAAAGTACACATTATTGGGTCTGGTGTGAGAGTGCAGCTGAGAAGGAACTTGCTTTGCATGTGACCTATCTGGGTTTGATCTCCAGCATCCCTTTATGATCTTCCAAACCTTCAAGAGTAATTCCTGAGCAGAGGCAGGCCAGGTATGGCTCCCAAATAAAAATACCAAAATACATTTTTCTTTCTATACAATGAAAATCCTTTGTCAGGAGTATTCATTTATCTAATCCTCTTCCTAAGAAAGAGAGAGATGCTCTTTGGCAGGATAAACATGGCCTCGAGCAGATTTAGAAGGAAGTGGTTTGTGAGCCAAGGGTGGTTCTCCTGGAGGGATTGTCAAAAGTGGTTTTTGTCTCTATTGACTCCTGCACTGTGTGCTGACTTTGGCTCCTTGTTCTCCTGATAGACAGGATGTGATTCTAAGAAACCTGTCTCTGTGACAGGTTTGAAGATACTAAGTTCTAGTCAGCTTTGACCACTGTTACTGTTGTCATTGTTTGTTTTTTTTTTCTTAGCAAGGAATTCCATAACTGTAGATTTGACCTGAAATGAAGTGATTAAAAGTAGTTGTGGGGTGGAATGATTGTGGATATTGATGCTATCCATTTTCAAGAGAACTGTAATTCCCTAAACTGTGATATATTATTTAAAATAATTAAGTAACAAAAAAGATATGTTTATTTCATTCCCCCCTGGAATCTTTTACGAAGCAGTTTTGGACTTTTTAAAAGCTAAGAAGGAATGAGTTTAGACACTCATCTCCATTCTTTAGAAAAAGTCTCAGTTATAATCAATAGCATCCATTTGATTCTTTAGAGTGTTTTCCCATTTTGTTTAGTAGATAATTTGTTCTTTTTATGATTGTGGTAAAAGGGGTGATGAAAAATCTGCAGTATTAAACTGTCAAATTCTTCAAATGTTTATTTTTTTGATACGATGGCAAATGCTTTCAGAAAAGGGTGGTGTACATCACTAGAGACTTGATGCTTTGCCCAATTTGCATAATTTCAGAAAGATCACTTGGAATTGAACATGCTGGACTCTAATTCAATTCAAGTTCTATTTATCAATACTATTTGGAGCTCAAGTGTTGACCAGAGTTAGTACATACAATGCTCGATTTTGACAAATTGTCTAAGTTCCCTTCTGTTTGTAAGGAAGTTTTTAAAATGTCTCAATAAAAGTAATTGCCTTTGAAACATCATTTTAAGTATGACATTTTTAAGTATGAAATTGCAAATATTTCTCTTGCATACTCAAGTATATTTTAGAAAATGAAGGAGTCATGTTTTGGGGGGGTGGTCTTTGGTTTGGAGACACAAGTAGAGGTGTTCAGGGCATACTTCTAACTCTGTATCCAAAAATCACACTTGGTGATGATAAGGGGACCATCTGGTTGCTGGAGAACAAACCTGAAGTTATTACTATAAGGGAGTAAAATATAATAATTTAGTATACAACATTGTTATAAATCAAAGTAATATAATGCAGTTGCTAAATATGCCACATTAAAGATATATTTTAAAACAAAATTATGCAAGGTATTTAATGTTTGATATTTATTGAACTTTAAAGATATACTAGATGAAGTAGTAGAAAAAAAGGTAATGGCACTTTCAAACTGATGTTTCAGGAGAAGCATATGTATTTGGATTTTTGAAAAAAATTATGAAGTTTGTAGTTAAAGATGAGATTATTCCTAAATAGTAAAAAAGCCTAGAAGTGAAAGCTATAAATTCCTCAGGAACGGGCCCGGAGAGATAGCACAGCGGTGTTTGCCTTGCAAGCAGCCGATCCAGGACCAAAGGCGGTTGGTTTGAATCCCGGTGTCCCATATGGTCCCCCGTGCCTGCCAGGAGCTATTTCTGAGCAGACAGCCAGGAGTAACCCCTGAGCAATGCTGGGTGTGGCCCAAAAACAAAACAACAACAACAACAAAAATTCCTCAGGAACAATATTTATTGTCCATTGTCATTACCAATGATTTAGAAAGCTGTCTTTTCTGACCTCATATGTTAAAGGAATATTTATATTATCATTTTGGGAATATTCAGAGTATATTGTATTGTATGTCCACACACACTGTACAAAATGACTACACTTATTTGAAATATTCCTCAGTGAACATCATTAAGTCCTTACTTCTAGTCTGGCTGTAGGCATGCTTTCAATAGCTTTTCCAAAATATTATATACATATTAAATGAGTTCTTAATTGTCCCAGATTTAATAGGCACTAGTTGTTCAATCATTTTCTTTTAAATGCTGATTTAAATTATTCTGGCTGAAATTATATTTCAATAAAAACATCTAGTAATATCTATTGTTTTAGGTTAGCCTCAATTATGCTTAATAACTTATTTTAGATTCATCCAGTTTTAGGCTCCCTTCTCTAGGTTTTCATAGATTTTTTCATGTTGTTAAAATATATATGTGTGTGTGTATTCTAGACATACTCCTCTATCTTGAAACAAATACATTATTAGACTTGTTCCACCATAGAGATCATCAGATTTTTGAAACAGGAGTTGTCTAATTTAATCTTGCTTGTTCTACCATAATCTTCTTATCAAGTTGACAGTAAATGGTACTTTTGGATAAATGGCTATATCAATATTGAAGTATTATGTATAGAGGATGAAGAGTTTATACATTAGACATGGTGCTTGCCTTCCATAAACAACTTGGGTCCATTCCATGGCCACATATGGACCTGTGAGTTCTGCCAGAATACGGCTTGGGAACAGCCAGGTTACTTTCTCTCATTCTACCCCCCCCCCTCTCTCATACTCTCTCTCTCTCTCTCTCTCTCTCTCTCTCTCTCTCTCTCTCTCTCACACACACACACACACACACACGCACACACACGCACACACAAGAAAAGTTATATCTTGCAAAGTCTCCAAATATATTTCTAAAATCTTGCTAAGTGAGTGCTTCAAATTATTGTCCCCTTACTGAGAATCCCTGTGTTTTGCTTTAAGGTTCTATGATTACACCAGAACTTGCCTTTCTTCACCATGACTGAAATACTAAAGCCATGCAGGATTCTATGAAAAGTGTGGGGACAATCTCTGTGTTAGTCCAGCTGACAGGGAGTTAATTTTGTTTTGTGTCTAAATTTTCTTATTATTCTCAGTGAAGCTTATATCAAATTATATCAAATGAAAATGTAATAGCTTTGTAAACAAGTATATAATAACTATGACACTAACCTCCATTATTTCATGCATTCTAAATAATAAAATTGAATACAGGAAATATTTTAAAAGCCCTGATTGACTTTTTATATATTGATATTTTAGAATAAGAATAAGATATTATGCAATGTTTTTTTTAATGTATGAGGCAGAATGAATCATCTGTATTTTTTGAGAATGAGTCATGGTCTAGAATCCCTGCAGTTATATTTGTAAACATGGAAAAATCTCATCATTTTTGCATGATTTGTGCACAAATAAAATATCTTTAGCATAATAAGATACTGTCTTAAAATTTATATGACCAACTTTTATGGAAATTTTGAGCAAGTCCTTTTAATATTAGTAAGAACTCATAAAATTATTTTTTGTGCCAGCCTATGGTTCTGAAGTTCTTTTGTTTATCCAAATAAATGTATTTCTTTTTTTTTTTTTTTTTTTTTTGGTTTTTGGGCCACACCCGGTGACGCTCAGGGGTTACTCCTGGCTATGCGCTCAGAAGTCGCTCCTGGCTTGGGGGACCATATGGGATGCCGGGGGATCGAACCGCGGTCCGTCCTAGGCTAGCGCAGATAAGGCAGGCACCTTACCTCCAGCGCCACCGTCCGGCCCCTAAATAAATGTATTTCTTACCAGAGAAAGTTAGATACTAAAACTTTTCTGTCCATTCTACAATGTCTAAAACTTTAGATTTATATTTTTGACATTTTATTCTGACATTTTCAAAAGTAGTATAATTTCTATTTAGTCTTTATTTGCATAGCATAATAATTTTATTGTAATATCCAAGCCTTAAAATTCAGATAAATTTAATGGTAAGAAAATTTAAAGCACTTTATCATTCTAGTAAGTATATGTGGATTTGTGGGTGTTCACTTGTGTATATTATTACTTTAACAAAATTGCACTATAAATATATTAATATAATTTTTCCATATAAGAGCAATATGTTAGTGGATACTTTAAATTTACCTAAGCTACTATTTCATGTTTATTCCTTTCATGTATATTAAGTAATGAATGAAGAAAAATGACTTTAATTCTCTTTTAACTAATAAAAATTAAGTATAGGATGTACATTAACTTTTGTTTATATTAGCTTTATAGAATTTTTAAAAACAAATGAAATGTTTTAAAATATGGTTTAAGAGGGGCCGGAGCGATAGCACAGTGGTAGGACATTTGCCTTGCAGGTGGCTGACCCAGGACAAACCTAGGTTCGATTCCCGTGCCAGGAGCGATTTCTGAGCAAAAAGCAGAAGTAACCCCTGAGTATCACTGGGTGTGGTTCAAAAACAAAACAAGCAACAAACAAAAAATAAAATATGGTTAAAGAATATCACTACAGTTTTTCTCTATGATGATGTAAAATAAAATATATTTATGCCAATATTATTTCATGGACACATTAGATAAAATTAGAAATAAATTATATAGACTATCAAATTATTACCAAAAATTAATTTCTAAGAGGATGACTTGAAACCGAAAATATATTCTTTTTATTTGGGGGTGGCATACCCAGTGACCTAAGGGATTAATCCTGGCTATGCACTCAGAAATCGCTCCTGGTTTGGGTGACTATATGGAACACCAAAGGATCGATCCGTGGCCCATCCTAGGCAAAGCAGATGCCTTAATGCTTGTGCCACTGCTCTGGCCTTGTAAAGGTAATTCTTTTTCAAGAAATTTTGATCAACTTTTTCTGTGTTAACTTTTTTTTTTTTGGGGGGGTGCCACACTGAGTGATGCTCAGGGGTTATTCCTGGCTATGTGCTCAGAAATTGCTCCTGACTTGGGGGACCATATGGGACTCTGGGGATCGAACCGTGGTACGTCCTAGGCTAGCGCACACAAGGCAGATGCCTTACTGCTTGAGCCATCACTCTGGCCCCTATGTTAAATAATTTAACTCTTCAATAGTTTATAAAAACTGAATTTTTATATAAGTATAAAATGCCTATTGTATTTATAAATTATTCATGTAAGTGTGCTATAGACACATTACTAAGTTTCAAATGATATTAGAGAAATAGTCTGTGGACCGATTATTTATAAACACAGTTAATTCACTTTACAAGCACATTTAAGTCAAAGCATTATTTCAAATCATTAATATTTTTTCCAATAAGTCACTCATTTAATGAAGGAAATACTATTTAACTTGAGAAGATTCAGTTAAGATCTGAAAGCGTTTAATTCTGGGGTTTAATTCTGAATAATGGACTATAGTATTTTCATGAATTTATACTATAGACTAATCAAATTGCTATATGTTTCACCTATGCACACGTAAGTTTAATTTTAACTGGTATAAATTGCTAGAATAATCCAGATTTCCAGAATAATTTATAGCCTTTGTTAATTTTTTAATAAAAATATTCCTTGCCTGTCAATTATGTAACTTAAGGCTGCCCAGTTTATTATTTTATTTAGTTTTTGAGTTACACTCAGAAATGTTCAAGGACTACTCCTGAGTTCTGTGTTCTGGGATTACTCTTAGTGGGCACAGGGGACAACAGGGAGTGAAGGATTGAACCTGGATTGGCTGTGTATGCCAGTCAAAAACCCTACCTGTTGTATTATCTCTCTGACCCTATTAAGATGATTAATTTTAAAAATTGATTTACTCAAACAGAAAAGAAAATATTAAGAATTATACAATGAATTACTATGCAGCCATTAGGAAAAATATGAAGCCACGAAATTTGCTTGTACATGGATGAATATGGAGATTATTAGACTGAGTGAAATGATTCAAAGAGAAAAGATTACTCATAGAATAATCTCACTCATTTGTGGGATATAAAAATACAAGAATCAGTATAGTAGTGATATGTAAAGACAATAGAGCTGAGCACCAAGAGGTCCAGCCTAGGAAAGAAAGCCTGTCACAAAAAAAAAAAAAAAAAGGTGGTGAGTGCCGTCAGAGTAGACAAAGGTCTACTATGACAATAATAGTTAAGACTGATCATTCTGGACAAGAACTTGGTGCTGAAAAGGGAGAGAATGAAATGTAAGGCCGTGCCACCACCACCAATAGTGAAAATCACTGGGCCTAAAGGTAAGAGAGAGAGTTTGAGAGATAGAAGCAATTGCCTTTCCTAGAGAGTGGTAGTACTGGGAGGGTAACATGAGGCATCAGTGGAAGGAAGGGTGCACTGGTGATGGATGCTGTACTTTTTTTTGTTTGTTTTGTTTGGTTTTGGTTTTGGGGTCACACCCAGTGGCTCTCAGACTTTACTCCTGGCTCTGAGTTCAGAACTTGCTCCTGGCAGGTTCGAGGGACCATATGGGATGCTGGAAAACGAACCACCATTCGTCCTGGGTTGGTCACATGCAAAGCAAAAGCCCTTCTGCTGTGCTAACGTCCATTCCCTTGGATGGTCTACATTCTATGATTGAAACCCAACAATGAACAATTTTGTAACCACGGGGTTTAAATAAAGTAATTAATTAAAAATGTTATTATAGGGGTTGGAGCAATGGCGCAGGATGTTTTGCGCATCCTAGCCTAGAACAGACTGCGGTTTGATCCCCTGGTGTCCCATATGGTGCCTCAAGCCAAGGGCGATCTCTGAGCGCATAGCCAGAAATAACCCCTGAGTGTCACCGGGTGTCCCCCCAAAATGTTATTATAACCGCTGTGAAGGTGAAATTATATGCCTTTAGAAGAAAGGACTTCAAATATTCCTTTAAGGTTTGGGGAGTTGGTGGGATTTAGTCAATCTTGTCTAAGAAACTACTTTTCTAGAATATCATGATGATTAAGCTTAGACCACATAGAACTTTCAGCTAAAAAGCATATGATGTTAATTGAGTAATAATTCTAGGTAATGGATAGAAAGAAACAATATAGAGTTTTAGGAATGGCTTTCATTCAACTGGACAAAGAAGTAGAATTTATTCCATTATACATGTCCATATGTTTATCTTACTATACAATAATTATAATATTGTATTACTATTGCTCTCAAATTCGGAAATCTTATTTTCTAGAAGTCTATAATGAAGTCTATATTGTAACCTACGTTATAAATTCTCCAATTTTTTCCCAAAGATTTCCTTTCTCAAGCTTGCTTCATCAAAAAATTATTGATTTTCATCAAGATTCACCACTAGTATCCACTCTTCGTGTTTTTATTCACACACTTTTATTTCCTCTTATATCCTAAAGTTAGATTAAAGCCACTGATTGATTTCCACTAGATCAGCTAGGGTACTAATATATAAATATTTAAATATATTACTATTAAATTAATCCATTAATTATCATTAGTTTAATTAAATCATAATTTAATTATAATTAGTTTAGTTATATTTTGAATATATTTATATTAAACATAGTAAATTAATATATTTATTAATAAATTAAGTATAAATACTGGATTGATTTAATATATTTGATATAAATATATTTAAATATATAAATAAACTAAATATTCCACTTTAAGCCCCACCTATCTGTCTAACCATAGCATATGACTGCTCTCTCTAAACTTTTTAAACATCATTTTCTAAGAGTTGACTGTGACAATCTAAGTGCCTACTAATTCTTACCTATCTTCGAAGAGTTATCTTAGCTCACTTGGTTTCTTGTAGATGTGAGTTCTCCAAGGCAACAAGACTTTGGTATTTATTGCTAATCAATTGGTTTATTAACTTTAAATTAGGTATTAAATTTTCTTATAAAATTACTTTAGCTAAGACGTATACCCTGAGGAAGAGTATTCTGTTAATTGGCATATGTCATCATGATCTTAATTATTTTATGAAATGAATTAGCCTGGGGCTGGTTTGGAGAAACATATACAAGTATATTATTATATGAATAAGTCATACAATTGTCTGCCAGGTGGAAAGAAAAGAATTGAGATCACTGGAGGAAAATGGTCAACTGAACAATAAAAAATTCACAGTTATCTGGAGATGAAGTGCCCAGGATTCATTTTAGAATAAGAATATTTATTCAGATCTGTTATTATCAGCTATAAATTAGATTAATATTGAAGTCCCATGTAGATGAGCAATATGTATGTGCTCTGAGAATTTCATCATTTTAGATGACTCTACTGTTAAATAAGTATCATTGACTCATGTAAATCTATTTAGGTTAGTATAATATAGAGTATATAGTATAACTTACTGGAATCACTCTAATTTATAAAAAAAATGCTATCCTAAATTGAGAAGGAAACAATGGAGGGTACCAAGACCAAACAGTTGTATGATCACTAAGTAGTAATAAAAAATATCAGACTTAAACACCAAATCCAAAGCCAACGACAACAGAATCGATAACCAATCTACAACAAGCTAGACACAAAGGGAACCACTTACACTAGCAGCCTGGCAGGTAAGGGATGCCTGCTTGGAACGAGGGTGGAGGGAGGACAATTTTGGTGGTGGGAATTTCCCTGATTCAATGTCAATATGTACCTAAAATATTACTGTGAAAGATATGTAATCCACTTTGGTCAAAATAAAAATTATTATTATAATAAAAAATGCTATCCTTACACTACCCATGACTGTATCTATTCTGGTGCTTTTGTTTCTTATTGTAATTATTTATTCTTTGGTTATTTTTATTGTTATTAGACATCCTGTTTTCTTTTGAATGGCATTTTAAGAACATATAGAAAATGCATCGGATTTTGAAAAATTCAGTAAGACAAGAGTATGGAGTAAAGAGGTTGTTTTGCGAAGAAACATTTATGTAAATTTTTAAAGCATAAGCAGAAACTCCAAGACTTAGACCTCAAAGAAGTCTTTGATGATAGGATTTCAATGGCAGGGGCTATAATGTCAAATCTAAATGAATGGGACTACATCAAACTAAACATTTTCTATATGGCAGAAGGAAACCAAACATTTTCTGTATGGCAGAAGGAATACAGGATAAAATTTAGAAGACAGAAAATTGAATAGGAAAAATAATTTTGTATCCAACACATCAATAAAGGATTGATATCTAGGATATACAAAGTATTCACAAAGGTTAGGTCTATAAAACCTAAAACCCCATAATAATGGGAAGAAGAAATGAACAAACAGTTCTCAGAGGAAGACCAACAGATGGCCAACAGGCACAAGAAAAATTTTTTTTCATCATCACGTATCATTAGATAAATCCAAATCAAGACAACAGTATGATATAATCTTACACCATTGAGATGGCACATATAAAAAACCTGGGAACAATCTCTTTTGACAAGGATGTGGTGAGAAAGAACTCTATTCCACTGTTGGTGGAAATGCTGCCTGGTTCAACCCCTATGGAAAATAGTATGAAGTGTTAGTAAACTCAAAATTGAACTGCCATACTACCCAACAATTGCTCTTTAGGGTATCTAATCCCCAGGACAGAAAAACATTTATCCCAAAGGATTTATGCACACCAGTATTCATTGCAGCACTTAGTACAATAGCTAAGACTTGAAATCAACCTAGATATCAAACAATGGATGAGTGAACCATGAAGATGTAGTATTTTTAAAAAATGGAATACTACATAGCTGTGAGGAATGACTAAGTAATGCAATTTGGAACTAGAAATATTATGTTAAATGAAGTAAGCCATGACAAGATGGATAAAATCAGAAATATATCACTTATATGTGATATTTTGAATAACTCAGGAAGAAATACAATTGTATAAATGGGAGTTTTATCAAACACTTCTTTCCCCAGAGTAGAGCAAGGCGAAGGAAGGAAAGAAACTGAGTGGAGAAGGAGAAACACAAATATGAAAGTATAGGGTCTAGGGACCAAGCAGTGTCAGGTCCATTGGTGGAGATTAAAAAAAAAAAAGGTCAGGACTAAATATCCAAGACAAAGGCAGCAACAATGCAATAAAAAGACTCAAATTTTCACATCTATTCTGTAATTGAGTCTTTTATATTGGCAGGCTAGCGGGGGCAAAAAATGGTGGTATTGGATACACTCTGGGAACATGGTAGAGGGAGGTTGATATTGGTGGAAGGATTGGTCCTAATTCATTTTATGTCCGAAACCCAACTATGAAGTACTTTGTAAATCACAGTAGTTTCAAAAAAATAAAATTAAAAAAAAAGGCTGTTGCACAAGCAAGTAAATTCCAAACATGTATACACCAAAAAGACAATAAAGTTCCATATATCCTTAAAAAAATATCAGATGGGGACACATTGGCTTTCCCTGATATATGTGTGGGAAGCAGTGAATACTAACTAGATCTCAGAATGAAGACTAGTTTAATTGCTATCTAGTTTTTACTTTTATAGACATTAAACTCCCACCAGTAATATATATTATGTCCCAAAATAAATATCTTCAAAGTACTTATTTTCTTCATTATACATTGACTCCACACATCAATGCATGCTATTAAAATTATGATAATATTTTGATTGGTGGCCTTCCAAGATAACATAAACAATTACTCAACATCATTAAAGGACAGAGGGTTCTAGAAAAAGGCAAAGTTAGAAGTGCATATAAATGAACTCTAAATATATGTGCCAACATTCATTTCAGAGAAGCATGTGTTTCTAAAGCATACATTTGGCTTGGGACAGATGGAAGAATATGATTCACTACTTGTGTGGAGGCAGGCTATAGTTCAGATGTGGATTTCTACTATTTTTTTCTTTTGTGGAAAAGTAAAAAATTTGTATAATTCTGCTAATAAAATGCCTACCCCTAAAGCTTTGAAATAACACAGGTATTTTCTTTGCAAATGTAGTATAGCTCTGTACAAATTACCTATAATTTCTTTGTGGAAAATATGATATATTTTGTACAGCTGTTCAATTTTGCTTTCATAATTCTTGGCTGAAACAAAAAGAATCACAAATTAATATTGTCATTGTTTAAAGGAGGGTATATATTCAAATTTTCTTTTCACAGTTTTTAAAGGAAGCATAGTTCTTTTCAGAGGAACAGTAGAATTTGATCCATTTTATGATTGTTTTTGCCTTAGGTAACTGGTTATTGTTGCTATAATTATAACTTTTGTTCCTCTAATTTTTGATTAAAATATTAGTCACATAGAATTGCATAGGCAGGTCATGGTAAAATTAAGCTGAATTTTTTATTCTTTTTTATGTTACTTTTTGTTCTTTTATTTCTATTTCTTTTTCAATTAAATATTTAACGGTTCCATTTAAAAATCTAAACAGTGATGGAACAGAACTTTTGGAACTGTAAAGAAAGTTTCCATCTATGACATGTGCAAATACTAAGATCACTAGCTACAGAGACCTGGTTGTATTATCTAGGATGGAGTGCAAAATTTCCAGACTTCACAAAAGGACCTAAGGGAGAGTAAAAGAGCATGTACGGAGCCTGTAGTTATACCCATTGTAGTGTACCCAAGACCCACCCATTTCTGGGAGGGGTCTTGGGAACCGGATAGTAGGTGTAACCCTACCTGCAAGACCCGGCCCATTCCTGGGAGGGGTCTTGGAAAGAATAGATAAACCTCTGAGCCAGGGGATTCGCCCCTTTGGCCGTTCCTCTCTTTGCCCGGCTGGGCTCCCTGGCTTTTGGATCTTGGCCCTTTGGCTCTTTGGGCCGCATGGAGCCCAAAGGGAAGATGGCTGAAAAGAGGATAAAATGCAGGGCAAGCCTAGAATGGCTGAATGCTTAAAAGGTTATGACATAGGCCACACACATGTGATGGCTAGGGCTTGAATAAAGCTGATGCTTCCTGAGGCCTGGCTGCTTGTGAGTCTGTTTATGCCATTCACCTGGGCCTGGGACTCACCGGCTGAATGGGGTTGTGAAGCCACATGGCCTGGAATGGCATCCATCACCATCCAGCCCCATCCAGCTCCATCGTTAATTATTTGATTCTACACCCATGACAGTATACTTCCAGATCAGAGAAACCCTGTATCTCTTAGGCCAGGGGAATTCACCTTCTAATCTCCCCAATTTTTACTGTGCCTATACCAAAAAAAAGAAAAATAGCACAAATTAAATTTAAAAAATTTTCTTTTGTAATTGTTGCTTTTTTTTTCCTTTGCCTTCCCTCCCCCCGCCCCCATGCTTTGATTCATCTTTATTTCAGGACTATGATTAGTGTTTGGGTGTTGTCTTCATTGTTGTGGAGCTTTTCCGATTTTTTGTTTTAGTTTGTTTTTGTTTTGTTTTGATTTTTTCTTGAGGGGTTGAATTTTTTGTATTATTTTTATGGTTTTTCTCCCTTTTTCCCTGTTTTTTCTTAAACTCGTTTTTATAGTTTCTAAAAGGACTCCTCCCATTTTTTGCTTGTTTTTTTGCCCTCCCCCTTTTTCTTTTTCTTTATTTTTTCTTACCTTCAAACAGAACCACATAACTTGAACAATCTTGTTCTGACTCACAAATTGAGGGGGAAATAATGGAGGGTACCAAGACCAGTCATATGAACATTGAGTAGAAATAAACACCAAATCCAAAGCCAACTACAACAGAATCGATACCCAATCTACAACAAGCTAGACACAGAAGGGACCACTTATACTAACAACATGGGGACAAAGGAGGAGTGATATGGGATGCATACTAGGAACAGGGGTGGAGGGAGGACAACATTGGCATTGGGAATGTCCCTTATTCAATGTCACTCTGTACCTAAAATACTACTGGGAATGATTTGTAATCCACTTTCGTCAAAATAAAGATCATTAATAAAATATATATTTATACCTGTTATATTTAAATATTGATTATTTTATATTTAATTTATTCACTTGTATCAAAGCACAATTTTGAGAATCAAACTAGGTAAAAGAGACATTTGCTCCTTTTTAGAACTTTGGAAATAATTTTAAATGTTATGTATAATTTACCCTAGTGATTGCTGCCATGGTTGAAATGAAGAAGTACTGGTATTCTTCTTTTTGAAAGAATTAAAAGTTGATTAATTTTGTGTGAAAAAAATCTAATCAACAAAGTATTACTGTATAAATTTCATTTTAAAAAATAAAATACTTTGTTCTGGAGTTGGGTCTAGATATAAACTTTTGATACCTGGATTTTATTTTATTAAAAGTATATTCATGTATATATACACATATATGTATATACAACATATATACATATATGCATACATATATGTATATATACATATATGTGGAGTGTATATGTACACATATAATCAAATTTTGTAATTAGAATGCAAATGAAGCTTACTCAGAATCTTTTAATGTTTAGTTTATTTCAAAAGGGAGAAGCATTGTATAAAATAAGCAGATTTTCTTCATAAAACAAATATGATTTGTGATGGACAAATAACTTTTCTGCCAGCCCCCATATCTAGGTGCTGCTGAAAAGCATTATTTTATGTTTTGTTCCAACATTGTCACTCGAGCATTTGCTGTACTTCCCAGTGCCAGAACTTGGCCATTTTTAGTAATTGAGGAGTCACAGCTTGCTAACTTGCCTATACTAGAGAGGAAACAATCACAGAATCCAAGGGTCCCTAAAATTATGTTCAGACCTACTTTTTTTAAAATCAATATTGTTGTTTAATCATCATAGTTACAATCATGTTCATAGTTGTGTTTTAATCATGAAATATACACCCCCTTCACTAGTGCAACTTTCTTGCTAACAGTGCCCCATTGCCACTCATCTGTTTTCAGGCACCTGGGTTATTTCCAGATTCTGGCTATTCTTTTTTTTTTTTTTTTTTGGTTTTTGGGTCACACCCGGCGGTGCTCAGGGGTTACTCCTGGCTGTCTGCTCAGAAATAGCTCCTGGCAGGCACGGGGGACCATATGGGACACCGGGATTCGAACCAACCACCTTTGGTCCTGGATCGGCTGCTTGCAAGGCAAACACCGCTGTGCTATCTCTCCGGGCCCGATTCTGGCTATTCTAAAGAGAGTTGCAATGAATATAATATGCAGAGGGCATTTTTGTATTGTGTTTTTGTGTTCCTACCAATACTCTAGTATTGGTATTGCTGGTTCATATGGAAGCTCAATTTCTATTTTTTGAATAATATCTACATTGTCTTCCAGAAAGGCTGGACTAACAGCATTCCCACCTGCCAACACTGATTATTCTTGATCTTTGTGAAGTGTGCCAGTCTCTGTGACATGAGATGGTAACTCATTGTTTTGATTTGCATTTCCTTTATTAATAGTGATGTGGAGGATTTTTTCATGGCCTTTTGGCCATTTGCATTTCTTCTTTGAGGAATAGTCTGTTCATTTCTTCTCCCCATTTTTAATGGGATTAGATGATTTTTTTTGTTAAGTTCTGTCAATATCTTGTATATCTTAGATATTAGCCCCTTAACTAATGGGTATTGAGTGAATAGTTTCTCCCATTCTGTGAGTGGCCTTTGTATCCTTGTCACTATATCTTTTGAAGGTATAGAAGCTTCTGTGGTTAGTGTAGCTTTATTTGTTTATCTTTTCTTCCACTTATTTGGAAATTGTTTCATCCTTGAAGATGCCTTTAATTTCAATTACTTGGAGTGATTTGCTTAAGCTTGCCTTGTTTTGTTTTCTTCTTCTTCTTCTTCTTCTTCTTCTTCTTCTTCTTCTTCTTCTTCTTCTTCTTCTTCTTCTTCTTCTTCTTCTTCCTAGTCTTCTTCTTCTTTCTTCTTCTTTCTTTTTGGGCCACATGCTCTGATGCTCAGGGGTTACTCCTGGCTCTGCATTCAAAAATCACTTCTGGATATGGGATGGCAGAGTATTGAATCGTGCTCCAACCTAGTGAATCTATGTGCAAGGCAAACGCTCTACTGCTCCAGCCCTTGTTTTGTTTTCTTCTATTATATTATGCTTTGGGGTCTTCTATCAAGGTTTTTAATCCATTTGAATTTGAGCTTTGTATATGTTGTTAGAGGTCTGAGTTTGTTTTATTGCATGTGGCTAGCCAGTTGTCCCAACACTTGTTAAAGAGGCTTTCCTTGCTCTATTTTTCATTTTTTGTTCCTTTATCAAAGAAAAATTGATTGTATGTTTGTAGGATAATCTCTGAATACACAAGTCTATTTCATTGATCTGAGGGTCTATTTTTATTTTCATACTATGCTGTTTAATGACTTTCGCTTTGTAATACAATTTAAAGTTGGGGAAAGAGTTGCTTCCCATCTTCTCTTTCTAAAGGTTGCTTTAGCTATTTATGGGTGTTTATTGTTCTTCCTTTGACATCTGGATGTCCTTAATATTTTTTTCTTGGCTAATTACTATGGCAAGTATTCCCAGTACTATTTTAAATAGGAGGTGCAAGAGGGGGCAGCCTTGTCTTGTGCCAGATTTTAGAGGAAAGACTTTCAGTTTATCTTCATTGGGTATAATATTTGCCATGGACTTGTGGTAAATATCCTTGACTATATTGACAAAAGTTGCCTCTATTACTATCCTGTTGAGAGTTTTTTTTATCATGAAGGGGTGATGGAAGTTATCAAATACTTTCTCTGCATTTATTGGTATTTTACTGATATTTTATCAATATTGATATTGATCATGTTTTTAATTTTCATTTTATGATATGGTGTATTAGGTTGATTGACTTACATATGTTAAAACATCCCTGCCTCCCTGAATAGTAACCTACTTAGTGTTGGTGTATGACTTTCTTGATGAAGCTTTGGATCCTATTTTCTAGAATTATTTTGAGAATCTTTGCATCTTTGTTCATTAGGAATATTGGTCTGTAGTTGTGTGTGTGTGTGTGTGTGTGTGTGTGTGTGTGTGTGTGGCATTTCTGTCTTCTTTGGTATTAGGGTGATGCTAACTTTGTAAAACATACTTGGGAATATTTTTCTTTCTTTACTTTCCTGGATGAACTTTAAAAGGACTGGTAGCAGTTCTCGAAAGGTTGGAATGAATGTTAGTGAATTCATCTGGTCCTGGGATTTTGTTTTGGGGAAGATTTTTTAATCACCATTTTTAATTTCTTTAATAGTGATGGGTATGTTCAGTTATGTAGCTCATCTTGATTCAACATTGGGAATGTTTATAGGTGTCCAAGAATTTATCCATTTCTTCCAGTTCTCTTGTTTTGTGGCATAGAGTTTCTCAAAGTAGTTTCTGAATGCCCTTTACATTTCTGTACTATCTGTAGTAACCTCCCCTTTCATTTCTAATTCAGTTTATTAAATCTCTCTCTCCCTTTTTTGTGAGATTTTCTAATGCCTTATAATTCTTGTTTATATTTTCAAAGAACAAAATCTTGCTTACATTAATCTTTTGGATTTTTTTATCTATAATTCATTAATTTCTGCTCTCGGCTTTATTATTTTATTCTAACTTTATTTAAAGTAGTATATTTAAGCACCATGATTACAAACATGTTTGTAGTTGGATATCAGTTACAAAAAGAACACCTCGTTCACTAATGCAGCCTACTCGCCATCAATGTCCCATCCTCTCTCCTTCCCCACCTCCTGCCTATATGCAAGACAGGCATTCTAATTTTCTCACTCACTACCATTGTCATGATAGTTGTTAGTCTATTTATTTCTGTAAATAAACTCACCATTCTTTGATGTAAGCTTCATACTGTGGGCTGGTCCTTCTGGCCCTCATCTTTATTGTCCCTGGGTAATATCATACTATCTTTTATTTTTCTTAAATCCCACTCGTTTGTTGTCAGGCATCTGGGTTGTTCCCAGATTCTGGAAATAATGCTGCAATGAATATAGATGTGCAGAAGGCATTTTTATATTATGTTTTTGTGTTCCTAGGTATATCCCTAGGTGTGGTATAGCTAGGTCATATGGGAGCTCAATTTCCAGTTTTTTTTTTTTTAGGAATCTCCATATTGTTTTCCATAAAGGCTAGACTAGATGGAATTCCCACCAGCAGTGAATGAGAGTTCTTTTCCCCTCACATCCTGACCAGCACTGATTGTTCTTGTTCTTTGTGATTTGTGCCAGTCTCTGTGGCATGAAATGGTATCTCATTGTTGTTCTGATTTGCGTCTATCTGATGATTAGTGATGTGGAGCATTTTTCATGTGCCTTTTAGCCATTTGTATTTATTCTTTGAGGAAGTGTCCATTCATTTATTCTCCCCATTTTTTGATGGGGTTGGATGTTTTGGGTTTTTGTTTTGTTTTGTTAATTTCTGTTCAGTATATTGTATATCTTAGATGTTAGCTCTTTATTTGATATGTACTGGGTAAATAGTTTCTCCCATTGTGTGGGTTGTCTGCCTATTTTTGTTTCATTTTGTTGATCACCTTCCAATTTTATAAGTTAAATTATTAAGTAAGTTATGTAAGCCATTACTTTTTCCCTCAGGACTGCTTCTGCTGTGTCCCACAAATTCTGATAATTTGTGTCTTTGCTTTCATTTGAACCCAATACTCTTTAGATTTTCTCTTTGATTTTGTCTCTGACCCACTACTTGTTTAGTTGTGGCTGTTTAATTTCCAGATATTAAAGACATTCCCCTGTGTCTTTTTGTAATTAATTTTTATTTTCAGTTACTTAAGCTCTGAGATGTTGCTTTGTACAATTACTATCCTCTTGATTTGTGAAGATATGCTTTATGGGCCAGCATATAGTCTATCCTGAATAATATATCATGGCAGTGAAGAAGAATGTATATCTAGTTTTCTGGGGATGAAATGCCCTATATATGTATCTACTAGGCTACTTTCTTACATTTTCTCTTCAGAGATACTATATTCTTGTTAGGTTCAGCCTGGTTGACCTATCATGAGGTGACAAGGTGGTATTCAGTTTTCCCACTGTTATTGCATAGCTATTGATATCTTCCTTCACATTTGTCAACAGTAGTTTTAAATATTTTGCTAGTCCCTCATATAAGCTGGGTGATTATATGTTTAGGATTGTTATTTCTTCCTGTTGTACATATTATTTTATTATTAAAAAATATCTGTCTCTGTCCCTTATACCATTGTTGGCTTAAAATTTGTTTCATAATATAAGAATGGGCATTCCAGCCTTTTTAAGGTAGTTGTTTGATTGAATAGTTGATTTTGAATCAAACAAAATTAGAATGTTTGTTCTGACTATTGAGATATGTTGAGCTATGTTTGTTTTGTTTTGGCAGCAGAAAGTTGGATTCAGCTTTTGTTTTCTATAAAGGCTGGACTAGACGGCATTCTTACCAGCAGCAGTGAATCAGAGTTTCATTCACTCCACATCCCCGCCAGCACTGATTGTTCTTGTTCCTTCTGATGTGTGCCAGACTCCGTGTGAGATGGTACTGCATTGTAATTTTGATTTAAATCTCCCTGATGATTAGTGCTGTGGAGCATTTTTATCATGTGTCTTTTGACCATTTGTTTTTCTTCTTTGACAAAGTGTTCATTTTTCCTCCCAATTTTTTGATGGGATTAGATTTTTTTTTCCTTGTAAAGTTAACATAATACACCATATCAACAAAAATAAAAATAAAAATTATATGATCATATTAGTAGATGCAGAGAAAGGATTCTATATTCATGATAAAAAGCCTCATCAAAATGGGAATGAAAGGAAATTTTCTCAATATAGTCAAGGCCATCTCTCACAAGCCAAAGGCAAATATTATCAATGGAGATAAACTAAAAGCTTTTCCCCTAAAATTTGGTACAAAACATGGCTGCCTTCACTCACTACTCCTACTCAGCATAGTACTGGAAGTATTTGTCAAAGCAGTTAGGCAAGAAAATATATCAAGGGCATCCAGTTAGGTAAGGAAGAAGTCAAGCTCTCACTATTTGCAGATGACATGATACTATATTTAGAAAACCCTAAAGACTCTGAAAAAAAGCTTCCAGAAAAAATATATTCATGTAGCAATGTGGCAGGCTACAAAATTAACATACAAAAATAAATGGCCTTTTTATACACCAATAATGATAGAGAAGAAATAGCCATTATAAAAACAATCCCACTCACATAAGTGCCCCAGAAACTCAAATATCTTGGAGTCAACTTAACTAAAGAGGTGAAGGACCTACACAATGAAAACTACAAAAGCCTGCTTCAAGAAATAAGAGAGGACACAACAAAATGGAAACACATACCCTGCTCATGGATTGGCAGGATTAACAGCATTAATATTAGTATTTGGCAATACTCCCCAAAGTATTGTACAAATTTAATGCGATCATTCTACAGATACCCAAGACATTCTTCATTCAAAGAAGTGGATCAAACACTCTGGGAATCCATTTGGAACAATAAACTCCACGAATAGCTAAAGCAATCCTTAGGGGAAAAGTGTCTTTTTGAATCAGAATTGTAGTCACAGATACCTTAAATATTCAAGGTAATACGTTCCAGTCAGTTTTAATCATCTTAGCAGCTATATGATTAATGTAAAGGAAACAAAACTTTTGAGAAGAATAATTTTCTCATAAGTATACTTTAATGTCCAAAAAATAATTAAAACCTTTTCCAAATTTTCACAGATGACCTAAATTTGATAAGATATTATATGTATAGGATGAATCATTCTACTGTCTAGTTTTGAACTTTTAACTTTTCCTTAGGTATTTGATTTTCATCATAAAAGAGAGTTTTTTCATAAGGACCTCTTTCAAAAAAACAAATTTTATTTTACATAAAATGATCTTGCATTTAGGTACAGCTTTTGAGGAAGGGTTTAGGAACAGGATTGTCAGATTTGACTGTGCAAGGGATGATGTTTTACAGTTGAATTCATTTAAATAGCACGCAGTAAAGAGGAAAACTTCACCAATGAACTGTTCTGTGATGCACGAAAAAAAAAAAAAAGAAATGACCTAATTCTCTGAAAGAGAACAAGCTATTTGGTTCTTAAAATAGATACTTTAGCACTTCAAACACATGAATTAAAGTAGCATATATGTATATATATTTATATGTATATATACATATATATGTCCAAACCAATAAATTTCAGACAGTTAACATTTAGTAAAAAGCCCATTTGTATCTTGTAACTGTATCTTGTTTTTGTATAATAAGGAAACATTGTTTATGCAAAATGTCTAAAATTTTAGGGCAGTGATATTCCTGGAGAAAAATAATGAAGTCTAAGTAAGAAAGTTTAGACTTTATTTGCATCTACAACCTGTCACTTGTTTTCTCAAAGAGAGTTTTCAAGGAAATGTGAGCAATATTAAACATCTCTAAAACCTTTATAGATGCAGTTAGTTTGTGCTTGTCTGTGAATATTATTTGGTGGAAAAGGCACAGTATCTTTTTTTTTATGCATTATATGAAAATTTTTATTAAAAATTGGTGTAGAAGCTCTGTATCTCCGAAGCTAAGGGAATTCCCTTTCTAATTTCCCCAACACTTACTGTGTCTATGCCAAAAAAAAAGCCAACCAAAAAAAAACAGAACAACAACAACCTTGCTACACAAGCACATCAACCCTCCTTCCTTTATTTCCTTTATTTTCTTCCTCTTGATGTTGTTGTTTTGTTGCCTTTTGTTAGTTGTTGTGTTTTTTGTCATTGTTTGTTTTATTTTTTCTTTATTTTTCTTCAAATTGGGATCCTCTCAGTTTTTTAAATTTTTTTTTCTCCAACAGAACCACAGAACTTGAATCATCTTGTTTTTTTTTTTTTTTTTTTTTTTTTATTTAAACACCTTGATTACATACATGATTGTGTTTGGGTTTCAGTCATAAAAGGAACACCACCCATCACCAGTGCAACATTCCCATCACTCAAGTCCCAAATCTCCCTCCTCCCCACCCAACCCCCGCCTGTACCCTAAACAGGCTCTACATTTCCCTCATACATTCTCAATATTAGGACAGTTCAAAATGTAGTTATTTCTCTAACTAAACTCATCACTCTTTGTGGTGAGCTTCCTGAGGTGAGCTGGAACTTCCAGCTCTTTTCTCTTTTGTGTCTGAAAATTATTATTACAAGGGTGTCTTTCATTTTTCTTAAAACCCATAGATGAGTGAGACCATTCTGCGTTTTTCTCTCTCTCTCTGACTTATTTCACTCAGCATAATAGATTCCATGTACATCCATGTATAGGAAAATTTCATGATTTCATCTCTCCTGACAGCTGCATAATATTCCATTGTGTATATGTACCACAGTTTCTTTAGCCATTCGTCTGTTGAAGGGCATCTTGGTTGTTTCCAGAGTCTTGCTATGGTAAATAGAGCTGCAATGAATATAGGTGTAAGGAAGGGGTTTTTGTATTGTATTTTTGTGTTCCTAGGGTATATTCCTAGGAGTGGAATAGCTGGATCGTATGGGAGCTCGATTTCCAGTTTTTGGAGGAATCTCCATATCGCTTTCCATAAAGGTTGAACTAGACAGCATTCCCACCAGCAGTGGATAAGAGTTCCTTTCTCTCCACATCCCCGCCAACACTGTTTATTCTCATTCTTTGTGATGTGTGCCATTCTCTGGGGTGTGAGGTGGTATCTCATCGTTGTTTTGATTTGCATCTCCCTGATGATTAGTGATGTGGAACATTTTTTCATGTGTCTTTTGGCCATGCGTATTTCTTCTTTGTCAAAGTGTCTGTTCATTTCTTCTCCCCATTTTTTGATGGGGTTAGATGTTTTTTTCTTGTAAAGTTCTGTCAGTGCCTTGTATATTTTGGAGATTAGCCCCTTATCTGATGGGTATTGGGTGAATAGTTTCTCCCACTCAGTGGGTGGCTCTTGTATCCTGGGCACTATTTCCTTTGAGGTCCAGAAGCTTCTCAGCTTAATATATTCCCATCTGTTAATCTCTGCTTTCACTTGCTTGGAGAGTGCAGTTTCCTCCTTGAAGATGCCTGTAATGTCCTGTAGTGTTTTGCCTATGTGCTGTTCTATATATCTTATGGTTTTGGGGCTGATATCGAGGTCTTTAATCCATTTGGATTTTACCATTGTACATGATGTTAGCTGGGGGTCTAAGTTTAATTTTTTGCAAGTGGCTATCCAATTGTGCCAACACCACTTGTTGAAGAGGCTTTCCCTGCTCCATTTAGGATTTCCTGCTCCTTTATCAAAAATTAGATGGTTGTATGTCTGGGGAACATTTTCTGAGTATTCAAGCCTATTCCACTGATCTGAGGACCTATCCTTATTCCAATACCATGCTGTTTTGATAACTGTTGCTTTGTAGTACAGTTTAAAGTTGGGAAAAGTAATTCCTCCCATATTCTTTTTCCCAATGATTGCTTTAGCTATTCGAGGGTGTTTATTGTTCCAAATGAATTTCAAAAGTGTCTGATCCACTTCTTTGAAGAATGTCATGGGTATCTTTAGAGGGATGGCATTAAATCTGTATAATGCCTTGGGGAGTATTGACATTTTGATGATGTTAATCCTGCCAATCCATGAGCAGGGTATGTGTTTCCATTTCCGTGTGTCCTCTCTTATTTCTTGGAGCAGAGTTTTATAGTTTTCTTTGTATAGGTCCTTCACATATTTAGTCAAGTTGATTCCAAGATATTTGAGTTTGTGTGGTACTATTGTGAATGGGGTTGTTTTCTTAATGTCCATTTCATCCTTATTACTATTGGTATATAGAAAGGCCATTGATTTTTGTGTGTTAATTTTGTAGCCTGCCACCTTGCTATATGAGTCTATTGTTTCTAGAAGCTTTTTGATAGAGTCTTTAGGGTTTTCTAAGTAGAGTATCATGTCATCTGCAAACAGTGAGAGCTTGACTTCTTCCTTTCCTATCTGGATTCCCTTGATATCCTTTTCTTGCCTAATCGCTATAGCAAGTACTTCCAGTGCTATGTTGAATAGGAGTGGTGAGAGAGGACAGCCTTGTCTTGAAGGCACAGTATCTTAGAATGATATTTCCAATAGAGACATAATAATCTGTATTTTTTCTTTGACATTTCCTATTTATTGTAATAGTAATCAGCACTTGTTAGAGATTGGTGCTTATTCCCATTCTGGATTTGGAGGAATCATGTCTTTAGTGGTTTAACAAGGACCACTGTATGCAACATATGCTCTTCAGTGCTTTCAGTTATTTCCCTGTCTTTAAATATATTATTTTAATTAATAATATCTCAATGAAGTATGATGACATGATATATGTCCTTAAAATATTTTAAATATCAATTTAAATTTAAAAAGCTATATTTTATAAGTATATTTTGGACACATTCCTCTATATTCAATCATTTTATTTAGTAGTAGATAAAATATTTAATCTTCCTTCATTCCTTCTCTCCTTTGTTCTCCCTTCCTTCGTTCCTTGTTTCCTTCCTTCCTTTCTCCCCTTCTCTCTCCTTCCCTTACTCCCTCACTCCCGCACTTTCTCTTTTTACTTTCCTTCCTTCCTTTCTTCCTTCCTTCCTTCCTTCCTTCCTTCCTTCCTTCCTTCCTTCCTTGTTTCCTTGTTTCCTTGTTTCCTTCCTTCCTTCCTTCCTTGTTTCCTTGTTTCCTTCCTTCCTTCCTTCCTTGTTTCCTTGTTTCCTTCCTTCCTTCCTTCCTTTTTTCCTTCCTCTCTTTCTCTCTCTTTTTCTCTCTTTCTTTCTTTCTTTCTTTCTTTCTCTCTCTTTCTTTCTTTCTTTCTTTCTTTCTCTTTCTCTTCTTTCTTTCTTTCTTTCTTTCTTCTTTCTTTTCTTTCCTTTCTTTCTTTCTTTTTTCTTTCTTTCTCTCTTCTTTCTCTTTCTCTCTGTTCTTTCTTTCTTTCTTTCTTCTTCTTGTTCTTCTTTCTTTCTTTCTTTCTTTCTTTCTTTCTTTCTTTCTTTCTTTCTTTCTTTCTTTCTTTCTTTCTTTCTTTCTTTCTTATTTCTTTTTTTCTTTCTTCCTTCCTTTCTTTCATTCTTAGTTCTTTCTTTCTTCATAGGGGGCATTTCAAACACAGCTTTTTCCCTAGGTGGTTCAGTGAGTGTTTATGGGGAGAAATTTTATCTCTTCACAGAGGCTAACTTAGCATTTCTTAGTGCTTAAGAGAATAATTGCAAGTTCTTCCACTGTAATTCAGGTATCATTGTTCCTATCCCAAATTTATCTGTAGCAGTTGTTCTTAAACTTAAGCAGAAGTGAGAAATATCAATAAAATGATTAAAGCATAAATCACTCTATATTACTTATTTCTTTAAGTCATTGTCAAGGCCAAAAATTACAATTCTAGTAAATTCTTTTGTGATAATAATTACTCTGATTGGGGGCAAACCACAGATTTTTCTCCTACTTTACATGTTCTTCTAAACATATCCTTTTGTAGAAATTAGCTTTTGATCACTTGCTGATCCCACTACTCAACCTTATGGTTTTACATGCTGCTTGTAGAGCAAGGACTTGGCAATTTTTATTTCCTGCTCACATTCCTTGAGCATTTCTATGAAAATTTTTTCATTCTTGATAGAGCTACTGTTTGTTCTTTGTACAATTAGAGTTCCTGAACTTGGCCTCCAATCTGTTCCCCTCAGAAACTCTTAGTGACACTAAGAGTTTAGAAATTCTAAATTTTTCTGCACAAGTCTTTAACTGTTTGTAAATTACATTATTTCATTCCTGTAGATTACAATCCTTCACTGCTTGAAGAAATTTTTGGTTTCTACCAAAGTCTTTTTTATTTTTATTTTTTTGGTTTTTGGGTCACACCCAGAAGCACTCAGGGGTTACTCCTGGCACTACACTCAGAAATCGTTCCTGGCAGGCCTACGGGACCATATGGGATGATGGAATTTGAACCACTGTCCTTCTGCATGCAAGGCAAATGCCCTACCTCTATGCTATCTCTCCGGCCCCTCTACCAAAGTCTTTAATTCCTTGTAGGTTACATGGTTTTACCCAATGCTACCCATGCAAAACTCTGATTACCTCTGACCATCAGGTTTCCCGTATTTATTTTGAATATGGATTATTACAGTTACTTTGTAATTTGTATTCTATGCTTCTCCCCATCTTTCTCTTTCTTCACAGTTTCTCAAACACATTTGGGCCTTACCCCAAATTTGTTGAGAAAGCAAAATATGTAATGTCCTTGAAAAATTTACTTATTTTAGTGAGCAAGCAGAAATACTCTTAACAATGATATCCCCAAATTACACTTGACACCCTGGAGAGTTTTAGTAAGGGGAACCTTGGTAAAATCATCCACTTATGACAAAATAGCTCTGTCCCATTTTGAGTCCCTTCATGTCATTTTCTTTGCCTTCTTTGTTCAAGTCTCTTCTCACTAAATATCTTCATAGACCAGTCACTGTGCTAGGTTCTGGAAAATGTAGAAACAGAGACCTCATTAATCATATGATGAGAAGAAATACTTAAATTATTTTGTGATCTTCACTTAGTAGAGATGTATCAGTAGCTGTAGAATAAATGAAAAGCCAAGAACAGCTTGTGTTTAGAGAGGGAAAGTAGGATTTTACTTACAGAACCCTGCATAGGCAAATGCAGAGAAGTGAGAAAGAACTTGCATATTTTGGGTTGTTTTCTGCTTACAGCTAGTGTTTGCTTTTCTTTTTACTTTCCCTTGTTTTTGATACTCCCTCTATTTTTCTGTATTTTCTTAGAAGGTACATTATGAAAGGCAAATGTTCTATTATTTTTCTGATTTTTTTTCTGGAGCAGAGTCAAATTAACATTAGGCAGATTAGTTAAGTAAATAAAACGAATGTTATATGTGCATGAATAGTATATGTAGTTGTGGGTTCTAAGAACACTAGGGCAAAACACAGTGTGTGTCCTGAGAAAAGAAATAGGATGTGAGAGGAAGAATGGTAAAGTGTGATGAAGAGATGCTCTGTTATTAGATATTGGTTTTGTCATATACATAGAGATATTAGATGAAAAATATCATTTATGATAAATTTACATAATTCTGGACAATATCCCCAATTTCATTCTTCTAGGCATTTAAGGGTGTGCTCAAAGTTTCTTTGGAGCCAGGGTCCTGCAAGGCCTACATTCATCTTAAGTGGAAAAAAATTCAAATGCTAAAATAATACAACTTACAAAGGCCTATTCTGAAGGTAGGTGATTTGAAAGTTATCCTCCAGAAATACAGGGAGTGACTGGAGAAGGACTTGGAAGAACTAAGAAGTATGTCAAATGTTTAAATGCTCTATTTTATGTATGGCATAAATATACTGGAGAGATTTCTTAAGACAACTATTGTGGCAAATGACAGGATTCTGCTGGCTATTTTTTCTATGAATATTACAGTATAACTGTTTTAGGTGTAAAATATATACATGTATTTAAGGATATTTATTAGAAAACACTTTTTTATTTCTTTTGAAATTCCTTTATGATGTGCAATTTAGATTTTTGGTTTGTATTTTACAAAAACATATAACACTCCATAAATGTATGATTATTTATATCAAATCACAAACTGTTCAGGAATCACAGGGAACAATTTATGCCTTTTTAAAAGGCTTGTCTCTTTATTTTTATTATGAAATATTTGTATTTCTTGAGTAGCCTGCAGTAGCCAATATGTCATTTACTTATTATTTATTTCTATTTGAAACATATTTCTTTGGTATGAAATGAACAAATTTTAAGAGAATGAAATAACAAGAAAGAGGCAAAAAAAAAAAAAAAAAACTGTTGCTGGCCTTTTGGAAGTGGTGTTAATTCTCTGCAGTGCTCAGGGTCTATTTATGGTTTGGCTCTCAGGGGTAACTCCTAGTGAAGTTTGCAGCACCATCTGGGTTGTCAGAGATCTAGTCTAGATTGGCAACAAGAAGGCAGGTGCCATACTTGCTATTTCTCCAGCTCTTTATTTGGCATCTAAAATAATTGATACTTCCTATGGTGCTTGAGTAGTTTGGGAATAATAATTCAAAGCCTTACTGCTAAAGCACAATAAAAGATTCAGAAACATACTACAGCTTCAATTGCAGTTCTTATTATGAGTTTGTTAGAATCAAATCTGAAAATTCTACTGAGCCAGGGAGAATAACTCTATGTTGATGGTTCTGACCAGGGACATACTTATGCTGTTTCATGTTAATCTTCATTAATCTCCTAATGGAAGCAAATAGCAGTTGTCAGTTTTTTGGTGATTATTGGTGAATTTTAAGTGTCTGGATAATTAATTCTTTTTTTGTATTCTACAAATACTGATAGGCTGACGATAACACTCACATTTTCACTGAAGTTTTAGCTTTGATGATGTGTGAAAATTATTTTGAGAAACAAGTTTGAAAGTCTGCTTTTTTATGACTTTTTTGATTTAATGAAATTCCTAATAGTACAGTTTGCTAATGTTGCTTTTTCCAGCTGATATTTTATTCTGGTTTTTGTATACAATAGATAAACTTTTGTTCATGTTAAAGAAAGGAAGCATGAATGAATGTACTAAGGGAACAACAAATTTTCTATAACTGCAAAATATAAAAGGAACTTAAAATTCTGTAAATTTTCTTAATTTATAGAGCAGGTAAGGTTATCTTTTTGCTTTTGAGATTTTATTTCCTTATATGAAAAATTTATGATGGTTTCATAAACTAGGCCTCAGTCTATTTTAATTTAAAATATTCTCAATTTTGCATAAGTTTTCAGAATTTTTTGAAAGGACAGGTGGAATTCTCTTCATGCTCATGAATTTTATTCCTTCCCTCTTTGCTAATTTTGTATCAATAGAGAAAGAAAGTAATTTTATCCTACTGATTATATTTTATTTCTTTTAGATGTCTCCACAAGTTAGCATGTTATCAACTGCAGAGCAGGAAGCAGGGCATTGCATCCAATAAGTGTGGTTCTTTCTATCTGATTTTCCTACACATTTCTAGAGCCCAGTGCTAGATTTACTGAGCCCTGGACTCTTGGAATCCATTAAAACACTCAGAAATTCTACCCTTTGCTCTAGAGATTTGAGCCACATATTTTACTTGTCAAACTCTGAGAGATAAGAGTTGATAAGACTTTTTGTCTTGCCTTTAAGATAATGTGTGCCATTCATCACCTCTTACTAAATGCTTCTTGCTAACACTGAGTTGAATATCAGGGCATGCATTAGGGATCATCGGGATGTCTTTAGGGGAAACGGGTGTTTCCACAAAGTTACTCCTAATCTCCTTGTCTTGGATAAATTTTCCTAAATCTATTTGCCTGTAAGCTATTATATGTGTTCTTATTTGGTTCTACAAGACAGGCTTTTCCTGTTTACTTTCTTAGTGGCCCAAGTTGCCTTCTCTATCAATAGTTGAGTTAACTTTAAAATTCAAAGCTTAGCACTTGATTCCTAGATCATGAGGTCCTTTAATGATTTTCACTTTAAAATGAAATATAGGATCTGGGTATAAATTATAGTGAGTAGGGCTCTTGCGGGCACATAGCTGACCTACTTCAATCCCTTGCACCGTGCAGTTTCTGTTTCCTGCCAGCAGTAACCCCAAAACATAGATTCAATATCAAGACCTTTGCTGTACCTCTGTATCTCTGGCTTTACCTTCAAACCAGCCAACCGAACAAAAGACAACAAAATAAAAATAAAAATAAGTTTTCAAGAAAGAAAATTATATGAATAAAAAATTTCTACCTGCATAAGATCCTAAATGTTTTCTTGCTTATTGATTTACAATATAGAAATTGTAAAGAAGTGCACCTGTTCTCAGTGACTCAGTATTGGGTGATTTTTATCTCATTTTTCCATTTTGTGTCTGCTGTATCTTCTCTTTGCAAATTGATTTAGTTATTAGTATGTGAACTCCAGAAAGTACCTACCTCAGAACCCAGAATTGCTTTACTCTATGGATCACTCTTAGGACTTTCAATGGAATTTGATGGGAACTGCCCTTATGATTACCCCCAAGCCTCTCCAAGCCTAAGTTTCTTATAGAATACCTTGTTAATTTCAGAAAATTTTGATTATCAGATCAGCCTAAACTACAGTTGAAGGTCAGGATAGAATTGCATTCAAATTATTCTGACGTTTCAGGAAATGGAACAGCTCACTTTCCAGAAAGGTGGTTTTTGTTTGTTTGTTTTTGTTTTTGTTTTTTTGTTATTGGGCCACACCCAGCGGTGCTCAGGGGTTACTCCTGGCTGACTGCTCAGAAATAGCTCTTGGCAGGCACGGGGGACCATATGGGACACCGGGATTTGAACCAACCACCTTAGGTCCTGGATCAGCTGCTTGCAAGGCAAACGCCGCTGTGCTATCTCTCCGGGCCCAAAAAAAGGTGTTTTTTACAAACATTTTGTACATTAATATTATCTTAAATATCAGTTATTCACAGGACAGATTTCTAAACTTGGGATTTGATCTTTTAAGTTTCTTTCTAAATTTTGCACTTGGGAAATTGCTTCAAGGTATCTTCAAGACACATTGATATCTTGTGTCTTGATGATGGCTCCTTTAAATTTTGTTTGCTTGATCTATTTAGCTGACTTTGAAAAATATTTTCTTTCTATTTGAAAAATCATAACTCTAGGGACCATGCTTGAACTTAATAATTAAAATTGTAAATGTTTTTATCATAATGACCTTTTTCATGATTGTTAATATTTGTTAACAAGAAATATTTTTGTTCTCATTGGTTTCTGAATATTTGTAGAATGCTCAATGTCTTATGCACAAATTATAATTTCCTACATATGCTACTGGATCTTGTGTCTGTGAGCTTTGCAGTCCCATGATTCTCAGAAAAGAAACAATTTGGCTTTAGCACATTATTCTGCTGCTGAGTCTTAAGATTCTGTCTTGCTGTGGAAATAGCTTTAAAGGCATTTTTAAAGATTGTGTTGTTGGCGAATCAGTGCACTTGAATCATATTGGATGACAGACGTACTTGTAAACCACCACAGCTTAGAGGTGAATCTAAAAGAACTGAGGGATTTTAATGGAATTAACTCTCTCGCATCATTAGGTACTAATTTTTTTTTTACCTCATACTTAGATGTGATGCTTGCTTGCTTCTACTAATAAATCACTTGAAATTCTGTCTTTAGAAACAAGCAACACCTGAGTTAGTAAAATGTATATAGATTATATATGGTTCCTTTAGCAGAAAGATTTTTATTTAGTTTTATTTTATTTAGTTTTTATTTTTATTTTATTTAGTTTTATTTATTTCAAAGCGTATTTTACTGTTAATTTTCCTGAGCTTTCTATTGAATATAAAAATGTTTCACCCACATCACTGAATGCTAGACTCTTTTTCTCCTCACCTCCTTGCTTCCCTTCTCCCCTCCACTTTTCCTCTCACCAAATCTTTCCCCTCCTCTCGTTGCCCCTCCCTACTCCTCTTCTCCATTCCTCCACCCAGAAGTTCTCAGAATTTCTTGACTGTGTGCTTAAAAAGTTACTTTTTTATTTTAAAGAAATTTTTCTCAATCCCTTTCAAACAAATTGTCTTTCAAGATATGCCTTGACAGGCTCCATCTGATGATGGTGGCTGCTCAGATATTTGTTCTTTAGGTCAATCATGTGTTTTCATATATTTATAGAAAATAAGAATTTACCAAGGCTGAGGCATTATTCTAGAGCTGGGTGTTAATGTGAATAAAATAATATATTGACCTTTAATTTTGGAGTGTATATTCCATTGGGAGTGGCAATATAAACGTGTAATAGATGTTCATTAGCAAATAGTAGTTGAGTTGAGAGCAAGGCTGCCTGAGACTGGATTTCATCAGCGTTCCTGCTGGTGATCCTGCCTGCTTCAGAGGTGGTTCGGGACATACACACACTGATACCTGGTTTCTGCTGGGAGACAGAAGGGCACAGAAGCCATTTTGAGCCATGTGGTTTCCAGCTCCCTGAGACTGGATTTTATCAGCATTCCTGCTGGTGATCCTGCCTGCTTCAGAGGTGTTTTGGGACATACAGACACTGATTCCTGCTGTTTCTGCTGGAGGTCAGAAGGGTGCAGAAGCTATCTTGGTTCATGCTGTTTTTAGCTGCCTGAGACTGGATTTCATCAGCGTTCTTGCTGGTGATCCTGCCTGCTTCAGAGGTGGGTCGGGATGTACACACACTGATTCCTCCTGGTTTCTGCTGGGAGTAAGAAGGGCACAGAAACCATCTTGGGCTATGCTATTTCCAGCTGTCTGAGCCTGGATTTCATCAGCCTTCCTGCTGGTGATCCTGCCTGCTTCAGAGTGAGAGACAGAATTGAGGAACTCTGTTGGAAATCAGATACCAGCACCCCTATCTGCCTGTCTTATGTGCTGTGCTCCATTTTTGGCCTGATTTCATCCTGTGTGTGACTCATCTGAGGATGGCTCACCTTCCCTAGATCCTTCCCTGGAGGTGAGTTTGCAAGCCCAGAAAGGGGAAGCTGCTGATCTCTGCTGGAACTCAGATGCCAGCACCCCTATCTGCCTGTCTTTTGTGCTGTGCTCCATTTTCGGCCTGATTTCATCCTGTGTGTGGCTCATCTGCGGATGGCTCGCCTTCCCTGGAGCCTTCCCTGGAGGTAAGTTTACAAACCCAGAAAGGGTGGAGCCAGAGGAGCAAGGCCATGCTTCAGAAGCTTCGCTTCCCAGCCTACCACAATACAAGTGTGACAATGGGGAAACAATGCAGGCCAGCGCCAGACATAGAGAATGACAATGGCAACTCTGATGACTTGAACATGACCAACCAACTAGTCAGTCTCTCAGATAAGGAGTTTAGAGACGCAATATGGAAGATGTTCAAAGAACTCAAAGAAAGTATATAAGAGAACACTAATAAGAATCAAGAGAATATGAAGATAGAAATCAGAAAACTTCAAACTGAAATTTCAGGTCAAATAAAAGGTCTGAAAAACTCAGTAGATGAATTGAAGAAAAACATGGTTGAGCTTTCCCACTGGTTAACAGCAGCTGAGGATAGAATTAGTACACTGGAAGATGAGATGAATAACAACTCCATAGAGCAGAAGAAATTGGAAAAAAGCCTTAAAGCAAATGATCAAACAATGGAAAAATTATTCAAAGAAAAAGAATGGGAACAGATGAAAATAGAAGTCTATGAGAAGCTCAACAGAAACAATTTAAGAATCATTGGAGTCCCAGAGACCCAGGAAGAAAATCTCCAGGAAGAATCAATGGTCAAAAACATCATTAAAGAGAAACTACCAAAGCTAATGAATACTTGCGATAAAATCCTGCATGCCCGAAGAGTTCCAACTAAAAGAGACCCCAGAAAAAACACCCCAAGACACATCCTAGTCACAATGACGAATCCCACAGATAGAGACAGAATTCTAAAAGCAGCAAGATCGAAAAGAGAAATTACATTCAAGGGAATATCCCCTGAGATTTACTGCAGACCTGTCACCAGAAACACTCAAGGCCAGAAGGCACTGGTAGGACATAGTGACAAAACTCAGTTAAATAAATGCTTTGCCTAGACTACTACACCCAGCAAAACTCACTTTCAGGTTTGAAGGAACAATACATAGTTTCACAGAAAAACAACAGCTCAGAAACTTTACAGACTCAAAACAATTATTAAAAGAAAAACTGAATGGCCTACTTTAAGACAAGACTGACCAATATACACACCAAACTTCAATGTAAAGATGGCACTAACTCCCAGGACAATTCTTTCTCTCAATGTCAATAGACTAAATGCACCAGTTAAGAGACACAGAGTGGCTAAATGGATCAAAAAACTCAATCCAACCTTCTGCTGCCTACAAGAAACACACCTGAATAGTCAGAACAAACATAGACTTAAAATTAATGGCTGGAGGAAAATCATCCAAACAAACAACACCCATAAAAAAGCTGGAGTGGCCATACTAATATCAGATGATGTAAACTTTATACTTAGGAAAGTTGTAAGGGACAAAGATGGACATTTTATATTAGTCAAGGGATATGTACAGCAGGAAGAAATCACTCTCCTAAACATATATGCACTGAATGAGAGGCCAGCAAAATATTTAATAAAATTGTTGACAAATCTAAAAAATGATATCAATAACAATACAATAATTGTGGGAGACCTCAGCACGGCATTGTCAACACTTGACAGGTCAACCAGACTGAAACCTAACAAGAATATACTAGACCTGAAAAGAGAAATGGAAGAAAGAGACCTAGTAGTTATATACAGGACACTCCACCCGCAGAAGCCTGGATAAACATTCTTCTCTAATGTAGATGGGACATTCTCCAGGATAGACTACATGCTAGCACACAAAATATACCTCCATAATATCAAGAGTATAGAAATTTTGCAGGGTACCTTCACTGACCACAAGGCCCTGAAATTATATGTGAACTACAAAGGGACACAGAAGAAAAACTTTAATACCTGGAAGTTAAACAGCCTAATACTGAGTAACTGTGGGTCTGAGATGAAATCAAAGAGGACATCAAATTCTTTCTAGAAACAAATGACAATGGAGAAACAAACTATCAGAACCTATAGGGCACAGCAAAAGCGGTATTGAGAGGAAAATTTATAGCTTTGCAAGCACACATCAGGAAAGAAGAAGGGGCATATCTGAATAGCTTAATGAATGCAGCTCATAGAATTAGGAAGTACTCAACAAAAGGACCCACAAATAGGGAGACAGAAGGAAATAACAAAGTTGAGAGCAGAAATCAATGAAGTGGAAAACCGAAAAACAATCCAAAATATCAACAAAAGCAGAAGTTGGTTTTTTGAAAAAATAAACAGGATTGATAGACCACTGCCAAATGAACAGAGAGAGAGAGACAGAGAGACAGAGAGACAGAGAGACAGAGACAGAGAGACAGAGACAGAGAGAGAGAGAAACTTGATAACTCATATTAGGAATGAAAAAGGAGAGATCACTACTGACATGATAGAGATCCAAAAGGTAATCAGAAACTACGTTGAGAAACTCTATGTCACTAAAGATGAAAACCTGGAAGAAATGGATAAATTTTTGGACTCTTATATTCTTCCACGGTTGAATGAAGAGGATGTAGCATATCAAAACCCAACCATCACTATTGAGGAAATTAAGACAGTAATCAAATGTCTGCCCAAAAGCAAAAGTCCAGGCCCAGATGGATTTACTAACGAATTCTTTCAAACCTTTCAAGAGAAATTTCTACCAATCCTGGCAAGACTCTTTTATGAAATCAAAAAAACAGGAACACTTCCAAATAGCTTTTGTGAAGCCAACATCACCTTGATACCTAAACCAGACAGAGATGCTACTAAAAAAAAAATTACAGACCAATATTGCTGATGAATTCAGATGCAAAGATCCTCAACAAAATCCTGGCAAATAGGATTCAATGCCTTATTAAGAAGATCATCCACTACGATCAAGTAGATTTCATCCCAAGAATGCAAGCCTGGTTTAACATCCGTAAATATATCAACATAATACACAATATCAAGAACAAGAAAAATAGAAAGAATAAAGTTGTTTAAAATTTTAAAAATAGAAAAATATATTTGGTCAAAATACCCAAAAATTAGAAGTGACAGTAGCATTGTCTATCACAAAAAAAAAAAAAAACAATTTCTAAGAAATTTGTCACATACATAGGAATTTTATTGCATATTTTTGTTATTCAAATTTATTATATAGTATCTTACTTGCTATTTTACTGAATTGTATAAGTGATGTGTTTCCTGCCTGCAATGACCTGAATTCTTTCAATCCAGTATGCAAAGGTACATTATCTTCTAGCTATAAAGTCTACTGCTCACAAGTAACATTTTAAATATTTTTATTTGATCAAATTTTTCCATCTGTAAAAGTTAGACCTTTTCGGGGTTTTTGAGTAGGAATAGGAAAGATGGTTCACAGAGGAGCTCTCTTAATACATATTTTTTTTCAAATCTTACCCTGTTTTTCAGAGAGGTTGGACAAATGACTTTACCATCAACAGCCAATAAAAGATTCCTTTTTCATCACATCCCCATAACACTTATTTTCATGCTTTTGTTTATATGCCATCCTCTCTGGTGGGAGATGCTATCTTGTTATCATTGCAATTTGTTTTCAGATTGTGATACTAAATTTCCATGCCTTCAATTCGTAATACTAAGTTACCATAATTTGATTTCACTGACAATGAGAACAAAAACAAAAAGAACCCAATGATTGGTGTTAGAAAAATTTTCCAGGCAAAACAACTTGGACTAAAATCAACTGGAAGTAGATATTTGTACACAAAACATCATAAAAAGGACCAAGATTTATAGAGTATAAAGTACTTGTAAAGTTCAGCACAATAAATTACTATAATGCCATAAAAATAAGAAGAGATGAACAGACACTTTTATATCAAGAACATACTGATGGCCAGTACCCATAAGAAAAGACACATTTTTCATTTCATAGCTTTTATTGTTTCTAGGTGTTCCTCTGTTCTCAAAGAGAATAAAGTTTTTCATTAAGAGTGGTATTGTTTTAAAAAGAAGTATTAGGTTATTACTCTTCAAAGTACTACTGTAATTAGTGAATAGTAATTAAATCCTGAATGCTTATAGAATACATATGTTAAAAATTGCCTGTTATGGATATACATTGCATGTGCTTCTAGCATATAGATTATTTTCAAAGTACTAATGATTAGTGAATAATAATTAAACCTTTAGCGCTTAATCATCCCTTAGATGATTTGCATACTAAATCACCATTTACTGTAGTAAGTAGATATTAATAGTTGTTATCTAGGTTATAAAGAAGCCTTGGAACTCAGTTTGATTTTTTGTTAATTACTTGAGCACACTTATATCTGTGACTTTTAAGTTCCAAAATGTGTCAAGAAATAATTGTATTTAAATTCATGCTCATTATGTCTTTATACTCTGGTACCTCCATGACATTTAATTATTCTCTTAAAATTGGCTGTTTTTATTTATGTGAAAAATTAGTCAGCATACAAATTAACGATGTTGATACTGTATAATCAATTATAATATTGAAAGTATATGAAATTCCTCTATCTTTACTTCCCCCTCCCCAAGAAAGTTTAAGAAAGTATTTTTTAATCCACTCATCTGTTCTCAGGCACTTGATGGTTTCCAGATTCTGGCTAATGTGAATAGGAATGTAGAGGGCTTTTCTATGTTATGTTTTTTGTGTTCTGTGGTGTTGCTGGGTCTTATGGAAGTTCAATTTATGTTTTTGTGAGGAATTTCCATTTTGTTTTCCAAAACGGCTAGTAGCAATCAACATTCCCAGGAGCAGTGAATGTGAGTTTCTTTCTCCTCATATCTTCTCCGGTACTGGTTGTTCTTGTTCTCTGTGATGTCTGCCATTTTGAAAACAAACAAATAAAAAATATATATTATGAATAACCTTGTAACCATGGTGTTTAAATAAAGGAATTAATAAGAAAAGAAAATCCTTCTTATGAACTTCTCACAGACTAAATAATATTAATTTCTGCTACTGCTACCAGGCACTTCATTGTGTGAATTGTCTATCTGGTTTGTAGCTTTGCTGAACATAGCTGCTGTCTACCCACAGCAACTGACTCTTAGGACATATAATTTCCCACCAGAGGAAAATGTGTGAATGCTTCCAGAAAAGAGAAACCGGTTTCTGATCTCTCACGGAAGTTCTCCAGATTTTTTCTTACTTTTCAAATCTCAACTACGTTGTCTTGTCTTGTCAAATATTATGATAAGCTTGTTGTACAAGTTTTAGGAACATATGGGACATGAAGCATTTTGCAAGTTTATTATATTCTGCCACTTAATATAATGTAAATCTCTAGATATTTCAGTATAATGAAATTATCATTTCTGTAAATATGCTTAAATGCTTGGAAGTGTATGGATATGGGATCTCTCATTGTAGACTTAGGTAATTGAAGGCTCTCTGTAATTAGTTGCTCAATTTAAAGAGTCGTTGCTAATTTAATTTTCATTTCCATTTCCTATTAATAGTTTGTCATGGTTGAATTACCTCATGTAATTAATAAATTGGGAACCACAGCCTGATTGCTGAAAGCATCATTAAAATGAATATTTAAAAATAAGAAGCTATTGGGGCTGGAGTAGTGGTGCAAGTGAGAAGGAGTCTGCCTTGCATGTGCTAACCTAGGACAGACAATGGTTTGATCCCCTGCATCCCATATGGTTCCTCAAGCCAGGAGCAATTTCTGAGTGCATAGCCAGGAGTAACCCCTGAGCATCACCGGGTGTGGCCGCAAAAAAGTACAAGCTATTTAATTTTGATCTTTTTTAATATAATTTTTATTTTGAACAGTGGCTTACATATTGTTGACAATAATATTTTAGGTACATATTTACATAAAAACAGGGGGGTTCCCATCACTGATTTGTCCTCACTACACCTCCATTTTCATCCTACCTCCCATATCCTCCTCCCTCACCCCCAGGCTGCTATAAAATGTGGTTCCCTCTGTACCTAGTTTACTACTTAGTAGTCTTGCACATGTTTGGTCTTGGTGCCTCCCTTATTTCACCCTCTAACGGGGAGGCAGGACTAGATAGTTCAAGTTATGTGGTTTTGTTTGAAGAAAAGAAAAGTAATAAACTGGGGTAAAAGTCTAATACCCCAAAAATGGGTGAAATACTTCTAGAGGCTCTCAAAATCGGTTTGAGAGATGAAGGAGAAAAATAAGGTGAAACACCCCAACAGTACAAAAAGAAGTGTCAAATATCCAGTGAGCACTTCAACAATAACAACGATAAGCACCACAAAAATAGCCATGGTCTTGAGATAAAAAAACATGGCAGGGCACATAAAGAAAGAAAAGAAAAGAAAAGAAGGAAAAAACATAAATATAAATGGGGACAACAACTTCAATAACCACACCAAAACAAGGAAATTGACAAGAAGTAGATAGGCAAATAACAATAAAAATATAATAAAAATGAGTATTTAAAAAATAATATATATAAAAAATTAAAAAATGTTTTGTGCTCTTTGCCCTTTTTTCCCTCCTGCAATGGCACAGTAAATATTAGGGTCATTCAAAAAGGAATTGACTTGGCCTAAAAGATATGGGGTTTCTCCACCCTTGGAGTATATTGTCATGGGATTAACTATAGACTCCTTTCAGGTTCATTTACTCTCCCCTTGGTGCTTCGTGCTGTTTCGAAGGCTTCTGCTCCTTCCTGGGTGATAAAAATCAGACCTCTGTATCTAGAGATCTCAGTATCTGCACAGGTCCGGGAGTGGGAATTAAGATGAAGTCTTTCTTTGTGGTTCTAGAAGTTCTGTTCCCTTAGTGACAGTTTAATCCATCTTCTGTGGTTGGTGGTCTTGGTCTTTGCACTGATCCTAGGATGGAACCTAGGATAGCATCTTTCATTGTGTTTCCAGAAGCCCCATTCTGTTGCATTTGTCTCAGCCAGACCTTTGGAACTGGGGATCATGGTTGTTGTGCAGTTCATAATTCAAACCCTAGACTAGGGCTTCTTTATTGGTCTCAAGATATATACAGTCCAGTCATGGTTCTCGTAGCCAGTCACCTGTAAATTGCAGTCTTGGCTTTTGGACCAACCAAAGGGTGACAAGTCTTCTGATTTTGTCTTATCGTTAGCTGGTGAGGTAGGATAACCTGCTCTTAGGTCAAGTTGTTCCCATTTTCCTTGTTGTCAGGATATCATATTAGAGCTGGCACTTGTTGGTGGCCCAGCAGTATTAAGGATGTCCCGGTTGGGATTTGTTTCCCGTAGCTTTGTGAAGAACTTTGCCATTTCTATGTCTGGGATCCAGGGTTCAAGGCTGGACGGATGGTGTCTAATCACCTGGGGTCTAAGTTGGGTGGGAGATATACCTGTATTGTAAACAAGTATGAGTTCTTATCCTTAGTAGATAAGAGCTCGTTTTTATATGTAGGATTTCCCCTTTTATTAGTGTGCCTTTGTGGGGAGAAATGGTGCTACATTATATTGTCGGTGCATTTGGGGGTGGACAGAGAAGAAAACAGAAACAGGTCGCACACACAAAAAAGATAAAAATAGGAATAAAAATATATGTGCTCACCTATGTATATGTATAACGAACATTTTTAAAAAATGAATTAGAAAGTAATTAAAGGAACAAAGTGATACAAGAGACTACTTTTCTTTTGGGGAGAAACAGATAAGGAGGTGGTGTAATACAGGTCTTATACTTACGTTGAAAGTTTAGGTTTCCCCATTGTCTTTTGGAATTTTTTTGTGCTGTGTGGTTTCCCAGGCACCTTTCCATCATAGCCCCTGACCTTCTTGAGGTTGGTAAAGATTTGTGGCAGGGAAGAGCTCTTGCATTGGGGATACTTTTACAGCTATGTCCGGTTTCAAGTAACAGTCCACGTTAGGGGGAGTTGGTAGGGAGGGCTGCGCAGCATGAGTCTGCAGGGGAGTTGGTTGCCTTTTCTTGCAGGGGACGAGGTGTGGGTTTGACTGGGTGTCCCTTTGCTTGGGTGCTGGGTACTGGTTCGTTGGGGTAGGAGGTCAGTCTTGATGCCTAATGGTTAAGAACTGAGGGTGAAGAGTTTTAATATGGTGGGAGGTCTGTATGGGATTGAGGGGTGAAGGGATAGTTGGATTTCCAAAGGGGGGAAAGGGGAAAGTATATGGAATGGGTAGGAATGAAGAAAAGAGAAAATACGTTAGAAAGAAAGGGAAAAGAGGAAAGAAAAACGGAAAAGAGAAGAAAAGAAAAGAAAAAAAATAAAAGTAGTGAGAAGAGAGGAGAAAATAGTAAAGGGAACGCTAGTTTGCTTGAATGTGTTCGATGAGGAGGGCCTGTAGTATGTCTCTACGTCACAGTTGCTGCTTCAGTGGTCTGAATGGTCACGTGCTTCAAATCCTAAAAGAAGGTATAACCTAGAGATAAAGTACATGTTAAAGACTTTTCTCGGGACATTCTCATAGTGCAAGCTGGGTATGGTATCTCTTGTGTCTGAGCTCTGAGATGCCATCTTAGTTTGTCCACCCTTTGTATTCAAGAACGCCTGTGGATAGAAAAGCTGAGAGGTTATTTTAAATATAGTAAGATAAAGGCATTAAAACATAGTGTTATGAGATGTTTCCATTGGAGTCAGTGATTTCCCGTGGTGTTCTTTACCTGTGATCCTGTATAAGATCCCTAAAGGATTATTATGGGCCTTTGTATTAGAAGGCTGATTACATACCTGTTCTCTCAATGCTGCTGTTTCTCCTGTTGCTGTTTTTTTTTTTTTTTATGGTATTATGTGTTGTCAAGGGTTTGTGTTGCTGCTTTTTCTTGTACTTTGGACCCTACTCCCGAGTATATGTTGACTATTAGTGTTTGGAGTTTCTACCCTGTTAAATGCTGCTATTTGGTTGTTGAGTATTAGTTGTCTATAAGGTGTATGTTCTAGGTGCTTGAGAATAGTGCTATCATTCTGTGTTTATCTTTCGTCTTCTGACTTACTTTGTTTAACATAATATATCCTAGGTCCATCCACGTTGCTGCAAAGTCTGTGATTGTATCATTTCTGACTGCCATGTAGTATTCCATTGTGTATAGATACTACATCTTAATGATCCATTCATCTGTTTTTGGACATCGAGGTTGGCTCCAGGAATTGGCTATTATACTGAGTGTTCCGATAAATAGTGGGGTGCACACATACTTTGGAATGAATGTCCTTCCAACTTGGGGGTAGATACCTAAGAGAGCAATTGCTGGGTCAAATGGCAGCTCAATTTTGATTTCTTTGAGCACTCTCCAGATTGTTCCCCATAGGTGTTGGACTAGGGGGCAGTTCCACCAGCAGTGAATGAGAGTGCCTTTCATACTGCATCCCCGTCAACACAGATTGTTCTCATTATTTTTGATGTGAGCCACCCTCACTGGTGTGAGGTGGTACCTCATTGTTGTTTTGATTTGGATCTCCCTGATGATGAGTGAAGGTGAGCATATTTTCAAGTGTTTGTTGGCTATCCTCTGTCTTCCTGAGAGAAGTGTCTATTCTGTGTTTATCTCCATCCCTCTGACTTATTTCTATCAATTTAATAGATTCCATATACGTCCGTGTATAGGAAAATATCATGACTTTATCTCTTCTGACGGCTGCATAATATTCCATTGTATATATGTACCATGGTTTCTTTAGCCATTCATCTATTGAGGGGCATCTAGGCTGTTTCCAGAGTCTGGCTATTGTAAGCAATGCTGCAATGAATAGAAGTGTGAGGAAGAGATTTTTTATTGTATTTTTGTGTTCCTAGGATATATTCCTAGGAGTGGTATAAATGGATCGTATGGGAGCTCAACTTCCAGCTTTTAGGGAAATCTCCATATCGTTTTCCACAAAGATTTGACTAGACAACATTCCCACCAGCAGTGAATAGAGTTCCTTTTTCTCCACATGCCACCAGCACTGCTTATTCTCATTCTTTGTGATGTGTGCCAATCTCTGTGGGGTAAGATGGTACCTCATAGTTGTTTTGGTTTGCATCTCCCTGATGATTAATGTAGAGCATTTTTTCTTGTGCCTTTTAGCCATTTATATTTCTTTTTTTGTCAAAGTGTCTGTTCATTTCTTCTCCCCATTTTTTGATGGGGTTAGATGAATTTTTTTTGTAAAGTTCTGTCAGTGCTTTGTATATTTTGTATGTTAACCCCTTATCTAATGTGTATTGGGTGAATAGTTTCTCCCATTCAGTGGATGGCTCTTTTATTCTGGGCACTATTTCCTTTGAGGTGCAGAAGCTTCTCAGCTTAATATAGACCCATCTTTTTATTTCTGCTTTCACTTGTTTGGAGAGCACTTTTTCCTCCTTAAAGAAGCCTTTAGTGTCAATGTCATGGAGCATTTTGTCTACATGTTGTTCTATACACTTCATGGTTTCAGGTCTGATATCTAGGTCTTTAATCCATTTGGATTTTACCTTTGTAGATGGTGTTATCTGGAGGTCTAAGTTTGCTATTTTAGAAGTGGCTAGCCAGTTGTGCCACCACTTATCTTTTTAGAATTAGAGATTTAGAATTCTTTTATATTTTAATAATTAAATTGCATAAATGTTCTCATCAATAAAAATAATTTGCTTGTGACTTACATTATTTGCACTTGTGAGATGACAATATATTTGTGACCATATATTCTATATATCACAATTATAATATATATCAAAGATCTAACCTCAAGAATTATGAGATTTTATTCTTATTTTTTACCAACAATTTAATTATCAATTTGGTGTGCAAGATGGATCTAGACTTTAGATTCTGTTACTAGAATTATCTATTATTGTACAAGTGCCTAAAATTATCCTTTACAGATAAAGTATAATTTTAATTATCAGTATATTTTTCTAGCAGCTTAAATAAAAAACCAATTAGTGTTAGAAAATTATGAAGGTGTCATGAATATGAAATGTTACTTTCTCATTAAGTTTTTTTTCAGTTTGCTAGTATATGATTTTACAGATTAAAATTAACAACATAAAATAATATTGAAGGAATGTGATAATAGACAGGAAGGAAAGGCAGTAGGCATCTATAAATGATCTTTTTAATAAATGCACAAGTGACAAGATAAATAGCAAAATTTCATAAAATAATAAATGAGTTAATTAATTCTACAGACTGTTATAAAATAAAAAATAGAAGAAGAAAGAAAAGAAGTCAAGGGCATTCAATGTTTGTTACATTAAGAAAAGAAAATATGGAGGGCCAGAAAGATAGCACAGTGGGTAAGGTGTTTGCCTTGCATGTAGACAACCTGGGTTTGATCCCCAGAATCCCATCTTGTCTCCAGAGCCTTCCAGGTGCAGTGTCTTAGCACAGGATTAGGAATAACTGCTGAGCACCACTAAGTGTGATCCAAATAGGAAGAAAAAAACAAAGAAATTGGATCTATTATTATGGAAAAGGTATTAGATTTTGAATATTCAGTTGTCAAAATTAACTGTCAATACATAGAACTTCTATAAAGGTTTTGCTTTTCTAATTTCATGATTGTAATTAAATATACACTTAGATGTGGGTTAATTATGATTGTATACCTCTAAGGAATTCTCATTTAAAATTGCTTTATAAATGGAACCTCTGTTGGCCACCAACCCTGAAAGTGTAGGAAAATGCTTTCACAAAGTTAAATGCTTTTAACTTCCTAATAAATTTTTGCCTCCTTAAAAAAAGTAATAAATGGCTGCCCAATGTTTTCAATAAATATCTTATAACTTACATGTGGTGATGTTTTTCAGTTTAATATAAAATTGAATTATGTTTATCACAAGTAATAGTTTACTATGTGAATGTTGGTATTAGATATGGTGTATTAGAGTGGAGTCCTTCATTAAGCCTGTCCCTTGGATCTGTTCCTAAGGTAAAGAAAGTGAGTTATTTTAGCTGAGAGCTAGACAAACAGTGATTTTTGAGGACCGATCAATTGTCAAATTCTTCTTTAGTTTATAGTATACAACAATGTTCAAATAAAGAGTTTAGCATGTGTATGTTGGAAATTATACTATCTTGACCACAAAAATAAGCAGAATTATAGTTTTCTCATTATAAATAATCTAGCTAAAAATAAGCAAATAAGAGGCAGAGTGATAGCACAGTGGATAGGGTGTTTGCCTTGCATACGGCCAACCAGGTTCGATTCCAGCATCCATATAGTCCCCCAAGACTTCCAGGAGTAATTTGTGAGCACAGAGACAGGAGTAACTCCTAAGCACCATTGATGTGCCCCCAAACTCAAAGATAAATAAATAAAGCAAAAAATTAAGTATTAAAATTTAAATAAGGTGGTAACTGATTTGAAGAGAAGACACTGAATTAGCCATAAGTGAGAAATAATCTGTCTGGTAAAGAGTAAAGAAACAAGAATAAAAACTTAGAACTGGAATGATTCCTGGCTTGTGTGAGCAGAGAAGACCACTGCATCCCAATAGAATGTTGGGTATTGAAGAATTAAGTGGTGAATTCTGGGGAGAGTTGCATGGAGCACCATTTTCTGGCAATGAAATGAGAAAGTTCTTGAAGAATTGTGAACAGTGGTTTGTGGTCTGACTTTGGCTGTACAAGATTTCCTGCCTACTCTATTAAGAAAGACAGAACTAGGGCAGCTTCTATTATCGGCAATGATTCTGGCCTCTTTCTGAAGCAGCTTTAGCTGAGTTCATCTGATTAGGAGACTCTTAGGTCAGGAGCACAGAAATCAAACCTACTGACAACGGAAGTAGCCTTGAAAACTCAGGGTCCTATGACTTAGAAGATGAAATTTAGAAAAACTGAGAGTTGAAAGATTTGGATCATGGATCAGGTCATCATTACCTGAAAGGGTGAATAAGGGGATGTGTAGAATGTGCCCTTTGATCAGAAAGGGTTTCTTTTAAGAAGTGACTGTGGATCCAGGAATGATGTATAAATGAGCCAAAATCAGTGAAAGTTGATGGAAGTAACATAAAAATGATGCATGGCATACACACTTTACAATAAGCATTTTATGGTCTGGGTTGAGCTGGCATGGATGTCTAGAGAATAGCTTTCCATAAACTTAACTTTGTGAGCTTGAAAATGATATCTAAGCTTTCTTAAATTTGTTTGTCTAAAGTTTATATAGTAATTGCCTTATCTGTTTACTGCAGGGGTGAGGGATTAAATGATAATTAAAATATACTATTTCCAAGAGATCAAGACATAATAAGAAACCAGTTAATAGAGGCAGTTGTTCTATTGCTGAATTGGATAATGTTTAAAATTAAATGTTATGAACTCTACATTGCTTTCATAGAGTTGGCATGATAAACAGGTTGGCAATTAGTTCAATGTAAATATAATGATTCAAATGCTAGATATTTCTGAAGGAATGCAAAGAGATAAAATATATTTGGGTGAATGAGCAAAATAAATGGATTTTAAAGAATGAGTTCAAGTTCCTGTTGGAGAAATCTTTCATTGATCCACTAACTAGCAGGCAAATCAGTGCATATTTCCTATGTGTATGGTATACCTAGGAGCTCTGCTGGAAACCTTATTTTTTAAATTAATTTTTAATATTGGGGTGCTCACACCCAGCAGGGATTAGAGGCTACTAAAACCCTCTTTAGAGAAGAAAGGACGAAGGAGCCATATGCAGTGGTTCTCAGGGTACTCCTGATTCTGTTTTGGGATCACTCCTGCATGTTCTTTAGAGCCATAAATAGTATAGAAGATCACACTGGTTTTGACTGAGTACAAGGACAGTGTCTTAACCCCTGTTCTATCTAAGAGGCCCAACCACATTTTTTTAAAAAGCAACTGCTATTAATAGTATCACAAACCATAAAATCTCAATTAAAAAATAAATAAATATATATTTTTAAATATCAATGGTTAGGGCCACAGAGATATTACAGCAAGTAAGACATTTGCCTTTGCAAGAAACCAACCTGAATTAGATCTCTGCCATATTATATTGGTCCCCCAAGACTCAGCTGAAGAATGAGCCCTAAGCATAGCCTGGAGTAAGCTCAGAGTACAGCTGGGTATAGCAGCCAAAGCCAAAATTAAATAAATAAATAAATAATAACAAATTTTAAAAAAGAATCAACTGTTAGAGCACATGAATATATATTCACTAAGATACTCTGTGTGTGAAATGTTCTGAGTCAGAAACAGAAACAAAGTAGACAATGATTCTGGTTGCAAGATTGAGAGCAGGGGACAGAAAGAAAAGCCTGCAAGTATCAATGCTGAATAATTTACATATTAACTTCATCCTATAACAACTCTCTGAATTGTGTTTTCATCAGCTAAAATAGGAGGAGACAGGTTCAGGAACCTTATAGTCAAGTTAAAAACCTTATAAAAGTAATCAGGACTCAAACACATTTAAGGTTAAGAGAAAAGTCTTTGCTTCTATGTGCCCAAAAGGTAAGTCCAAGAAACCTGGGATATTTGTAAGCATTTCTGAGGAAAACTCTAGAAAACTCCCTGCATTGAGCATAAGTTAGAATTACCATCTTATTTGGCTAAGGTATTCCTCATAGGATTTGACAAACAAATGCAGTGTATAAGAAGTGGGTTTGAAAGAAGTTAACAAATAGGCACATAAACATTGGATATGATCAGGACCCAAGATACAAAATATATGTTAAACACTTTCTCTGCTGTGTTTTTGAATTTTTGTAGGAACTATAAAGTCTTAGCTTTTGGTATATTCAGTTTCTTTGCAGATAAATGATATTGCAGCCACAAATAAATATTAGATATTTACTTTCTCTTCAGGTCACATCTCTATAAGAGGTTCTCAGAAGAATATTAAAGACTCAGAAAATTCAGAAAATTAGAAAAGACAATTAAAATACTTAAAAAAAGTTAATAGTTATATATTTGGAGACTAAAGTGATACAAAACATATTACATGAAATATATTAAAAAACAGACATGGTAAGGCCAGAGAGATAGCATGGAATTAGGGTGTTTGCCTTGCATGCAGAAGGACAGTGGTTTGAATCCCGGCATTCAATATGGTCCCCCAAGCCTTCCAGGAGCGATTTCTGAGTGTAGAGTCAGGAGTAACCCCTGATCGCTGCCGGGTGTGACCTAAAAACAAAACCAAAACAAAACAGATATTGCACATGGCAAAATATGTTCTCTTGCACCATGCCAACTCTGTGTAAGCATGGGACAACTAAAGCTATTAGAATTTTTAGTTGTTTTATTAGCATTTGGGAAACTGTTTCTCCTTATCTGTCTCTTTTCACAAAATAATTTTACAGAGGAGGAAAAAAACAAAAATTTATAGGAAAAATCCTGAGCACATTTCTACAAGGGGGCAGAAACTCTTCAGAACAGGGGAAAGATTTAAGAGTCTCCATAAAGTTCCTAATCATAATATATGGGGGTTTATTTAGATGCATTATCATCAAGGAAGAGAACAGTCATTTTTCTACCTCATTCCTATTAATGTATATTTATGTGGGTCATATTATTAAGGCATATATAGGAAACTGGTTATAATAAAAAATGAACCATACAAAAAGATTTATTGACAATCTTGAGAACAGAATATATAAAGTTTCAAGTCTTATTTAACCATTCTAAATCATTCTGTGTTTTAAACCTTAGCTTTCAAGAGCAAGTAAAAATAATGGTGAAGTAGCCTAAACTTATGAATTTGGTGTGATTATTTTTATTTTTTCTTTTATTAATCATAAAGTACTATCTCTAAAGGTTTAGTTTTATGATGACAACTTTCACTGGTAAAAAAGCATTTGGTGTCACAAGGGTTGATGCCAAACAACTCATGCATGAAAGATTCTGCATGGATTAGGATTTATATTTTGGTCTCCATGACTGAAGACTATTAATTATGACAATTTCTCTTTTATGATTTTTATTAGATAAGATCTTTGACTACACTTTATATAAACATGGGATTCCAGTAGGGCTAAAGACGTTTAAAATCTTATCATGGAAGGACTGTTTGCTTTGACAAATGGTATAGTGAACAAAAGGATAGGTTATGATACATGGTAATACTTACCTTGTCACATTTATTTTTAGGCTTCAAAGCTGCTTCTCTTTCTATGTGCTAAACCACCTTTATAGTCTTATATAAACATAATGACATCACACTCCCATGATACCCTCAACATACCTCTCTGCTTTACTTCTGCATATTGAATAATTTCTATCTTTGATAAAAGGAAGTTAGAAATGCTGAATGTTATGTGTATTCTAAAGCTAGCAAAGAGTATAGAGCCAAAGAAAAAATTACCATTTTTTCTTCTTCAACAAGATTTAGAATTCTTTTGCTATATTTATCTATTACTTTTCTGCCTTTTTTGTTTGTAACATTTAAAAATAAAGGGAAATCACTAATTTACCTCTCCCCTCAAGAATTAGCATGTTTCACAAAAATAATTACCTGTCTTTTATAACTATAATACATATATCATATCCAATAAATTTAAAATGAAGTGATAGTGTTAAGCTCTAAAGTCCAAATTCAGTCTTCCATGATTAGCCCATAAATATTGTTATTCTCTTTAGTTTTTTTATTTTTTCAGGATAAATATCATACATTAATTTATGAATAATAAGTAAACTCTTTCCAAAATTATTTACTGAAATATTAGAACTAACTCCATTCCAACATGTCCATCTTCCTCTGTAAAATTTAAAGAAAAATAAAAAGTAAAGGAAAATTAGAGAAGCTGTAAAGATAGTAAAGTGGGTAGGGTTTATTTTGGCAACTGCAAATGTTTCCCAATTTCTTTTTTCTTTTTCCTAGTCAAATCTTTTACCTAAAAGCATTTTTACTATTAAAATGTGATTTTTTTTACTGAAAAACTTTAGATTCAGTTTATATTTTATGTGATATAAATATAGTTTCTTATGTTTTCTTTTACAAAATCATTAATATTTAACCTATTTAATTCTGTATCTCAAAATCTAGGTAATTGACAGAGGAAAAAAATTCCAAAGATATTTCATTGATGCTGTGAAACATCCAATGTTAATTTAATACAGGAATTCAATATCTATAAAATTTTTCAAGTGTCAACTTTTAATTTCTGTTAATGGGGCAAATATGAAAGTCAGAAATATCTTCCCAGGTAAAATATCTTGATAAAATTCAACAAAAAAGCAGTATAGTGATTTCTAGAGTTGAGCTCTTAAAGACATTGCTAACTTCAGAAATTAGAATAATGGAGTTTATAATTCATGGGATCTATTGGAAGCAATATCCTTTTCAGAGAGACCTTGCTCAAAGAGGCCTTTGAATTGATTCTGTTTTGTTTTGTTTTCTAAATTCCTCCTATGGCTTTTTTTTTTGTTGTTGTTGCCATTTGGTGGTATTGTCCCTTCTTGTCCCTTACAAATGGAGTTTGAGCAATATAAATATACAACATAATACGACAAAATCTTATTCTTTGCATCTTGTTTCTTTTTAATACTAAACACAATAGAATTCTCCAAGGCATGAAATACTTCATAATGTCTATTGCCCTCACTGCATTATTTTTAACTTGGTGAAATGAAAACGTCATAACCCAAAAACCTTTATTTATATAAGCAATTGTTGCTTGCCAGAGATATGAATTAGTTTTGTTTTGTACCAAGTTTTGTTAAGTGTACATAAATATTTAGTTCGGTGCTATTTTGTGTGCTGAGGAGTGTTGGACACAGCAGGTGCTACCTAAACAGATGCTAAAGCCTTTGAAATTAATATACAGTTTTTGTCAAACAGGCCTCCTGTTTTACACTGTCAGAGCTGTTGGAAATTGGCTTTTCCTGCCAACAGAATTTTTGCTTGGCCTGGATTCAGATCTGTCTTGCTTTATCTAAACTGCTTACTGGACCAGGTGATTTTCTTACAATGTTGACAGATAATACATTTCTAAATATTTCATGTATTTAATAAGTGAAAGTATTTCAGATCTTGGTCATGATAAAATATTTTGTACATAGATAGGAATCAATATAAAGTCTATAATAATCTTTGATTGGGCTTTGGTACTAGAAAACTTGGTTCTTCTGCTAGGACTGTTTTATGGTCTTTCTGTCTTGTTTAATATGCTCTGAGACACATGCTAGGAATCTTATTTTGGGGTTAGATAAAATGATAGAAAAGGTACTTGCAGAGTTCACTTTAGTATTGGTTCCAGACCACTGAGTTTGTATTTCTTTTTTGTTTGTTTGTTTTGGTTTTGTGTTTGTGTCACACCCCGAAGCAGCGTTCAGGGGTTACTCCTGTCTCTATGCTCAGAAATCGCTCCTGGCAGACTTGGGGGAGCATATGGGATGCCGGGATTCGAACAACTGACCTTCTGCATGAAAGGCAATCGCCTTACCTTCATGCTATCTCTCCAGCCCCGAGTTTGTATTTCTTTTTTTTTTTTTTTTTTTTTTTTTTGGTTTTTGGGTCACACCCGGTAACGCTCAGGGGTTACTCCTGGCTATGCGCTCAGAAGTCGCTCCTGGCTTGGGGGACCATATGGGACGCCGGGGGATCGAACCGCGGTCCGTCTCCTAGGCTAGCGCAGGTAAGGCAGGCACCTTACCTCCAGCGCCACCGCCCGGCCCCGAGTTTGTATTTCTTAATAATAAAATATACTAAGAGACAAGATGTAGAGTACTGAAAGTATTCAAACTCAGAGCTTGCACTAGAGACACTAGGGGATTTTCCATATATCACTGTCAGTTCCACTGGTTTAAGGTAGGTAGTATATAAAGCATCAGCACTGTGGTCTGCCCAAACTTCTAGGTAGCAGATTCCTCTCAGCCAGTATCACATAATAATTTACACAATGGATCACTGAAAACTTTGCAAATGTGTGGTATACTGCCATTTCATTGTGGACTCAACATATTATTTGTATGAACCCAGATAGTGGTAATAAATCTAGTTATAATAGGTAGAGAAGAAATAACAACAGATAATATCAGAGACCAATGTTTGAAAGGGCTAGTTAGAACAATTTTATGATGTTCAATAGTCTCCCATGTACTATTCTATTTCTAGATAAACATTAATCTTTATCTTATTTTGATAAAATAACATAGTATATTATCCTTTTTTATTTCTTTTTTTCCTTCCTTTATCTTATTTCCTTTTCTTTCTTTTTTCTTTCTCTTTATATTTCTCTATTTTTTCTTTTATATTTTCTTTCTAACTTTCCCTATTTTTTTACTTTAAAGTTTTAGTTATTTATTTTATTTTGGGGGCCATATCCATTGGTGCTCCTGTCTGATGCTCTGGATTCTTTCCTGAAGATTCTCAGTCTCCTCTATATGGTTCTGGGGTTCAAATTGGCCTCACTCTCATTCCAGGCAAGAATATAAACTGTATTCTCTTACTGGATGTTTTATAATTATTGTATTTAATTGATGTATCATGATTTATGTTACTATTAATGATTGTTTCTGCATAGACTGTAATTTTCTCTCATATAAATTGGCTAATTGGCTAATTGTGTTATTTCACTGGCATCAATTGATGCTGCCATGTTGGTCTTTAATAATACAGTAAGGCACATTATTTTACTCTTTACAATTTCAAGCCTTTGTCAGATGGAACTACAAGTTATGAAAATAATATTATTTTAGTCTTTGATTTACAATTTGACAGTACTATTAGTGAAAGTGTTTCAGACTATGACATTCCACCCCTCCTCCCACTTGAGTGTCAGCCATCCTTTATCAGTGTCTCCAGGTTCACATTACCTTCCCACCCCTGCCTCTATACCCTTCTTCCCCAAACCCCAGGATGCCAGGATAGAGTCAGTTTTATAGACCTTGCCTTTGCCTTTTGCTATTCTTTTACTATGCTCTCTATCTTACATATGAGGTAGATCACTCTTTATCTGTCTCTCCTGCAGATTGCATTCAGAAACTTTGCAGTTCTATATTTGTAGCCACAAATTTTATAATATACTTCTCCTTATAGCTTTGTATTATCCCACTATATCATATATATGTATATTTTTTCTTTGTCCAGTCATCTGTTCTCAAATACTTCTAGATTTTGGCTGCAGTAAACATAGGCATGCAAATGTATTTTCTGATTAAAATGTTTGGGCCCTTGAAATATATATGTCCAGAAGCTCAATTATTGGATGTTTGAGGTGTGTGCATATTGTTTTTCCAAAATGTTGAACCAGTTGACATTCCCAAAAGCAGATGAAAGTTAATTTTTCCTAATATTCATGGTGTTAATATGGCTGTGGGGGAAAGGGAACCATCTTAAACATATAATTTATTTTATACTTGTGAATATGTTCATATAAATATAAATCTATGTTAGTATATGTCCCTTAAAAAGAACACATAAAATAAATTTATAAATGAGCTTCAGTTATTGACCATTTTTAATTAATGAAAGTAACTGCATAATAATTATATGCCCTGAAGCAACTAGTGAAATATCCTATATTAATGTGAAAATAAGTTCTTTAAAAAAATGCATGTTGGGGCCCGGAGAGATAGCACAGCGGTGTTTGCCTTGCAAGCAGCCGATCCAGGGCCAAAGGTGGTTGGTTCAAATCCTGGTGTTCCATATGGTCCCCTGTGCCTCCAGGAGCTATTTCTGAGCAGACAACCAGGAGTAACCCCTGAGCACCGCCGGCTGTGGCCCAAAAACCAAAAAAAAAAAAAAAATGTATGTTGATCAAGCCGGAGCATTGGCACAGAGTGGTAAGGCATCTGCTTTGTCAGTGGTAGCCTAGGTCAGGCAATGGTTCGTTCCCCCAGTGTCCCATATGGTCCCAAGCCAGGAGCAATTTCTGAGCACATAGCCAGGAGTAACCCTTGAGCATCACCAGGTGTGGCCCCCAAAACAAAAACAACAACAAAATAGAAAACAATGCATGTCGAATTATTACACCTGGCTCAGTTAATAACTGAGTATATGTTATATATTGGACATGTGCTGTAGATAAGATCTGTGTTGTTGGGCCAGAGAGATAGCACAGTGGAAGGGCATTTGCCTTGCAATCAGCCAATCCATGACCATGGTTTGAATCCCTTCTGGTCCCCCTTGCCTGCCCAGAGCAATTTCTGAGCACAGAGCCAGGAATAACCCCTGAACGCCACCAGGTGTGATTCAACCCCCCACCCCCCCAAAAAAAAAAGATCTGTGTTGTTCAAATTTAGATTAATGAGCTCTTTACGATTTTGGTTGTTTTGTTCTTTGTTTTTTGTTTGTTTGTTTGTTTTTGGGGGCAGCACTCAGAAGTGCTCAGGGCTTATTCCTGACACTATATTCAAGTTCACTCTGGCAGGGCTCAGAAAACCAGCAATCAAGTCATGTCAGTGTGAACACGTTCCTTACCCACTGCATTAATGCTCTACTCAAGAAAGTTTATCTTTGGTCTTTAAGCATTTAAATAAAAAAAATAGTAAAGGAGTGAGTTCGAGCACCACCACCCTCCTCCCACTTTCTCTTATTTCCAGAAGACCAGGAGGCCACATTTGCAACTGCGCTACAACCACATTTTTGTTTATTACTGTCATCTTTATAGGAAAACACCAATTTAGATTCCAGTGTGTATCTGACTCTACCTAGTGTTCAGAGGCAAATGAAGTTAACAGAATGATCAACTAGCAACAGGATCTTACAAAACCTTCTGAAAATGACTTAATGACCACATAGGAGAAACAATAATTTTCACAAATTTGCTTGTTGCTGCACTTATTTTTCCTCTTCTTTTAATTTTTCTTTGTTTAATAATTTCACTTCCACTTATCTTGAAACAATGTATTGTGATAAACTATGTCAACAATGTGATACATGCTCTTTAAATAAAGTAAATTAAAAACATAACCATTGGAGTTTACAGAAAATGTGACTTGTTACACAGATCTGTATATATCTTCATCTACTCATCAAAATATTGCAAAAGATGCAGAGTGATAGCATGGAGGTAGAGTGTTTGCCTTGCATGCAGAAGGAAGGTGGTTCAAATCCCGGTATCCCATATGGGCTCCCGAGCTTGCCAGGAGCGATTTCTGAGCATAGAGCCAAGGGTAACCCCTGAGCACTGCCGGGTGTGACCCAAAAACCAAAAACCAGCCAAAAGGGTGGTACAATTTTTGTAATTGTGGAATTAATCAACACATACCACTCAAATTCTGTACCTTATATTATGTTTATTTTAAATGTTGTACAATCTATGGCCTTTAAGGAAATGTATAATTATATATTAGCATTAGTGAATTAAATATCTTTACTACACTAGAAGTTATTTTTGCATGTTACCTATCCATAATCTGATCGGTAACATTTGACCTATGTATTAAATGTATAGTTTTGGGGCCGAAGCAATAGTGCAGTCTTAGGGCATTTGTCTTGCATTTGGCTGACCCAGGACAGACCCCATGTCAGGAGGGATTTCTGAGAGCACATCCAGGAGTAACCCCTGAGCGTCACCGGTTGTGGCCCAAAACAAATAAAAAATAAATAGTTTTGCCTTTCAAAAGTGCTATTTCATTGTGATCGTAAAGCATGCTATCTTTTTTGGGGGGAGGGCTACACCCGGTGACTCTCCTGGGTTACTGCTGGCTTACTCCTGGCTTGGGGGACCATAAGGAATACTGGGGATTGAACCGTGGTCTGTCCTAGGCTAGAGCACACAAGACAGATGAAAGCGAAAAAAGAGCAGCTGGTTCATCAGAGAACATAGGAAAGAGAATTAGGATGTCTCTTAAATTAAAAAAAAAAAAAGATTCCTGAGGTTGAGCTACAGAAAAGCTCAATTGGGTATGCTTCTAAAAACTATTTTTGAAATTTTGAAAAACTATTTTTGAAATTTTTGAAATTTTTAAATTTATTGTAATTTATATTCTGTTATAGAGATACAAATACAAGAAACATATTTTTGTGGCTTTATTTTTATCTCTAACATAGTCCCTACTAGTTTGTTCCATGGTGTGAGAGAGATATATCTTTACACTTGTAAATTTATGTGCAGTTTAGTCCCAAAATATCCATGTCAAATCCAATGGATTCTACTAATTAATACAAGTAAAATTGATATAACTTTCCATTTTTATATGAGGAGATACTACATAAAACGAATGTGATAGGGTCTACGCGAATTCTGATCAAAGGCATTTTAGTAGTTAATTTTGGCTTATTTAAATGATACATGGCAATTCAGCATGCTTCAATGCCAAATGCTTTCTCAGAGCTATTTTTGATATGCATAAATGTGAGATGCTTGGAGAATAAACCTAAAAAGATGTTTTTTTTGTGTGGGTGAAAGGGTGATCTGATGTTCAATGAGACTTAATTCTAACTCATCCTTAATTTTCCTCTTATTTCTCAAAATTCTGCATGGGGGCGTTTTTCAGCTCCTTAGCTAGAAACCACACCTCATTTTCAGTTCTTTGATCAAGTGAGCAAAATTATAGAATGCGAACCTAATTGAAAAGTCAAGTGTTAAAACTGTAATCATGATGAATGGTCAGATTAGAGATTGCCATGTGCAGTTGACTTGAAATTAAAAGCTTAATAATTCTGTTTCTCTTGACCTGATTTTTTTTATCTGATATCTTCATTAAAGCCCAATGATTACAAACATGTTTGATTTTTGGAGCTCACAACTTATCTGATAAATTCAGGTCTTTTAAATATTGAATAGGAAAATATAACCTTTCTTCCCACAAAATATATCTTCTTTAATAAGCACCTCTTCTTAGAAGAGTTTGGAGCATTAGCAGTTTCTTGTATTCTTTCTATGTTTAATTAACTAGCAAAAAATGACTTTAAAACTTACATGTATAAAATAGAATGTTCTCATATGCTTGACATTGGATGGCCTTATCTAAGGTTATTGAAAGGAGGCAGATACAGAAAGCAGAAGAGCAAGGATGGGTAGGGAATGTTCTGTATCTAGATACTTTATCACAGCCAGGCTATTCCTATAAAATGTCAATAATGATATAAACTATGTAAAACTTTTTCTACAATTCTCTTAATTTTTACTTTGGTATAAATTGCAATCAAAATAAGAGAAGTTTCTTTGCCTGAAACTGTTGAGAATCAAATCACTCTTCTAGGATTATTATAGGATATTAGCAGCTCAGACCTTTGCATTACTCATTTACTCTTGATGCTTATTCTTACTCATTGGTGGAAGCAATGTAAAGACACAAATGCAGCAAGTCTTTGAGATATTCTAGTGGTTTAGGCACTTGCCTTGCAAATGTCCAACCCTGGTTATGCCTTGAAAACCACATACAGTCCCTGTGTGCCATCAGGAGAGATCCCTGAACAAAAGCACATGATAAACAAATTATGTAATAAATTTTAAGTTCCTATTACCCCTAGTTTTGAATATATGCACAAGAAATGTTAGTTGAAGAATAGGAAAATGTACGTGAGAGATAAGTAAAGGGTTAAAGCACTTTCTTACATGCAGCTGACCCTGGTTTAATCCCCAGTGCTACATATTGTCACTTGAGCACAGTGAAGAGTGGTACCTGAATACAAAGTCACCCCCTACTGAAAATTAAAAAAATATTTTGTTTTATAATTTTAAGTATCATCTTTATCATCTAAAGTTCTATATCATTAATTTAATTACTATTCCTGAATAAAATAAATCAACTGATACGTGCCTATACGTATATGAACATGCTGAAAGCAGAAGCTTAAAATTTGCTTCTTATTATTGACATCTACCTAACATCTAGAATTGTCCTGATTATATATAGGGTGTGTTTATATAATAGTATATGTGATGTGCATAAATAATTTTACTTATTTTTGTTTTACACCACACCCTGTGGTGCTTGGGTCTTTTTCCTGGCTTTGTACACAGGGACACTCCTGGCAGTGATTAGGGGAGAATACATGGAATTGAACCTGGGTGGACCACATAGAAGGCATAAGATGTCCCTTTTGCAGTATTTTTTTAGCCAGATATTCTTAAGAAAGACTAGTGCTCTTCCTTGTTCTGGAGGGTCCTTTATATCATGTTTTATGACATCTCTTTAAAAATACAAGAGCAAAGGGGATAGGGAATACCACTTTCTAACTGGGAGAATGTTAGTGGAGTATGGTTGGTAAAGAAAATAACAAGTATGAAGTTTTGAGCATGGTTGTGGTTGGTAATTCATATATTCTGTTAGTAATTTTAAGTAAGTTTAGTTTCTTCCATTAACTCTTTTGAATCCTGATATGATGAATATGAAGCAAATTTTCTAGTAATATTTTTCTTTCACTGTCATCAGCTTCAGCACATGATACTCTGTTGTATATTATGTTATTATTTCTTTTTTCTGTCAAAATCATTTTGTTTAAATGGGCCACCAATTATCCATTCATCTGCTGAAATAATATTGTTTTTTAAGACTTTTTCAAATATGAATCAATCAGTTATCCTTTATGTGCAAAGTTTAGGTGCAGACATACATTACTAACTCCCTGAGTTATATCTCAGGGAGCATGGTTTATATAGCACATAAATCAGATCACACTTATTTTATGATTAACTGTCATAAAATGTTGACAAAGAGCAAGGCTTATTGAAAGCAATCAAATCTGTTCATTGTATTTTCTGTCATTATTTTATAAAATACATATAAACCTTAATGTAAATAGCATGTAGAAATAGATTTAGAACTTTAGAAGGAAAGTCTAAATCATTTTATGATTAGCAGTGGATGTGGTGCCCAAGTCCATTATGGTTCTATGTATGTATGATGACCTTGTCAAATGCTTCTTTACTAAGAAGGAATCTCTTTCCCTGAAACTCCCAGCTCCCCCAATTTTGTTAGGCTAATTAAGGAGAATAGTTTCAGGTGATCATGGAAGGCTTCAAATAAGGAAAGGGAGGTCTGCCATATACATTTCAAGTCTGATTCATCTAACCCTGATGTGTATCCAGAGTTCAGATAATGGATGGAATACCACTTTGCCAAAAAGTTTGGTGAAGCATCTTCAAGATTTAACTCGCTAATTCTTGGTGTCATGCTCTAGTGATTTTGTTTTCTCAGCTATAAAATGGGAGAGAGACTCCCTTGCCCATTAAAGAGCTTGATGAGATAATGAGCACAAAACTAATGCCTCAGATTTGCTACACAGTTAATAACCTCAGACTGATATTAATACATTGAACCCTAATAGCCTAATAGAGTCTGTGTCTTGATAGTACATTTGAAAAGTGCCAAGTCATGTTATACTCTGTTGTATATAGTCTTGATTATAAAAATACATGAGAAATTAAAATACAAAATGCATTCATAATTTTACAATTAAAGCATGCCATTTTAAAATTATTAAGCTAAAGCCTTCTGTTCCTTTTTGTTCTGTATATAGAAAATTATAGCTCTAGAGAGGGAAGTTTTGTTTTTAAAGCTAATATTAATTTTAAATACAAAACTTATATTTTATAATAATTGTCATAGTAGTAATGACTATAGGTAGGATTGTTTTTGTTGCTTATTTTCATTGGTTTTTCTTTTGTTTTTGTTTTTTTGTTTGGGGGCCACACACAGCAGTGCTCAGGAGTCACTCCTGGCTCTGCACTCTGATCTCTACTGGTGGGGAGTAAGTAGGGTACCATATGGAATGCCAGGGATCGAACTTGGGTTTGTGGTGTGCAAGACATATTTCCTTCCTGCTGTACTTTAGCTTCGGCCCAGTTGCTTATTTCTTAATAAAACATGGTGCAAATATATACATTCTTTTGTCTAGTTAAACAATGAAGATTATATAACATTTTATTTTTAATTTTTATTGTTTTCTACTAGTTAGTTCCTCATTTTTATTTTCCTCTTAAATAATAGAGTATCAGCAACATGTAATCCGGCAGCAATCAGAGGAGAAAACATTTGTGTTTCATGCCATTCTAAATGTAACAGTAAGCTCTTCCATTTTCATACTAAGATCTTGGTTAGTCCGAAGAATTGGAAGTACCCCTGAGGGAAAACATCACTTAGAGGAACTCAGAAAAATAAGTGTCTGGACACAGACAAAAATATAAACCCCCAAATCTTTCCCAGTTTTGTGTAATCATTACATCCTTTTTTTTTTTCTTACTACATTTGCCTTTGTGAATGTTAAGATAACCAAAGGTGTCTCTCCCATTTTAGTTTCATTTTTGTTTCTCTGGCCATGCCTTCTCAGCTAAAATCTTTCAATCTTCTACCTAAATATTTTACAAGTATTAAATTTGTGCTAAAAAATAACTTTGAGGGCCGGGCGGTGGCGCTCGAGGTAAGGTGCCTGCCTTACCTGCGCTAGCCTAGGAGACGGACCGCGGTTCGATCCCCCGGCGTCCCATATGGTCCCCCAAGCCAGGAGCGACTTCTGAGCGCATAGCCAGGAGTAACCCCTGAGCGTCACCGGGTGTGGCCCAAAAAACCAAAAAAAAAAAAAAAAAAAAAATAACTTTGAATGACTTAATGATACTATCCATGTTTCCTATTTCTCAAAATTATTTTCATGTAGTATATTTATACCTCTCGAGTACACAAATACTTTAATTGTTTTTTTATATTTTTCATATTTTTCTCTGTCTAAGGTCTCTGATTTGTGATAAAAATGATGCATTGATATCATTTTGAATTCTATTTTGAGTAAATACCCTAATGAGGACTCACCCAAAGTATTTTTGGTCACATAGAGAGGATTAGTCTAGAATTTTAAATTATTTTATTAGAACATGATGTTACTTTTTATTGAAAAGAAATAATAAGTTAATAATAAAGAAATAAGCACCTACTGAGACTGGGTTACACAAAATATTGTGGTAATGTTGAATAATTTCTTCAAGTTTTTGATACACTTATCTTGTAAGAGACAGACAGATTCTTTTTTATCTTGTTAACAAATTCATAAATTTTTTATCTCTAAATAATTCAATTAGCAGCATTTTTTAGTTGGTGGTCATGCAGGTAATGTTTTGTTGTTGTTGTTGTTATTTTTTATAATCCAGTATATTTAATTGTATGGGAATGAAAGAACTTTTAGGATTTTTCTGAAATTCACCAACTTCAAATCATTCTGTATTCTGAATAGTATAAAACTCATGTGATGCAATAAGATATACCTTGAAGTATATTTAATATTATCAACCAAACATAATTATAAAATGCAAAATACATTAGTATTTTCTAAATAAAGGAATTAATTTAATAGCAATATTATGTATATAGAAGCATAAGTATCTATAGATCATATCATCTTTTCCATTATTTGCACACACACAAGTTTATTTTTTGTAGTTTTGTTCCTGTTCTGCTATAACTTTTCTTAGAATATAGACTATGTTTTCAAATATATGTGTTCCCTTTTAGGAATTTGCTGCACTGACTAAAGAATTAAATGCCTGCAGAGAACAGCTTCTAGAAAAGGAAGAAGAAATTTCTGAACTTAAAGCTGAAAGAAACAACACAAGAGTAAGTTTCAAATTGCGTCTGCTTTGTGTTCAGTTGTTATACAGTATAGGTCCATATTCCCAGAAAACTTATGAAAATGTGGACAATTATAAACTTTCCAATAGGTACATTTCAGTCTGTTTCTTAAGTGAATAACTAGTAAAAAAAAAAAAATCAAACAAGTAAAACAGGAAACCTCGATTATAGACTTAGAAAAGAAATCATTACGTTGCCTTACAAAATGTAGTATTTATTCCTCTGGCCTTTGCTCCACTCAGTTTTCAAAACTAAGATTAGATTCCACCAGCGAGTTTTAGATTAAAACTTGATATCTGGATTAGGGCAGGACATGAAAGGAAAGATGGGAGAGAGGAGGAAGAATAACTGAGATAAGAATGCATTGGTTTATGGACTGCTATGAAGAAATGGTCTGTCATTGAACAAATCAAGTAAAATTATTTATTTTTTAAAAGTTAACTATTGCTAAATTGTAAAACATTGAGTATAGCACTAGAGCTATAGTGTTTGTTATGTTATCAGGTTCCATTTTTTTCCTTCTTCATTACGATCTAATTTACAGGAAAGAGAATTCATGGTGTGCACACCAAGAATTATCTTTCATTGAAACTTTGGAGAGGTAGTAATACGGGCTGCTTCCTTTATTAATAGGGAAGTTTAGAACAAAATGTCAGGTATCTGATTTATTTTTTTTATTTCTCCCTCTAAATAACCCTTGTCTTTCATTTACCTTAAAATATTTCTCCATGAATATTTATAGCATGTATGTCCTATGATGTTTGTTCTATTTCACTATTTCCAAATTTGATCTGTTAGGCTATGTTCCCTGAAATATTTCAAGAAAGAAAATTGTGAAATTTGGATTAAAAGGCTAAAAGTGCACATTTCCAACCTCCTGTTATAAAATGCACAATAATCCTTTATTAACTGTGTATTTATTCATTCTTTGTATGGCCTTTTTTCTCTACAGTCTCCTACCTTTCTATACATCTAAAATACAGAGTATTCCCATTGCAAGGATGAGGTCCTTGAGCTAAGAAAATAACAAGTAGTTCCCTAGACTACACAGTTTGTAAGAAACAGAGGAAGGATTTTAATTCTTGGCAATCAGTCAATCCTTATTCAGTGCTCTCAGCCCTTGAGTCTATAACTCAGTGACTGACTGATGGATGAAACATCGTATGAGCTTCCAGAAAACATTGTTAAATAGTCAGATCTCTGTGTTTTAGATGGTGTCATTTCTCCCTGATTGTGTCTAATTTCAATAAACTAAGAGTTTAAAGATCTCTATCTCTCTATCCTTGCTCTCTCCCTCTCCCTCTCTGTCTCTCTCTGTCTCTGTCTCTCTCTGTCTCTCTGTCTCTCTCTGTCTGTCTCTCTGTCTGTCTCTGTCTCTGTCTCTCTCTGTCTCTCTCTGTCTCTCTCTCTCTGTCTCTCTCTCTCTGTCTCTCTCTGTCTCTCTCTGTCTCTCTGTCTCTCTCTGTCTCTCTCTCTGTCTCTCTCTGTCTCTCTCTCTCTCTGTCTCTCTCTCTCTCTCTCTCTTTCTCTCTCTCATACACACACACAGTGCTTTTTATCCTGAGACTCAGAAGTACCTTTGACTCTTCTTATCCAAAAATGTCTTGGGTGATATAGGAAAGAAGGTGAACTGCACTTGAAATTGCTCTGCAAGGAGTCAAAGTAAAACAAACACAATGTTAAATTCAATGAACATAATAAAAATTGAAGTCTTCCATTTTATTTTATTTATGTATTTATTTTGATTTTGAATCACTGTGAGATATACAGTTCCAAAATTTTTCTTGATTGAATTTTGTCATACAGTGTCCAACACCCTTCACCAATGCACATTTCCCACCACTAGTGTCTCCAATTTACTTCCTGCACCCCACCACTCTCTCCCTGGCCTCCTACCCATGCCTTCCTCTATGACAGACATTTTTCTTTTGTCTGTCTGTCTCTCTCACTTGCTCTCTCTTAAATTTATCCTTTGAAATAAGGTTTGCAATATGGTTACTGAAGAGGTATCTTGTATATCATTTTGCTTTCTTTCTTCACCCAGTTAACTGATAGACTAGTTTCAATTTCTCACCCTATTGTTGACCCCTTTTATGTTTACCTCAACACCAATGCCTGTTTTTTTTTTGATAATCAGCAACTTGTTCTCTTTTTAATCTTTAGAAAAACAGCATATTTTACTAAGCACCTAATTTGAAGTTATTTATACTTGAGTTTTGTTTTGTTTTAGGCCACACCAATTTGATGCTCAGGGGTTACTCCTGGCTAAGCACTAAGAAATTGCCCCTGGCTTAGGGGGACCATATGGAATGCTGGTCCTTCCTTGGCTAGCTCTTGCAAGGCTGACACCTTACCTTTAGCACCACCTTACCAGCCCCAAGTTTTAAGCATACTATATTCTAACATTTGTCAACTTCCCTCCATCAGTAACTCCAGGTTCCCTTCCATTTCACCCCTACCTGTAGCAAGCCTCTTCGACAGTCATATTTATGATATGTAACGTCTACTTTCATGTGTTAACAACATATGATCAGCAAGAGAAATAAATAGAGAAGCAATGAGGCACATTGGGATTTGGTATATGAGGATAATTTATTAAAATTTTTCCTTTTCTACTTCATGTGGTGCCTTTTTATTTTCAGACTGGTGCTAAGATTTCTTTTTATGCTATAGTTTTGAATTGGTCTGACATTGTTATAATTCAGTAACCTATTTTCTAAAACTTGGTTTCTTATCCGATACATCACGACCCCATATAAAGTTGCAAACTAAATAGAGTGATTATAAACATCTTGGAAATAGGCTTCTGAATACAGTGATCAAAATATAATTCAAAACCAAACCCATATCATTCTAAAGACTTTCAGCAGTGTTGTATTATTCATGTTGAATTTCTTAGGCAAAAAAGGGGTCATGAATGAAAACAGCCAAGAAGGGGGTATGGCCTAGATCAAGTCCTTTATCTTCTCTTTTGTCTTGAGAATTTAATAAGATTTTTGCCAGCAATCATAATAAACTCTTGTATTCTTGAAGCTTCCACATAAAAATTTAAACCTATATTAAGCTTACAGCTTTCTTTCTTTAAACTCATCCATGTTATACAAAGCCTTCAAGCATTCATCCTGGACAATTCAAATATATTATTATCTTTGTGCTCTTTCTTTTTTAATATATTTTATTTTATTTTATTTAAACACCTTGATTACATATATGATTGTGTTTGAGTTTCAGTCATTTAAAGAACACCACCCATCATCAGTGCAACATTCTCATCACCAATGTCCCAAATCTCCCTCCTCTCCACCCAAACCCGCCTGTACTCTAGATAGGCTTTCCATTTCTCTCATACATTCTCATTATTATGACAGTTCATAATGTAGTTATTTCTCTAACTAAACTCATCTCTCTTTGTTGTGAGCTTCATGAGGTCAGCTGGAACTTCCAACTCTTTTCTCTTTTGTGTCTGAAAATTATTATTGCAAGAATGTCTTTCATTTTTCTTAAAACCCATAGATGAGAGAGACAATTCTGCGTCTTTCTCTCTCTCTGACTTATTTCACTCATCATAATAGATTCCATATACATTCATGTATAGGAAAATTTTATGACTTCATCTCTCCTGACAGCTGCATAATATTTTATTGTGTATATGTACCACAGTTTCTTTAGCCATTCGTCTGTTGAAGGCCATCTTGGTTGTTTCCAGAGTCTTGCTATGGTAAATAGTGATGTGATAAATATAGGTGTAAGGAAGGGATTTTTGTATTGTATTTTTGTGTTCCTAGGGTATATTCCTAGGAGTGGTATAGCTGGATCCTATGGGAGCTTGATTGCCAGTTTTTGGAGGAATCTCCATATCGCTTTCCATAGCGGTTGGACAAGACTGCATTCCCACCAGCAGTGGTTAAGAGTTCCTTTCTCTCCACATCCCCACCAACACTGTTTGTTCTAATTCTTTGTGATGTGGGCCAATTTCTGTGGTGTGAGGTGGTACCTCATAGTTGTTTTGATTTGCATCTCCCTGATGATTAGTGATGTGGAGCATTTTTTCATATGTCTTTTGGCCATTTGTATTTCTTCTTTGTCAAAGTGTCTGTCCATTTCATCTCCCCATTTTTTGATGGGATTAGATTTTTTTTTCTTGTAAAGTTCTGTCAGTACCTCATATAATTTGGAGATTATCCCCTTATCTGATGGGTATTGGATGAATAGTTTTTCCCACTCAGTGGGTGGCTCCTGTATCCTGGGTGCAGGATCCTTTGAGGTGCAGAAGCTTCTCACCTTAATATATTCCCAACTGTTCCTCCCTGCTTTCACTTGCTTGGAGAGTGCAGTTTCCTCCTTGAATATGCCTCTAGTCTCAATGTCCTGGAATGTTTTGCCTACGTGTTGTTTTATATATCTTAGGTTTTAAGGTCTGATATCGAGGTCTTTAATCCATCTGGATTATACCTTCATACATGATGTTAGCTGGGGGTCTAAGTTCAATTTTTTGCAACTGGCTAGCCAGTTAGCCAACACCACTTGTTGAAGAGGCTTTCCCTGCTCCATTTAGGATTTCCTGCTCCTTTATCAAAAATTAGGTGATTGTATGTCTGGGGAAAATTTTCTGAGTATTCAAGCCTATTCCACTAATCTGAGGGCCTGTCTTTATTTCAATACAATGCTGTTTTGATAACTATTGCTTTGTAGTAAAGTTTACAGTTGGGAAAGTAATTCCTCCTATATTCTTTTTCCCAATGATTGCTTTAGCTATTCGAGGGTGTTTATTGTTCCAAATGAATTTCAAAAGTGCTTGATCCACTTCTTTGATGAATGTCACGGGTATCTTTAGAGGGATCGCATTAAATCTGTACAATGCCTTGGGGAGTATTGCCATTTTGATGATGTTAATCCTGCCAATCCATAAGCAGGGTATGTGTTTCCATTTCTACGTGTCCTCTCTTATTTCTTGGAGCAGAGTTTTATAGTTTTCTTTGTATTGGTCCTTCACGTTTTCAGTCAAGTTGATTCCAAGATATTTGAGTTTGTGTCGCACTATAGTGAATGGGGTTGTTTCATTAATGTCTATTTCTTCCTTTGTACTATTGCTGTATAGAAAGTCCATTGATTTTTGTGTGTTAATTTTGTAGCCTGCCACCTTGCTATATGAGTCTGTTGTTTCTAGAAGCTTTTTGGTAGAGTCTTTAGGGTTTTCTAAGTAGAGTATCATGTCATCTGCAAACAGCGAGAGCTTGACTTCTTCCTTTCCTATCTGAATTCCCTTGATATCTTTTTCTTGCCTAATCGCTATAGCAAGTACTTCCAGTGCTATGTTGAATAGGAGTGGTGAGAGAGGACAGCCTTGTCTTGTGCCAGAATTTAGAGGAAAGGCTTTTAATTTTTCTCTATTGAGGATAATATTTGCCACTGGCTTCTGGTATATGACGTTAACTATATTGAGAAAGGATCCTTCCATTCCCATCTTGCTGAGAGTTTTGATCAAGAATGGGTGTTGGACTTTATCAAATGCTTTCTCTGCATGTATTGATATGATCATGTGTTTTTTTATTTTTCTTGTGGTTGATGTTTTGTATTATATTGATAGATTTACGGATGTTGAACCATCCTGCATTCCTGGGATGAAACCTACTTGATCATAGTGGATGATCTTCTTAATAAGGCATTAAATCCTATTTGCCAGGATTTTGTTGAGGATCTTTACATCCACATTCATCAGTGATATTGGTCTGTAATATTCTTTTTTGGTAGCATCTTTGTCTGGTTTAGGTATCAAGGTGATGTTGGCTTCATAAAAACTATTTGGAAGTGTTTCTGTTTTTTCGATTTTGTGAAGATTTTTGCCAGGATTGATAGTAGTTCCTCTTGGGAAGTTTGAACGAATTCATTAGTGAATCCATCTGGGCCTGGCTTTTGTTTTTGGGCAGACACTTGATTACCATTTTAATTTCCTCAATAGTGATGGGGGTGTTTAGATATGCTACATCCTCTTCATTCAACTGTGGAAGATTATAAGAGTCCAAGAATTTATCCATTTCTTCCAGGTTCTCATTGTTATTGGATAGAGTTTCTCATAGTAGTTTCTGAATACCCTTTGAATCTCTGCTATATCAGTAGTGATCTCTCCTTTTTCATTCCTAATATGAGTTATCAAGTTTCTCTCTCTTTGTTAGGTTTTCCAGTGGTCTATCAATCTTGTTTATTTTTTCAAAGAACCAACTTCTGCTTTTGTTGATCTTTCGAATTGTTTTTGGGTTTCCACTTTGTTGATTTCTGCTCTCAGCTTTATTTCCTTCTGTCTCCCTATTTTTGGTCCTTCTGTTGGGCACTTTCTAGTTCTATTAGCTGATTCATTAAGTTATTCAGGTATGCCCCTTCTTCCTTCCTGATGTGTGCTTGCAAAGCTATAAATTTTCCTCTCAGTACTGCTTTTGCTGTGTCCCGTAAGTTCTGATAGTTTGTGTCTTCATTATCATTTGTTTCCAGGAAAGTTTTGATTTCCTCTTTGATTTCATCTCGGACCCACTGGTTATTAAGTATGAGGCCGTTTAACTTCCAGGTGTTAAAGTTTTTCTTCTGTGTCCCTTTATAATTCACATATAATTTTAGAGCCTTGTGGGTAGCGATGGTAGTCTGCAAGATTTCTATCCTCTTGATATTATGGAGGTATGTTTTATGTGCCAGCATGTAGTCTATCCTGGAGAATGTGCCATGTACATTGGAGAAGAATGTGTATCCAGGTTTCTGGGGATGGAGTATCCTATATATATATATATATCCACTAGGCCTCTTTCTTCCATTTCTCTTCTCAGGTCTAGTATTTTCTTGTTGGGTTTCAGTCTGTTTGACCTATCTAGCGTTGACAATGCCATGTTGACGTCCCCACAATTATTGTCTTGTTATTGATTTTATTTTTCAGATTTGCCAACAATTGTATTAAACATTTTGCTGGCCCCTCATTCTGTGCATATATGTTTAGGAGAGTGATTTCTTCCTGCTCTATGTACCCCTTGATTAATATAAAATGTCCATCTTTGTCCCTTACAACATTCCTGAGTATAAAGTTTGCATTATCTGATATTGTTATGGCCACTCCAGATTTTTTATGTGTGTTGTTTGCTTGGATAATTCTCCTCCAACCTTTTATTTTGAGTCTATGTTTGTTCTGATTATTCAGGTTTGTTTCTTGTAGGCAGCAGAAGGTTGGATTTAGTTTTTGGATCCATTTAGCCACTCTGTGTCTCTTAATGGTGCATTTAGTCCAATGACATTGAGAGAAAGAATTGTCCTGGTATTTAATGCCATCTTTATATCGAAATTTGGTGTGTCTTTTGGTCAGTCTTGCCTTAAATTAGGTTTTTCAGTTTTTCTCTTAAGACTGATTTTGAATCTGTAAAGTTTCTGAGCTGTTGTTTTTCTGTGAAACCATGTATTCTTCCATCACCTGAAAGTGAGTTTTGCTGGGTACAGTATTCTAGATGAAGCATTCATTTCATTGAGTTTTGTTACTATGTCCCACCACTGCTTTCTGGCCTTGACTGTTTGTGGTGAAAGGTCTGCTGTAAATCTCAAATATGCTCCCTTTAATGTAATTTCCCCTTTTGATCTTGTTGTCTTCAGAATTCTGTCTCAGTCTGTGGAATTCGTCATTGTGACTAGGATGTGTCTTGGGGTATTTTTTCTGGGGTCTCTTTTGTTTGGTACTCTTTGGGCATGCAGGATTGATCGCATATATTCTTTAGCTCTGGAAGTTTCTCTTTAATGATGTTCTTGACCATTGATTCTTCTTCGAAATTTTTCCCCAGGTGTTCTAATACTCCAATGATTCTTAATTTGTTTCTGTTGAGCTTATCATAAACTTCTATTTTCATCTGTTCCTATCCTTTGACTAATTTTTTCATTGTCGGTTCATTTGCTTTATGTTTTTTTTTCCAATCTCTCCCACTGTATGTAGTTGTTATTTATCTCATCTTCCACAGCACCAATTCTATTCTCAGCTTCTGTTACCCTGGTGTAGAGCTTATCCATTTTGTCATTCATTTTGTCTACTGATTTTTTTCTGGCCTGTTATTTGACCTGTTTTTTCATTTTGGAGTTTTGTGATTTCTTTCTTCATATTTTCTTGGTTCTTATTAGTGTTCTGTTCAACTTGATCTTTGAGTTCTTTGGGCATCTTTCATATTGCTTGTCTAAAATCTTTATCTGAGGATGGATTAGTTGGTTGGTCGTTTTTGGTCATCAGAACTGTCATCTTCATTCTCTATGTCTGATGCTGGCCTGCGTTGTTTCCCCATTGTCACACTTGTTGTGGGTTTTTCTATGTGTTGTGGTGGTATTCATTGGCTAACTGATATACGAGGACACCCTCCTCTGGCTCTGCCCTTTATGGGTGGGTTAACTTGCCTCCAAAGAAGGGTGTCCTCCGTGGATGAAGCCTTACACAGGATCAAATCTTAGGCGCCCGCATACAGCAGAGAAGACAGTCTGGGGCTATATGCTGGGCTTCAGTAATCCAGCACAGTTCTTAGTGTGATTTTTTCTTCTTGTTTCAGTGGCATTCTGGAGCCTCTTTTCGACCCACTCCCAAGAGGTTCAGGCGACAGGACAGGAGACAGACACACTCAGGCAGCACTCACAATTTCTCATGGTCAGGTCCCACTCGGCAGGCGTAGTTTCTTAGATTTTCCCTGACGTCACAAACAGGTGGCCTGACTGCTGCAAAGTACTGTTTATAGCTGGTTTTCACATTATGAAGCAGTTCCTTGGTGTTCTTGCCCTTGAATGAGCCTCTGGGAGAGCAAGTTTTCTGGAGCCTCTTTTTGGCCCACTCCCAAGAGGTTCAGGTGACATGACAGGAGACAGACACACAGGCAGCATTCACAATTTCTCATGGTCGGGCCCCGCTGGCAGGCGTACTTTCATAGATTTTCCCAGCCTGACGTCACAAACAGGGGACCTGACTTCTGCAAAGTACTGCTTATATTCGGTTTTGTGTTATATTTGTATTCTGTTATAATCAGGTTCATAAGCAACTAAACAAAATCGTGATGAGTATTTGGTATGTACCTTCTAGGACCTAAAGATACAGCAATATTAAAGCAGGAGAGAAATTCCTTTCTCCGAGGACTTTCCCTGGTTTTAGGAATATAGAAAATAAACCAGATATTACACACAATCAATAGTGCATTATGTGAAAAAATGGTAAGGAGGAAACTTTCATTGAGAAAGGAATGTTTACTGCAGGGGCAAACTGGGAAGATTTGTTGAAAAACAAGTGCTGAATGAAAGTAGGAAAACAATTGGTGGAGTGAAATGATGCTGCAGATATCTGAAAGAAACCCAACTACAATCATATTTGTAATCAAAGTGTTTAAAGAAAGATATTAAAAAAGATAATGTTCTAGAAAAAGTTAGAAGCTCATTGAAAAATGTGGGAGAACTTCCATGTTTGATATGTTAAAATCAAATGAAATCAAAGCAAACTGCAAGGAAGCAGATGTAGCTTAGACTTAATAGAGAAAGGAAAATAAAAGGAGGTTTCTGCAGAGTTTAAATTAGTATAGGAATTTACTTGTAAGGACTTAGTTGTTTATTGAACCCTGGTGAGAAGACATGGGGACTATGAGCAGAAGATTGTAACCTAACTGACATTTCACTTTAAATAGTGTTTTCAGGACTGCTTGTTTGATTCAAGAATGAATACAGGAGGGCCAGCTCAAGGGTTATTATAATAATTAAGGGTGATAGTAGGCTTCAAACATGGTAGTAGTGGTGATTGTAATGGGAAGTGGTAAGATCTTCAAAGTGGCAGGAATATAGAAAAGACTCTTTTCAAAGGCTACACTATTGATTTTGGAATGATGGAGAAAGTAAAGGCATAATTATGGTGTAAGGCAATAGCAAATTTCTATGATAAAGGAATTGATGGTGGGATTTATGCATTGAGATTTAAATATTTAAATAAAACTAAACAATTTGTAAGTTTGCGAGAAAAACTGAAAGTCTAAAAGGATTTACATTAAAATCTATTGTTAAACTAAAATGTGAAATTAATAGGGGTGAACTTTGAGATCAATGGAGTGCAGAAAATAAATGTATTTAGAGGACAATAGGATCAACTAGTAATCTAAATTAGTAACAAAGATCACTAAGCATTTTCTGTCTTTTGAACTTTTATAGAGTTGGAAAGGAAATCATTAGATATTTAAGGAATAATGGAAAGTGGCCCAGGGCATGGTAGATGGGGCTTGATAATTATAATTATCAACATAACCTGATGACTTTAGCTCAACAATATTCTAAGTTTACTTATAAGAAAATTTGTTCTCAAAGAATTGAAGTAGATAGTGATTTGAATAGTTAAATTTGATATTAAAACAGTAAGAATTGACTTTTTGAAAGAAAATTTAGAGCCTTACTATAAAGTTAGTAACATGATTATTTCTTATTTTCAATTAAAAGACCATGATCCCTTTGCAAATGAGTAAAATGAAAGTGTTTAGCAATTCAGTTTAATTATATGACTTAGTATTCATGCAGCTTATTTCTTTCCTGATTGTAAAATTAGCAGAACCTGTGTGGCCTTGAACATGTAGATTCATAGTTTTTCCTAACCTGTGCCAGGAGAGTGAATTTAGCAATGTAGGTAATTTACCAAATGTGAAGTATGAAATGAAGAAATGTATGTATTCTCTGATGTCATTTGTCTTCTGCAATTTTATTATAAGACATATTTTATTTTCATGAAGTGAATTTTCTATATTCTACACTTTTATGCTATACTCAGTTCCATGCAAAACCAGACGCTTAAAACACACTAGTGAATTTTATCTTTGACTTAACTGCCCACCTAAAGACATCTCCATTTTCAGTTAAAAGTTCTTTTTTAGTACAAGTCTTGTTCATTTGTAAAACACATCATCTATCCAAAATACACTTGAATATAACAATGTTGTTAAGCTTAAACTGTTAGAAAGGTATGCCAGCAATCAGGATCAGGGAAGCAGTATTGAAATAGAACAAAATAGGGGCCAGAGAGATAGCATGGATATAGGGCATTTGCCTTGCATGCAGAAGGACAGTGGTTCGAATTCCAGCATCCCATATGGTCCCCGCACCTGCCAGGAGAGATTTCTGAGCACAGAGCCAGGAGTAACCCCTGAGCACTGCCAGTGTGACCCAAAAAACAACAACAACAAAAAATAGAACAAAATATACACTTGGAAAATCTTAAATAATTTCTTGTTTTCTTATTTCTTTATACACTGGAAAATCTTAAATAATTTCTTGTTTTCTTATTTGTTTCTTAAAAATATCAAAGATATGTAGTGAAAAGGAAGAAAAATTAAAGATTAAATAAAAAGTAAATAAAAGTCATGATTAAATAGAAACTTGTGACAACTGGATAGAGGGCCCATTATATGTGTAATAGTGAAAAACATGTATATTTGAGAGACTGAGATTTAAACAGATTCGAAAGACGAAACACAGCTGGACAGTGAGGAGCCAATGGGAGATAACTGTGGTCAGAGAGGGGGCAACCTGACAAAGGCTAGTGGGCTGGGGATAGAGTTTTAGAGACAAACTATATGCGAAATATTGTTAAAAATGGGTAGATTTAATCTCAATCAAATCCCTCTCAACTGTATGAAACTGCTTGGATTTCATCAGTGAACCTGCTTCTATAGAATTCAATTGCATATTATATCAGGAATCTAGTGAAATTGAAATAAAAAGACCTTTAAAATGATTGCATCATTTTACCTCAAGAAACAACATTATTTCTATGACTCCTATTGAGTTGTGTATATATATAAAATTAAATTTACTCCATTTACCCTTGATTTTATTGTCAAAAATTTAATTAATAATAATACAATCTAATGGATTCTTATTTGGGTTTTATATATCTTTCGCTTAAAGCAGCATAATTACAATTTCATTTTAGACATAAAATGAAAATACAAGGGCCAGAACAATAGCACAATGGATAGGGCATTTGCCTTGCACACTGTCAATCCAGGTTCAATCCTTGGCATCCTATATGGTCCTCTTAGCTTGCCAGGAATAATTTCTGAGTGCAGAGCCAGGAATAACCCCTGGGTGCTGCCGAGTATGAACACCCTCAATAAAATAAAATTAAATTAAAAAGATAAAATACAAATTATTCAAATGTTTAAAAACAACATTTCCTCGGAAAATTCAGACTATAAAGTCTGAATACCCAGAATATTATTTATTGGTCTTTCTTCTCACCTGTATTGACTTCCTAGAGGTTACACTAAGGATGGAGTTTTTAGAAGAGTCCATTCAAAAATGGTGAACATTAACATCTTTCCTAAAGTAATTCTTGTGAACCTGTTACTATATTTTAGTTGGCTGCACACTTCTCTACAATGGAATCCAATAATAAATTATAAATAAATTGTCATCGTATAAGTATATTAACCTGTGCTGTAGCACAGTGGGGAGGGTATTTGCCTTGCATACAGTCAGCATGAGTTGATCCCTGGCATTCCATATGCTACCCTATACCTGCCAAGAATAGTTTCTGGGGCCCAGAGAGATAGCACAGGGGCGTTTGCCTTGCAAGTAGCCGATCCAGGACCAAAGGTGGTTGGTTCGAATCCCGGTGTCCCATATGGTCCCCCGTGCCTGCCAGGAGCTATTTCTGAGCAGACATTCAGGAGTAACCCTGAGCATCGCCGGGTATGGCCCAAAAACCAAAAAAGCAGAAGTAACCCCAAGCATCACCAAGTATGGCCCCAAAACCAAACAAACTAACTAACAAGCATATCAACATGCAATGGTGACTTCACTCTAGTCATATTACAACATGATTGTCATTATAATTTAAAAACCACCATATGATGACTTTTTAAATGTCCTTTCATTCAACGTATTTAAAGATCTAAGGGGAAGCAAAATAATTATAACTTTCAGTTCAACTCTCAATAAAATTATCAGGCACTCTGCATTGATTTTTAAATGATTGTTATTTCTGCTTTGAATTCATACTGAGATTTTTAAAAGTAGACAAAGAATATTAAAGTCTACTCATAATTTTTCTTCAGTCTGTTTGTTAGCAATGAGATTGACATTTGTTGCATTTGGTGAAGGTTTATGCCGCTTTCACATAGACTGTGTACAATGCAAACCTCAAATCTTTTTGGTTGGATTTACTCATGCTTATCAGTGACTTGAACACACAAATTAATTATCTTTTCTACTCACCCAACAGCTGTTACTGGAGCACCTGGAGTGCCTTGTGTCACGCCACGAGAGGTCACTAAGGATGACGGTGGTCAAACGGCAAGCCCAGTCCCCTTCAGGGGTGTCCAGTGAAGTTGAGGTCCTCAAGGCCCTGAAATCTTTGTTTGAGCACCACAAGGCCTTGGATGAAAAGGTACTTTATTCAGAAAGGAGGCTCCATGTTTTGTGATGTCACCTGTACTGCAATAAACCTTGAGGAAAAGGTAGAATATTGATCAACAGTTTCCGGCTCAGTTGTGCTTCTAGCATCATCTTCAAGTTACCTGTTTTCATCAATGACCCATCTGATTCTGGGAGTAACAGTGCAGACAACTTAATTAACGTAATTAAGATTAATTACGTTAATAATTATTAGATTATTAATTAAATTATTAATTAATTAATTAATAATTAATCTTAATGTCGATTAATGTGTTTGAAGTATAAGTATAATTAATTATAATTATATAATTATAAAATAAGTATAAGTATAATTAATTAATTAAATAAATAATAATTAATCTTAATGTCGATTAATGTGTTTGAAGTATAAGAATATAATTTTAATGCTAATTGGTTTGCATGTTTTGGGATATTATTATACCTGCTCTTTTTAAAAATAGTAACAGTGAGTTTATGTTTTAGTAATACTTAAGGTGCATAAAGTTGGAGTTCAGGACAATATTTAAAATTGATTATTCTCATGCAGCTACTCCCTCCATCTTTATCCCTATTTTTCTCACAATCCTTACTTCCCCTTCATTTTCTCTCCTGAAATGCATGTCTATACTTGCCAACATAGAAGCCTACTAATTAACAGTTCAACCTACCATAACATTAAATTGGACATAGTGCAGCCTTCTAAGTCTAGCAATTTAGTGCTGATTACATATCTCAAGAGATATTGCCTTTGATAATATAAAATATTATTAGAATAAACCCTGACTTGGGCCTTTTAAAATGTAACTTTCTCTTAGTTGTAATTTAAATAGCTTCACTGACAGAAATGATATACTATCCTTTAAAGTTTAGTAAAAAATTTGTGATGTAATTTCAATTTTGTTAAATTTCAAAGAATATTTTAAAATAAATACAGTCAGGTATTTTTAAGATAGGTGTTGTATTCCATTTTTACAAAATATCTGATATATTCTGATCATGAAACATCAAACCAGAGGCTAATATTCAGTTCTAGCTAGATTAAGCATAAATGTAATCTTACTCCATTTAGTATTTATATTATAGAGTTTATTATTGGTATTTTAGATAGAATGCTTTTTTAGAGATTGTATGTACAATGTTAATGTTAGCTTTTTTTCAATTTACTATAGACAAATTACACCTTAGTTTTCATTTCAGCCATGAGAGGCAACTACTTTCTGAGTAATTTTGAAAAATATGGAAATGATTCTTTTTTAAATTATGTTGATGAATGTTGATCAAATAATATAAAATGTGAAACAATAATTTTATATTTATTATCTTTGGTTTTGTATTATAGTCTCTTTCTTACAAATGTATATCATTATGAACTTTTAAGACTTGAAGTATATGGAGATAGCTCTGGCGTTGGTGTCTGTATCTGGTCTCCAACATTGCATACTTACCTCCATCCAACACTATGGAGGTAGCCATGCAACACATAACTAATGATGAGCATCACTCTAGTGGCCACCAGTATTGCTGAGTCTAAGCAATACACTGTCTCACTAGACCCTAGCACTAAACTATTAAGTCCAATTGGCCAAATGTTTCTAAGAGTAACCTTAGGCCCAATGAGCATTCTTTGAGAGCCACAAGATTTTGTGAGACTTTATACTAATAGATAATTGGTTACTTCACTGTCTTCTTGGTGTATCTTTGTCTCCTTATGAGTGAATAATATACAATGCTGGAGATAAACATGCTAATAACAGACAATGCTAAAAGGAGATGCTTACAAGGTGAATTGGATCCACATTTAAAAATAATATTGAAATCTGCTTAAGGAAATAGAATGAAAGACAGTTGTGGCTTTGTATATGGATGACATTTGATATGGTATTAAAATATCTGAGAGATATTTTATAATGCAGTTAGTTAAGTTTCAGGTGTCATCTCAAAGGGCAGGAGTTCATATTTTCAATACAGTAGCCCCAATTTGATCTCCAGCACAATCTGGTCTCCTGAGCAGTGCCAAATGTGGCCAAAGAATAAATAGCAATGAGAAATAAAATTACTATAATCCAGAGCTACTTTACAGGAGACTATAGGGCACCTCTCTAACCCAAAGGATAGCCCAAGAGAACCACAGATGAAAATTTCATACATGGGTGACCACAACATAAGACTGGGGGCCAACTCTTAGCATGGGAACCACAGGAAAGAAGCAAGGTCAAAAGGAGGCCAGACTTGGAAAGGGTTGAAATTCTATGCTGTCATCAATAGATAGGCAAACAAAATTACTAAGAAGTATTAAGAGGAATGTAGCCATTCAGAGAAAATGTAAAAAGTTTGCAACAATCCTCAGAGACAATGAGGAGGGCTGGAAATTCCAGCTCACTTCAAGAAGCTCACCACAAAGAGTGGTGAGTCCAGCTATAGAAATAACTACATTGAAAACTACCATAAAAATGTGAATGAATGAGGGAACTGGAAAGCCTATCTAGAGTACAGGTGGGGGTACGGTGGGATGGAGGGAGATTTGGGACATTGGTGGTGGGAATGTTGCACTGGTGAAGGGGGTGTTCTTTACATGACTGAAACCTAATCACAATCATATTTGTAATCAAGATGTTTAAATAAAGATATTAATAAAAAAGTTTGAAAGCCTTTAATGGAGGTTATGAGAAGTTTACTGAAAATGTATGCTTTGATATCCCTTATCAGCACTCCTAAATCTATTAAGCAAGTGATAATTACATAAAATAATGAATAGAAGACATGAAATGTAATGAAAGAAAATAACTTGTTCAGTGTGAAAAATATTCTTAAATAATTTAGAAACTCAAAATAATATATTATTTATAAATTCAAGGAGATTACCCTTTCTAAAAGATGTTTTTAGGTCACTGCCTTATGATCTATCATAGGATTTATTATCACACCAGAGGTATTCTAGACATTGGTAATTTTATCAGTAACTGAATATTATTAGCTATGTCAGGATGACTATTCTTAGGAAAAAGTGTTGTACCAGGGGTGCTGGGGTTGGACATATCAAGACTGGTGACATTTGTTAGTATTTGTCTTCTTATATTTCATGAAGAAAACGATAGAAATGACCTCATAGCTATACAGAAGATTAGGAATTAATTGGCATCTTCACTTGACAAAAATTTTAACCAAGTCAGGTGGTTTATCACCATTGATCAGTCTTCCTTTTAAATTATAATTAATGTAATTGTTGAGGGACAATTATGTACCAAAGTGCTTTTTCTAGTGAAAAAAAATTTTTTCTAGTGTTAAAAAATACCTCACAGCTTCTCCTAGGCATAGGGATTGGTGAGAGACAGACATATAAAAATGGTAATTATAATATTCTAATCCAAATGTCATGAAAATTATGTTAGATATATAGAAAATCATAAAAAATGAATCTGATGGGCCAGACAGGTGACGCAAGTGGTAAGGCCTTGCACGCCTAAGATGGACTATGATTTGATTCCCTGGCATCCTATATGGTTCCCCAAGCCAGGTGCGATTGCTGAGTGCATAGCCAGGAGTAATCCCTGAGTGTCACAGGGTGTGGCCAAAACTATGCCCCCCAAAAAAGAAAGGAAAGAAAATGAATCTGAATGTTTCTTGAAGACAGAGAAGGGCATGTGGACCAGTGGGTTAGAATAAAGGAAGAATTAAATAAATTATAAAAGGCTAACATAATTGTTGATAATTAAAATGATTGTTACTTCCTATCACTGATCTCCTTAATTTTACTTTACTGAGCATAGAGTATTCTTACTTAGGTTTAAAAAAAAGGGCAAATTTATATCAGATATCTTTAGCTATTCCATAGTAAAAAAAAATAATTTCCTAGGTAAATAAGATATATACATCTTAAGTAATTTTCCCCCTTTGGTGTTTAGGGAATACTCCTGAATCTGAACTCAGGAGGCCAGATGAGGTGCCACAAATAGGACCCAGGTCAGCCATACATTTTTGTTTTGAATGTATACTTCGTTTGCTCAAAGTTCATCCTTATACGTTTGCTATTTTAATTGTCAAGAATCATCTTTTGCAGTAAAATCACCTTTTATTTATTTTATGTCGTTACAATAAAATATAAAGCTATTGAAAATAAAATTAAATTGTTTACAAAGTATGTTTCGTGACGTTAGAGTCTAAAATAAAAAAAAAATTATGTTTTAGTTTAAAGATGACCAAAATGATAGACTGAAGATAATCAAGTAGTGAAAAAATAGAAAAGGTAATAACTATATCTGATGTGATCAATTATGTACAATTCAGAGAAAAATTAAAATAATCTATCATACCTTATTTACAACAACACCTAATTCTATATAGAAATTATACCTTTAGCTTCCTGGCGATGCTATTCTCTAAGCAGATAAAATTAAGTCCTATTAGTGCTAATATTTTTTTATTTAATGGATTTAAAGTTCTATAGACAAGGAAAATATTGGATTCTTTATACTATATAAAGGTTAGTCCTTTGGCATCTCCTCTGTATTCTTTTATTCAATTTAGCAGAGTTTAGTGCAAGGTGAAGCCAACATTTAACTGATCCTGAAAAATAATTAAACACAAAAAATCTAATGAATCCTCATCTATTTTATATATATATATAAAGGAATGAAGCATTTTAAATTATGTTTTTATATTAGCAGAATTCCTTTTTGAAATTGTAACCTTAATTTAAAATATGATTATAATTTTTCAAGATGTTTTTCTTGTTGCTTTGTTGGTATTTTATATAAATAATAATATATCAGAACGAGTTTATGGAGAGATTTTTCATGTTCATGTTGTTTATAAGCTTGACAAGTTTTACACATTGAAAACAATATAATGAAGATATAAATGGTTACATTGCAGTAAATACAAAATCAAATTTGGAAAAGTTTCCTTTACTCTTAGTGTAGAAAAGAACATCAGAAATATATTATAACATAGTATATGAGCTAATTATAAGCTAATATAAACTGGTTTTGATTGTCCCTTATGTGACTTAAATGTCTCTTTACAGAAATACAATATGAAATAGATTTTAATATAGTATCTGTTCTTCAAAACTCTCTGAGATCTTATCAAGTGATATTTATCATTAAGTTGTATTGATGTAATTTTTATAATTCTGTTAATCAACCAACAGACCTTTTTAAGACATCATTATTTTATAGTCAGAATTTTTAAAATGAGCACAAAACTTTACAGTCATTCATGTTAATTATTGAGTCTGTGTTATCATACGCATTTGCTACTACTACTATCTCCATTGACGTATATGTCAACATATCAATCCTAATTTCAGTGTTTTCAGGTTGTTTCTAATGCATGTATTTAAGCCATTTATTAGAAACAATTTTGGGTCTGGAGTTTGTATAGTGGAAAGGGCACTTGCATTGCATGCAACTGACCCAGATTCAATCCCAGACAGCTCATACCATTCCCTGAGCACTGCTAGAGGTGATCCCTAAACAGAGTGACAGGAATAAGTCCAGAGTACCACCAGGTATAATCCCCAAAACAAAAAGAAAAAAGTATTTCCCATTTTAATAATAAAAGATTCACTTTCAAGTAAATTATGTTTATGTATGAGTCAGCAAAAGTTTCATATATTTTTATGAAAACTTGGATATTTCTCTAACAATTCACCTAAAAATCTTTCTGAGATGAAGTACCCACCTGACAGAGACATTGGATTCTTAAGTTAGATCCTACGGAATTATCTTTGATATCAAATGTCCATTTATTTATGTTATTAATCTTTAGATAATTGGAGTGTTATAAATATGATAAATCATATTTCAGTATTACTTTTTATTTGTATTTTGATGTTTTAGGAGTTATGTGTACTAAGTTTCCTGTATATGTCTTAGTTTTATATATATAATAAAATATAAATATCAAATATATAATTTAAATTATATAAATGTATAGATCTATAATATGTTGGAGAGTCTCAAAATTTCTAAGTAGATTGAGGATTCTAAATGTTATGGTATGTTATTTAAAATAATATTTTAACTTAAACTTTAAATTTTTTTATGTAAAGCTATATTACTAATTTTATGGTACTAAAATTACTATTTACTTCAAGCAAGGCAAGTGATCTACTCTCTTGTACTGTCTCTTTGGCCCTTTTAAATCATTTTCCTCCTACTAAGAATAAAGATATTTGGCTTTATAAATCATAACGATATAAAACTTTTGAAGTTAAAAATTCAATAAAATATGTGCTTAAATAAATAATGGCTCAATAATAATGGAAACATAACTGATATATTTTATAAATTCATAATTTAAGAACCCTTTTCTTTTAGATAAATCATTTTTGAAGTTTTCTAAAAGTTCCTATGAAAAGTTACTTATTTTAAAGAAGAAATTTGTTTTGCCTATGCCTTTTGTTTAATCAGTGGCTATATTTTAAAGTTCAAAATATACTTTCATCATATTATGTACCAGACTTGGAACATGAAAATTACTTCTCTCCTTACTGGGGAAATTTTGAAACAATGAGGAAATCCCTTGTTATTGATATTCTGAGGTGATTTTGTCTTCATAGTACTCAGGAAAATGTAGAGCTAGAGGTTTTAATAATTTGCTATATGAAGCTCTGATAATGTTTATTATGGTTTCAGCACATTGTCTCTGAAAGGGATGAACATTATTGGACATATTGTGATTTTTCTTCTAGGTGAGGGAGCGACTGAGAGTTTCTTTAGAAAGAGTCTCTGCACTGGAAGAAGAACTTGCCGCTGCTAATCAGGAGGTAACATACCTAATTTTCTCCTCTTTAGAGGCGATATATCTCTAACTTGATATCCTTTGTGTTTTATGTGACTTTTTATGAAAACTATCACTTAATAAATTACATTGTATATGCCACTGAGCAAGGCCAGAGTCATATATTCTGCTTTGTAGTCATTCATATATGTCACTGGAAGACTACCAGAAAATCAAGAGTTAGTGACATATAGGTGACTGATAGAGTTATTTCAGAAAGACTGCAGCCAAAATGTCATATTTTTCACAAAGAAAAACACAACTCCAGAATTGGAAAAATGTCAGATATCTGCAATGCTTACATAGTTAAAATTAATTGCTTGGAAATAGAACTTTATGTTATCTTTGTGTGTGTGTGTGTGTGTGTGTGTGTGTGGTTTTGAGACCACACCCCTTGAAGCTAAGAGATTACTCTTACCTAGTTCTTGCTCAGAAATCGCCCCTGGCTTGGGGGACCATACGGGACACGGGGGAGAGGGAAGGATTGAACCTCGGTCCATCTTAGTTTATTGCCTGTAAGGCAAACACCCTACCTCCTGCACCACTGCTCCTCCCCTTGTGTTTATGTTTTTGTCTTTCAAAAGTCTTGTTCATTCCTTCTGACATCATTTATTTAGTGGAATCATTTTACATCTCATTCTCATTCATCAATCTAGAAAAGTAATCCTGGCAGAGACCTAGAGTTGTTTTGATGATTTTTTTTTACATTGTCCTTATAAAACTCACCAGATGATTAGATAAGTTATATTTGTGTGTATGAGAAAATAAATTTTTTAGATTACTAGGTCTTCACCTTTCTCTGAAAATATTTACATGTTGCCATTTTTATTCCAGAAACTTATTCTATAATATAATTATTGGTATAACTAATAATAGACTTACTAGAAAGTGCTTGATAAATTCATACTAATTTTACATAACAGAATAAATGGAATGCTTGTGTAGATTTATATGTTGTAAATCTATATTTAAATATATAAAATATATAAATAATATATACATTTATAAATAAATATATACATAAAAATTATTTTTTAGTTTTGCTCCACTTCTGGAAGTGCTCAGATATTACATCTGGCTCTGCACTCAGGAATCACTCCTGACAGAGTAGGGGCCATCTGGGATACCAGGAATAACCCCTGAGAACCATCAGGTGTGGCCCAAATAACAAAAAAATAATAATTTAACTAATGTAGAATAGGTTTTAAGTTTGTATATGTTTCAGGTATACATGATTATCATTGAATAATTTTGTATCAAATTATGGTACCACAAAAAGTTTAGTTTCCATTTTTAATCATATCATTGATTACTTTTTATCAATTTACTTACCTTCCTTTTTCCCTCTAGTAATAATAATAAAGTTTTAATAATATGAGAATTCTATTTGTTTATTTTATTTACCTTCCCCTAAATTACCACTTTCGTTTTCTACTTAGAAATGCAGTCACTATTTATTTATGTCAACTCTATGTTCAGTAATTCCAATCCACACTTCAGCTGTGTCCATATATTCCCCTTCTCATAATGAAATTTTGTTGCTTGTTTTATGTTCTTTTTCTTTGCCTCTTACGTTATATCATCTCAAGATTATATTAAACAAATCTCCAATTATAATCTTACCCATAGTATTTCTGATAGATATGTAATGTATATCATATACATATTGATATAATTAATATAAATGTATATGAGCATAGGATTATTATGTTTGACATATTATATTTTGATATATATAAGATATATAATATATACAATTATAGATAATTATAGATTGCATACTATATTATATGTTCATCTGACATCATATTATATAATATCAATTATATAAACTCATTAACATAAGTTAATATGATTATCTCTATTTGCATAGATATGTAATATAATATTAAGAACTTCTTGAGTAAGACCTATTCAGAAATTTTGTTTACATCCCACTGTTTCTAATTCCTTAGTGAGTCATTTTAAAGCCTTTCTAAATTACAATATCCACTGGTTTTAAATAAGAGCCAACATTTCTCCTGACTTTAAATATTACTTATGTTAATTTCTCTCTTGGAATGCTTCCACAACCTCAATCATCTATGGAAATCATTTTACCCTTAAAACTTAAGCTGGTATTTCCTTTTTAATAGAACTTTTTATGATTTCTTGCCAACAGTTATTGCTGTACAGTTTCAACTTCTAAATCTCATGATTTCAACAATTCTGACTGTCCAACAGTATTTGCACTATTTATATACTGTATTTTGCAGTGTATAAGACAACTTTTTTTTTGGGACACACCAGGTGGTGCTCAGGGGTTACTCCTGGCTATCTGCTCAGAAATAACTCCTGGCAGGCACGGGGGACCATATGGGACGCCGGGATTTGAACCAACCACCTTAGGTCCTGGATCAGCTGCTTGAAAGGCAAACACCGCTGTGCTATCTCTCCGGGCCCAAGACGACTTTTTTTTTAATTATCTTTATTTAAACACCGTGATTACAAATATAATTGTAGTTGTATGATTACAGTCATGTAAAGAACACCCCCCCCCCCTTCACCAGTGCAGGATTCCCACCACCAATTTTCCAGATCTACCTACTCCCCACCCCTCACACCTGTACTCGAGACAGGCTTTCTTTTTTCCCTCATTCATTCACATTGTTATGATAGTTTTCAGTGTAGTTATTTCTCTAACTGCACTTATCATTCTATGTGGTGAGCTTCATGTCATTAGCTGCACCTACATGGGAGGATGGGGGGAAGTAAGGGTTGAGACTGAGGCAGTAAAATATTAGAAATGAGCTTTGTAGGACAGTATCAAGATCCCAATACAAGATGGATATTATGGATATATAGAATATATGCACACAATACTATCAATATGAAAACAAAGAGAAAAAATTCCACTGACTGTCCCAATATAAACCAGTGCTAGAACAGCCTGCCCTCCTCCCAGAGTGCATTACCATTAGTGTGTGGAGAGATAGAGGGAAAGCCTGTTGACTCCTATAGAGTCAACCTAGACCGGTACCCAGGGAAGAACTGAAGTCCAGGGGAGAAAAACCCTATACCTGGCAAGAGCTGATCTCCAAAATCAAAGAGAAAACTGGAAGCCAGATGTCTGCCTGCCCTCCTCCCCATGCACCTCCCCCCTGGAGTACGGAGGGAGGGGGGAACCTAAGGACCACTAAGAGTCCACCTGAACCCACTTCTGGCAAGAGCTTTTCTCCCTAGCCTGGGGAGTGCTGGGAGGCTTGGCAGGCCCCCAGCCGTCCTTGTCTTTTTCCCCTGACTCCAGGCCTTCCCTGGGTGCCAACTCAGATGACCAGAAGTGAGTTCAGGTGGACTCTTAGTGGTCCTCAGGTTCCCCCCTCCCTCCGTACTCCAGGGGGGAGGTGTATGGGGAGGAGGGCGGGCAGACATCTGGCTTCCTGTTTCCTCTTTGATTCTGGAGACCAGCTCTTGCCAGGTATGGGGTTTGGGGAGGCCCCATACCAGAGCCTTTCTCCCTAGCCAAGACGACTTTTTAACCCATGAAAAACTTCTTAAAAGTTTGGAGTTGTCTTATATACCACTATATGGTATGCTGAAGCTTATTCCAGCTTCAGAAACGAGTGATCCGCCCTCCCTCCCTTCTTAAGTCCACCTCTTGTCCTGATTAATCTTTCAGGGTACACAGAGAAGCTGAGTTACCTAACACTGCATCCCATCCAGCCTTCGGGTGTCATCACTAGTATTTGGTTTCCCGTGCTCAGTCTTCTTTTGAACTTTTTTGTTTTGCTTTGTTTTTTGGGCAACAGCCGGTGAGGCTTAGGGGTTACTCTTGGCTATGTGCTCAGAAATCGCTCCTGACTTGGGGGACCATATAGGAACCCAAGGGATTAAACCATGGTCTGTCGTAGGCTAGCATGCACAAAGCAGACACCTTACCACTGTGCCACTGCTCCAGCGGTGCTCTGTCTCCCTCTATCTGTCCTATTAATCACTGCACCTCAGCCAGCTCTTTTGGAGGAGCCCCTTCTCCCTGCTCTCAATGTGGATCACAATTAAAAAATCACAGTCACTGACTACAAATGAAAAATGTAAAATGATTGTTAGCATTACAAAGTCCAGCTTTATTAAACATATACTGCTAACTTCTGAGGGTTTTACTCTTTTTCTCTTATAGTTTTTAATTTCCATTTGGTGTGCATTAAAGAGAGGTAGTCTTATACAGCGAATATAGCCCAAATCCCATATTTTAACAGAAGAATAGGGAGTCATCTTATATGCCCAGTCATCTTACATGCCAGAAAATATGGTACCTGTCTAGGTCTCTGGTGTTAATTCCAGAGAACATTATCTGGATATTGCTCATTCTATTCATCTCACTTAGTATAGTAACATTATTATCATGATACAGTTGTCAAGCTGCATAGTTACTGCGTTCTCTCAAGCTCATGTTTCACAGTTTCTTGGTTAATAATACTATTTCTAAAAGATATCTTGGACACATACTTGTTCCCTATGTTCTTATCTCAGTTGAACAATCATAGTCATATTGAATTAATGAGAGTACATTGATAATATGTATTAAATGAAGATCTTTGTTCAGTAGACTATAGTTATTGTGCAGTTATCACTATATAGTATTCTGAGTCTAAGACAGGAATGGGAAAAACAGTGTTATGAGATTTGTCATATAATTCTCTTTCTAGGGTTGGAAGCATGCTCCAAGGGAACAAGTTAAATATAATTTAGTGAAAAATCTAAAGACCCAAACAAAGAGCAAAGGAAAAGAGATAAGAATATTCTGTGGGGGCCGGAGAGATAGCATATAGGTAAGGCATTTGCCTTAGGCACAGAAGGAGTGCAGTTCAAATCCCAGCATTCCATATGGTCCCCTGAGCCTGCTAGGAGCAATTTCTGAGCATAAAGCCAGGAGTAACCCCTGAGCACTGCTGGGTGTGACCCAAAAAAACAAAAAATAAAAATAAATAAAATAATGACTATTATGAATCAAAGGATGAAATATTTTGTTTTGGAAAAATGATCATTTCCCACTCCATTGATCGGGATACTGGGAGGACCAGTCTCTAGTATTTGTTGGTGTTTGAGTCATATCCAGTAATGCTTAGTGCTTACTCCAGACTCTGATCTCATTTCATTTAAAGTGGTTCAAGGGGTATTCTGGGTTAATCTCGCACTAGGCCTTTGAAAATACTTTCCTTTCCTAAATACTATCTATCTTAATGGCCCTGACATTAAGTTTTTTAACTCAGGAAGAGATTTTCCAATTTACATGACACAGAACAATAGAATTGACCAAAGTTAAAGGTTAAAATATGTAGTATGTTTATCTGGGAACTCTAATTATAACTTAGAGTCTTTATTATTTTTATTGAGATCAGTGTGAATTTTAAATCTTTCACACTTATATTTAAATGACAGTGAATTAGGGCAATTCCCACCTCCAGTGTTGACTTCCCTCTGCCACTATTCCCAGCATTGCATCCCATACTTCTCCCCTTATGCCCTTGGACTGCAAGTGTTGTAACAGGTCCATTTTATGTATAGCTTGTTGTAGTTTGGGTCTCTCGATTCTATTGTTATTGACTTTGTGTTAAATATTTAGGTCTGATCATTTGTTATTTTCAATCAATTTCACAAGACTGCTTTTCCCCTGGTAACATCCACTTTTCTTTTATTTTTTCAAATTATAGGAAGCCATAGAAATATGAGGTCAAATAAAATATTCTATGGTCCTGTTATAAAAAAATTAAAGTAGCCGAGCTCCTGTCTAGTCTATGAATATAAATTTAAAAGAAGAATAAAAAGGAAGAAAAATAAAAAAAGGGGGGATTGATGTGGCAAGTTTGATTTTTGTGTGTGTATGTGTGTTTGTGTATTTGGTTGATATTTTTGTTTAGTTTTGAGGGTTCTTTTGTCTTGTTTCTTTTTTGCATAGGCACAGTAGTGGGGAAATGAGAAAGCATACTGTCATGAAACCAACAACTGGATCCGAACATGTTCATTGTCATATCCCAAGGTCTTTCTTTATGGTGCCAGAAATAATTCTGCTAAGTCTTGGTTGTCAAAATCAGTCCTCTGTAATTAGAAATCTTGTTGTTGTTTTTTTTTTTTTCACAGATTCTAGGATGAAGTTTAGGATAGAGTCTTTTGTAATGATCCCAAGAAAATTTCTGCTCAGTGGCAATTGTTGTAGTCAGTCTTCTGTAATTAGTGATCTTGGTTTTAGCAGAGATTCTAGGATGGAGGGTCTTCTGATTTCATCTCACATTTAGGTGATGAAGTATGGCAATCTGCCCTTAGATCAAGTTATTGCGTTTCCTCGTTGTTAGGGTTTGTATGAACCTAGCCTGGCTCAGGTTGGTGCCAGAGCAGTATTAGCGACCCTCTCAAGGGGAGTTTGATTCCTGGTGCTGCTGCAGGAAACTTAGACAGTTCTAACGTTGGAATCCAGGATTTGAGGTTGGATGGTCAATGTCCAATCACCATGACAAAGTCAAGTCCCCAAGATAAATATTCAGTGTAGAGGTACCCCTGTATTATAAAATTTATGGGTTCTTATCCTTATTAGATAAGATATTGTATCTATACATGAGATTTCCCCATTTTAGTGTATCTATGCTAAAGGATCAATATTGTATTATATAATGGTGCATTTGGGGACAAAAATGTCAAGCTACACAATCTTTGTGCCCTGGTTTTGACCCTAGCTCTTATCCCAAGCGAGTCTTTTCTACTAGAATTTCTTACTAACCAAAATTAGCAACAAAAAAACTGGGGAGAGATAGATGAGGCTACTTCTACATATGAAAATAAACACATTAAGATATAACTATTGGGGTCAGAGTGATAGCACAGCAGTAGGACTTTTGCCTTGCACGTGGCTGATGAGGACAGACCTCTGGTGTCCCATTATGTCTCCCAAGCCAGGAGCAATTTCTGAGTGCATAGCCAGGAGTAACCCCTGAGCATCACTGGGTGTGGCTCAAAAACCAAAAAAAAAAGATATAACTATTAAGGAAATAAAAATAATAATAAAATATGGATGTCTCCATTCATTATGTCTTTTGAGATAGTCTTGGGAGGGATAAGACCAAGGGTACATTATAGTCCCATTCATGGTCTAATAGAGTCTGTGAAATGGTTTCAGTAGTAAGGCTATAAGGGAACAAATAGTGTCCTTGAGCTGAGGACTCCCTATGGAGCTGAATCTGGTAGCAAACTATGGTTCATATTGTGGGGTATGAGAGAAAAGGGGCCACATAGCATGATGGCTGCAGCTTCTTGTCAGGGTGAGAGACATGGGGCTGAGAGGGTGTCCTTTCACTTTGGGAGCCAAGTGGCAACTTATTGGGGCAGGAGGACGTTCTGGTTCCTAACGAGTTAAGAACTAAGGGTAAAGTGTGTTAAATAGGGAGAGATAATGGATCAGGATTGAGTGGGTGAGAGGATAGAAGGAGTTTTTTTATGGGAGATAATATATAACAGGGGCTATATACATTATAGTCATGGAATGTTTACAATATAGATTAGGCAAACATAGAGGAATCCACTGCATACACTCTCACTCCCAAATATAGAAAAACAATAGATATCTACCCATAAATTGAAGTTGGAAGCCTGATACTTATGGAATGGGTCAGAACACTTGAAAAATAAATAAATTAAAATAAATAATAGAATAAAAATTTAAAAAATTTGGGCTGGCAATTTAGAGGAGAAAGGTTTTCCGATTTCTAGCACTTTATCAATGGTGGGGGTGAACTTTGCTAAATGAGGCTTTCAGATTAGATTGTGCATGGAGCAATTTTGGATGAATATAATTTTTGCTTCTACTGTAATAAGCAATAAGGTTATTATATAGTGAGCACTATAATAAGAGTCTACCCTATGTAGTATCATCCATTGTGTCTTTTGCATAGAGGTTCCTTTTCTGAAAGAAAACTGAAAGCATGGGCATTATAATATAATAGTAATATAGCTTGATTGAAAAGGAAGAAAAAATAAGAGAATATAAAAAGATAGTAATTTGCAAAAACATACTCAATGAGTGGGGTCTATGGTGTGCAGTTACCTATTTCAGTGGTCTCTATGACCATAAAAGGAAATGGGTAAATTGAAGTATTTTGTTAAGACATTGTTGTAATGAGCATGCTATTTGTTAAAGAGTTTTATCAGGACATTTTCATAGTGCAAGCTGGGTATGGTATCTCGTGTGAGTGAGCCCCGAGATGCCATCTTAGTTTGTCCACCCTTAGTATTCAAGAATGCCTGTGGACAGAAAAGCTGAGAGTTTATTTTAAATATAGTAAGATTAAGGAATTAAAACAAATTGTTACAAAATGCTTCTATTGGAGTCAGTGATTTCCCATGGTATTCTTTACCTGTAATCTTGTATAAGATCCCTAAGGGATTATTATGGGCCTTTGTAGTAGAAGGCTGATTACATACCTGTTCTCTCTGTACTGCTGTTTCTGGTTTCTTTGGGTATAATGTGTAGTCAAGAGTTTGTGTTGTACCTCTTTCATGTGTTTTGGGCACTGCTCTTTGGTATATGTTGACTGTTACAGTGTTTGGAGTTTCTACCCTGTTAAACCCTGTTATTTGATTGTTGAGTATTAGTTGTATATAAGGTGTATGTTCTAGGTGCTTCAGAATAGTGATATCATTCTGTGTTTGTCTTTCATCTTCTGGCTTACTTCGTTTAACATAATATGTTCTAGGTCCATCCACGTTGCTGCAAAGTCTGTGATTGTATCATTTCTGACTGCCATGTGGTATGCTATTTGGGTTCTAGTAAGATAGAACACTGAATTGCAAAATTAGGCTGTTCAACCTCTTATCTCCAAGAACCTCTGTGGAAAAAGAACTTGAAGAATTATTTTATGCTTAATAAGATTAAGGCACTAAAACATACTGATTGTTTCCACTGCAGTGGGAGTCCCTGGCATCCAATCATATTCTGCACCTGATTCTGTGGATAAAAACATCAGAACAATATTATAGGCCTTTGTAGTGAGAGGTTGATTGAATCCTGTTCAGTATATACAGTTGTTTCTGCTGTTGCAAGTTTCTTTGTAGTATAGAAGAGAAAAAGCTTTTGTGTTTCTCCTCTTTCTCTTGATTTGTTCTTGCTATACCTTGGCATCTAAGGTGTTCAGAGTATCCAACATTTTGACCACTGTGTTTCTTCATGGAATTATTCTAAATACCACATATCAGTGAGATTATTCTGTATTTATTATTCTTCTGGCTTACATCATTTAACATAATATTTTCTAATTCCATCCCTGTCACTGCAAATTGCACGATTGTATCATTTCTTACTGCTATATAGTATTCCATTGTGCATATGTACCACATCTTCATGATCCACTTACCTGTTGTTGGACATCTAGGTTGATTGGCTATTGTACTGAGTGCTGCAATGAATACTGGTGTGCATACATAATTTTAAATGTATGTCTTTGTGTCCCGGGGATAGATACCCAAGAGTGGGCTTGCTGGGTCATATGGCAGCTCAATCTTTAGTTTAACTGACAAAACATACTGTTTTGCATAAGGGTTAAACCAGGAAGCATTCCCACCAGCAGTAGATAAGAGTTCCTTTCTTACCACATCCCAAACAACAAAGATTGTCCCTATTCTTTTAGATATGTACCATCCTCACTGATGTAAGTTGGTACCTCATTGTTGTCTTGATTTGGATTTTCCTAATTATAAGTGATTTTGAACATATTTTCATGTGTCTATTGGACATCAAATTCTGCTGGTTTACTCAGAGAAATGTCTGTTCATTTCTTCTCCTCATTTTTCAATGTTTTTTGGAGGGTTTGTAGAGCAAAAATTTGTTTGATTTGTATATACTAGATATCAAAATTTTCATATCTTTATTTAATCACCATAATTTCAAACGTGTTTATAATTGGGTTTCACTCATAAAAAGAACACCACCCTTCATCAGTCCAACATTCCCACCACTACTGCCCCTCATCTCCCTTCTCCACCACTTCAGGTTAGGTAAAGAAATGTCATACATTTTCTTTTTTTTTCTTTCAATATTTGGCAAACTGAGGTATTATGGTTCCACACAAACATTATTGTTGATTCTTCTAAGTCCTTAAAAATTGATCTCTGAATTTGGACAGGGATTACATTGAATCTAAAAAGTATTTATGTAAAATGGTTATTTTGATGATGTTGAATCTTCCTACCCATGAGCATGGGATGTTCTTCCAATTTTTTAAGTAATTTTCAATTTATTTCTGAATCATTTTTAACTTCTCATGGTAGATGTCTTTCACCTGTCTTGTTAGGTTGATTCCTAGGTACTTGTTATGTTTAGATAATATTTTAAATATGATGGACTCATTTATCTCTTTCTTTTCTGCTTCCTTATTGTATAAAGGAATACTTTTTTTTTTTTTTGTATATTGCCTTTGTAGCTGGCCACTTTGCTCTTTTGGTTTATTGTTTCTAGGAGCTTTTCTTGGAATCTTAAGGGTTTTCTATGTTTATTATTATATCATCTGCAAATAGAAGTAGTTTGAATTCCTCTTTCCCTATTTGAATTCCTTTGATTCCCATCTCTTGTTTGATAGTTATTGGTAGTTTTTCTAATACTGTATTAAATAAGAGTGGATACAGTGGACAGCCTTGCTTAGTACCTGAACTTAGTGGAAATGCTTTCAGTTTTTTGCTTTTAAAGATAATGTTTACTGTGTGCTTCTTATAGATAGCTGTAACTATCTTGAGGAAGGTTCATTCCAACCCTATTTGGCTGAGTCTTTTCACCACGAATGGTTATTAGATTTTGCTAAATGCCTTCTCTGCTTCAATCGATATGATCATGTGGTTTTTATCATTATTTTTGATGTAGTGTATGATGCAATTGTTTTGCATAATTTTAAACATCCTTCCATCCCTGGAATAAACCCCACTAGTTCATGGTATATAATTTTTTTGATGTGTTGTTGCTAAGACTTTGTTAAAGTTTTTTGCATACATGTTCATTAGTGAGATTTGTCTGTAGTTTTCTTTCTTGTTGGAATCTTTGTCAGCTTTGGGAATGCATGTAGTTTTCTTTCTTGTTATATTTCATAACAATTATAATTTATGTTCCTCATAAATGAATTATGGAATATTCCTGTCTTTTAGATGTTTTGAAAGAGCCTGAGGATCAATTGTAGTAACTCTTTTCTGAATGTTTGATAGAATTCACCTGTAAAGCCATAGTTCTTAGAATTTTTTTCTTGGGGAGTTTCTTAATTACTGTTTCAATTTCTTTAGATGTGATTGGCCTGTTTAGGCTTTCTACTTCCTACTTATTGAGACTAAAGAGATGATATTTTTCCAGGTACGTGTCCATTTCTTCTATATTCTCTAGCTTACCTGAGTACAGTTGTTCATAATAAACCCTCATGGTGTCTTGGATTTCTTGAGGCTCTGCTGCAAACTCTTCCCATTCTATTGCGATCCAATTTATTTGGGTATTTTTCCTTTGTTTCCTGTGAGTCTTGCCAGTGTTTTGTCTGTCTTGTTTATTCTTTCTAAAAGCCAGCTCCTGATTTCACTGATTCTTTGTATTGTTTTCTTTGTTTCTATGCTGTTTATTTCTGCTCTTGTTTTTATTAATTCTTTTCTTCTACCATGTTTGGGTTCCTTTGCTGCTTGTTTTTCAGATCTTTAAAATGACCCTTTTAGTTGTTGATTTTCTCATTTTCCTCTTTCTAACATAGGCCTGTATTGCTATGAGTTTTCTCCAGATTACTGTTTTTGCTGGGTCCCATAGATTTTGGCAAATTGTTTCTTCATTTCTCTATTCATCTCAAGGAATCTTTTTATTTCTTCCTTGATTTCCTCTTATATTCAGCTGTTATTGAGCATCATGTTGTTTAGTTTTCAGGTGTTAGATTTTCTCCATTTTTGACAGTCAATATTGATCTATTATGTTGTGTTTTGATAGGGTGCTTGGTATCATTCTTATATTTGTTACTTTATGTAAGTTAGATTTGCATCCTAAGGCATGGCCTATCCTAGAAATGGTACCGTGTGCACTTGAAAATAATTTATATTCCTGGGTCCACAGTGGTGGCGCAAGTGGTAAGGCGTCTGCCTTGCAAGCACTAGCCTAAGATAAGCCAAGAGCAATTTCTGAGTGTGTAGCCAGGAGTAACCCCTGATCATCACCAGGTGTGACCCAAAAAACAAAAAAAAAAAAAGAAAGTAAGAAAATAATTTGTATTCCACTTTTTGAGAATGCAGGGTCCTGTATGAATCTATTAGTCTTAATTCGTCTAGTTTCGCATTTAGTGCTCTTATGTCTTTGTTATTTTGCTACCTAGTGGATCTGTCTAGTGTTAATAATAGAGTGTTTAAATCTCCCATTCTATCACATTTTCATCCATATGTTTCTCCAAGTTTGTGAGTAAAATCCTTATAGAATTTGTTGGCTCTATATTTGGTGCATAAATATTGATCAGATTTAGTACTTGGTGTAATGTTCTCCCGATCAATAAGTAGTAACCATCTTGTCTCTGAGTAATTTTTTGAGGTTGAATACAATTTGGTCTAATATGAGTATGGTTGTCCCGACTTTTTTTTGGTTTTCCACTGGCATTATAATTGATTTCCATCCTTTTACTCTTAGTCTGTGTCTATCAGGGACTTTTAATTGTGTTTCCTACAGGCAGCAGATATCTAGGCTTTGTTTCCTTGTCCAACCCTCTACTCTGTTACTCTGTGCTTTTTTCTTTTTTTCTTTTTTTTTTTTTTTTTTGGTTTTTGGGCCACACCTGGTGATGTTCAGTGGTTACTCCTGGCTATGCACTCAGAAATTGCCTCTGGCTTGGGGGACCATATAGGTCACCAGGGGATCGAATCCAGGTTCATCCTCAATTAGCACATGCAAGGCAAATACCTTAATGCTTGCACCACCTCTTTGGTCCCAGTACTCTGTGTCTTTTAAGGGAGAGTTTAGTCCTTTAGCATTTAAGAAAATTATTGAAAAGGAGGTTTGTTATGCAATTATATTGTGTAGGGTTGTTGTTGTTGTTACAATCAGGGATTTGGTTTGTCTAATTGATCTCTGAGTAGTTTCTTTAGAGTCAGTTTGGTTAGCACAAATATTGTGAGTTCTTTTTTGTCTGAATATGTTTTTAACCCACCCTCCCATATAAATGAGAGTCTTGCTGGGTAGTGGACTCTAGGTTGGAAGTTTCTTTCATTTAGTAGTTTAAATATTGTCATTACACTGTCTTCTTTCTGAATTGATTCAAATGGAAGATCTGGTTTGATTATTATGTTCCTTCTTTTGTACTTGAAGGTTTTTTTCTCCCTTATTGGATTGGTCCTCCTAATTCTCTTCTGTATACTCTCTGGATGTCATCCACATAGAGTCTTTTATTTTTCTTACATGCCACAGATGAGTGATATAGTCTATGTTTTTTTCTCTCCCCCTGACTCATTTTACTGAACATAATAATGTCTATGTTCATCCATATACAAGCAAATTTTATGACTTTATTTTTCTAACATCTGAATAGTATTTTTCATTGTGTAGCTGTACTACAGTTTCTTTAGCCACTTATCTGTTCTTGATCACTTGTGTTCCTTCTAAAATTTTAAAATGAATTATTTTACAAATAAAAATGTTTATTTAAGATCCATGAAAATAAACTCAATTAGAAAGTAAATTTTCATTCATAGACATTTTATGGGGACAGCAGCCTTACTACAGTGGACACGGTGTTGCCTTTCCAGTGTTTCATTTCAAAAGTGTATATATACCATGTCTTCATGATCTATTCATTGTTGAACACCTAGATTAATTTTATACCTTACCTATTATATTGTGCTGTAATGAATAATAGTGTGCATATAAATTTTTAGTGAATGATTTTGTGTCCTGAGAATAGATGCTTTTAGTTTATCTCCATTGCAACACGTAGTAAAAACCACACATCAAGTATGTCAATGGGGAAACAATGCAAGACAACAGCATGCATAGAGAATGGAGATGGTAGCTCTGAAGACCCAGAAAGTACCAACCACATAGTTAACCTCTCAGACAAGTTTATAGTAGTAATATGGAGGATGCTCATAGAACTCAAAGAAAGTATAGATTAAGCTGAAGAGAACACAATGAGAGAAATCAGAAAACTCCAAAGTAACTGAAATGATGGGACTGAAAAACTCAGGAGATGAAATAAAAATTTCAATGGAAAGCCTCTCCTACAGAGTATCACCAACTGAGGACAGAATTAGTGAGATGGAAGATGAGATATAGAACAATTCCATACAGCAGAGGAGACTGGAAAATAACCTTAAAGGAAATTATTGGACAATAAAAAGACTATTAAAAGATTGTTAAGAGATGAAAACAGAAGTTCTTGACAAATTCAACAGAAACAATATAAGAACCATTGGAGTTCCAGAAAGCCAGGAAGAAAATCCCTAGGAAATATCAACAGTCAAGGACATCATTGCAGAGAAACTCCCAGAGCTAAAGACTACATGCAAGCAAATTTTGTATGCCCAAAAGTACCAGCTAAAAGAGACCATAGAAAAACATCCCAAGACACATCCTAGTCACAATGACAAATCCCACAGATAGGGACACAATACTGGAAGCAACAATTTCAAAAAGGAAAATTACATTCAAAGGAGCATCCCTAAGATTGATAACACATCTGTCACAAGAAACCCTCAAGGCCAGAAGGCAGTGGTGGGATATAGTGACAAAACTCAATGAAATGAATGCTTCGCCTAGAACCTCATTGGCAAACCTATTGCACGCGTGCCAGCTGTGGCACGTGAAGGCCTTGCAGCTGGCATGTGGGAAGGTCCGCAATTAAGATATGTGGGCATGGCGAGATGGCCACGAGAAAACTCTTTAACATACACTTTATCTCTAGGTAATACCTCCATTTAGGAATTGAAGCACGTGATCATTCAGATCATCGAAGCAGTACCTGAGACGTACAGACTTAAACCACAGGCTCGATTCTTCGGACACTTTTAATTAAACCAGCATTCCCTTGTTATTCTCTCCTCTCTTCTTACTACTTTTCTTTTCTTTTTTTTTTCTCTCTATTCTGCTTATTACTTTTTTCTCTTTCTCTTCCCCTTTTCTCTCTAAGGTATTTTCTCTTTTCTCTTCCTTCATACCCTTCCCATATACCTCCCCCTTTCTCCCCTCCGGAAATCCAACTATCCCTTTACCCCTCAATCCCATCCAGATCTTCCACCATATTAAAATTTTTCACCCTCAGTCCTTATTCTATTAGGCATCAAGATCGACCTCCTACTCAACGAACCAGTACCCTGCACCCAGGCGAGGGGACACCCAGATAAACCCACACCTCGTCTCCTGAAAGAAAAGACAGCCAACTCCCCTGTGGACTCATGCTGTGAGGCCTTCCCTACTAACTCTCCCTAACGCGGACTGTTCCTTGAAACTGGGCCTAGCTCCAAAAGTATCCCCAATGCAAGAACTCTTCCAAGACCTCCCTGCCGCAAATTTTAATAATCTGAAAAAATTGTAATCAAATTCTTGTCGTTGATTTCTCCTTTCAGTTCATGATTGCCCCCAATTTAACGTTTTTTTTGCCTGTTTCACTAGTTTATCTCCCCCATTGTTTTACATTTGTTTCTTTAGTCCTAGTACCACTGTGTTTTGGTTGTTTTAATACCTAAATTGACTGTTAGATCAAAAATTGCCTTATTACCTCTTAAATATAATCTTGTGTCTCTCCCCGCTGCAGTACAAAAATCAAACACTGCCATCACCCTAGCCTTATTAAAAGGCCTAGGTGTTATTGGTGTAAGCACAAATATTTATTCATTGGTTCATACTCTAGAATCTGCTAATGCCTTATAACTGTTGCTAAAAATGTTTACAAACTTAAAGAAGTTTACACTACTGTTGATTTCCTAGCAAAGAGTGCAGAATAACCGCCGTGGTTCAAAATTTAACATTTTTTTGAGGGAGGGGGGAATTTGTGTCATCCTTAGAGTAAAATGTTGCTTTTTAAAATAAATTCGGCTTAGCTAGAGATAGCATTCAACACATAGAGGATAATTTAGTAAATAGACAAAAAGATATAGAGCAGAGTGAGAGCTGGTACAAAAATTGGTTTTCTACCACTCCATGGATAACAACAGTGCTCCCAGCCTTTTTGGGGCCCTTCATTGGCTTTATGTTGCTAGTTTCCTTTGGTCCTTGGGCTTTTCGCAAACTCACCACCTTCGTAAAGAATCAAGTGGATGAAGCAACCAGAAAGGACTCAAAGGTTCTATACCAACAACTATGCACCTCAGAATACCAGCTGACACCTGACATCTCCCCTCCTGCCAACTCTCTGCCACTTAAGTTTGAAGTTATCGAGGAGCTGGCGCATAGACCTCAATCTGTGCCTTGCCAAGCTTTGGAAACGACTGAATCAAGGGTAGCAGATGCGGTGACTGGAAGCCCCACACCTCTTCACCCAGTGTGGCCAGTCCACCGAGGCACGTCTGTCCCTTTTATATTGTATACTAAACAGGGGGAGATGTGGGAGATCGAGCACCCCACATATCAAAGGAACTCTGAATGAATTTTCCACCGCCTGTCTGATTCAAGCCACAAAAGTTTGCATAGCCCCGAACCAACAGAAAACTCTGCAAATAAATTTAGCTCAGCACAAAGAATCTGGCTTAACCAGATGCCTTAACCTTTCCATGGAACCTGTTTTTGTAACTGCTCTCAAGCATGTAGTTATAGATATGTTTTTGTAAAGTTTAAATTATGATCCTTATTGCTTGCATAAAAGATAGATCTAAATGGAAAATAGGCTAAACAAATAATTGTATTTGCGTAAATATCAATTAGCTATTTGTTTAAGAATTTGCTTCCCCTCCCCCCATCCTGCCAGGTTCCTCTTTATCCTTCCCGCCATCAAAATGTGTTTACGCTCCCATTGGTTAAAATTGTTGTACTTGTACAAATCTGATTGGTTTATGTTTCAATCCTATGTTACTAAAAGAGGCCCTGGATTGAGCTATTATGAAAGGGGCTCTTGGGCTACTGTGAAGGTAAGAAGTGCTCAGGCCATGGGGGTATTGTTGGAAAGATGTGTGCAGAAATAATGTTAACCGCATATTAACTTCTGATCCTCAATAAAAATAAGCTATTATAAAATAAAAAAAACACAAAAAAAAAAAAAGAAAAGAGAAATCATGAAATTTGCTTATACATGTAAGGATATGAAGAGTATTGTGCTGAGTCAAATGAATCAGAGGGAAAGGGATAGACATAGAATAATTTCACTCATTTATAGGATATAAAAAAATAAAAGATAGTATGGTAATAATATCCAGAGACAATAAAAAGGAAGGAGGGCCAGGAGGATCAGTTCATGGCAGGAAGCTTGCCACAAATAGTAGAGTAGTGCAATTAAGGTAAAAAGGAGAAGAGTAGGACAATGATAATTGGAACAGATCACTCAGGACAATAATTAGGAATTGGATGAAAATACAGGGATATGCATGGCATCCCTTTCTAACAAGCCAGTGTCTAAAAAGAAAAAAAGAAAAGATGGTGATAGAGATAAAGTGAGAGAGGGAGGAATAAAATACCTGACCGAGGGGCAGGCAGTGGGCAGAGTAATAAGGAAACAGGGGACATTGGTGGTGGGAAACATTCATGGGTGAAGGGTGTCATACATTCTATGACTGAAACACAATTATGAACAACTTTGTAATCATGGTTTTAAAAAAATAGAATATGTTTTTTTCAATTCAAATATAAATAAATACATGTGGTAATAAATAAATAAAATGATATTTAAAAAAAATACAGTAAAAAAAAAGAAAAAAACAACAAAAAAAAAGAAAGCAACAAAAGCCTGCTCAAGAAATAAAACAGAACAAACAAAAATGGAGACACATACCTTGCTCATGGATTGGCAGGGTTTTATTTATTAAAATGCAATACTCCACAAGGCATTGTACAGATTTAATACAATCCCTCTAAAGATACCCATGACATTCTAAAAAGATGTGGATCAAACACTTCTGAAATTTATCTGGAATAATAAACATTTGATAATAGCTAGAGCAATCCTTGGGAAAAGGAATATGGGAGGCATCACTTTCCCCAATTTTAAACTATCACAAAGCTATACTCTTTAAAACAGCATGGTATTGGAGTAAAGACAGACACTCAGATAAGTAGAATATACTAGAGTTTTCAGAGAATTCTCCACAGACATACAATTAATTTATCTTTGATAAAGGGGCAATAAATGCAAAATGGAGCAAAGAAAGCCTCTTCAACAAGTGATGTTGGGACAACTGATCAGCCACTTGCAAAAAAACAAACTCAGGCCTCCATCTAACCTACACAAAGGTCAAATGCAAATGGGTTAAAGACCTTGATATCAGGCCTGAAACCTTAAGGTATGTAGACCACCACATAGTTATAACACTCCATGACATTGCAACTAAAGGAGTCTTCCAGGAAGCAATAGCACTCTCCAAACAAGTGGAAGCAGCGATACACAAATTGGGACTATATTAAGGTGAGATGCTTCTGCACCTCAAAGGAAATTATGCCTAGGATACAAAAGCCATCCACAGAATGGAGAAAACTATTTACCCAATACCCATAAAATAAAGGGTTAATATCCTATACAAGGCACTGACAGAACTTTACAAGAAAAAACATCCAATCTCATCAAAAAATGAGGAGAAGAAATGAACAGAATGAACTTTCAAAAAGAATAAATACAAATGACCAAAAGGCACAGGGAAAAAAATGGTCCACATCACTAATCGTCAGGTAGATGCAAATCAAAACAGCTATGAGGTACCATCTCAGGTCACAGAGATTGGCACACATCACAAAGAGTGGGAACATGCAGTGCTGGCAGGGATGTGGAGAGAAAGGAACTCTTATTCACTGCTGGTGGGAATGCCATCTAGTCCAACCTTTATAGAAAGTGATATGGAGATTCCTCCAAAAACTGGAAATTGAGCTTCTATACAATCCAGCTATACCACTCCTAGGGCTATACCCTAGGAACACAAGAATACACAACAAAAATCCTTTCTTCACACCTATATTCATTGCAGCACTATTTACAATATTCAGACTCTGGAAACAGCTAAGATGCCCTTCAACATATGAATGGCTAAAGAAACTGTGGTACATAAACACAATGGAATATTATGCAGCCATCAGGAAAGATGAAGTCATAAAATTATCTTATACATGGACGTACATGAAATCTATTATACTGAGTGGAATAAGTCAGAAGGAGAGAGTTAGATACTGAATAGTCTCACTTATCTATGGGCTTTAAGAAAAATTGAAAACATTGAAATAATTCCCAGAGATTAGGGCTGAAATTACTGGCTCAGGATATAAAGCTCACCACAAAGAGTAGTGAGTGCAGTTAGAGAAATAACTATGCTGAGAACTATCATAATAATGTCATTGAGTGAGGGATATAGAATGCCTATCTCAAATACCAGCAGGTGGGTGGGAGAGGGAGGAGATGGGGCATTGGTGGCAGGAAAGTTGCACTGTTGAAGGGGGGTGTTCTTTTTATGACTGAAACCCAACTACAATTGTGTTTATGATCACGGTTTTTAAAGATATTATTAAAAATAGAAATATGAAATTCAAAGTATATAAAAAAAGAAATAGCTCAATGGTAACACATTCCTGCCAGCTCAAATCTCTAAGTTGAGTTCCCAGTGCAGGATTCTAACCATTCCTAATCACCACTACATGTTGCCCTATTGACCACTAACCACCAGCCCACACAGCATGGAACCATGAGATCTGAATATTGGATCACTGAGCTTCATAGTTCCTAGTTCTATTAAGGAGTCCTCATGATTCAGAAGTAAAATAAAGAACAATATTCTTAGCAGAAAATAATGAAAAGCTTGAATTCCTAATTTGATTAGGATTTTTTTATTTAGGCATAAGTAAAATTTGTTCAAATATAAATCTGAAAATAGCCAACTCTCATGCTGTGTTCTTATTAATGAAACATTACCAAAAATTTACTGATAATGAGAATTTCAATTTTATTATGAAGTCAATTATTCTAATGGGGCTTATCAAACATGAGTAGGCAAAATAGAGAGAGAAGTTTTCAAATAAAGATATGTAAAATGTCCTTATCCAAACAGAGTATTAGTAAAATTATAAAAAAATAATACCTTGAAGTGAGCCTTTTTTCTAAACTATTTGGCAAATAACTATGGTAAGTTGATTTATTTCTGTAACCATAAACTAACTTTCAGACTTGGCAGGAATTGATTCTCACAATGCAACCTCCAACTCTTTAAATCATAACTAAAAATGAAAGCTTCTACTTATTGAACATATATTTAAATGCATTTACATATATTATATAGTGTTCATCATTCATTTAGTTTCCAAGTTTGCAGTGTTTGCTTGCTCACTAAGCTGTTTTACTCTACTTTTGATATGCTTAAGTTATGATTAAATGTTTTCTTTTATGTTCAAACGTCAGACCAGGACAGTAGAATGGTTATTGGCTTAATTTCTAAATTCATTTTGATTAAATGTCTCAATCTTTATGGATTTCTAATTTATATATAATAGAAGAAATATTTAATTATGACTGGAGATTTGCATAAGAATAAATTATAAATCTCTATATTTCTACTAGTTACTTTTCTTTGTTTTTTTCCCCACCCCCTCATTAAAACCTCAGAGGAATCTAAGCACAGAATTTAGCTAGAATTAGAATCTGTGTAGAAACAAATTATGTGCTAGTGTAATGAAAATTTTCACTCTTAGAATTGCTAATTAAGTTAGGATAAAAATAGACTAAAAGAATCTTGCTAATGAGATGTGGGCACTGTAGGAAGTTGTTGTTAAATAGGTAATGCAAACTATTTTAAATATCATAAGGCATATCTCTAGATCAGTGCTTCTCAATTATTTTCTGTCATGCACCCCTAGGAAGAAGAAAACATTTTTTGCACTCCCTGTGTGACTGTAAATAGTATATTAAAAAATTTAACCTGCAAAATAAAAATATATAAAATAATTTGAGCTGATTTTTTTAATCAGAGGTGATATCTGGATTAATGGCTACAATGAGCATGTTTTGCAATGCATACCTTTTCGAAGTGGGATTTGAAGCAGGACACAGAACCTCTCTGTCCTAGAGATATACAGAAACATAAGCATGGGGCTTAGCTTGTTATGACAGTGTTTGCTGAGGTCAAATGTGCCCCCTTTTTCGGAGCCTCATGCCCCCCTAAGGGGTGCGCTCCACTATTTGAGAAGCACTGCTTTAGATAATGAAGGATAGGCATGATTTATTTTAAAAAGTAGATGAGAAAATTTCAAGATAAGTCAAAATGCCTTTGCCACATAATACATTAAAAAAAGATACTATTATAATGTGATCTTACTCATAGGAATGATTTATGTAATCTTTGTAATATTTTTAAATTGTCATTTTCAAATTAGGGCTGACATAGTAACAAGTTATCAGATCACAGAACACTAGTCTTGATATCAATTAATATCTTTTATAGTTTATGCAGTAAATTATTTCATAAATTATTGAATGGCATTATGGCAATTCTTAAAATCATTAAGGTATCACACATACCTGTATTTCTTTTACTATATTAATTCTTTTAGGTTTTCTTCTCATTTTAGAAATAAAAATATACAATGTTTAAGGTTATTGAGTGGATAAAGTAGGAAAAGCATCTAAATTGCCTTTACATATTTGATAAATAATGGATATTCTAGGCATAGCAGCTTTTACTTTACTAGTAATTTCATATAAACTTTAATTTCTAAATTTCTTTATCTTTTTGATCATGCATATCTAACTTAATTAAATACCATATACTTTAATATTCTTTAAAACATGGAAAATAGTCAGGTAAGATTAAATTATTTTATATCATATTTTCCAACTTTAGGATTTTTGATAGAAGTTAATTACTCAATATTTATATAATATTTATTTTCTATTTAATTTAACTTATAAATCTAAAACATAAACACAGATGTAGTTCAATGTACCTGATTTGCATACCTTCATCAATGTGCTCCGAAACATTATTAATGTTTTAAGAAAAGTGCCTATTATATAACACACTTGTGGACTTTTTATCCAATTATCTTTTCATCATTGTATTCTTATCTTAATTTATATCTATCTGTGCCTTTCTTCACTCTTATGCTAGCTGTGAGTACTCTACAAAACTATGACAGAATTTTTTTCTCTACTTCTTCTGTGATACCCTATATGCCTAAATGGTTTTTAACCTTTAATTTTCTTTAAACGTTGGAAAGCGGCTTCTGGTCTCCCAGCTTCTTGAAGGATCTCTCCTTCCTGGGAGCCGGGAGTCTAGCAGGAGGAGGTTTGGCAGGCCCCCGCCATGCCGGAGGCCTGCTTGGCCAGGCCTAAGGGGGGTGCGGGACTTGGGTAACCCCAGCACCCCTCTGCCACCTTACTCCAGATCTCCAGGGCTTCCCCGGGCCACACGCCTGGGCAAGCCGGTGAGTTGGGTCCCTTGGTGGAGCTTGAAGGTACCCTAGGCCTTCCCCCACCATCCATGCGGCTCCTTAGGGAGGGTCCGGGTGGGGCTCTGAGCTTCTGGTCTCCCAGCTTCTTGAAGGATCTCTCCTTCCTGGGAGCCGGGAGTCTAGCAGGAGGAGGTTTGGCAGGCCCCCGCCATGCCGGAGGCCTGCTTGGCCAGGCCTAGGGGGGGTGCGGGACTTGGGTAACCCCAGCACCCCTCTGCCGCCTTGCTCCAGATCTCCAGGGCTTCCCCGGGCCACACGCCTGGGCAAGCCGGTGAGTTGGGTCCCTTGGTGGAGCTTGAAGGTACCCTAGGCCTTCCCCCACCATCCATGCGGCTCCTTAGGGAGGGTCCGGGTGGGGCTCTGAGCTTCTGGTCTCCCAGCTTCTTGAAGGATCTCTTCTTCCTGGGAGCCGGGAGTCTAGCAGGAGGAGGTTTGGCTGGCACTGGTAATCTCTGTCCAGTCTACATTTTCAAAATGTAGAAATGCACAAGAAACATTAATATTACTCTCACAAGAAACATTAATAGTACTCTCACAAGAAACATTAATAGTACTCTCACAAGAAACATTAATAGTACTCTCACAAGAAACATTAATAGTACTCTCACAAGAAACATTAATAGTACTCTCACAAGAAACTGTAATAGTACTCTCACAAGAAACTTTAATAGTACTCTCACAAGAAACTTTAATAGTACTCACTATCATTGAATTATGTTTTTATGTATGCAGAATGTCTATTTTTTACTCTGCCCTTTTGCATACCCCTTCATAAGTTCATATTTCTCTTTAACTTCTTTAACTCCTATCATCATTACTCCTTTTATACCCTTTCTAACTTAAGTACTGTTGAGTCCTAAGTCACAGACCAAAGTGGTGCCCTAGAGTTAACACCCACCCAACTATTTTAAAAGGCATAAAAAGGACACATATCTTTTCAACATTTTATGGGTGTTTTCTTTGACGGCTATAACTTTTGCTAAATACTTTCTTATACAGTGATGATCCCCCCCCCCATGTTTTTTATCTTCTCTTTGTGAACTGCTCAATATGGAATTTGGTGTGAAAGAATCCCTCAGTTTAATACTTATGTTTGAACCAAGTCATGGGTCTTGTTGGAAATGTTCTTATGCCCCCATATATCTGATAGCACCACGTGGCTTTATATCTTGTTTGCGTAGGCACACTAACATGGAAAAATACTATACATACCAATAAGTTCTTATCTAATAAAAATCGTGTAGTGCAATGAGACCTTACACCCTGAACATTGACATAAAGACCTGGCACAGGCCTCAGAAGAATGGGCATTCTCCATTCACCCCTTGATCTACAGAAGACATTTACAAAACATCCAAGGTTGTATATAACATCACCTGGTGGCATTCCTGTACCAGGAAAGACCCTACAGCTGCTCTGACATCTACTCAAAAGAAACACCCCTTAACACTGAGAAGACAACAAGAACAAAGACCTGCTTACTGGACAGGGCTTGTGAGGTTTGTCTATAACATCACCTGGAAGCAATCCTCTACCACGGAAGACCCTACCACTGCTCAGACATCGTCCTGCTCAAAAGAGACTTCCCTTAACACTGAGAAGACTTAACAACAACAACCTGCTTACAGGAAAGGGCTTCCTGCATTGCCCTTTCATGGTGAGGTGAAACGAGAAGGCACTCCACATCATGACTTCAATGTAGGACATGCAGATTCCAGAATCTTTAATACAGAAACATGAGACCAACAACAGAGACTGTGTGAAAAGTGTGTTGGCACTACAGACAAAGTCTTGGATCGAACGATAACTTTCCTGAGGCCTAGAGCTGGTCTTATGCCAGGAAACTTCAGGGGTAGGATCTCTTTGTATTTAGGCCAAGGTTATTCCTTTCCATGCCTCTCATATTTTGGTGGGCCTATGCAAACAACAATTGCCACTCTAAAACCGTTTTTACTGTGCTCCTTTGACTCTAATCCTTAAAACGCACCCACTTAAAATTTGAGGTTAACTTAAGCTAATATGCATGTACATGGAAATGTAAAAAATACTATGCCTCTAATGTTTAAGGAGTTACGTAAGTTTGATGGCTTTAGATTGCCTTGTGTGCTGTTAAGAAATATTATAATGTGCTACAATCTGGAGACTTGAGGGACAAAGTAATTGCACATGGATTCTGTTTTATTTATCTTAACTTTCTTAAGATATCAGCAAGGGGACTTCTTCTGATAATTATGTTATGGGTGATTGTCCTTCCACTGTAACTTTACCTTATCCTCTTTCTTTGCATCTTTTGTTCTCATAATTCAAAATAAAAAAATTATAAAAAAAAAAACGTTGGAAAGCTTTCAAGTTCTTATGATTAATTTTCTATTCATTGCATACATGCTCAAGTATTCTTCACTCAGTTTTCCAGTTCCTTCTAAGTCTTTTCGAAACACATAAACATCATCCATTTTTTAAGTCACCATTTTTTAAGTATTCTTCAATTGCTCCTAATGTCAACCAGTAACCGCCACACTAAAAAGCAATAAATCCAATTTAGGTTGCAAGATATTCAGTATCAAAATAGTTAGTCATAAGATATATAACCAATTATGATCAAAGTTAGATATTTTTTATCAGAGGAAAAATAGAAGAAGGAATTATAAAACTTAAAATCTTGTGATAAATGGCCCCCGATCCTATTTCGAACTGACCAGTATATATATTTATATAAATATATATATAAATATATATAATATATAAATATATATATATTATATATATATAAATTAAGACAGGATATAACAGGCAAGTAAGCTAGGAAGAAAAGGTGTTCAGATATCATTTGTTTAGAAGGGTTTTTTTCCTCCACTAACTCTGTGATACCAACTGGGTTTTCTTGATTTAATTCTATTTTTGTGTGTGTGTGTGTGTGTGTGGTATTTGGGTCACACCCGGCAGTGCTCAGGGGTTATTCCTGGCTCCAGGCTCAGAAATTGCTCCTGGCAGGCACGGGGGACCATATGGGACGCTAGGATTCGAACTGATGACCTCCTGCATATAAGGCAAACGGCTTACCTCCATGCTATCTCTCCGGCCCCTCCTTACACTTTTTAATGTGGCTCTTGATGTGCCTGGCGGCCACTCCAGGAGTCAGGACTCTGCTAATAGCCTCTGTCAGTGTGCACCCTGTGTGCAGCCCTGGTGGCTGACTCTAAAAGTGTAAGCTGTTACCCAGTATCAACCCCAAACAAAGGTGCTCCCCCTACATCATCCTTTCTTAAACCTCTTCCTTTGATATGTAAAAGCCCACTGAATATGTACTTTTGTCTCTCTCTCTTGACCTGAAGCCTCCTGGTATTGGGAATTGATTTAATAAAGAAAGAGGTGTTGTAGCTTTTTGTGCTCGAGGCAGAGAGTACAAGGTAAAAGGCCATGGACTCCATGATCATCCTTTCCTGGCTAGCTTGGTTCATTATTTCTTTCCTGCTACCCTGCTTCTTCAGACCAGGTTGGGTGGGGTTTAGAAACACAGTGCCTGGAGTGATCTTAAAACACATATTTTATTTTGCACAAGAGTGGGCATTTTCCATGAAGAGATTCTCAACCCAGAGTTTTCTTTTCCGTGGATTCTCATGTTTAGATTACTCATGATTAAAGTTGTGCGTTAATGCCCTTAAATGCTGTTTTTCATATTGATTATGACTTTCTGCAGAATATAAGTGACAATCAGAAAATTTTTGAACGAGTGGAAACATTTCAATCTCCTTCTCGGACACAGCTATCCCAGAATCAGATTCTTTTTTGAACACATCCATCTATGTCTCACTGTAAAAACTACTTGTGAAACTCCCCTGCAGAGAAATATTAAGTTCATAGAGAAAATGAACAATGTCTGCCAAATACACATTCTTTGTCCAACTGGGGCTGTACAAAGTCAGAGTTCTGCTGGCACAGGAACTGCACTAGTTCTTCCCTCTTGCCAACAAGGTGAGAGAGCACCCTTCCCCTTAACAGCCACTTCACTTCCTTATGGAGAAGATGCTAGTAGTGGGCAACCATACTCTCACCCAGGGTGGTGAATAGCCTAGATTTGATCACAATTGTGAGTTTCACAAATTATCTTTTTTTTTTTTACTATTTTTTATTTAAACACCTTGGTTACAAACATGAGTGTGGTTGGGTTTTAGTCATACAAGATGATATCCCCCATCACCAGTGCAACATTCCCACCACCAATGTCCCAAATATCCCTCCTCCCCTTCCTGCTCCCACCTGTTCTCTAGACAGGCTTTCTATTTCCCTCATTCATTCTCATTGTTAAGATAGTTCGCAATGTAATTATTTCTCTAACTAAACTGTGTCATTTGTCACAGAGTTTAGTTCAGCAGGGAGCTTTTCTGAATCCAGTCTATCATACAATGAGTGAATACAATAAACAGGTGTGCAACTTCTGTTTTTTTGTGACTACACAAAAACACTGAGCCATACACAGTGCATCATCTGTACATAGATCAACACATCAGATTATTATTCTGAGTGAAATGAGTCAGAAGGAGAGGTGTAGACACAGAATAATCATTTGTGGCATATAAGAATAATAAATGGCAATATCATTTGTGGCATATAAGAATAATAAATGGCAATATGGTAATAATATCTAGAGAAATTAGGGATGAGGGACAGGAGGACTAGTCCATGATAGGAAGCTTGCCATAAGAAGTGTTGAGTTCAGTTAGAATAAAGAAAGGTACATTATGACATTGATAGTTGGAACTTATCACTCTGACAAGAAAGGATGCTGAAAATAAATAAGTGGCATGCATGGTACCCTTTAATTAACAAATTGCAAACCACAGTGTCATAAAAGAAAAGAGAGTTAGAAAAAAGCAAAATGTCTGCCCCTGACATAGGCAGAGGAAGGTGAAGGGGAAGGAAACAAGGGACTTTGGTGGTGGGGAAAGTGCACTGGTGAAGGGTGGTGTACATTCTATGATTGAAACCCAAGTATGAATAATTTTGTAACAAATATAATTAAATAAAAATATTTTTAAAACGATTCAGGCACTCTATCATAATTCGTTTATGATATAATATCATATGCCTTTAATAAAGCGCCATTTTTGTTTTTGTGTGTATTAGTTTGGTTTCTTGCAGCACACACTAAAGTGTCAATAGATTTTTTTTCCCTTTCAGTGAAATTACTACTTTTCTCTTGAATACTGTTCTTGCTCTTAAAGATTGTTAAAAGGTTTTTCTCTTTTACCTGTTTCATCTCCATATTCTAGGGTTTCAAATTTTCAACACATTTTGGTTATCAAGAGAAACATTTTAAAACATTTTGCTTCCTTATCAGAAATCAAAGCATTTTTTTCTCAAGAAGGGTGTTCACTATCCAGAATTAACAAACGATCAGTGGATTCAAAAACTGTATTTCATGGTGGATGTTACTTCACATCTAAATCAGCTTAATCATAAACTACAGGGGAAAGGAAACACAATTTTTTTGATGTTAGAAGAAGTTATTTCATTTGAAAACAAATTATCTGTTTTTGCTCAAGATTTTGACAGAGAAACTTTGATTCACTTTCCAAGCCTGTTGAAACATGACCAAGAAAATAATTCTGATATTGACATTACCTATTTTAAAAGAGCACTTTTAAATATGAGGGAAGCTTTTCTCAAGAGGTTTCAGGATTTGAGAAACAGCAAAGCAACGTTGGCCTTTGCTAAAAAAAAAACAAACAAAAAACCTCTGGATGCCACTGTAACGGAATTAAGTTTTTCTCCCTTTAATATCGACATTGGCAACTTTGAAATTCAATTGCTAGATTTAAAAACAAAGAACTGTGGAGCTCGAAATTTGAATGTCTTTGTGCTAATTTAGAAAGATTGGAGAAACACAAATGTAAACTTAGTTCACAGCACAAGTGTTCTGCTTTGAAAGACCTGGAGAAGGAAGATATGTTGATTTTTAACACCTGGAATAGTATTCCTGACTCATATAATTAACTAAAAAATCTAGAGTTTGCTGTTCTTTCCTTGATCAGGTCTACATATTTATGCGAACAAGCATGAATCTTATCAAGAGTAAATTGAGAAATCGTCTCATCAATGAGAACCTGGAATCGTGCCTAAAATTAAAAACAACAGCATACAAATCTGACTTAAACTATCCAAGGAAATGCAAGGCCAGTATTCACATTAGTGTTTGTGACTTTGTCAGTCATTATCGGGATGTAATTTTCCCTATATTGTAAGGCAAATTTTACAGAATTTAACGTTATTGATAAATAATATCACTCTAAAGTTGTTGTTTTATTATTCATGTTATTTGTATCCTCCCGAACTATGTGGATACTTGCATGCAGAATATTGTCAATAAATACTTATTGAAACTAAAAATAGTGTACCACCCTATGTATTTTCGGTTTTAAAAATGTGGCTCTCAAAATAAATTTCAATCGTGGTTTTGGCGAGATTTGGCTCAGTTGAAATAAAAAGGTTGCCCACCACTGCCCTAGAATCAACTGGATAAGGCCTTCACTACAAGGCCTACTTCCTCACATTCCTTTTAGGAGGGTCACTCCAAGGCCAAGTTGCAGTCTTTCCTTCTAACTGGTGATTGATAAACCAGAAGTTCTTTGGATACGTTTTATCTGCTGAGAAGAATTTGCTCAAGTAGCTCATAGAACTCGAGATAATGAAGCATTATGTTTACATGTTTACTGTATGCGATTAAAGGGGCAAATGAGTAAGAAATACACAGGATGATAGCTTTTGGGATTAGGAGTGTATGCCTGTCACATGGATGAATTTATCGATCTGGACACCACAAATTCTTCATTCAGGGATTATTTTGAAGATTTCATCACATAGGCCAAATCCATCATGAGTTCCAATTCTGTCTTCTTTCCTGTCCCTGAAATATAGGGAATTGGAATGAAAATTTATCACTTTGAAACATGGTTTATTTCTTTTGATGTTTGTCTCTGCTCTGAATCCAATCCGGAACTGACAAAGAGTCTTAACAGTTTAGGTGTTTCTAAAGTTTGAAATAGAAACTAGGTATATACTTTGTATATACAAGAGAACAAGAATGATCCAAATGAGTATATGAACTTAGTCATATGAATAATTAGTGGTCTTTCTTCTTGTTATAGCATATGAATATTTAAATCATGTCATAAATAGTAAAGTACTTTCCAGTATAAACATTTAAAGTAGAGGGTGTGAATCTAGAAACACCAATGAAGCCCAGAGATTATTTTAGAGTTTTAAAATATAAGAGAAAGGCTGTACTTTTTTGAAGTTTCTTCAAAATAGACTATTTATGTCCAATTACTAGTCTCAGGTTCTGCTTTTAATGGATCTCAAACTTTGAAAGAAGGTACAGTATAGATGTTTGATGTCAGATAAATCTATTTGAAGTGCCAGCACCATTTCATTTTTTTTCCTCAGAGTTTTATTTAAAGTACTGTGATTTACAAAGTTATCAGTAGTTTTGTTTTTGGTATACACTGATCCTACTACCAGTGTCAACTCCCATCACCAGTGCTCCCACACCCCAGACCCACTCCTAACCCCTATCTACTTCCTTGACAGGCACATTTTGAAGCTCAGTTGTTACAGCTTAGATCCCCCATTTTTAGTGTTGTTGACATCTGTGTGTTGAGATTGTAGCTTGACCCTTGTTCCCCTATGACTTTCTTTTTTCATCTTCTTCCTTCTCTCTGATTCTCCTCCCTAGGCAGTGGGGTCAAGAGTTAAGGCATATTCCCTTAACTACAGTACATTTCCTCACACAGTTATTCTATATACCACAGATAAGTGAGACAAATTTTAACCATCCCAACACCATTTATGACATAATATAAGTGCTTATAACATAATATAAGTGCTTAAAACATGACAATTTATTGCTGTTTTACTGGTTCCTTCTTTATTTTTCTCTTTAAAAGAAATCACTCTCCATGAAAAGACTTTATCTGCATTTTTACAGTCATGTCTTATATTGAAAACAGTTTTCAATGAACATTTGTTGAAGACCTAAATAGATAATTCTCAAAGCCTAGAGATATCCCACATCTTTAATAAAAAGGTATGAAACACACTGTTAGTTTCTTTCATATCAAAGTTTACTTAAGAATCACAAATGTATGTAAAGATCCTGACACATTGTTCCCAAAGCATCAGTTTCACTGGTTTTCTTTTGATAAAACATTTTGCTTTGTTTGAAGTAGTCAAACATTTTTATGAACCTTAAATACTTTGTTATTTAACACACTTTGTTTTTGTGTGGAGATCATACCTACGTGCTCTGGCTTGCTCATGATTGTGTTTAGAATGCTATCTAGGGGGCCTTATTTTTTAGCAGGGATCAAATGCAGATTGCCCCTGTATTGTCTCTCTTGTCCAGTCAAACTTTGTTTGAATAGGATTTATATTTTCCTTAACTGTTTGGAAAGTTATTTTTACAGGTATGGAAATTGTTTCTTTCTTCTCATCTTTCAGTCTATGCTAAGAAATAATTCAGTGATTTAATAGAACCTTCCAGAATCCTTTATTGCTTTAACATTTTCTCATTTTAATCATCACCAGTTGATAGTATATTAAATATTTTAGAGTCTTCATTGATAATTCAGCAGGGATGGCACTTGCTTTGTACATGGCTAACCTGAATTCAATCTGGCTTCTCATATGGCCCCATATATTGTAGTGCCAGGAGTAACCCCAGAAAATCACTAGGTCTGGTTCACAAACTAAAACAAAATAAATTTGAAAATAAAGTTATTTATATTTATAATTTCTATCCCTTAATAAAAATTAAAGATAAACTAGGCACTTTGTTGGCTTATATGCCCTGTGCATATCAGATCATGAAAGATCACCTCTAGTTCCAAAAATCAGTAAAGAAATCAAAAGCTCTGACTACAGACACAACATTTTGATTCATATATCCAGAGTAGAGATGACTTAAAGTGATTAAAAATGAATACTTAAGTAAACAAGAGAAAAAATCTCTCATTTCCCTAAGCAAAAAAATCAAAGGGATTCCTACCTATTATTAAATAGAAATTGTATCTAGACTTCATATGAATAAAAAAAGAACAGAATAACTCATATTAGTGTATAAAACATTTTAAATTTAGCATACTACTTCTGAAATCTCATATGTGTGACTGATTTTCTTTAAATGTTAGTTTGAATATTAATGGTTGAAATGATGAGAATCTTAGAATAATTTGCCACGTAGATGATATGTGATGCCAAAGATTAGAAAATTTTACTTACATGTGCATGTATTATTTTCTATCTGAATTTGGCATTTAGATTTTTATAAATGCTAATTTACACCTTCATTGATTCATCCAGTAAACCTTTATAGATTATCACTTTATTTTAGGTGCTATGACATATTTAAAATTATTCTTACTTAACATTAGAGGTTTAAATAATAACTATTTAAATATTTTTGAGATACTACACTCATTTCAAAGAATATTAGTGAAATTAAATGAAGAGAATTTTATTGACTGTCACCTTTATATTAATATATATCAGTCATGAATATAATCTGTATAGAAAATTTGTAGGTAACCCTGCTCAAAAAATTCATGATATTTTAATAAACTTGTTAATTATTAATGATTTTATAATTTTATTTTCTGCACAAGAAAAAGTTGATGGTTTGCTTTTAAATTTATGCAGGTATTTTATTTCTTATGTTTATTTGTTATAATTTATGTTTATGGTATGTACATGAAAGGAAGATATATGGCTTCTCAAGGATTTCAGTGTTGTTTTATATTTGTATAGTTTTATTTGTATCTTTTGTTTCTTTGGGTTTTTTAAATAATTTTATTGTGACCAAAGTGAATTATGAATATTTCACAATAATATTTAAGGTGCATAGTGACAATAAATCAAGTCCATTACCACTACCATTGTTGTCCTCCCTCCACCCTTGTTCCCAGCATACATCCCTTATCTCCCTCCATTAACCCCCCAGACTACTAGTGTAACTGTTCCCATCAGTGTATAGCTTGTTGTAGATTGAATATAGATCCTTTTGTCATTGACTTTGGGTGTGATGTTTAATTTAGATCATTTTTTATTTCTACTCAATGTTCATACAACTGTTTGGTCCTGGTACCATGCATTTTTTGCCCACAATTTATGAGGCAGAACAAGGTGAATCAAATTATGTGGTTCTGTGGGGGGGGGAAGAAAAGAGGAAAGGAAATAAAAACCTTGGGAGGAGTCCGTCTATAGAGGTTTTAAATAGAAATTTAAAAGAATAAAAGGAAAAATAAGAAAAACATAACAACAACAACAACAAAAGAACAAATAAAAAACCAAAACTAGCAACTACAAAAAAAAGCACAACAGCAACAAAAAAACAACCAAATAATAACCACAAGAATTAAAAAATATATATATAAGGCAAGGTTTTGTGTTCTTTTTTTTTTTTTCTTCTTCTTCTTTCAAAGGCACAGTAAGTATTGGGAAAATTAGAAAGGGAATTCCCTTGGCCTAAGAGATACAGAGTTTCTCCACCCTTGAAGCATACTATCATGGGAACAACTACTGGCTCTGTACATACTTTTTTTTTTTTTTCAAACCCCAAGGTCTTATAATGGTGCCAGGAAACTTTCTGCTCAGCTGTGGATAATACCAGGCTTCTGTAGCTAGAGATCTTGGTATTTGTACAGGTCATAGGACGAAGTCTAAGATAGACTTTTCTTTATGGTTCTAGAAATTCTGTTCCATCTCTGTTGTTGTATTCAGTCTTCTCTAATTAGTGGTCTTGTTTTTTTGCACAGAGCCTAGGACGAAGCTTAGAATAGAGTCTTACTTTATGGTTCCAGAAGTTTTGCTCAGTCACAGTAGTCACAGTCAGACCTCTGGAATTAGAGATCTTGGTTATTGTACAAACCCTAGGCTGAAGCCTAGGCTAGGGTCTTTCTTATTGGTCCCAGGATAAGTTCTGCCAAATCATGGTTGTAGAAGTCAGTTTTCTTTAGTTAGTGATCTTGGTTTTTGCACAGATCAAAGTACAACGTGTCTTCTGATTTCATCTTACTGTTAGGTGATGAGAAAGGACAACCTACTCTTAGGTCAAATTGTTGACTTTTCCTCATTGTCAGAATGTCATATCAAAACTGGCGCTGGGGCCGGAGAGATAGCACAACTGTAAGGCATTGCACACAGCTGCAATGGTGGTTTGAATCCCGGCATTCCATATGGTTCCCCGAGCCTGACAGGAGTAATTTCTGAGCACAGAGCTAGAAATAACCCCTGAGTGCCACTGGGTGTGACACCTCCCAAAATTTTTTTAAAAAACTGGCACTAGTTGGTGCCACAGCGGAATTAAGAATTTCCCAGGGAGAGTTTGGTTTCTGGTGCTGTTGCAAGGAGCTATGTTGGTTCTATGTCTGGGATCTAGGGTTCGGGGTTGAATTGTAGCTGTCCGATCACATGGAGTCTAAGTTGGGTCCATATGACATATGTTCAGGGTGGGAGGCAACATGTATTATAAAATGTATGGGTTCTTCTCCCTAGTAGATAAGAGTTTGTTTCTATACATAAAATGCCCCCTTTTTTAGTATATCTTTGCAAAAGGGAATGGTGCCATATTATATTGCTGGTGTATTTGGTGGTAAGAATGACAGGCTGCATAATCTCTGTGCCCTTTTTTTGACCTGAACTTTTATCCCTGGCAAGCCTTTTTCATCTAACTTTTTGTATCAAGCAAAACCAAACCAGGTGAAATTTAAAAAAAAAATTATATATATATATTAGAAGAAAAAAATAAAAATAAAATTTAAAAAAGTAATTAAAGAGGGGGCCGGAGTGGTAGTACAAACGGTAAGGCATCTGCCTTGCATGTGCTAACCTAGGACCGACTGCAGTTTGATCCTTCAGCATCCCGTATGGTCCCCCCAAGCCAGGAGCGATTTCTGAGGGCATAGTTGAGGAGTAACCCCGAACGTCATCGGGTGTGGCCCCCCTCCAAAAAAAGGAAGGGGTCATAGAGGTAGCATGGAGGTAGGGAATTTGCCTTGCTTGCTGATGGACAGTGGTTCGAATTCCGACATCCCATATTGTCTCCCAAGCTTGCTAGGAGTGATTTCTGAGCATAGAGCCAGGAGTAACTCCCGAGTGCTGCAGGGTGTGACCTAAAAACAAAACAAACAAAAAGTAATTAAAGAAAAAGATGGAAGAGGCTATCTTACATTTGGGAATAAACACACTATGAGTTATTTTTATAGAGGCATTAAACATATAAAAGAAATATTTATGTCTTTTGAGATATTCTTGTGGGGGGTGAAATCCAGGGCACATTTTAATCACACACTGTGGTCTTGTTGAGTTTGAGAAATGATTTGCAGCACTAAGGGATCAGGTATTGTCCTTGAGCTGGGTGTCCTTCTGAAGTTGAATTTAGTAGTATGCTTGGAAGTCTACATTTGGAAAGGGGTGGGTGAGAAGGGCCACAAAGCATGAGTCAGCAGGAGTGTTTGATGTAGTTTCTTGCTGGGGCAGGAAATGTGAAATTGAGAGGGTATCCTTTCACTTTGTGATCTGGGTGATGGCTTATTGGGGCAGGAGGTCATGTACCCTTTTTTTTAATATCATTTACTCTCCAATTTATTTCTATTGAATACTCTGATAATATATGTTGCTTCATATAAAATTTGAATAATGATTCCTTTTGAAAGGTATTTTTCAATAGATGGTATTAGGATTTTTGACTAGAAAATGAAATAGGCAAAGTGAGTTAGCTAAATATTTTATTTTAATGGATGAAGTATGTACAAAATAAAAATGAATATATTCTAACAAGTGTTTGAAGTCATGGTATATTTCTATAAGAAATAATTTTTCAACTGAAGATTGAACTTTGGGTTTGTTTGGAAAAAAATTGTCTAAACTGAAGGATGCTATTTCACATAAGAAGCTTAGAAATTTCATTTAATGGATAAGAATAAAGCAGGTTTATTCAGGAATGGGAGAGAGATTATTATTGATAAAATAACATATAGTAGTACATCATAGGAATTTAAATAGATTATATTTATACTTAATAAGTTGGGAGAAACATTAAAGTTGAGAAAGCTATGTAGAGAAGTAATATAACAAGTTAAACAATGAATGGGGGCCAGAGCGATACACATTCATAGAGTTCTAGCTTTGCAAACTCAGGCTGACCTGATTTTGATCCCTCACACTCTATATCGTCCCCAGGAGTGATTCCTGCATGCATAGCCAAGAGTAACCCATGAGCATTGCCTGCTATAACCAAAAACAAAAATGAAAAGAAAAAATATTAATCTACACTAAGAACATAGATAAGAGGCTTAGAGAGTATGCCTGGCATCCACAGGGTCCCAAAGTTGTTAAGACATTTTCTGAACCACTAGGTGTGACCCACTCTCTCCCACCAGAGCACTCCTGATCTGACCTCTGATATATTAGGCCTTCACTACTGGGTCCAGTATTAAGAGGAATGGACAGAGTTGCTCCCCTAATCCCTTTCACTAATGATGAATTTATTTGGCTGCTCTATGTGTGATAGATTATAAATGTGCAAGAATAGGACAAGTGAAACTCTTGGTGATTGAAGTACTTCGAGCTAGAAGGGTCTTTGTCAGTTTTTGGTGGTGCTGCCTTATGTACAGATGTACTATATGTTTAGATGCTGAAACACATGGTAGTGTCTTGGTCATTGAAGCAGTAGAGAGTAACTGGAAAAATGCTACATATCCATTCTTTTATTGACTTGATTTTTTTATCTATTTGATATACTTATTTCATAATTTCTATATAAAACAATTATATGATTAAAATGTACTATGTTCTTAAAAAGCATGAATATTGATTTCTTTTCCTAAATACAGGTGAATTCTAACTATATTTTACTAATGTATTTATCAGGTTTTATTTTATAAGACAATTTTTCATGAAATTAATGTTACAGTGATTTAATTAAAACATTTCAATATAGTATTATAAATATCAAATATATTATTATAATATGCTGTATTGGATAAAAAGCTAAATGAAGTGAAAGATCCTTTGTGTGCTAAAAGTCTTGATTCAATTCTGGTACTACATGGTTTCCCAAGTATCACCAAGGGCATTCCCCAAGTACTGAATCAGGCGTCAGTTCCATATACACAGTTGGTTGTAACCTAAACAAACAGGCCAACCAACAGGGGAAGGAGGGTGTGTGGCTAGGTTTGTGAGTAGCCAATCAAACACACAATATATTAGAATGATAATGTTTTCCATCATTGTTATTAGAGAATATATAATTTAATTTCAAGTGGCATACCTATAAAATTCAGCTGAAATTGTATGTTAATTGCCTTCTGAGATTATTTTTGTAAAGTAAGTATATTATTCTAATGACAACAAGTCAATGTCCCTTGAAATAATGACAAGGAGCATTTAAATTCCCATGCTCCTGAAAGTGCTGCAATATTAAGTCTAATGTTTGTACTTTCTTATTTTAAAATTAAAGATATGCTATCTCCATAGTGTATTGAATTCTCTCATACCTAGTCTTCAATTTTTAATTTTTCATAATGTTTTGTTTATACTTTAAAATATACTGATTTCAATTTTAAATTCACACTTTATAAATTGATTTAAAAATACTTCCTCAATGAATGTCACTTAAATCACACTCTTATTTCAACACATTTCCAATAAAATTGATACATTTCCAAAGAAAATATATTTAAATAAATTAACTTTCTTGTAGTTACTATTAACACCAACACATCTAAATTCAAATTTATATTTGAAATAATCAGTAAATTTAATGTTTGCACGTTGAGGGTTTTTTGCTATTTATTAAACATAAATTTTTAACTTTATGCTCTACTCTAAATTATAAAGCTATGAGCCTTTTGTTTTTCAGATTGTTGCCTTGCGTGAACAAAATGTTCATATACAGAGAAAAATGGCCTCAAGTGAGGGATCTACAGAGTCAGAACATCTGGAAGGGTTGGAACCTGGCCAGAAAATTCATGAGAAGGTAAGACCATGTTTTCTGTGACACTGCTACCACATTCTGTCATTTGGCAGGAATATGAAGTTTTTATAATAGGACATGCACTTCACTGTGTTGTTTTATTGGTCAAATTTACTTGTCATTTATGCCACTTACTTTTTTTTAAGTATTTTTTTCATACCTTTTTAAAATTTTACATTATTGAATTTCCTTAAAAGTATTCAACATTTATAATACATTCTAATTTTAAAAATATATTCATAATACATTTAATTGATACACTTATAATAATATGCATTTATGTGCATAATTATGCACTTTTATAATACATTTATAGTTTATGTATAAATGTATTATATATAGATGCATATATATCATTTATATGTTCAGAATTTTCCTTCCCTCTATTGATGTTGAAATGATTAGGAGTTTCTTTATCTCTCTCTCTCTCTCTCCCCACCCCCTCACAGACACACACACACACACAGTTGTGATGCTCACTTGGGATTGCAAATCAGGTTTTATAACCAATTATCTGACTATAGTTCTTGTAGCAAAATTGCTCATACACATTTTGCTGGCAGTGTTTTCTGGGTCATTGCTATGCTAACATGTGTGCCTTTGTGGCAAGGGACATACTCCTGAAAATTTTTCATTCATCCCTTGCTTTTAGTTTGTCTCCTTTCCTGGAATGGCAAACTTTAGCTATGACACCTGTACACACTTGACCGTGCTGCTGTGAGCAACGGCGTGCAACACCAAAGATCTCAGACAGTAGAGATCTCTGTCAGCAGAGCCGCCAACATTGCCCTCAATGTTTGTGCTAATACCAGGAATAGAATCAATCTCATATAAAACTATAAATTGTAGTTATTTTGACTGATACAGTATTTGAGTGCTAAAGAGGAATATGGATATTAACAAAGAGTTTCCACAGATCACAGATATTATAGGCTTTAAGTTTTGGGTTATCCAGTAGTTACTGATTTATGTTCTTTAATAATTTTGTTAGTCGCTTGAATTGGTCTTTTTTTTTTCTACATTTTGTTGTTTTGGAGCAAAACAACCAGATTATTCTGAACATCTACCTAAGATGGTAGGTGCTAAATTTATACTAGAGTTTTAGTGATTAAAATAATGGATGGAGAAAATGATTGAATGAAATATAATTGACCAGTTACAAAGAACAGAACAAAGAGGACAAATGTAATAAGAGAAATGGAAAACACTGCTAGTAGTATAAAATATGACACTGGAAGCAAAAATCTGGGTTCAAATTTTAATCTTTGTATTCATCAGTAATATTACTTTAAGGCCAGGGGTCTCAAATTCGTGGCCCACGGGCCGTTTGCGTCCCTCCGTACAACATTTTGTGGCCCTGCCCTAGAGGAATCTTTTTTGTTTTGTTTTGTTTTAGTTGTTTGGGTCACACACCCCCAATGTTCAAGACTTACTACTGACTTTGCACTCAAGGATCACCCCGGCTTTGCCTACGGCCCCCCCGGTAAATTGAGTTTGAGACTCCTGCTAAGCAAAATACTTACACTACGCTTTATTTTAATTTTTAATATTCAGTATGTATAATGACTAATGATTTTCTATACAGTTTGTATAATACCTAATATATAGTCAGAGCTAAATATATGTTGGACAAGCAAATGACCAGAAATAGCCCCAAAATTTAGGAACTCTTTCTTTCTTTTCTTTGTTTTTGGGCTACACTCGGGTTATTCCTGGCTATGTGCTCAGAAATTGCTCCGTCTTGGGTCAGTCACATGCAAGGCAAATGCCCTACCACTGTGCTATCACTACAACCCTATGAAACTCTTTCTTATTTAGCCATACAATTTACCAGTTTATATGTTTGGGGATAAATATTTAATCAGCATTATTATTTTTATATTATAACATACTAGTTAAAGATCTAGAGGTAAAATCAAATTTTACTTTAGGTACATAGCAATCTTTTGGAATGAGAAGAGATATTTTCTAAGATATAAGATTGGCAGAAGTATTTAAAAGTATCTCCTGAAATTACTCTTGGTCTAATATGTACCGATAGTGTACCACATAGACTTTATTATTTGAATATGATGCCCATAACTATTTTAATCATCTGTGCATGCATTTCATTCAGCCTAATTAATGCGTTACAAATGTGTCTACAATTTAAAATTAATTACCATCTCTAGGTATTCCATATTCTTATTATTTCTATTTTTAAAACCCTACATATGGGTTGTTTACTGTGTTTTATCTTCCCATTCAATGACTTCATTAAAATTTTTATGTATTTCATGTTTTATAATTTATCTTAAAGCTCCTTTAAATGATTAATAATAGACTAATTATATTAATTATTGAAAAAATTGGTGTACATCTCTGACCAAATAGTCAATAATTAATTTTAAACTATACATTTTATGGTACAATTTTTTAAAAGTAAAAAGTAAGTGCTTAAAAAATAAACAAAAAAACAAAAAAACAAAAAAGTGCTTGATATTTATTATGCAAATGATGATATATTTATTCTAATCTAAAATTAATGCTGATATAAATTGCTAATGCTACACTTTGTCCTCACCTTTTTCCCATTTACTCTAGAAAGATTAATAAATCATGATATGTTAAATATGAAAACTTTGAACATATGCATATGAAGTTCTTTAGAAGAGACTCAAGGACTTAAAATATAGGCATGAAAAACATGAGAATACTATCAAATATGTCCAAATTAATTTTAAACATATAATTATAATCAACACAAAATTGTTCCTCCTAGTTCTCACCCCCCCAAGTGAGTTTACTTAAAATACTAGAAATTGAGCTCCCATATAATCCAGCTATACAACTTCCAGGGATATGCCCTAGGAACACACACACACACACACACACACACACACACACACGCACGCACGCACGCGCGCACGCACGCGCGCGCGCGCATGCGCATGCGCACATACAACGCACAGTACAAAAATGCTGCTACACACCTATATTCATTGCAGCACTATTTACAATGGCCAGAATCTGGAAATAACCAACTGTCAGGAGAGATGAAGTCATGAAATTTTCCTATACAGTGATGGTTATTGAAACTCTTATGCTGAGTGAAATAAGTCAGAGGGAGAGAGATAGATATAGTCTCATTCATCTATGGGTTTTAAGAAAAAGAAAATATATTATTTTAATAAAATCCAGAGATGATAGAGATGAGGGCTGGAAGAACCAGGTCACTATATGAAGCTCACCACAAAGAGTGCTGAGTGCAGTTAGAGAAATAACTACAGTAACAACTATCATGAACAATGGTAGTGAGTGAGAGAAATAGAATGCCTGTCTTGAATACAGGCAGGGGGTGGGTAAGGAGGAAGATGGGGCATTGGTGGTGGGAATGTTGCACTAGTGAAGGAGGGTGTTCTTTTTATGACTGAAACCCAACTACAAACATGTTTGTAATCATGGTGCTTAAATAAAGACATTATTTTAAAAAATTCTTAAAATAGTGTATTTGAAACTAAATACTCTCACTGCCAAAAAAAGCAACCTTTTAAAAGAATGCTCACAAAGTCATCAAAAACTATTTGGACAAATGTTTTATCTAACCTTATAACAATTACTTCACTATGTATACCTGTATTATGTTTTATATACTTACTGTGTGCAACATTATATATTAATTAAATATTAATTAATCTAAATAAAATTATCGTCTTTAGTATAATAGATCTTCAAAAGTGAAATTAAAATGACAAGCAAATATTTTTTCTTCACTAATTTATAAAAATGTGAAGTTAATATAGCTTCCAAATTCTCTGGAAAAATCTTATAAAAATGTTTATCCCAGGAGAATTTAATTATTTTTACTAAAATAGAAATTATATGTTTGCAGTTATATATTTTAAGTAAGCATTATTTATCACTTAAAATTAAAGTTAAATGTGTTTAATTCACCACAATTTTGGCAAAAGAACTAGATGTTGCCTTAGTTTGTACTCAAAACAAAGAATAGCTATGAAATAAAAGATAAAATTGTCACACTAATTTTCTCTATATTTTTCAAATGACATTTTAGTAATTTTTAACTATGGGCTAATCCTAGAAGAAGGATAACAAATACTAATATTCTAAAGACTTGTATCAAATACAAAGAGAGACATAATTTTGGTATTTATCTGCCAAATTGGAAACTATATTTAAATGACTGGTCTCACCTCATCAGAAGTTAGCATGGTCAATATAAGGAAACTTTAGCATTTTGTCCTTTCCACTTTTTCTTATTTGTAGACTATATATTTCTAACATACTACTTACATTCATATACATTTAAAGCATATCTCTAGATATGCTTTGTATTTTTCTGCAATAAAGACAATTTCTCTGTATAATACACTGAAACTTTAGAGAACATTATTAATTTGACTTTTATGATCACTTATAAAATATTTCCATATTTGTGCAATCATCCTCTTAATTTTGTACTTTAACCATTTATGAAAAATTAAGTTGTTCATTAATAGCCTATATATACATGCCCCTATTCAGAAAACTTACTATCATATAATATTTTATTTAAGAGAATAGAATAACCAAAATATGTATGTAGTTTAAAAATGTGTCCTATACCTACTATATGCCAAACATCATTCTAGGAATTGTAATACAGCAAATATGTAATTATTTATCTCCTGAAATTTTAACTTAGCAAAATGAAGTTGGTTAACCAAAAATAAATAAGAAGCAAGTCATATGGTGTCTTAAAAGATAATAAAACTATTGAAGAAATAATAAAGGTAGAAAGGATAGAAATGTCAGAAGACATAGGAATAAATAGAGATGGAGGCAGTTTTCACGTTTAAATATGTAATGGCCCCTTCAAAATAACTGAGGCTGTAGCCATGTTCATTTCTAGATTAGAACATCCCATATAGAAGAGAGAATGAAAACAAATGTTATAGCATGAAATATAGATAGACTAATTAAAGGAGCTAAGAGATTGTTAGAATAGCTAACAGGAATATCAATTTATGACTGGATGGTTATATTCAGGAAAAAAGCAAAAATAAGGACAGCAATACCAACCATCAGAAATAGGAAGAAATAGGAAGCCATAGACCTCGTCCTATTGGATCTTCTAGGACTTTGGAGTCTCCAAAGAGGATTGAGCAAACAAGCACCCCTTAACACAAGAAGAGGTTGTGAAAATGCATTGAATTCCAGTATGTTGCAAAAGTAAAGCAAACACTTTTCTAATGGATTATCACTCCTTTGCTCAAGATCATTCAGGGTATGAGAATGATCACAAAATAGCACTTGATCTGCCCATTTACTCCCCCTCCCATTCTCCTGCTGTAGTTCATACCATTTTTGCTTTAATGCTTCCTTTGACACCTTCCCTGTATGACTTGGACTTAGATGTCATGTTAATTCAGAAAGAGGAAGAACTGCCAATGGTCTCACTTATGTATAATAAATTAATAAACAAATCAAGATGCTAGGAAATATCCGATGAAATAAATTTCTGCATTTTGACTCAGGACTGATACTAAAATGGCATGATCAGGGTGATGATTGGATTGTAAGGATGGAAGGAACATACTAGAAATGACATCAGGACAATAATGGAACAAAAAATGTCACATATGTGTTAAGGCACCCACTCGTTTTGCAATGCAGCCAACTCTGCTTAGATCTCTGACACCAAACATAGTCCTGTGAATACTGAAAGGGTCTCTTTCCATCACAGAGCCAAAAGTAACCCATGAACACTGCTGGATGTGGCCTACCCTTGCCAATTAAAAAGTATAAGAAGTATCATAAGCACAGTAGTGGTGGGTCTTTGGCACTTTGATGGTGTTGGAGTTATAGTAATTTCCACACCAAAAGCTAAAACATTAACACTATTGTACCTCTGTTCTTCAAAGCAGCAACAAAAAAAAAAATGATACTGATACTTGAATTATTATTGGCACAAAATACCCTGGCTAAAAATAAGATCAATTACATGAAAGGCAGTTGCCACAAGATACATCCACAGTTAAGTAAAACCACTCAGTTCACTTCATCTTACAAGAAGTTACTCCTAATGAAAGAAGATGATTGCTTGACATGAGCAGAAGGCTGGCTGCTTCCCAAACAGGGGTGTCAGTGGTGATTAGGAAAGGATTAACATACATGGCAAAGATAAAGCTAATGGACTTCTCTAAAAGACTGGATAAGAAGTCATGGCAAGGCAGGAATCAAGGTTTTTTTAATCTGAGGAAACTGGAAAGAGTATGTTTTCACCAATGGAACTGTAAACCTTGGATATTAAACCCTGTAAGGAAAAAGCCCAAAAATTTAGTCTAGAAAAATCTGAGTTTGATTAGACTATCCCTTAAATACTCAATTAGGAAAATTGAGTAGCAATTAAATATATAAAAATATAACTCATTGTGATGAGATGAAAAAACAGTACACTTAAATTTTAAAATATATTTTTAACATTTTTATTTTTTAAATAATATCCTTATTTAAGCACCATGATTAAAAACATGTTTGTAGTTGGGGTTTAGTTATAAAAATAGCATCCCCCTACACCGGTGTAACATTCCCACCACCAATGCTCCCCATCTTTGTCCAATCCCCCCTAAAATTTTTTAATTTAAAAGTTAATTAAAATCATATATACTTTATATATAAAAGTAAAAAATATATAAATTTTGCTGGATTAACAAACATATATATAAATAGTGTTGATAAAAGTATTCTGATTAAATAACATGAGAATACCTTCATAATATGTCAATTACCATCTGATGGTTATTCCCCATATGATCTTGCCCTGGTATGTAATTTTTCAATGGAAATTATCCATGTACTGACTATGTACAACCATTTTTATGCAACAGCCTACCCTGACATCATTTTTAACACATAATTAGTTATCACAAACTTTGTTTCCCAAACTCCATTTTGGTTTCTACCCATGTTTACACCAAATCTGCTTCTTTTATAAATTTTATCTCAATAATTAAGCTTTCTGATCGAAAGCTAAATATTGTGGATCCTACTTTATAGTCTTTACTTCTGATCCATGTCATACCCACTACTTCCAAAGATTAGAAACACTCTCACAAAAGTCAGTGCTTTAACACCTGTGCCCAGGTTACCATTCTAATTTGCCTTGATTTACAAAATATTTACAATTTATCTATTTTATTATATTTTAAGAGTCATGGTATAACTATAAAACAGTAGAAGGATAGATTGGATATGAAAATATGTCAATTCTATATCAGTACCTTTCACACAGAATCCAACATCTAATGATCCTCAATCTTTCAAAAACCTACCCATCTATACGCACTCTCACTGATCCCATTACCTACTGGTTACCTTAGAATACCTAAAACCAAGTGTTATTTCAATTTTTCTATTTTGTTTTTAGATGCATGATTTGTATACTGCATTTTAGTCTAAAATCAATTTTTATTAATAAATTTTTTCAGGATAAGCTTGTCTTAATAAAACATGTGACTTTTTACAGTGCACATGTTTTTGTTTTGCTAAAATTCAATTTTAATTTGGTCTGTTATATTTCAGCTGGCAATGCTAGCTGCGAATGGAGTAAAAGAAAAAGTGAATGCTGAGAAAATAAGCAGATGTCACTAATTTTTATTAGTTGAAAAAGACTATGCATAGATTATCAGAATAATGGAGAATAATTTTCATAAAAATGTTGCCTGTTATTTCCAGGTAGAAAAGCTTTTAACTATCTTGTCATTTTTTGCATATAAAGTAAGTTCTCTTTCATGTTGAAAGCTAAAGTTGTCTAACTCAAAACTTCATTTGCTCTCTTTTATATCTTATATGTACTCATTTTCTCATAGTATGTCCCTATCTTTTATCCATACAGAAAATGCTTCCAAACTTTGTTCAGTTTCTCTTCCTCAAATAATCCCTTTGCCCATGTTTTACTTGAAATCATACTTATCTTATTTGAAAGATCCAAATCAATGATTATCACAAATAGTATACTTTCTTTGATCCTACAACATAAATATGAAAGTAAATACTATCATAATGGCATTTCATTATAATGCTTTATAGTTGTTTAGATGTCATTTTCTTCTAGAAAGCAGTATCCCTGATGTCATGAATAAAGCACCACATTAAAGAAAATCCTAAAAACCTATTGCTTTCTACCTATCACATAGTAGAGCTTAAGAAATGAAAAAATACATATATTGAAAAAATGAACAATGCTTAAATTTGAAAATTAGAAATTTAAATACATTAAAATTTAAATATATAAAAAAGATTCTAAGTGTTCATAAGCTTGCATTAGGGTAGAATATATTCTTAGAACACAAAATGTTCAAGCTCCAAAGGAAAGAAGCTGGTAAATTGTATTAAATTGTATAAATAATTTAGTACTTTATTTATGTATAAATTAAATTAATAATTTAAAAGGCATGCATTTCTTTTTTTTTTTTTTTTTTTGGTTTTTCAGTCACACACGGCAGTGCTCAGGGTTTACTCCTGGCTCTATGCTCAGAAATCGCCCCTGGCAGGCACAGGGGACCATATGGGATGCCAGGATTCGAACCACCATCCTTCTGCATGCAAGGCACGGAGGCCTTACCTCCGTGCTATCTCTCCGGCCCCAAAATGCATACATTTCAAACAGCATTTTAAATCAAGCAAATAAATTGACCACAACTAGAGAAGATATATTTGCAACTCACATGTGTATGAAGATTTTTTATTCAGAAGATATATAAGAAATAATTTCAAAAGTTCTTAAAAGTTACCCAGTCAGTAAATGGACAAAGAATTTGACTAAACATTTTATACAAATGTGCTATAGACTCATGAAAAAAATGTTCATCATGATTAGTCATTGGGAAACATAAATGAAAATCACACATTTCTACACATTAGAGAGCTCAGGTCCATCCTGGGTGATACATCTATCCAATGGGGCTGCTCTAGGGATTCAGTGATGTTCATTCTTGCAGAGCTGGGGACTATGAAGGCCTTATTGGTAAATGCCCAAGAGCACAGTATTCCTGCATTTAATTTTAAGGAAGATGTAGGAAACTGCAATTTTCATTATTGTTGTTGGGAATAAAATATGGCGTAATTACTTTGGGAAATGGCTCAAAGTGTTAAATTTAGATTTACCATATAATCCAATAATTGTTCTATTAAGAATATATCGAAGAGAACTGGAAATATGTTTTCAGGGGCCAAAAAAATATCTTGGTGGACTGAAAGTTTTGCTTTCAGGATCTGGATTCAACCCCCGGCACAGCATGGTTCCCTGGACAACACCCAGAATGACTCCCAGGCACAGAGCCAGAAGTAACTAATGAGCATGGCAATGAGTAAAAAAATAAAGCAAAATATGTTCTACTAAAAAACTTGTAAACAGATGTTCCTAGAAATATTATTCACAGTAGTCAATTGGTTGAAATTATCTAAACTCATAATACATGGAAACTATATAGATAACATTCAGTATATGAATGTTCTGTTAACATTAAATGCTAACAGTTCTATTAGCAGACTTCAGTGTGAATAAGTCTTCAAATATTAAGAAGAAAAATAATCCTAATAATAAAGGCAATGAAAAAATGACTTGCAAAATTTTTGTTGCTTAGGGCTGGAGTTGTGAGTAGTAAAGAATTGCTAAATGGGTAAGAATTTTCCATTTTGGATGATTAAAATGTTCTCATTTTATATTCATAATTGTGCAAGCCTTTAAGTGTGAACTAAATGCTGATAATAATTATTGTTTAAAACAATAAATTTGGTAGAAAATAATTTCTCAATAATGCTATTAAAATAAGCATTGAGCTTCTCAGAACTTTATCTTTTAGTTATGATAAAGAACACAATTTAAAAATAAATCTGGATAAACAGTGATCTCAAATAAAGGTGATGGGTTTTAGATATTGACAGTTTTTAAATGACCTATCTACTCAGAAATTGGGAAATCATTTATTGATAACACCATAAAATAAATCATTTGATTTGTGTTTACTAATTTTTATACACTTTGCTTGTGAACACTTAATTGAGTTTGGACATTTTTTCACACATTGTCAATATTCCATAGTTCACAAATTATTCAGTATACATTTGTTGCTTCAAGGAATTAAAGTGTTTAACATTTAAAAATGTTTTGATTGCCATATTACTGTTTCTATTTAGTAAAATACCTTTTAGGTTTGGCCCATGTATAAACTATTTTTAAACAAGATTTTAATGGATCTCAGGTGCATGGAATTGGAATTACTGGTTTTCTAATTAGAAATTTAACATCCTTCAGTTGGACTAAAGTATTTATTAAATATGTTTTTATTTATACACAAATTCATGTACAAAGTTCATTCTTGGTACTTATCTAAGCCATGCAGAATATATAATTTTATTCTTTGATTTCACATGTTCTAATTAAAGGTAAAGTGGTAAATGTTCAATATGCTTAACTTGGTTTCAGAAATCTGCATCTAATTCACATCAGCTTTGTAATTTTCTGATTCTATTTCCAACATTACTTATAATAGGTCTAAAGTATAAACTGCATTTTTTTAATTCTATATAACAGTTTCAAAGCCAAATAAGCAATAATTTATTTTAAAATATTTTTTAGTTTACTAGAATTCTAAATATGAGGCAGTGAATTTAGCAAATCACAAGTTGTCTTGTCATTAGTAGGGAATTTACATACTTAAAGATATTTTATATTCTTACAAGACTCTAAAAAGTTATAGTAAAATAATATTCTTTGCTTATCACAAATTTGGATAAAACTTACTACCCATAGTCTTTAGATTTCTTTTCTTAATAAGTTCCCAGTTATATTATTATTAGAAAAAGATTCAATAGCTTAAATATGTAGAAAGTTTTATACTATGTGAAAATCACTCAAGTAAATTGTGCTCATAAAATTGCTATCTATTTTTATTAGCTCACAATAATGCAGACCTGTATGTATGTAGTATGTATGTATGTATGTAGTCTCTCATACCTTTGCAATAGACACACCTTTAGAAAATGAGTTTATTCTTATTAAGACCAATATCGAGTGAAGAGAGATCTGATCATCCAAGCATCCTCTCTTTATGATTTGTTTGTAACAGAAGATCATTACTGGTTGTACAGTTATTCTGAGACACCTTCAAAGTATTAGATAGCCCCAAATCATGTCTTAAAAAAACATCTTGAAAGTGAATCTAATCTTGCTCTGCTTCTTACATCTGCGTTTTCTCAGCTGTTTAATATTAATGACCTATCAATACTACTTTCTTTTAGTCACTTTTCCTATGAACTCTTTAATATTGTTTCCATTATTTTAATAGATTTTGTATTTCTTTTCTCTAACAGTTTTGATCTACAGTGACACTGTATTTCTAATAATCATCAGTGGTGTGAAATGACACAAGAAAAAATCACAGCATGGGTTCCAGAGGATTGTTCAGTTGGAAGGGCACTTGCCTTGCATTTGGATCCCCAGCACCATATATAATCAACCGGTCCATTTTATGAATTCGGATTCAGGAGTATAACCTGAGTACCACTGGTTGTGGCCAAATAAAACAAACAGCAAAAAAAAAATTAGAGAACTAATATGGTAGATAAACATTTTTGGTACACAAAATTACAATATCAGTGTTATACAAAAGGAGATGAAATGCTAACCAAAGTGTTAAAATAGTTTTATACTTGTTTACTGGTTGAGAATTACAAAATTACAGAGCTCTAAAAATAGTCCAGGCATTGAGTTACTTGCACTGCAAACTGCCAAGCTTTATTCAGTTGGTTCCCCAATTGATTAACATCTGTAGCTATTTACATGTCAGGAATAGCCCAAGCACCATTGAGTAAGGCCCAACTCCCCTACAAATTATAAAATCATTATAAATAGGACTCCCTTGAAATAAATTTATTTAGTTATAAAATAGGAGCCAGAGGTACTGAAAAAATGGTGCAAATTTATCTGAAATAAGAAAGAATACATCATAGATATGAAGCCATAAAATGTCTTCTTGTGTCCTCATCACCAAACTTCTCCAGTACAGCTAAGCTGTCGCAGTGGTCCTCAAACTATGTCTCCCGGGCCACATATTGTATTTGTATGTGTTTTGTTTCTTCATTGCAAAATAAGATATATGCAGTGTGCATAAGAATTCGTTCATAAGTTTTGTTTTTACTATAGTCAGACCCTCCAATGGTCTGAGGGACAGTGAACTGGCCCCCTGTTTAAAAAGTTTGAGGACCCCTGCGAGGATCCACCTTTAGAGACATGGTTTTCCCTGATTTATAGAAAAACTCTTCAAAGAAAGGAATAAAACAGTTTTACAGTACCAAAACCCTTTCCACCTTTCTCCCATGGTTTAATTATGCATTCTGGTGTCTTTCATCTTCTTAGTAATAGAGACAATAGGACTCTTTCTGGGCAGTACTGTTTTTCTGGGTAGGTGAGATTCATAGCAGGAATCGCCTTCTTTGAAAGGAAAATATTTTGTAAGTACTTTTATTTGTGTCATTGTAAATAAATATTGCAAGCATGTGAAAGATTCTAAATAGATAGAGAAAATATAACTTACTTTATGCATCTTTAGTTTAATAATATGATCTGCATCATATGAATGTAACTGCTCTTATTGAAAAATATTCCAAAAAAAAAAAAAAAAAAAAGAAAAATATTCCAAATAATTGTATTATTAGCTGCCATATATTGACTTCTTATTATATAGTAGTGCTCTTCACTAACAAATATGCGTATGATGTATGTTTGTTGTATATATACACATGCATAATCATATATAGTATGTGTGTATTTATAATCATACACACATATGTAAAATCAAATACATGTTAACCTGTTTGAAAATAACATGGCTAGCTCTGCATTTGTATGTCAAAGGACAGGTTTGTTTGTTTGCTTGTTTTTTAAGAAAAAATGTGTCTTGGGACCAGAGTGGTGGTGCAGCAGTAGGGCATTTTTCTTGTACACTGCTGACCTAGGTTGAACCGCGGTTCTATCCCTGGCTTCCCATATTGTCCCCCAAGCCAGGAGAAGTTTCTTATTGAATAGCCAGGAGTAACCTCTTTGCATCACTGGGTGTGACCCAAAAACCTAAAAAGAAAAAAATGTGTCTTCTAAAACTTTTCTCTATAGATATATCAGAAATTTATTCCTCGAGTGAAATCTGAAATTGGTTTTATTTCTTCCAATTCATAAATTTATTTTAAGAGAAAGCTAATCTTAACTGAACTTTGTTTTCTCTTTTTCTTTCTACAGCGTCTGTCTAACGGTTCTATAGATTCAACTGATGAAACTAGTCAAATAATGGAACTACAAGAATTACTTGAAAAGCAAAATTATGAAATGGCCCAAATGAAAGAACGATTAGCAGCCCTCTCCTCGAGGGTGGGAGAGGTGGAACAGGAGGCGGAGACAGCCAGAAAAGATCTCATTAAAACAGAAGAAATGAACACAAAGTATCAGAGGGACATCAGGGAAGTATGTGATTCACAATCATTTCTTGAATATTGCTTCTGAGGTGGCTTTTTATCATTTTTCCTAATAGCATATATTCTTTGAATTGTCTCAAAATACAGTAAATTTTTAAGATGTATTATATGACTTACCAGATATCCTCACTAATCCTCAATATACATGCAGAAAATAATTTGGCATCATATCTAAATTATGGTCAAAATGTTCCATAGTTTTTATAACTTTATAAAGTGAAGGTTTTAATTTTAAATAACTGTCATTGTGAGCATAAACAATTAATTACATCCTCATAACATACTGAGATATTCCTTTAATAATACATTAAATTTTCTCTTTCAGTTGTTTTTTTTTCTCTGAATGTGGATGTCAATGTGGGTGAATGTGGAAACTTTATATATTTTGTTCTTGCTATACTTAAAAATCACTTAATCTTTTTAATTAAAGGGCATTCTTGATAGTTAATGCAAAAGATCCAAGATGTTTAATTTTAGCTTCTTAACTTTAGAACATTTCCATTTTTTATGTCTAGTCAGGTTGAAAGAAAGTTATCTGGGAGCAGAGCAAGAGTACAGGAACTTGCTTTACACACAATCAAATTAAGTTCTGTCCCCAGCATCCCTACAGTTTCTTGAGCCTGCCACTCCATTTCTTCTCCCAAACTTGAAAAACTTTGCTCTTTTTAATCACTCTTCTGGAAAGTTCATTCAGTTTCATGTCTGTAAAAGCTATCATTGGCTTTAGAAACCTTCTTTAAAACCATTATTGACTTTAGAAATTTTATTTAAATAGAAGACTACACACACACACACACACACACACACACACTGATTTCCAGATGTCCACATACTTATCACTATGGGATGGCTATCTTAAGGTTATTAACCTTATTTCTATCTTCTTAATGCCATGGTATTTGATCTAATTATTTACACATTAGCATTTATCCTTACTTATTCAATATCACATGGGACCTATTGCTCTCTTATACAATTTATATTTTAGTTCTAACTGGTTTTTTCTCACAAGCCTCCATTTTTTTTTACTGAGTTCTTAAATTCATTTCACCTGTATTTTTTCCTTTGTCTTGTTTTGTTCAGTACTCTCTTTTAATTAACCTCACAGATATCTATTATTTAACAGGCACTCAAAATTGATTGATAATGTGATGCCTGGGCATAGTTTAGGCATAAAGTATAGGTATGCTATATTTAGTTCCCAAATTATTTCCAGCTATTTGGTAGGAAAACCTTCGTCATATTCCCATCATTCTAAGTGAGAAACTCGAGGCTAAGTGAAATCAACACCAATTCATGACTTTTCCTACATCCAGTATCCCATCTTATCCAACAAACCCTACAATTAGAAAGACATGGATCAATCTGGATTTAAAACCCATGATTGGTGGACCAGAGCCATAGTACAGCAGGTAAGTACATATTGTACATGTACAGATTGTAAATGAACGACTTAGGTTTGAAACCTAGAACACCACATTATTCCCAGAGGCAGCCTGGAGTGATCTCTAGTGCAGATCAAGAAATAGGCCCAAAGGGAGCCTCTTCTTTTTATTTTCTCGCTCTTGTGGTTGTAATTTGGTTGTTGTTTTTGTTATTGTTGCTGTTGTGCTTTTCTTTATAACTTCTGTTTTTTTTTTTTTCGTTTTTGTTTCTTGTGTGGTTTTTTTGGGGGGGGCTATGTTTTTCTTCTTTCCCTTTCTTCTTTTAAATTGATATCTATAACCTCTCGATGGACTCCTCCCAGGTTTTCCTTTTCTCTTCTTTTTTCTTTTTTTTTTTTCCGAACTGAACCACATAACTTGAATCATCTTGTTCTGCTTCATAAATTGAGGGTGGGAAATGGATGGTACCAGGACCAGTCATATGAACATTAAGTGAAATAAAAAGTGACCAGACTTAAACACCAAGCCCAAAGTCAACGACGACAAAATTGATATCCAAACTACAAAATCTATCCACAGAAGGGACCAGTTGCACTAGCAGTTTGGGGGGGCAAATGAGGGAGATATGGGATGCATGTAGAGAACAGGGGTGGAGGGAGAACAACACTAGTGGTGGGAATGGCCTTCATTCATTGTCACTATGTACCTTAAATATTATTGTGAAAGATTCTTAATTCACTTCGGTCACAATACAAATTATTTAAAAGAAAGGAGAAGTAGGCCCTGGGCTCTGCTTTTATGGCTCCCAAACAAAAACAAACAAACAAAACCTGTTCTTAGGACCAGAGAGATAGCACAGTGGTTAAGGCACATGCCTTGAATGCAACCAACCCAGTTTGATCCCAGGACCACTTGACTCTAAAAGAATTATTGTGTGCACCCTTAAGGCCTAACAGGCATCTCCACGTGCAGCCCTGGCACCCCCAGAGCACAGCGTGAGTGGTTCAGAGAATCACCTACTCACAGGTTAAGTGCAATGCTATGCCACTGACCTCACATTGACACTTCTGTGCTTTGACTAAGAAATGTCAGTAGGGGCTCCCAAGTATCCACAAAAACACATACATATACTAGGAGTCTGTGCTTTAACAATCAGCAAATTATGTTTATTAAAATGTAGAAACTAGAATTTTAATTCTCATTACACCTAGTTTGTCTTTATCCTGTCAGTCTTGATTATTGATTTAATCCATACTGGTGTCCGGGTACTAATTCTGAAGGTCAATTTGTTCTGATTTTTTGGATTGACTACATTTGTAGTCATTTGTAGCTTAAATTTTGAGCTACAAAACCAAGGAAGTAGGTAGCTTCATAACCTTACAATTACCCTAGACTCTGTAATGATTGTGCACACCACCACAAAATGTATGTGGAGAAAAATTTTTTTATTTAATTTTTTTCTATGCTTATATGTTCATTATGTTTTCCAAATTCATTTTTAATTGAAATATATGTAACAAATGAAATTGGATTCAAAGTCATTTGGACAATTCATAAGTGAATTTGATTCAAATCAAGCACTTCTCCCTGGTCTTTTAACCATGTAAAATGAAACTTTTAACTATGTAAAATGAAAATACTAATAATAAATTTCTTATTTGAAAATTGCATTGGAATGTAGAACTGTTGCCACCATTTTAACAGTTTTATAGTTTGATCTCATTCATAATTATGCCATGATGTCATCTATCTATTCTTTATTTTCAAAGTTATAATTTGTTTAAGATATCTTAATTTAAGAAGTTTTTCTTAATGAAGTTTGAAATAACACTATTTCAGTATCAATCCCATCAGCAGTGTTAGCTTTACTTTACCTTCATTCCCATCCCCTTGTCTCTTCCTAACAGGTACATTTTCAGACTTTAGTTATTGTATTTTGGGTCTCATGCTCATATAGGATTGGCTCTTGTCAAAGTATAACATAGTGTATACATTTTTTTCTAAGAATGCCCTGATCTGTACCAACCAATTTTAAGTGCATTTTGTTAAATTTTCAGAGAAAAGAAGACTTTCAATGAACCCAAAATGTATAAAGACTTCTGAGAGCTTAATTGAGAAAACTTGATTGAAGCTCAAATCCTTCCACCAGAAAAAAAAAAGATACAAATCAATTATTTATCGGAAGAAAACAGTCATTGTTATACCTGAATATTTTATCAAGTAATAGAATCTCACTAAAATATCAGAGATTCTGTTCTCAATCTTTGGGGTTTTTAATTGTAGGCCATGGCACAGAAGGAAGATATGGAAGAGAGAATCACAACCCTTGAGAAGCGTTACCTCAGTGCTCAGAGAGAATCTACCTCCATACATGACATGAATGACAAATTAGAAAATGAGCTGGCAAATAAGGAGGCCATACTACGGCAGGTGTAGTATCTCTGTCTAGGTCTGTTTCTGTCATTTGTGTTCTAGCCATAGTAAAATAAATGAAGACAGTAGCATATTTCTTGGCATTAGGCATTCTCTATTCTTTATAATGAATCTCAACAAGACATCAAATTCTGAATATGCAGTTTACTTTTATAGAAAGAGTATTTTTTTAAGGACTTTGGGCAAATAATATCATGGAAATATGTGGACAATTACTAGTTTGCATGATAGGCATGGAAATAATAGCTTGTATTCGTTGAAGAACAGTTGCTGAACACCAGAGACCCTAGTGATGGGTGTTTGGTATCTTAACTGTGATTTGTTTTGTGTTTCCTTCCCTTTTTCAGATGGAAGAAAAGAACAGACAATTGCAAGAACGTCTTGAGTTGGCTGAACAAAAGCTGCAGCAGACAATGAGAAAAGCTGAAACTTTACCTGAAGTAGAGGCTGAATTAGCTCAACGAATTGCAGCTTTGACAAAGGTACTGAAATGGAGCAGTTGATTGATTTATGCATAGTTTAAGAAGTACCTATATCTTTAGACTCTGTCAGAAATAAACTTAATATGGCTGCATTCCTGTATTTCATATTATGTGTGTTTTATTTAACATCAATCATTAGTATCTAAATGTTATTTCCTTACACATTTACAAATTTAAACCTGGACATAAACTTTTAAGTATTTTCAATGATAATATTTGTACATAAAAATAGTAACCCAATAGAAATACACACTGATGCACTGATGGTATTTAATATGTATATCTATTATGCATACTACTTTCATAGTTTTTTTTTCTGGTTTTGGGGCCACACCCGGTGATACTCAGGAGTTACTCCTTGCCCTGCTATCAGAAATCACTCCTAGCTTGGGAGACTAAATGTGATGTTGGGGTATTGAACATAGTTTCATCCTAGGTCAGTGCTTGCAAGGTAAACATCCTACTGCCTGTGCCACCTCCCCAGCCCCTACTTTCTTAGGTTTAATAATTGCTTGACTATTCAAGTTTAGAGAATATTTAAAGTAGCTGATTTCTTTTGGACTAGAGTATAATATAATTTGCTAGAAGTTCAACTTGTAGGCTATTAGTTCAACTTGAAGCTATTAGTCAGAAAGTGGCCTTAATAGTTTCAGTATTTATGAGTCAATTAAAATAGAGGCTGGAGAGATAGCACAGTGGCAGGGCATTTGTCTTGCATGCAGCTGACCCAGGACAGACCTGGGTTCGATTCCCGGCATCCCATATGATCACCTGAGCCTGCCAGGAGCAATTTCTGAACACAGAGCCAGGATTAACCCTGAGCGCTGTTGGGTGTGGCCCAGAAAACCATATATATATTATGGCCATTCCCACCACCAGTGTTGACCTCACTCCACCATAGTTCCCAGCATGCATGCCATACCTTCACCCTTCGCCCCTGGACTGCTAGTATAACAGGTCCCTTTTTTGTATAGCTTGTTGTAGTTTGGGTCTCTTGAGTCTATTGTCATTGACTTTTCTTTGGCTATTTAGATTTGATCATTTTTTATTTTCATTCAATGCTACTGAGACCACTTGGCCCCTGGGTCCCATCCACTTTTTTTCCCGCAATTTGTAGGAAGACATAGAAATATGAGCAGAAGGGGGCCGGAGAGATAGCATGGAGGTAGGGCGTTTGCCTTTCATGCAGGAGGTCATCGGTTCAAATCCCGGCGCCCCATATGGTCCCCTGTGCCTGCCAGGAGCAATTTCTGAGCCTGGAGCCAGGAATAACCCCTGAGCACTGCCGGGTGTGACCCAAAAACCACAAAAAAAAAAAAAAAAAAAAAGAAATATGAGCAGAAGAGCCATTGAGGTGGTGCTAGAGGTAAGGTGTCTGCCTTGCAAGTGCTAGCTAAGGAAAGATCGCGATGGCTGTTCGATCTCCAGGCGTCCCATATGGTCCCCCAAGCCAGGGGCAATTTCTGAGCGCTTAGCCAGGAGTAACCCCTGAGCATCAAACGGTGTGGCCCAAAAAAACAAAACAAAACAAAACAAAAAAAGAAATATGAGCAGAACAATATGATTCAGGTTCTATGGTTCTGTAAAAAAAAAAATAAAAAGCGAGCAAAGCCCCTGTTTCAAAGCTATAAAAATAAATAAAATCCAAAAAGAAATAAAAAGAAAGAAGGAAAATATAAAATTAAAAAATTAAATAAATAAAATGAGGGAGGCAGATGGCTTTTGTTTTGTTTTTTTATGCATAGGCATAGTAAATATTGGAGGAAATTAGAAAGGGAATTCCCTTGTCTGAGAGGTACATGATATCTATACCCTTGAAGAATACTGACATGAGACCAACAGACTTCAGATATGTTAGTTGTCTTTCTTTATATTGCAGGAACCGTTCTGCTCAGTCGCGGTTGTCAATGCCAGTCCTCTGTAATTACAGATCTTGGCTTTTGCAGATTCAGGCAAAAGGCCTAAGATAGAGTATTTCTTTATGATCCCAGGAAAAGTTCTGCTCAGTGGCTTGGTTTTCTGTTTGTTTTTTTGCACAGGTCCTAGAACAGAGACTCTTCTGATTTCATTTCACCATTAGGTGATGAGGTAGGGCAACCTGCCCTTAGATCAAGATTGTTGCTATTTTTTCATCATCAGGATGTCATATGAACCTACCCTGGCTCAAGTTGGTGCCACAGTGATATGGCCTTCCTCGGTGTGGGGGAAATTTGATTCCTGGTACTGGTGCAGGGAGCTATGCCAGTTCTAAGTTTGCTGTCTGGGATTTGGTGTTGAAGTCAATGTTGAAGTCAACTTAGACTTGAGGTCTAAGTTAAGTCCTCATGACAAATGTTCAGTGTGGAAGGCGTCCCCTATATTATAAAATTTATGGATTTTGGTGGGGCCATAGAGATAGCATGGAGGTAAGGCATTTGCCTTGCATGCAGAAGGACGGTGGTTCGAATCCCAGCATCCCATATCATCCCCCAAGCCAGGAGCAATTTTCTGAGAACATAGCCAAGAGTAACCCCTGATTGTCACAAGGTGTGGCCCTCCCAAAAAGCAATAAATAAATAAATAAATAAATAAATAAATAAATAAGCCGAAAAAAACAAAAGGGGGGTGGAGCAGGGAGCAGTGACGCAAACATTAAGGCGTCTGCCTTGCCCATGCTAGCCTAGGACAAACTACGTCGAACCCCTGGCATCCCATATGGTCCCCCAAGACAGAAGCGATTTCTGAGCACAGAGCCAGGAATAAACCCTCAGTGTCACCGAGTGTGACCCAAAAACAAAACAAACAAAAAAAGGATATCAGAAAATCAAAAAAATTCTCTGGAAGTCTCAAAACTTTTAATTTTGCTAATTTTCTTTTTTAATTTTTTGTTATTGACTCCATTGTGATTTAACAAAGTTCTTTATAGTTGGATTTCAGAATACAACGTTTCAGGACCAATCCCATCACCAGTGTTTGAATTTCTCCACAACATTTCCAGATGCATTTCATGCCACCACTCCTTTCCCCCACCCTCCAGCAGAATAGGCCCATTTTAAGTTTTGATTGTTAAAGTTTGGGTCTCGTGATTTTATTGTTGTTGACTTTGGCTTGGATATTTAGTTCAGTCCTTTCTTAACACCACCAATGCACCTGCGACCTCTTGGACCCTCTCACATCTTTTCATATTTCTGTTTCTTCTCTAATCAATTACTTTCCTTCTCTTCACTATACCCTGGCGCCAAGAGTGTTCTAAAAACTTCCATTTAAACCATTATATTTTTTCATTATTCTAAATACCATAGATAAATGATATTTTGTATTTATCTTTCTTCTGGCTTACTACATTCAACATTCCAGTTTCATCCATGTTATAGCAAATAGCGTAATTGCACCATTTCTTACAGCTATGTAACATTCCACTGTATATATGTGTTGGAACAGTTGAACAATCACGTGTAAGAAATTAAAGATTGATCTATATTGCTCACATTACACAATAGTCAGTTCAAAGTGGATTAAAGACCTTGAGATTAGACCCAAATTCATAAAGTTAACTGGTGAAAATAAAGCAGAACACTCTAAGACCTCAAAGGAATCTTCAGTGATAGGATGCCAATGGCTAGGACTATAGAATCAAATCTAAGTAAACGTAACTATATTAAACTAAAAAGTTTCTGTATGGCAAAAGAAACACTTTCTAAAATTAAAAGACAGCTGAGTGGGAGAAATATTTGCAGTAATACAACAGATAAAGAATTAATATGAGTTTCTTAACAGACTTATTTTTATATGCACATCCACTTCTACCCCTAAAATAATTTTCCATTTACTTCTACCTAAACTATATATTGTTCTTTCCAAGTCTTCTAACTCACTCCTTTTGAAGTTTTCATTTAAGTTTTATCCTTTAAAAGTCTTTAAAATGGCAAACTTTATTCTGCTTCTTTATATTTTCTTTTTTTTTAAACCTCATATGACAATCTGTGAATTGTGTCAACATCACCATTTCATATATACAGATTTCAACATTTGTTAACCATGTTCTTTGTCCCTTTGGTTAAATCTTTATTCTTAATTCACTGCTCTTCTGTGGAGTAGTTTAAGAACTTTAAAATTCCATAGCTCATTTTTCTGTCCCATGTTCTAACAATCTTGCCTTTTTCCTTGGCCTCAATTATCCAAACCCTATAGGACTGTCCATATAATTCCTTTACTTAATTTTATTAAATTTATGTGCATGTTTAATATCTACTTTCAGTAACATAGCTTTTTGTTTCTACTTTTTGGCTACTTTTTGGGTGGGGGAACACCCGGGGATACTCCTGGCTATGCACTCAGGAATCTCTCCTGGCTTGGGGATCATATGGGACTACAGGAGATCTAATCTTGGTCTGTCCTGGGTCAGCCGCTTGCAAGGCAAATGCCCTACCACTGCACCATCTTGCTCTAGTGCCCTTTTGGGTATTTTTAAATATCTTAGCTTAAATCTAGTTGTCCCTCTCATATTTTGAATGGTATTTTTCAAAAATCCTCAGTTAACTTACCTGCTTAATATTATTTTCTACTTTTATTACATATCAATTATTTTTCTTTAATATTATTACTTCCTTTAAGATTTTTTCTTTAACTTTAATTATTACACATATTTTCAAATAAGGTTGTGTTTTTCCCAAAATTATTTCTCACTTAAATTTATCTGATCTTGTTTGAAGTTTCTTTTCATCCCTGGAAATCATGATTAGTGTAATAGCCAATCAGGAAATGCCACCCCAAAAAAATTAGATTGCTTTTTGTGAGAGCAGTGTTTACAGCAATGGCTTAAATTGTTGCCTTAACAAAGCTACAATAAATGTAAGTTAACAGTAGATTAAAACACATTTCTGTGTGTATTTACAAACATTGACTGGATTTTTTTCTTGTTTATACTCTCAGTTTTAAGGATGTTAAATCTTATTTAAGGATTTCAAAAAGCCCCAACACATTCATTAATGGTTAGAGAAAATTAAAACTTTTTTTATTAAAAACATATTTCTTTATCTTTATTTCTCTTTTTTTCTTCATTTTTTCCTTTATTTAAAAATTTGATTACATAAATGATTGTGATTAGGTTTCAGTCATGTAAAGAACACCCCCTTCACCAGTGCAACATTCCCACCACCAATGTTCCGAATCTCCCTCCATCCCACCCCACCCCACCTGTACTCCAGGCAGGTTTTCCAGTTCCCTCATTCATTCACATGATTATGGTAGTTCTCTATGTAGTTATTTCTATAGCATATTCACCACTCTTTGTGGTGAGCTTCATGAAGTGAGCTGGTGTTCCAGCCCTCCTCTCATTGTCTCTGAGGATTGTTACAAAAATGACTTTTATTTTTCTTAAAAACCATAGATGAGTGAGACTATTCTGCATCTCTCTCTCTCTCTCCCTCTGACTTATTTCACTCAGCATGATAGATTCCATGTACATCCATGTACAGGAAAATTTCATGACTTTATCTCTCCTGACGGCTGCATAATATTCCATTGTGTATATGTATCACAGTTTCTTTAGCCATTCGTCTGTTGAAGGTCATCTTGGTTGTTTCCAGAGCCTGGCTATTGTGAATAGTGCTGCAATAAATATAGGTGTGAGGAAGGGGGTTTTGTATTCTTGTGTTCTTAGGGTAGATCCCTAGGAGTGGAATAGCTGGGTCGAATGGGAGCTCAATTTCCAGATTTTGGAGGAATTTCCATATCACTTTCCATAGAGGTTGGACTAGACGGCATTCCCCACAGCAGTGGATAAGGGTTCCTTTCTCTCCACATCCCCGCCAGCACTGATTGTTCTCATTCTTTGTGATGTGTGCCAATCCTGCGGTATGAGGTGGTATATCATCATTGTTTTGATTTGCATCTCCCTGATGATTAGTGATGAGGAGCATTTTTTCATGTGCCTTTTGGCCATTTGTATTTCTTTTTTTATCAAAGTGTCTGTTCATTTCTTCTCCCCATTTTTTGATAGAATTAGATGGGGTTTCTTTTGTAAAGTTCTGTCAGTGCCCTGTATATTTTGGATATTAGCCCCTTATCTGAAAGGTGTTGGATGAATAGTTTCTCCCACTCGGTGGGTGACTCTTATATCCTGGGCACTATTTCTTTTGAGGTGCAGAAGCTTCTCAGTTCAATGTATCCCCATCTGTTGATCTCTGCTTCTACTTGTTTGGAAAGTGCTGTTTCCTCCTTAAAGATGCCTTTAGTCTCAATGTCATGGAATGTTTTACCGATGTGTTGTTCTATATACCTTATGGTATCAGGTCTGATATCAAGGTCTTTAATCCATTTGGATTTTACCTTCGTACAAGATGTTAACTGGGGTCTATGTTTGCTTTTTTGCAAGTGGCTAACCAGTTCTGCCAGCACCACTTGTTGAAGAGATTTTTCCTGCTCCACTTAGGATTTCTTGCTCCTTTGTCAAAAATTAGGTAACTGTATGTCTGGGGAACGTTCTCTGAGAACTTAAGCCTATTCCACTGATCTAAGGGTCTGTATTTATTCCAAGACCATGCTGTTTTAATAACTAGTGCTTTGTAGTACAGTTTAAAGTTGGGGAAAGTAATGCCTCCCATTTTCCTTTTCCCTAGGAGTTCTTTAGCTATTCGAGGGTGTTTATTGTTCCAGATGAACTTCATAAGTGTTTGATCCACTTCTTTGAAGATTTTCATGGGTATTTTTAAAAATTTTTAAATTTCACATTAAATCCGTATAATGCTTTGGGGAGTATTGCCATTTTAATGATGTTAATTCTGCCAATCAATGAGCAGGGTATGTGTTTCCATTTCCGTTTGTCCTCTCTTATTTCCTGGAGCAAGACTTTATAGTTTTCTTTGTATAGGTCCTTCACGTTTCTGGTCAAGTTGACTCCAAGACATTTGAGTTTGTGTGGCACTATTGTGTGGCACTATTCCTGACTTCCATCCCTTCCCTATCATTATTGGTGTATAAAAAGGCCATTGATTTCTGTAGGATGATTTGGTAGCCTGCCACCTTGCTATATGAATCTATTGTTTTAGGAGCTTTTTGGTAGAGTCTTTAGGGTTTTCTAAGTAGAGTATCATGTCATCTGCAAACAATGAGAGCTTGACTTCTTCCTTTCCTATCTGGATTCCCTTGATATCTTTTTCTTGCCTGATTGCTATAGCAAGATCTTCCAGTACTATGTTGAAGAGGAGTGGTGAGAGCAGACAGCCTTGTCTTGTACCAGAATTTAGAGAAAAGGCTTTTAGTTTTTCTCCATTGAGGATATTTGCCATTGGCTTGTGGTAGATGGCTTCAACTAGATTAAGAAAGATTCCTTCCACTCCCATCTTGCTGAGAGTTTTGATCAAGAATGAGTGTTGGACCTTATCAAATGCTTTCTCTGCACCTATTGATATGATCATGTGATTTTTATTTTTCTTGTTGTTGATGTTGTGTATGATGTTGATAGATTTACGGATGTTAAACTATCCTTGTATTCCTGGGTTGAAGCCAACTTGGTCGTAGTGTATGATCTTCTTGATGATGCATTGGATCCTATTTGCCAGGATTTTGTTGAAGATCTTTGCATCAGCATTCATCAGGGATATTGGTCTGTAATTTTCTTTTTTGGCAGTGTCTCTATCTGGTTTTAGTATCAAGGTGATGTTGGCTTCATAAAAGCTATTTGGGAGTGTTCCCGTTTTTTCAATTTCATGGAAGAGCTTGGCTAGGATTGGTAGTAGCTCCTCTTGAAAGATTTGAAAAAATTCATTAGGAAATCCATCTGGGCCTGGGCTTTTCTTTTTGGGCAGATGTTTCATTACAGTTTCAATTTCCTCAGTAGTAATGGGGGTGTTTAGATATGCTACATCCTCCTTACTTAAATGTGGAAGGTTATAAGTGTCCAAGAATTTTTCCATTTCTCTAGGTTCTCATGTTTGGTAGCATAAAGTTTCTCAAAGTAGTCTCTGATTACTCTTTGGATCTCTGCAATATCGGTCTTGATCTCCCCCTTTTCATTTCTAATACGGGTTTTCAGATTTCTCTCTTTCTTTGTGAGTTTTGCCAATGGTCTATCAATCTTGTTTATTTTTTCAAAGAACCAACTTCTGCTTTCGTTGATCTTTCGGATTGTTTTTTGGTTTTCCACTTCATTGAGTTCTGCTTTTAGCTTTGTTATTTCCTTCTGTCTCCCTATTTTTGGTTCCTTTTGTTGGTCATTTTCTAATTTTCTAAGCTGCGTCATTAAGTTATTCAAGTATGCGCCTTCTTCCTTCCTGATGTGTGCTTGTAGAGCTATAAATTTTCCTCTCAGGACCACTTTTTCTGTGTCCCATAGATTCTGGCAGTTTGTGTCTTCATTATCATTTGTTTCCAGGAAAGTTTTGATTTTCTTTTTGATTTCATCTCAGACACACTGGTTGTTCAGTAACAGGGTGTTTAATTTTCAATTGTTAAAATTTTTCTTCTGTGTAGCTTTGTAGTACACAAATAATTTCAGAGCCTTGTGGTCAGCATAGGTAGCCTGCAAGATTTCTATCCTCTTGATTTTATGGAGGTATGTTTTAATAGTCAGCATGTAGTATATTTTGGAGAACGACCCATGTACATTGGAAAAGAATGTGTATCCAGATTTTTTGGGATGGAGTGTCCTGTATATATGTAATAGTCCTCTTTCATAACACTTTTCAGGGCTAGTATGTTTTTGTTGGGGTTTAGTCTGGTTGACCTATCAAGTGTTGATAGAGCTGTGTTGAGGTCTCCCACAATTATTGTGTTATTATTGATTTCTTCTCTCAGATTTGTCAGTAATTTTATTAATTTGTTGGTCTCTCATTGGGTGCATATATGTTTAATAGTCTGATTTCTTCCTGTTGCAGATTTCTCTTGATTAGTACATAGTGTCCATCTTTGTCCCTTACCACTTTTCTGAGTATAAAGTTGGTGTCATCAGATACTAATATGGCCACCCCAGCTTTTTTGAGGGTGTTGTTTGCTTGGATGATTTTCCTCCAGCCTTTGATTTTAAGTCTATGTTTGTTCTGACCATTCAGCAGCAGAAGGTTGGATTCATCTTTTTGACCCAATTTGACACTCTGTGTCTTTTAATTGGCGAATTTAGTCCACTGACATTGAGGGAGATGATTGTCATAGGATTTAATGTCATTTTTATAGATAAGTTTGCTGTGTTTGTTGGTCTCTCTTGTCTTACAGTAGACCTGTCAGTTTTTCCTTTAAGATTGGTTTATCATCTGTGAAGTTTCTGAGCTGTTTTTTATCCATGAAGCTATGTATTCTTCCTTCAAACCTGAACATGAATCGGGCTGGTTGCAGTATTCTCGGTGAAGCATTCATTTCATTCAGTCTTGTCAATATATCCCACCACTGTCTTCTGGCTTTGAGAGTTTCTTGTGACATGTCTGCTGTAAGTCTTAGGGATGCTTCTTTTAATGTAATTTCCCTTTTTGATCTTGCTGCTTTCAGTATTCTATCTCTATCTATGGGATTTGTCATTGTAACGAGGATGTGTCTTGAGGTGTTTTTCTTTGGGTCTCTTTTAGCTGGTACTCTTCGGGCATGCAGGATTTGATTGCATGTAGTCTTTAACTCTGGGAGTATCTCTTTGATGATGTCTTTGACAGTAGATTCTTTCTGGACATCTCCTTCCTGGGTTTCTTCCAATGATTCTTATGTTGTTTCTGTTAAGTTTATCAAAGACTTCTATTTTCATCTGTTCACATGCCTTGAGTACTTTTTCCATTGCCTGTTCATTTTTCTTAAGGTTCTTTTCCAATTTCTTCTGTTGTATTCCAGTACTCCGATTCTCTCCTCAGCTGCTGATACCCTGTTGGCGAGGCTATCCATTGAGGTTTTCAGTTGAGCAACCATGTTTTTCAGATCTGTTATTTCGGTTTGGAGTTTTCTTATTTCTGTCTTTGTGTTCTCTTCAGATTGATCTATCCTCTTTTTGAGTTCTACGAACATATTCCATATTTCTATTCTAAATTCCTTATCTGAGAGGTTAATCAGGTGGTTAGAATTTATTAGGTCATCTGACCTTTATCTTCATTCTCTGTGGATGGTGTTTGCCTGTGAGGTTTCCCCATTGATACGCTTGTAGTGTGGTTTTTTCTGAGTGTTTTGGTGGGGTTCATTCATTAGAAAGAGTGCACAGCCACTTCGCTTTGCTTCATGGCCACGCTCTTCTGCTGCCTGTAGTTTACAGTTTTTGGGGGTGCGCTCCCTAGGCCTCTAAGGAAATTTTCAAGGATTCAGAAACACAGGCAGATAGACACAGGCAGGAGAAGTTTCCCTTGAAGTCCTCAGAGTGAACTAAGGCACAGCAGGGCGGAGCCTCCACCTCAGCTTATTGGACAGAGACTCCCACAGCCAGAATGTACTTACTGGGCAGTTTCAAAATGCAGTTTTTTGGGGGTTCGCACCCTAGCACTCTGAGGAAATCTTCAGGAATTCAGAAACACAAGCAGACAGGCACAGGCAGGGGAAGTTTCCCTTGAAGTCCTCAGAGTGAAGAAAGGCACAACCAAATTAAAACTTTTGTCTTGGGCAAATACTCACACAATTAATGTATAAAATGTGTGAGCTTCCATTCTATGAGACATGACATATCTATTTAGTTAATTTCCATTAGCATTTCTTAGTCACCTTAAATTCTATAGCTTTTTTTAAATAGCTATCAGAAGTATAAGAAATAGCATTATAGAAGCTAGAGCAATGTACAGTGGGTAGTGTGATGAGTTGGCCTATGACTGACCTGATTTTCATTCCTGGATTCTTATGTGGTCCAATGTGCATAACTTCCAGGATAAATTTCTGAGCACTAACCCAGGAATAACCTGTGAATGTTCCCAGCTCAGAGAGGTCCCAAAACAAAACAAACAGCAACAATACCAAAAAACTAGTATAATAATTTAAACATGACAAAATTAATATTCAATCTCTAAGCGGAGTTTTTTGATTGAAACCTTGGTGTGTTTTCGATAGTTAAAATGAAAGCAAGTAAAACTTTTAAAGACCTTTAAAATACTTTCTGGACTGGTATTTTAGAAAAGACTGACTTATAAACTGACATGTTTGTGCTTAAGCATCTTGGTTCAGTCACCTGATGTTTTCGGATAGATCTATCTGCTATAAAATAGTCTTAAGATATTTCAGACACTTTGGTGGTGGGAATGTTGCTCTGGTGAAGGGGGGTATTCTATTTATGACTGAAACCCAACTACAATCATGCTTGTAATAATGATGCTTAAATAAAGATTTTGTGTATTAAAAATATTTCAGACAATTTCAAGTGTTAAATTTAATGACTTTCAAAAAGTATACCTGTTATTACATACTTATTTGAATCTTAATTGTAAAATGTTACCTTTAAAACATTTTAGCATCTTTTATGATTATGATAGATTTCTTTCTTGCTTTTGCTTAGAAATTTGGTATAGATACCTTGATTATCTGTTATTTATTTATCCAATTTTGGAAATAATATTATCAGAAGAAAAATATGAATGCTGAGCTTCAATTTTCATATCAGATTTAAAATGTTGACTCTTTTTACATAGATTAAAATGAATTCTGTTGCATAATAGTGCATATCATATGAAACAATCCACAAAGAGGTTACTATCTCTTTCAGGTCTAGCATGATCTATTGATATTTAATCTTATGGTTATATAAAGTAAGTTTAACTATTTTAGAATGAATTTATAAAATATAATATATTACAGAATTGAGATGTGTAATCCTGACATAAATCACTTTAGCTATAATAATCAATTACTTCTTTTGCTTTTGCTTGATGAAATTTATGAAAAATGTTTCCTTGTCATTTTATTGAAATGCTGATATAAAATCACATGCAACTCTGCAAAACAAATTAATATGATTAATCTACATGAAAAATACTAATACAATACAGTGATCGGCAATGTCCCATGTGTTGAACACTCTGCATTTGTGAGTCCCTTAGTCAACTCCATGATGTTCAACTATTTTCTGATCTAGGCAAACATGAAGCTCGCCAAAGCTTGATGATGCCTACTCACTGTAGGCCTCTATTCTTCTTCATAGCAACAGTTTCCATGCACAAACAGCTGAAATGGTCCCAGTGCTTTTCACAAGAGCTCCCAAATAAGTTTTCTGTGGCAAGCATTATTGCCACCTTGATCTTTTGAAAACGCTTATTATTTTTCATATAAAATTAAGACAGTGTCTAGGAGTTGATATATTCCTCAGCATTGAGATATATCATTTCCATTTCATCATAATAAAATAAAAATGTTCACAGTCTGTCAGAGACATTGTAGAGTTTGTGATAATTCCAATTATTCCACACTCCTTTCAAGTTGCTTTAAAATATTCTGTAGTAGTGTTCCATTGCCGGTCATCACTAACCTCTCATACCTTATATAGGTTTGTAATTTTTGATTTGATCATATCAGTGTTTGTTCATTTATAACCATCTCCCACATCTTGTCCACCAGAGATCAGTATAGTTCTTTCCACATAAAATTCTGTCTATGGAAGTATGAAATTTGCTGTCACACACTTTTATTTCAAGCCTTCTGTGCAATGTTTTGTTCAGTGTCTGTCTTTTCTTCTGATTTTTCAATTTTGTCCTTTTCCTTGACTTGTTAGTCTGATCCAACCTCTTCTACCTCATCCGATGATTATCAATATGTTATGGAAGCTAAACTCCAAGAAATGATCTCCATACGTAGGAAGGTAGTCCTACTGGACTTTACTTTCTATTGCTAACTAGACTCCATCTATGTTTTTTTCTTTTAATTTCTCAAAAATTATGTTACTTTTCTTGATTGATAATCAACCATCCGTGCAGCTCAATGCTTCAGGAGCTTACAATTGGACAATGGCAGGTTTGTGTTCAAACCTTGCACTCTCTGCATGTTACATTTGGCTGATTCCATTGCTCATAAGAAACTCCAATGTTTTGCTGGTGCTTGGATTTAACAGGCCTTTGTAGCTGACACATTTCAAGCAATGCTGTTCAGCTGCCTGTTGAAACAAAGTTTATTTTTGAAAACTGACATGTGCAGTTGGTAGTAGCTTGCTTTACATTTTATTTCAATTAATTTAGAGGGAATATTTAAACAGTTTTACATTTCAAGTTCATTTTTCTTATTTCTTAACAGGCTGAGGAGAGACATGGAAACATTGAAGAACGAATGAGACATTTAGAAGGTCAACTTGAAGAGAAAAATCAAGAACTTCAAAGAGTATGTATATTAAGAAACAATGCCTCAATCACCATTGCCTAGTTTACAGATAGTCATTAAGTCATTAGTGTTCGGGGAATTTTGGATTTATGCCTGTGTCCTAGGATTTTAAAGACAATGAAATGTTTCTACCAATTGAACCAAAATAGACAAAATTGATTTGATTTTTAAGGATAAAATTAATATGACAAACCCAAATACTGTTTTAAATAATTTTATGCTAAGTTTGCTTTTCTTTCTTGAATTGAGGCAAGGCAAAGAGAAAAAATGAATGAGGAGCACAACAAGAGATTATCTGATACTGTAGATAGACTTCTGACTGAATCCAATGAGCGTTTGCAGCTACACTTAAAGGAAAGAATGGCAGCCCTTGAAGAGAAGGTAAGAAGACAAATGAAACGTGTGTATTTGGCCACATTCTTGTAATCCTGTTTTAATACCCTATTTCAACAACTTAAACAAATGTCCTATTGTCTTTAAATAAAAAACTTGGTACATTTTACAAAAAGAATGGTTTTTATAAAAATATCAATACCACTTATAAAATAAAAGTTTAAAATGCTTGATATATAAATATGTGTATATTATGATGATCATAGGAAACTAATGAATGAGTATTATACTTTTGTGATGAAATGTTAATTCTATTAGTGAAATGAGAATAGGAGACAAGGTAGTTTCCATAGAATGGTGATTATATAATTAATCATTTAATTTCCATATAATGATGTTTAAAGTTAGTTCAACAGTTAAAATGTGTTTTAGATATCAAATTATTATTGTAAATGATTAATTCTGTATTAGAAATCAGTTAAAATTTTATTTCTCTAAGTTATTATAAATTATTAATTTGACTTTTAATTGAACTACTTAAATCTGATCTAATAATTTATTTTCTTTAACTAATAAAAGAATTGGTTTGTATTAATACCAACTCTCTTAGTAAACTCAAATTATAAATTTTCATTATAACCGAACAGGATTTAATTCCTACTTACAAGGATTGAGTTGTTTATATTCCTAGTTTTTATCTTGCATTTCTCTCTTCAGTTTTGGGGGCCACAATCAGTTAGACAGATGGACAGCAAAACATAAAACACTTCTTAGCAGACAGGCAACTGCTGCATATCTAGCAAATAGCCACATGAGCATTGATGCATTATTTCTTTTTCTATAGTTCTTCCAATTGATATTTAACTCACTACTTACTTTTCTCATCCAAAGAGTAATTTATTTTATATTTTTAAAAAGTCAAAATAAAAATGAATACTGTCATCTCACTGTTACAATGAATTTCACATTTAAAGTTAATTTCCATATTTATAGTTTTCAAATATTAAAATTGAAACTTGTCTCCATGGGAACCCAGAAATAAATGTACCAAGAAAAGAAGAAAATATTTTTGAATAATAAAGAATATCAAATTACAGTTATGTTCTTCTTTAATGTATTATTCCTCTCCTTTCTGTAGAATGTTTTAATTCAAGAATCAGAAACTTTCAGAAAGAATCTGGAAGAATCTTTACATGATAAGGTATTATGGAAGTTTACATTTTTTCTGTTTTTCTCTTTATGTCTGTCAAATGTGCTGTTGTAAAATGAAATGATAAATTACTTTAGCATTTTATACTTTAAAACAATTTGAACTTTAATGTTTCATGTACAGAAAAGTATATAAATGCAAATTTTTGTGATGCTTACAAATCAAACACACTTAAAATAACAGTCTGTACATCCCCTTTACCTAAAATTTCTACTCATCCAAAAGATTAATCATGACATGCGTTCAAAAAGAAAAAAAATATGTTTTATCTGCTTATTATTTACATGCATGAAATAAATATAATTCATGCTCTATACAATGTAAAATTATTAAGGATAAAATTATGAATATTTTTGTTTCACTCAGATGTACAGGATATAGAAACAAACTATCAAAAAAGAAAACAAATAGATGCACCCTAACAACAGTTCATGGTTGTGTTGTGGTTGCAACTAATAAAGGCATTGGCAGTCTGATCTGTAACTAAAACTTTTGGGTTAAGGGTGGTGTGGCTTATACATTTGTTGAGATATAAAGCTACACACTGGAAACTTAGTGTGTAAAACAGTTACCTAATAAAATAAACATTGTTAATTATACACTAATGTGTATCCAGTTTGAGGTACATCTTGTGGAAGATAATAAATATCTAGAAGTAAGGATCGTTGTATTTGTTTTTGAAATCTTAACTCCAGTTATTGACATAAACCAGAGAAAGGGAGAGAGAAAGAGAGACAAACAGACAGACAGAATACATCTGAAAAGCCAGTGAGTCCCAGAGTAGCAGGTTTCATAAGTCAAATGAAGGAAATAGACATCAAGGATGACTAGTAGAAGTGTTTGTGGCATGCTTATTATGTGACATATACAAATTATTATGTGACACATACATACGATTATGATCATGAGTATTATAATTGAGAGGCTGAAGTAGTGAATTAAATAAATTAATGACAGCAGTGTAACTGGGATCAGTTATTTCTACTATAGAATACAGAGGAAGAGCCAGAGGAAACAGGACTAAAAAGTGTGTGAAAACAGGGATCTCTGTATCTTTTCTTCCCGAAGTAGCTGTGAAATGCTTGTTCACGGTGTTACACTATTTTATTTCTGGCATTGGCAAATGAACTAACAACAGTCTTAGATGTGTTCTGTGTATGTGTAGAGAACACAAAAAGGAAGAAAGGCAAAGAGAAAGAAAGAGAATTGAATTGGGATGCATATTAGGGCATAGGAGGGAGGGAGGGAGGGAGGGAGGGAAGGAAGGGAGGGAGGGAGGGAGGGAGGGAGGGAAGGAAGGAAGGAAGGAAGGAAGGAAGGAAGGAAGGAAGGAAGGAAGGAAGGAAGGAAGGAAGGAAGGAAGGAAGGAAGGAAGGAAGGAAGGGGAGGGAGGGAGGGAAGGGAGGGAGGGAGGGAAGGGAGGGAGGAAGGAATATGATGGGAGGATGAGTGGAGTGAAGAAATAAAAGATTAACTAAAAAGACAAAAGGAGTGAAAAAGAGTAAAAAGAAAGGAGAAAAGAATGCTGGAAACATTATTGAAGACAAAAGAAAAGATGAGAGGATAAACCAGAAAGGACAAGTATCCATTTAATCCTACAGAATGAGATGTTTTATATTAATTGTTAAAATATTTTATCATACAGTTAGGGTCCCACAATTTCCTTAAAGACATACCATACCACCATGATTGGAATCCAGATACTTTGAGATTCATGTAATTTTTTCTAGGGTAGTTCAAGAAGTTTGCATTGTGGTCAGGAGATTGCATCAGGCTCTTGAAAGTGCACATGATCTCAACAGAAAGATCTCAACAGAAAGATTTGCTGTGACGGGTTGCTTTCTATGTTTCAAAAACTTTTTGTGACTGGTTTATGGCTTTTAAACCAGCTCCTATCGCACTTTTATAGTTCCCAACATTCAGGCTAGATTCCCAAAACCCAGTCACACCCACCTTATGGAAACTTTTTTTTTTTTTTTTTTTGCTTTTTCAGGCCACACTCGGTGATGCTCAGGTCCTACTGCTGGCTATGTGCTCAGAACTCATTCCTGGCTTGGGGACCATATGGGACCCAGGAATCGAACCGCAGATTAGCAATAGCAAGGCAAAGACCCAACCACTTGCGCCACTGTTCCTGCTCCTGAAACCTTATCGCTTTCACAATCCCTCCAAGCAGCCAGCAATACTAACTAACCCATGCTCTGCATTCTTATTCACATCAGACAGTAGAGGAAGTAAATGATCTAGTTATACCTCTTTTCTGAGGAGCATTCCAGGCAGCTGACCATGTTTTATCCCTTTATAGCTCAGTGACCTGTAACACAGCATACATTAACAGGAAAACCTTATGCTGCCTCTTCTTCTAATACTTCTCTTCATTATCTTCATCTCAAATTTAAAACACCTGACTGTACTTGGAATATTTCTTTCTTTAGTCTATGGGGATCATATCTGATCCTATGGATTTAAATATATATGTTTAGGGGCCAGAGCAGTGGCGCAAGTGATGGGGCATTTGCCTTGCATGCGCTGATGTAGGACTGACCGCGGTTCAATCCCCCAGGGTCCCATATGGTCCCCCAAGCCAGGAGCCATTTTTGAGCACGTAGTCAGGAGTAACCCCTGAGCATCACCAAGCGTGGTAGAAAAAAACAAATATATATGTTTAAGTTAAGCACTAAAATTTTTAGATCATCTAATTTCTTTCTACTGCGTGTACATAGTTTCAATAGCCAAATCATCTCTATGTGGATAAGCAGGTGTATCATACTTATTGGTTTATTTGTTGATACATGTTTTATAAAATGACATAGAATGTATAGGGAAGATAAAGAATAAAGCACTGTCTGTGTGGATTCTGGAGGAAAAAAAGAGTGTTGTATTGTATGGTGATTGTAAGAACAGAAAGAAAAGAAACACAAGAGAAACATTGGAAAAGTCTCATGAACAAGTGGTTAAGGAAAGATGTAGGAGTCAGGAAATACAATACAGGGCTAGAGAAGTCATTCAAAGGCTTGGGGCATTTGTCTCTGCACATAGAGATCCTTTTTCATAGCCCAGCCAACAAGGTCCTCCAAAAGCAGCCCTTGTGGCCTCCAAAGCAATACAGCACTTCTGTCTCAGTTTTGTGCTGAGTCAAAAACTGAGGATCTGGGGCCTGAGAGATAGCATGGAAGTAAGGCATTTGCCTTGCATGCAGAAGGACAGTGGTTCGAATCCGGCATCCCATATGGTCCCCTGAGCTTCCAGGAGCAACTTCTGAGTGTAGAGCTAGGAGTAACCCCTGAATGCTGCAGAGTGTGACTCAAAAACCAAAACCAAAAACAAAAAAGAAACCTGAGGATCTTTCAGAATAGACTCAAAATTACCAGAAACACTGTTTGCAGTGCCCTACTGCCTCCCCACTGTATTAGTTAGTCTTGGATAGAAGATTCATACAGAGGAACAAAAATCAAAAACTGCAATTTTACATTATTGTAATATAAACATTATAAATTTTCAAATGAAATGTTTATGAGTATTGAATAATTATCAGTTGTAAAACACTCCCAGTCTTCATTAATTTATATGCTAGAACTAATAATTCAAGTGAACTCTCAGCTGTAGAAATAATTGTTAGTTTCCAACTCTACTTTTTATTTATATTAGATTGTTCATATTTTATAGAGGTGATGAATTTTTTCTGATTAATTTCATCAAAACTTTTTTCTTTATCTATCAAGTAATCCTTTCAAATGTCCTTTTATTTTTAAAGACTAGTAAAAAAACTTTTGCTTTCATCACCTATTTCTTCTTTTTTTATGATGCAACATCCAGTGACGCTCAGGGGTCACTCCTTAATATGAGCTCAGAAATCACTCCTGGCTTGGAGGAACATATGGGATGCCTGGTATCAAACCCAGATCCATGCTGATTCAGCCACGTGCAAAGCAAACACCCTTCTGCTGTGCTATAGCTCCGGCTCCTTACCTATTTTTTATTAATTAAAAAAACTGGCTGTGATTTATATACTGCATTGCAAATAAGTATAGATAGTCATAAAATTAGTCAATCCTTATGCTGGCAAAAATTAGGAATCACTGAATGCCAGGAAATGTAGAAAGTTATTCATTAGTTTCTGCTACTTTTCATTGTAATACATATTTTATGATTGTGTCTAATAAAGTTATATTTTATTAAAACACTGTGCTTGATGAAGATATGCATAGTTGAGATTCAAGCCTACACTTCTACCACAGTTCCACCAGCAGTGTCAGCTTCCCCCTTCCAGTGTCCCTAGATTCCCTTCATTACCCTCATCCTAGCCTGCTTGTTTTAAAGGCACATTTTCAGTTTTTTTGTTGTCGTTTGAACCCCCTGATTCATTGTTACTAAAAAGTTTGGATATATATTTATAGTACTTATCTATACCACCAATATGCCCTTGACCCTTGCCCGCCAAACCCCCATTTTTCCCATCTGCCTATTACTTTCCCCCTTGATTTTTTTCCTCCTCTGTCCTTCTCTAACTACCTTGGGGTCAGAGTTATCTGGGAACCTTCCCTTTACTGCATTGTATTTCCTCATCTAGTCCCTCTTTATAAACAAGATCATCTTTTATTTGTCCTCCTTCTGCCTCACTTCACTTAACTTGTCTCATCAATTTTTTTTGTTTTGTTTTTCGGGCCACACCCATTTGATCCTCAGGGGTTACTCCTGGCTAAGCACTCAGAAATCGCCCCTGGCTTGGGGCGGACCATATGGGACACCGGAGGATCGAACCACAGCCCTTCCTTGGCTAGCGCTTGCAAGGCAGACACCTTACCTCTAGTGCCACCTCGCCGGCCTCTTGTCTCATCAATTTTAATAAGCATGTGTAGTATGTTTGTTCTTATTTGTTTGTTTTTATTTTGTTTTGGGGCCACACCTGGCGACATTCAGGGGTTACTTCTGGCTACGAGCTCAGAAATCGCTCCTAGCTTGGGGGACCATATGGGACACCAGGGGATCCACCAAGCAGCAAATGCCCTAATGCTTGCACCACTGCTCTGGCCCCTGGTTTGTTCTTAAATACAATTAATCTCCAAGCTAGAGAGATAGTACAGTTGGTAAGGTATTTTTTTCTTGCTCTACCTGGTTTGGTCATTAACACCACATAGTCTCCTCGAGCTGCCAAAAGTAATCCCTGAGCAGTGGTCTGTGGGACCCCAAAATAAAATAAATGAATAAATACATTAATTTGGTTTCTAATAATTGAGTGTGGTATTTGAGGCCTGTGCTTATCGTTTGAGTAACTTTTTGGATATTTTAGGAAAGGCTGGGTGAAGAAATTGAAAAGCTGAGATCTGAATTGGACCAAATGAAAATGAGAACTGGATCTCTAATTGAACCCACAATATCAAGGTAACACTAAATCATTTTCACAGGTAGTTTACTAAGCATGTGTAGGAATTCCCCAATGATTCTAGACCTTAAAAATTATAGCTACCATAAACGACAGCTACTCAGCTGTCATTTCCCTATTTTGAGTTCTCATCAATTTGCAGGTTCAGAACCAGGAGAATTCTTGGTATTTATTTTGCATGCGCAGGGTCCTAGTATCAATTCTTTGCAAGGCAAAGCAAACAAAGAAACAAAACAAATTTACAAATTTGATGATCCTTTCTGCAGATAAGCTTTAAAAATTTAAATTCTTGCCTTCTTCCTGCACTTATGGTAATAGAAATATGTTTTAAAATCATAAATGAAAAGAAAATGTAGATCATCAGGTTACATCTCAGTTTAATATAATTTATCAGCCTTTTTGTCTGTATGATTATGTTATCAATGCATACAGAACAATGTCATGGATTATTGTCATATAACATCTAACTATTTTGTTAAAAATCAATGCAATGAATAAGGAAAAAGAAATGCTATAAATAAATTTAAATTCTGTTTTGATTTGATATCTATTTTTAAAGATAGTCACTAAAACAATTATTTTAGAGTTATTGCAAGCACATACAATTATTTAATTATTTATTTAAATTTATTAAAAACTTTAGAACTCACTCTTTGTTTTTATTCAGAAAGTATAATAATATAAGTTTTATTTGAAACTCCTCGCTTTCAAGTGCTTAGCGTTCCATATTCTTGATCTCACACTTATCTTATTACCCTGAATTATACACAAAAGAAATGTTGAGGTGGTTTAGACTATATTTAATTAATTAAATACATTTATTAGTGTACTAGATATATATGTCAAAGAATACTTACTTGGGCATATGATTGTGAAATAATAAAATTGATTTTGGTTTGAGGACCTTACCCAGTTGTGCTCATGAATTACTCATTACTCTGTGGTTAGGGATCATGCCTGGATTGGCTCTGGAAACCATATGAGTGACAGATACCAAAGCCAGTCAGCCATGTGTGAGGCAAGATCCTCTCTGTGTTTTTCGTTGCAAAATTGAATACCTTACCAACCACCTTTAGTCTTGTTTAAAGATTGGATTTACTTTTGCTCAAAGAAAACCAACAGAAAGAGAGCATAGTTGCTCAACTAGAAGCCCAACTTCAAGAGAAAACAGTTTTAAGCATATTACATATTAATAATGAAAACTTTTAAGACAATAACTTATCACTTATTGTTACAGCAATAAACAGAAAATGCTCTAGTTCTATATATAAATAACATTTTTGAGAACCTTTAATACACTTTTGTTATATTTATTGAAAACCAATGCAGTGATATTTTGACCAAGTGATTTTTTCAACTATTTTATCTCTTAAGCAGATTTACAAATCAAATATACTTACCAAATACTTGTTTTAATCTCTTTGGGGGGACATTATCTAATAAAAAGCTAAACATACGTTCTGATAATATATTTTATTTTATTAAATAAGAATATTATTAATATAGATTAATCTGTCATGCATATCACTGATCTCCTAAATAGTAAATAGAACATTAAAAATATAGTACTAGTGCCAGAGAAATTGCATAAATAAAGAAATTGCCTTGCACATGGCTGACCCAAATCAGGACATTGGGTCATTGACAAAACCATAAAAGCCCCAGGTATAGACCACGTGTTATATTCCTAGTTGTCCCTAACTCCACTTGGCCCACATAACAGCACATCATTGAGCAGGCACAGAAATTCACAGCCACTCTCAGTTAGTTCCTCAGTGTGTGGCCCAAAGCCCTCCCCAAAATATTGTATGGAAATATTTGGAAAAAAATAGTTCATGATTTTACCTAACATTTTTATTTTTGAGTTAATGCTTTATGACCAATAAAACAGTGGTTATTTGCTATAAATTTATTTTTAAGATTAGACATCTTTTATGTCTTCCCTTTTTTTTTTCAGAACTCATTTAGACACATCAGCTGAGTTGCGATATTCCGTGGGCTCCTTGGTGGACAGTCAGTCTGATTACCGGACAACAAAAGTTATAAGGAGACCAAGGAGAGGCCGCATGGGGGTGCGAAGAGATGAGCCAAAGGTTAAGCATTTTCATTTAGTTCTTGATGGTTTTAAGTAATTTCATTGTTCAACTTTTGATATCATGTTATTGCTGAGAATTAAAAATGCAAGTGGCACAGGGCATAGTTTTAAATAGAATGTCATCTAATGAATACCTCCCTAATGGGCTAGAAACTGTACTAAGATTTTCCCATGATTTTATTCACATAATTCTGGCAACAGGATGCTTGTTTCATAGCAGTTTACAAATGAAGTTATAAAGATTATATTGGAGGAGAGTGGTAGTTAGTTCCAAAGTCTGGGAGTACGAAGAGTAATTCCCACATTTGATATCTAGCAACCTAATTTTTTGCTGGGGTCTGGAGATTCCAAGAACTTCTTAGGGAAGCCCAGGCCTATTTTGAGTAATACTCATCTACTAAGCTATGGTTCAGTGCTAGGGCCACACAATGCTGTGCTACTTAGACCCCACAGGCTACCCTGGTGTTGTTCAGGAGATTTTGAATATTTTGAATACTGAGGATTAACCCCTGATCAGACACATGCACTGTCTCCCTAACCCAAAAGGCCAGTTTTTAATCAGTACATTATCTTTCTGTTGTGTTTGCTTGTGCATGTAAGGAATCACTTTTACATTATCATTAAAAAGGATAAACTATTTTAAAGACTAATTTTAGAATGTGCTAATATATAGCACATTGAGATAAATGTGTATAAATTACTTAAATTGTTTATGGAGAATGATTATGTGTATTATATTGACCAATTATTGGGGGTATCTGATGCTCAAAGCTAAAAAAAAATTGAGGCAGGATACTGAATGATGGCCAATAATGACTTTATTGGGATTTGTTCTGCTTTTTATATCCTGTTTTCTTTCTGGTTTAAGTAGCTAGGTCCAGGTGAGTATTAATGAGGGAAATTTATCATGAAGGTTTACAAATAACGGAGAACAGAACTTAAAATATGAAAACAAAACTAAGATGTTTGGCTGTTGCAAGGAGATGGACAGATGAATGCTAACACTAGCATAAGAAAACTAAGGGTATATGTCTAAGCTGGTCTAATAGTAAAAATTATATTGGGGAATGATTGGGTCCATATGGCCATGTGTGCCAGACTCTATGTGTTTCTAAGCAAGTAGGCTGTTTCTAAAACTTTTGCCTTATTATCTGGAGAATTCTCACAGATGATCATACTGCTAACATTGAGTTTAGTCATTCCTGAACTCCAACAATTGCGATTAACCATATTTTAAGTCTTTTATAATGAATATTTGAAATTTGCCTTAAATGAACATTAACCAATGTATGTTACATTTTATATATTAGTAGAGTTTCTTTATAATTTGTTTTCCCCACCTACCTCTAAGTGTCTGAAATACTATATAACTTATTTTTCCATATATTTACATAAGCCCTTAACACCCTGTAGTTTATAATGGTCATATACGTGTAAATTACTTATTTAGATTTGACATTCAATATCTAGGTGTGAATTAACATATGAGCAAATTAAAAATAATTAAGTCTATCTCAATTCCTTATTCGTTTTTTACTATATATTGAAACTTTGCAATACAAATAGTCCAAGGTCTCCTCATAAGTATTAGGTGGTTTTCCACATTTTGCATGACTGTAAAAATTAAAACCATTTTTTAAAAAAAGTCAAGAAAGGACTAGAGATTTGGAAGAGTAAAAACTCGCTTATCCTGAATACAGCTGTCTACCTCTCAAATCCCTGTCACTAAACCTGCCTCCTGATCACTGCTGAGAGCTACTTCCAGCCATGGAGAGAGTAGGCTCAGAAACCATAAAAGTAGGTTCAAAAACATCATACCTTTTTGAAATTATGTGCATATCATTATTAACAATATTAACACAACCTCAATCAAATATATTTAAAAATTTTAAATCACCACATCAAAATAATGGAACATAAAAGGGAATTGTAGAATCTCCTTATCCCAAATCCTCTCATACCTCATATCAAAGCTTGAGAAAATACTGATCTTTTGAGTACTCAAGGCTTATGCCTTTGAAGGATTAAAAGTTGACATGTCAATTAGCTTATTTTGGATTTTAAAAGTCATTAAGATATTTAAGTGATTAGAACTAAAATAGTTTTGATGAAATCATATATTCTTTTCAACATTAATAATACTATATCACTGAATTTGTGTAAATAAATTTCCAGAAGAGAACTTCTATGTTATTTGTTGTTTCCAATTGGTAACCTTAACTTTTAAAAAAATTGAGATTGAAGGGCCAAGTTTTAGTACTACAGTGGGTAAAGTGCTTGCCTTGCACAAGGCTGGATTCTATCTACTTGATACCCTCATTCTACTTGATACCCTAAGCCCACCAGGAGTAATTCCTGAGCACAGAACCAGGAGTAACCCCTGTACACTGATTAGTGTGGCCAAAATAAAAAAATAAAAAGAAAAGCAATGTAAATGATCGAGTGTAAGTGAATATATACTTCTATTTAGAAACAAAGGAAAGTTAGCCAACTTAAAAAAAGAATTTAGATTTTAACTCATTTGAGTTTTCATCTAGAAACCATGAAGAGTTTTTCTCTTTATACCTATAGAATATTTATATTTGTAGTGACAATCAATGTCTGCAATTATTAGGGATTTTGAAAAATATTGCATTAGATCAGTACATTAAACTGTTCATGGCCATTCCAGCGTTTGTCAGGCATACTAATAAATTATGTGTAGTTTTTGTTTTTTTGTTTTTTGGGGGGATTGTTTTTGTTTTTGGTGTGGTTTGGTTTGGTTTTTGGGCCACATCCAGTGATGCTCAGGGGTTACTCCTGAGTATGCCCTCAGAAATCGCTCCTGGCTTGGGAGACCATATGGGACGCCAGGGGATTAAAGATCGGTTCATCCTAGACTAGCACGGGCAAGGCAGATGCCTTACCGCTTGCATCACTGCTCCGGCCCCATGTGTAATTTTGTTATTTCTTCTCACAATTTTTTGAAAAGAATTAAAAAGTACCGAAATTGTTCACTTGCTGTTTAGGTGAAATCTCTTGGAGACCATGAGTGGAACAGAACTCAACCAATTGGAGTACTCAGTAGCCACCCATTTGAAAGTGACACAGAAATGTCTGATATTGATGATGATGACAGAGAAACAATTTTCAGTTCAATGGATCTTCTTTCTCCAAGTGGCCATTCTGATGCCCAGACCTTGGCCATGATGCTCCAGGAACAACTGGATGCCATCAACAAAGAAATCAGGTGAGTTCAATGTTGGTACTAAATAATCTCAGCCCTCATTGAGCCAACTGAATCTTACTGTGTATTTTTACAAGATCATTTGATTATCTCTTTATGTCCTACATAACATTTGGATAGTCCAGAATATACATGAGGTAATGGTATTGGTTCAATACAAAATAAAGACAATCTATTCTGATACATTTAAAAGCAATTTTTAAATAGTATATACAGTTTAGTAGTGTTTATGGTAATAAATATTTACTTAAGTTACATTTAAAATAAAATTGATACTGCTAGTTATACAAAGTAATGTATGTACAGTAATGTATGTGTTATATTCATAATATCATAATATAATAATCATGATATTTTGTAATAGTTATGGAAAATGTTCTATATTATACTTTAATCATACACTATCTAGGTAATAGATGGCTTATTAAATGTAGATAAAATTCTTGGATTGAAATTACAAGATAAAGCATCTCAAAATATTCAATCTTTTATTATATGATCTTTTTATTTTTTCTACCTATTTTTATCAAGGTAACATGGTTTATAAGAGTTTGTATAATATTGCTTTAAGTTTTCATTATAAGTATACACTAGCCAGGAATTAATTAGCAGGCAAAGCTTTAAGAGGTCATAACAGGGGATAAATGATAAAGAAAGTATAACTAAAAGTGGATAGGAACTATCTCATTTATATGGAAGTATTTTCTTAATTTTATCCAGAAAGCCTGAACATTATTAAACATTATTAAAAAATCCCACGGATATGAGAATAACCAAACTGTAACATACAGTAGTTGGCATAATAGGATCGGGCTCCAGTTACCATCACTGCAGCCTGGACTAGAGGAAACATAAACTGTATTTTCCAGGCTTATTCAAGAGGAAAAAGAATCGACCGAGTTACGAGCTGAAGAAATTGAGAACAGAGTGGCCAGTGTGAGCCTGGAAGGCTTGAATTTGGCCCGAGTCCACGCTGGTCCCTCCATCACTGCCTCAGTTACTGCTTCTTCTCTGGCGAGCTCATCTCCCCCCAGTGGCCACTCAACGCCAAAGCTCACCCCGAGAAGTCCTGCCAGGGAGATGGACCGGATGGGCGTCATGACATTGGTATGATGGATGATGTGTCCACAGGACCGTGGACCACATTTGGATTCATCGTGTATTCACTGAAATCTGTGGGCTGTATCAGCTTGCTTTGTGTTTTTGTTGCTTCCCTTTACTTTGTTTAAAGTCTCCTTTTGTGGCTGAAACAGTTGTTCATTCTAAGATAAAATGTGATCTCAAGGTGTATTTTTACAAAACCATTTGATTATCTCTTTATGTTCTAAATAACATTTAGACAGTCAAAAATATACAGGAGCTAATAGTATTGGTTCAATACAAAAATAAAGACAAAATCTATTCTGAAAGAGCTGAACTAGGTTGAACCTTCTCCCCTAAGCACTTATATAAAGGCCTCAAGACACACGAGTGAAGGAAGGTTGACAATGGTGATAGGATTGGTGCTGAAACATTGTATGTCTAAAACTTAACTTTGAATAACATTTTAAAAAACTGCTTTAAATTAAAAAATTCAATAAATTTTTTTTCTTAAAAAAACGAAAAAGTAAGAATCTAAATGTCAGCTTAGAATCATATAAACTCTTAGGTACATTTTTGTTTAATTTTATTGTGGAAATTTTAGACATTTTTTCTAACACACAAATATTTTTTCTTATATTTCTTATATATATATGTATATATATAATGCTATGACTTTATAAAGAGTACAGAGAGAGAATACAGGAATTAGGGCAATGAGAATAAAAATTGTGAACTATAGTAAAATGGTTGAATGAAAATTGTTTTTCTTACATAAGAAAAGAAACAAAGATATGAAACAAATAATGTTCATTTAGCATTCATATATAAGAATTTGAAAAACTTTAGGAGATCATTGATAAGAAGGCAGCAGGACTACAAACATGTTATTGAAGTCTGTAGCCATTAAATACAAAAGTAAAAATACCAATAAATTAGTGATCCTTTAGGAATAGGAAACCTTTTCAAAGGGGACCTCAAGCTTATAGAGATGGGAGATAAGGAAGTGTTTATAAATTTCATGTGCTTTTGAAATTTCATATGCATTGATTCTTCATTTGCACATAATTTTCATTCCCATATATAACTTCCAACAACTATTTGCTCCAATTTAGTTGTGGTCAGTTCAATACAATGAGCTCTCTTTCCCCAGGTTTTGTGCTTCAAATCTCCTGCATGCACACTTGAAGAGTCTCCCTCCCAAGCTATGCTAAGGATTTCTCTCTCTAAGCATAGTGCTTTAGCAATGAGTAAAGAATCATTTATATAGGACATAGTCTAATAAAAAACTGAGAGTTATGCTGTAAATAATATTTGAACTTAAAATTTGTTCAAATGACAATCATTAATTTTTCTATGTTGTTTTCATTGCTGCCAATCTCAGCCAAGTGATCTCAGGAAACATCGGAGAAAGGTACTGTGAAAATTGACTGTGTTATTTCTAGATGAATTTCTTTTTCATTAAAACTTTTCCATTTCCTGGAATTATGTTTTATTTATCTAGAAAATATTTGAAAAAGTCAAAGTGCTATTAATTTGTTTTAATATAAATCAAACAACAAGTACCCGAAAAAATATTCCATGCTTTCTAGAGCAACTGTTTAAGATTATAAATGTTAAATATTCTTATTTTCATTAGAATTTCCCCTAAAACTAGTTCACTTACTTTCAATATTAACTTGCTTCTACTTTTTGGTGTGTCATCGTTTTCTATTTTTATTTTTTAACCATGCCTGGCAATGTTTAGGGCTAATCAACACAGTAACCATCAAGTAACCCAAGTAATCTCTGGGAAGCAGAGATCAAAGCTGTGGCTCCACCCCTTTGAGCCATCTCCCTGGCCCCAACCCTCTTGTTTTGTTTAAAATATAAGTTTTAGGGCCCGGAGAGATAGCACAGCGGTGTTTGCCTTGCAAACAGCCTATCCAGGACCAAAGGTGGTTGGTTCGAATCCCGGTGTCCCATATGGTCCCCCATGCCTGCCAGGAGCTATTTCTGAGCAAACAGCCAGGAGTAACCCTGAGCAATGCCGGGTGTGGCCCCAAAACCAAAAAAAATAAATAAATAAATAATAAATAATAAAATAAAATAAAATATAAGTTTTACTATCATTCAGAGATGTGAAGCCTATCATTTCTTGGCCTTTTGGCTAAAATCAAGTGCAGAGATATGAAGCCAACTGATAGGAGGCCACTACCAGTCAAAACACAGCCTCCAGGGCCAAAAAGATTGCACAGTGGCTAGGGATCTTACCTTGCATACTCCTCGGTTTGATCACTGGAATCACATATGGTCCAAGGAGCACTGCCAGTAGTAAGTTCTGAGTGCTGCTTGATGTAACCTCAAAAAATGCCAGAAAGAAAGAAAGAAAGAAAGAAAGAAAGAAAGAAAGAAAGAAAGAAAGAAAGAAAGAAAGAAAGAAAGAAAGAAAGAAAGAAAGAAAGAAAGAAAGAAAGAAAGAAAGAAAGAAAGAAAGAAAGAAAGAAAGAAAGAAAGAAAGAAAGAAAGAAAAGAAAGAAAGAAAGAAAGAAAGAAAGAAAGAAGAAAGAAAAGAAAGAAAGAAAGAAAGAAAGAAAGAAAGAAGAAAGAGAAAGAAAGAAAGAAGAGAAAGAAAGAAAGAAAGAAAGAAAGAAAGAAAGAAAGAAAGAAAGAAAGAAAGAAAGAAAGAAGAAAGAGAGAAAGAGAGAAAGAGAGAAAGAGAGAAAGAGAGAAACAGAGAAACAGAGAAACAGAGAAACAGAGAGAAAGAAAGAAACAGAGAAACAGAGAAAGAAAGAAGCAGATGGGGAAGGCATAGGTAGAGGAAACGTTCTTCTGCTTTCTATGGGAAGGGTAAGTCCATTCATGGTAAGTAGCACTAGGAATGGTGATTTTCAGAGGACTGATGACATTCTAAAGCTGTTTCTCATCAGATGCCTGGTCTGGAAAGTTCAAGCAAAAGAATGTTGCCTTTTGGAATATTAAAAGCAGATAGAAATAAAAGGTATTACTGCATAAGATTGTGGACTCATATATGGAAGGTGCATCTAGAGAAGTAAATTTTCTATTTCTAAAAACTAGTTAGTAGGTATAAAGGAAGGAAAGGAAGGACAGAACAAAAGGAAAAGTCACAAAGGAAGATTTTGCACATAAATGCATCCTTGGGGAGTCAAGAATATAGAGATGGTTAATAAAAATATTTATTTCTAAATAAGAGGTATAATTAAATTTAATGTTAATTAAATTTACATTAATTAAAGTTACATTAGTAACTTTCATGATTTAATTTATACTTTTACAACTCACATTAATATTGTTTATTCTTTTCTTCTCATTTGTGACTAGTTTAACAATAACCACAAGTTTTATAAAAATATATATTTATATTAGGGAAAAGCAGAATCAAACGTTGAGTGACTGCTAGCTTAAAATTAAAAAAAGTTTTATAAAACATTTTTAAATATAAGAAACTGCAAGGGACAATTTTTCTAGTGCTTGCTCACTCACAATATTTATTGATGTGAAAATCTATGGGAGTAATTGATCCCTGGGATGGAAAATGAAAGGTTATATTCTTAATTTGCCATTTGCCGAAAATTGACATCTGACTAAAATTAAATACACAAATATAAAAACTTTTTAAAAATTACACTTTCATTTTATTTATGAGAAAATATAATGACAGGTAAATTATAAGTAGTTTTCATTAAACAATTAAACAAATCCAGTATTAAATTCTGCTTCTGATTTCAGTCTTTCTCTTACACTTTCTTTTTATAGTGTGATCTTTAAACATTCACAGTGTGATCTTTAGAACTAATATTTGGAATGTTGATATACTTAACAGAATAGAAATTCATATTGCAGGAGAGGAAATTTTACAATAAAAAGCAATTATAGAAAACTCTCACAAATCATGGAACTGTAGAAATAAATATATATGAGAACATGTTTGTAAACATATTCTGTGCTTTAAATAATATGTGAATTTAGTTAGAACTCTTCAGAGCATTGGCATACTGAAAGCAATGTGCTATGATAATTATATGGCAACATGTTCATTATAATGAAGAAAGAAAAACCTATTAAAATATCAAGAACAGTAGCAGAGATAAAATACAGCAGGTAGGGTGCTTGCTTTGCATACATCAAGCCTGGCTTCGATCCCTGGCACTCTATGTAATGTCACCTGACCCCACCAAGAGTGATGATGCCTGAGTCATAGCCAGGAGTCCCATAATGATAATAATTACATAATAATAAATTACTACTAATAATAATAATTACGTAATATTCCAGAAAAATGTTAAGAACCTTAGATGATAGAACAAAAGAAGCATTTTAAGTTTTTCAAATACATGAGTTATTTGTATTATAATCATACTTGCCTAAATAATAATATAGAAAATAGAGCAAGGCATTGTGTAGAAACAAGAACACAGCTACAAAATTGTTGCTACAGACATAATGAGAACTTTTTTATGGAAACTAACACAATTGTTTTTTTTTGTTGTTTTCTAATGTATGAATATATTTCAATATAAAATTAATGAGAAGTACATTTATAAAATATAGATGTACCATAGAATCATGAAATAAATGAAGCAATATAAATATACTACATATAAATTTGCTGTTGAAAAGTCCAATTTTTAAAAAGTTCTATATGTCTCACTTCAAAGTGTATAGTATTTTGATTTATTCAGGATTATCCATTATTTTTTAAAGAAATCAATCTGTCTGATGAAAACTCTGCTTTCTATATACTTATTTTCTCATGGCAGGTAATGAAAGCCTTAGCTTTTAAGACATTCTTCATAGCAACTTATAAAAACTTATGCTCTTTTTCTTTGTTTTTGATTTTGGTACCACACCTGGCTGTACTTAGTTAGGGCTTATTTCTGGCTCTGCAATTAAAAATCTCTCCTTGTAGGCTGGCTCAGACGACCAGATGGGATACTGGGTTTTGAATCGGGTCTGCTACCTGCAAGGCAAATGTCCTATCTGCTATATGACTACTCTGGTCCCAAGACTTATGTTAACTTCTTTAATTTTCATTTTAAAATTAATTTTTCTTATAAAATGCTGCTTAATGATCTGGCTTATTTAAAAAACTCTTAAGACAAAACCAGCTCCTCTTTGCTTATCTTTCTTACCAAATTTGCTTTTCTTTTCAAAGTTTTTTCCACATAAAAGAAGTAAAAATTAATATAGAGAAGCAATTTCAATGAGGCGAGGAGACTGGAAAAGAGATCACAGCACATATTTAAGAATCCTATTGTAGGGATTCTGGTTGCTAGTCAGAAAGTAATTCTTGCCCTTATTCCTAGGATCCAGGAGATTCTTCTGTCCCAGCTAATGAGAAAAAGCAAACCCCCAATAGTATAGAGATTTTGGTTTTCTTTCAAGGAAAAATGCCCATCTCATCCTTAATAACACTTTCTAGTTGTTCTGGTTGTTTCTTAATAAACTCAAAATGAGCTTATTTTCCTGTCAAACTAACTGACCTCTTGTTTGAGATTAGCAATGTCTAAATTATGAGATTATAACTGTACTTCTTTTGATTAATTAGCTCAAACATGTGACCTTGTTCTTTGTGAAACATGTTCTTTGTGAAATATTTACCTTTTACAATGTTGTCATGGGTTCTAGAGCAACTTTTACAACCTCAGAATGTTGGTCTCTGGTGTTTATTTATTCTTACATGTAGGGTATTTGTAATGCATACTTTTATTATTAAGGTCTCTATATCCCTAATCTTCATTTTTGGGGGGATTGGTTTTGGGGCCACCTCTGGCAACACTCAGGAGTTACTCCTGATCTTCGCATAGAAATCAATCCTGGCAGGCTCTGGGGACCATATGAGATGTCAGACATCAAACCTGGGTTGGCCACGTGCAAGGCAAACATCATATTGCTGTGCTATTGCTCAGACTCCACTAATCTTCATAATTATCTAGATATTATTCAGAGTCTTGTTTTGGTGCCTCTCCATTTATGTCAGTTTCAGCAGATATTTAGAATAAGTCCATCTGAATTTTTCTTTTTCCTCTGTAGATTGCAGTAGTGGAAGAAGATGGTCGGGAGGATAAAGCAACGATTAAATGTGAAACTTCTCCTCCTCCTACCCCTAGAACCATCAGGATGACTCACACCCTCCCTTCTTCCTATCACAATGAAGCCAGAAGGTCTGAACCCCCCCCCACTCCACACACTGCATGTTATCCTTTTAAAAATAGTCTGTTCTCTTCCCTTCTAGGAACTAGATTCTCAAAGAGCTTACAGGAAAACATGATTTTCACTCTAGTACTCCATAAAAGTACTGTCCTGATGCCTCTTTCAAATATTGTCAAAAAAGTGTTTATCTTGACTGGAGTGATAACACAGCTGTAAGGCATTTGCTGTACATGCAGCCCACCCTGGACAGACATGGGTTCAATTTCCGGCATCCCATGTGGTCCCCCGAGCCTTCCAGGAGCAATTTCTGAGCGCAGGGCCGGGGTAACCCTAAACGCAGCTGGGTGTGGCCGAAAAACAAAACAAAATAAACAAAAATAAAAGTGTTTACCTAAGTTTTTTATTTCTAATTAATTTTAATTAATTGCTTAATTGTGGCTTGGTTTCTAACCCATTTTATGAGACTAGGTCTTCTATTCCTATGCACATTAGCTACTAAATAGAGCCAATCTTTTTCTTTGTATTTTGCTGGGAGCTCCCAGATGTTGCTCAGTAGATCCAGGGTAGTCCCAGGAGATACTTGGTCAAGGAGGTAAGAGATTTAATGCAGGATTCTCAGGAAGAAATGTTGCTCAGAACCTGAAGCTTGAGGGTAATTAAAACCCAGGGATGCTTCAGGGCCTCTGTGACACAGCCAGCAATGCTCAAGAGCTTTGTAGGCCCTTGCTTCTATTTAAGCCTGAAAAAACTAGTAGTTCCAGGGGCCTGCTACCAATAAGGCATGTATCTTTTTAAAATTGTTTTATTTACTGTTTTATTTATTTATTTGTTTGTTTGTTTGATTGGTTGGTTGGTTTGGGGCTTGCTCAGGGAAAACTCCTGACTTTGTGCAGAGGAATCATTTCTAGTGGATCTTGGGGATGGAGTGTGGAGTGTTGGGGATCAGATCGAACTCAGGTTGACCATATGCAAGGAAAGTACCTTATCTACTATTCTATTGTTGATCTGGTCCCAGTAAGGCATGCATCAGAAGTCCTGAACTTGTCTTTATTGCCCCCAAACTGGAGCCAGTCTAAAGGAAGGAATTCTTAAGGAATAATTGGGGTCCAAGAATGTATCTCAGCTGAAGAGTACTTGCCATGTCTATGTGAGACCTAGGTTTTATACACACACACACACACACACACACACACACACACACACACACACACACATGCGCGCACAGAGAGAGAGAGAGAGAGAGAGAGACAGAGAGAGATACAGAGAAACTCTTTGTCTCTACAAAAATATAGCAAAATGAGATTTTAGACAACTTCCTAATTTTTGTTTATGCCACCAGTTATTTAAAATCTGAAACACCTCTGCCTCTCTCTGATTGACATGGAGCAGATTAGTTTGTATAACATCCTAGGGTGTCGCTGTTCCACTTACAGAAAATTCCTAGAATAAAAGATGAATCATATTTCCCAAAATATTAAAGAAAAATAATTTCACATGGGTGCATATTCCATTTGTCATAAGAACTCTATCTTGTGACTCTTTCTCTGCCTCAAGACTTGCAAACAGGGTGGGAGGGGAGGGAAGGGCGGGAGGTGGGCAGGCCGGCAGGCAGAGGAAAAAAAAAAAGAATTGCAAACAGAATTACACCATAATTTAGGAGCACACAATTTACATCTTAATGTGGGCCTTTAATGTCATCATTTGAAGCATTTCTAGGTAATTAATTGATGTATTGATGTAACAACATGAACTAACTTCATGATTAATATTTATTATTAATAAATATTTAAATAAGAACCTATCTTTTAGTGTGTGTCTGTAATAAAGACTTGAAAACAGCTCTTAGTGTTTATAGGTAGTTACTTTAGTTTTATTTTTTTAATATTAAAAGTAATCAATATTCCTGTTTCAAAATACATACATCCTGGGGCCAGAGCTGTAGCATAGGAGTAGGGGTTTGCCTTGCACATGGCTGACCTAGGAGAGACCACGGTTCGATCCCCTGGCATTCCATATGGTCCCCCAACCCAGGAGCGATTTCTGAGTGCATAGCCAGGAGTAACCCCTGACCATCACCGGATATGGCCCAACCCCCTCCCAAATACATCCTTCATTCTCCCAAACACAAGAACCTGTGTATTATAATATTTGAAAAAACTATGACTTTGAAGTTTTTGGAATTGAAACTCAGATTAATAATGGTGAATTGTGTGAAGATAGATTATCTATCATTCTACTGTAATAATTAATAGTTATAGGAAAAGTATAGAAATGTTTAACTTCTTTTTTTAATACTATGAAAAACATTTGATGCTTCTAAAAATACCTAAAAACTGCTTTTAAAAGTACATGGCGATCATAGAAATATGTTATTTTGCAGGCAAATTCCACTTAAAATTTAATAAGGCGCCAACAATGAAAGAAAACAAGTGAATAATTTCATTATATAATCTTAGTAGCTACAAGAGTAGCTTGGAAGACCATTATTTTTAATAGAGATTAAATATTTTAATATTGATTTTTTTACATAGGTTGTCCAGGGTTAGGGAAAGATGAAATTCCAAAAATGACACATATGCCCAAGAATAGAAGGCTGTTGAAAATGCACTTATTAGGAAAAGGAGTTAATAGTACAGCAGGAAGGTGCTTGCCTTGTGGCTGACTTGGGTTTTACATCTGGTCCCCAGTGCACCAATAGGAGAAATCCCTATGGGTAAAGCTAATTGTGATCCAAAACACACATACACATAATAAGAATCATGATAATGATAATATTAATAATATGATGCTGATAAAATAAATAGCATGTAGTAAATCAACCTTCATTCCTGATTAGATAGAGACTACATAGAAAATAAGACCAAATACATTTGGGGAAAATATATAATTTTTTCATAAAGAAAACTTGTCCCAGGGACTGTAAAACTCTAAACCTTAAAAGAGAAATACAGGGACTCCAGGAAGACAAGAGCATGGGAAGACTACTTCTCTCCTTCTCAACTTTATCAGGGAAACAAGGCTGGAAAACCTGTAGGGATTGCGTAGGGTGTGAAGTTGCATCCTAACAAGCTTTTCTCCCCTTTGTGTTTTGCAGCAGTCTCGCTGCCTCCCTGGAGCCAGAAGGCCTGGGGCTGGGTAGTGCTAATAGCAGTCAAGACTCCCTGCACAAAGCGCCCAAGAAGAAGGGCATTAAGTCATCGATCGGGCGCCTATTTGGGAAGAAAGAAAAGGCACGCTTGGGGCAGCTCCGTGAGTACCTGCTGCAGCCTCACGTGCTCATGTCAGTCAACTTTCCGACTCTATCTGTTTCTATTTTCTATCTTTCACTTCTTCCTTTTCCTTGCCAGGTTTTTGTAAACAGAATTCCATTAGAATCTAGGTTAGAATTTAGCTCAATACACTTGACAAAACTGCCCAGGAAGTTTCTTGTAAAATTTGGATCTTGTTGTGGAAGCTTCATACCTCAATCCCGTGTGTATTGGGTTATGTGGGTCTGGAAGCAATGCCGAAACAGAAATTAGGAAGATAAAGCGGGTTTAGGAACTATCCAACACAAGCTGTCTGCATATTTGTACCGGTAGACAGACATGTTAGCTGTGGGACCAAAACCGGAAAAATTCTCTCTGTCTTCATTGGGAAGAGTTGGACCATCCCCATGCGTGGAGAACAGGTAGGGATAGGGAGCCAATCTAGAGGTATTTCAAGGGCCAAGTAGGACAAACATTTGCAAAAAAGAATTATCCTGAATAAAGTAAGAACTGGTTACTCTGACAGTTTTTTTATTTGTTATGGCCAATCATAATTAGAATTTATTCAGTGCCAAATGTGCTCCATGCAAGGACTCTAGAAAACAAGTATTATTGCTGGCCTTGTGAATTGAGGAGTTAACTGCTATCTTAATCATTCTCATCCTATTGCTGATGTTTCAAAACCGGGTTAAAACTGTTGACATACTGCAAAATATGGACACGAAATAACAAGTACAATCATATAAATGTGAAATATTTTTGGTTGAAAAATGAAGAAGTCAAATGTAGAAAGTAAAACAGTGATTGGGGAGAGAAACAGGTGTCTGGCCTGTATTCAACCCAGTGAACACACAGTTCAATCCAGTGCCCACATAGCACCAATGCTCCTGAGCATTGGTGGATAGGATCTAGGGTAGTCTGGGTAACCCCCGGCACAATCCAACACAAGTACCATGGCAGCTTCAGGCCCTTGTATTGAAATGCCAAGCTGGCTGACAGAATCACAATTGGTGCCCTCAAAATTACCAAAGGCTATGTATGGGTGATAGGGGGAAAGAAAAATTGAAAAGTGAACCAAAAAATTCAAAAGAATTTTACAACTTAAAATAATTGTGTGACTCATCGAGCATACAATATAAGGGAACAAATTTCTTTCTTAAAAGTTTTTATAACTTGGGACCAGAGGGATACTGCTGCGGTAGGGTTCTTACCTTACTTACACGCTGCTGACCCAGGATGAACATGGTTTCGATCCCTGGCATTTCATATGGTTCCCCAAACAAGGATTGATTTCTGAGCACATAGCCAGGAATAACCCTTGAGTATCACTGGGTGTGGCCCAAAAATCAAAAAAAAATTTTTTTTATAACTTGTCACTAATTGACCCTATAACATATAAAGAGAGTAATAGAGGAGAAGGGCTGAAGCAGTTGTGTAGAGATTAATTTTCCTCTGTGTCAACTATTTCCCTGAAAGAAAGTATGAATAACTGGGGTTCTAGGATAGATCTGGAAGATTACTGAGCTGTGAAAACTTTTGTCCTTTTCTCTAGACAGGTAAAGTTAAACAGAGAGAGAGAGAGAGAGAGAGAGAGAGAGAGAGAGAGAGAGAGAGAGAGAGAGAGAGAGAGAGAGAGAGAGAGAGAGAGAGAGAACAGGAGTGAAAAATGCTGAGAAGACAAAGATAAAAATCTAAATGCCTATTGTAATTTGCAGTTATATTTTAAGTATTAGATCTCTCTTGGAAACTAAGAATAAAAGGTTATTGGAAAGTGGATATAAGCAAGAAATAACTTCCAGAATCCCATATTTGTGCCAGAATAACATGGTACATGATTTGAAAAGTACTTTTGTTAAAAGATATGAATGCAGGTCTATATTTTTTTGCACTGTATGTATTCAGATGGTAAGTGGATTTCCATGAGAATGTCTCAAAACTAATTGTGTATTTGCTTCAAACATCTTTATATACAGTAAAATGTAACATATGTGTGTGCATTGACACACAGCGACCAGAAAACTTGTCACATAAGATAACTAGGAACAAGGCTTCTGAATCTTGAGATTAGGGATTATGCTCCAGCAATTAGAATTCTGATTAGCTGGACTTTTAATTTTATGTGCAGGCGTTGACCTATTTTGAAACAAAGCAAATTAACTTGTGTTAAAAATAGCCACATCCTGTTTTAATGATTATTGTTTTATTGTACAATTGAAAGTTTGGGAAAGTGATGACTCCCATCTTCTTTTTACTAAGGGTAGTTTGAGCTATTTGTGAGTGTTAATTGTTCCAAATGAATTTCAGGAGTGTTTGATCCAATTCTTTGAAGAATGTCATGGGTATACTTAGAGGAATTGCATTAAATCTGTACAATATTTTGGGGTATATTGTCATTTTTATGATGTTAATTCTTCCAATCCATGAACAGGGCATGTGTCTCCATTTCACTGTGTCTTCTTTTATTTCTTGAAGCAGTGTGTTATAGTTTTCTTTGTATAGGTCCTTCACCTCTTTAGTTAAGTTGACTCGAAGGTCAACTAATGTGAATGGGATTTTTAGGGAGGGGTTAAGATTTTGGGCTGTATCCTGTGGTGCTCAAGGGTTATTCCTGGCTCTCTGCTCAGAACTATGCTGGGAGTCTTGAGGAATCATATGGTATACAGGGGATCAAACTCAGGTCCATCCCAGTCTGCAGCATTCAAGGAAAACACATTAGCACTGTGCTATCATTCCATCCCCCAAAGGACTGTTTTTTAGTGTCCATTTCTTCACTATCATTTTTGTGTATAAGGCCATTGATATTTTTGCGTGTTAACTTTGTAGCCTGTCACTTTGCTATATGATATAATATTTCTAGGAGTCATTAAAACAGTGTGGTTCTGGAATAAAGACAGACATTCAGATCATTGGAATAGAAGAGTATTCAGAAAATGGTTCCAAGACATGAAATCAATTAATCTTTGATAAAGAGGCAAGAAACACAAAATGGAGCAAGGAAAGCCTCTTCAACAAGTGGTGTTGGGACAACTCATCAGCCATATGCAAAAAAGCAAATCAGACTTCCATCTAAACCATGCACAAAGGCCAAACCTAAATGGATTTAAGATCTTGATACCAGAACCACAATGTAAATAGAAGAACATGTAGGTAAAACACTCATGACATTGAAACTAAAGGCATCTTTGAAGAGGAAATATCATTGTCCAAATAAGTGTAGCAGAGTTAAACAAATAGTTCTATTTGAAGCTGAAAGGCTTCTGCACTTCAAAAGAAACAGTGACTAGAATACAAAGTTCACCCACAGAACTGGAGAAATTATTCACTCAATACCCATCAGATAAGGGGCTGATATCGAAAATATACAAGGTACTTGTTGCAAATCAGCCCCTGATGAGGTTGACTGATGGAGGGATGGAGGATGAGGCCTTTCTCCTCCAGCTCTGACCACGCGTCTGTTACCCTGTTCAGCCAGCAGTTCTGAGGTGAATGAGGTGAGAAGAAAGCCAATAGGCAGTCAGGCTTCCGAAGAAAACAGCTCTTTATTCTATAAAGAGGCCAAAGCCAAAAGACCTAAGAATAGGCCCCAGGAAAAAAGGCCCCTCACCTTCCACAGACCCTTGCTTTTATGCCCCAGAATCAGGTACCACCCAATGGTGGGAGCAGAATCAGGTACCACCCTAGGGTGGGAGCAGAATGCCAGGTCACACCCTAGGGTAGGGCACAATCACCAATCAGGGTAGGGTCAGTAGCATAATAATCCCATAAAAATGTTTCCATACACAACAGTACTGACAGAACTTAACAAGAAAAAAACATCTAGCTCCATCAAAAAATGAGAATAATAAATGAATGGACACTTCCTCAAAGAAGAAATACAGATGGCCAAAAAGGCACATGAAAAAATTAGTAATCATCGGGGAGATGTAAATCAAAACAACAGTGAGTTACCACAGAGACTGATACATATCACTAAGAACAAAGAAATCAGTGCTGGAAGGGATGTGGGGAGAAAGGAACTCTTATTCACTGTTAGTGTGAATACCTAGTCCAACCTTTATGAAAAACAATATGGAGATGCCTCAAAAAACTGGAAATTGAGCTCCCATGTGATCCAGCTATCCCACTCCTAAGGGTGTACCCTAGGAACACACAAACACAATGTGCCTTCTGCATACCTATATTCATTACAGCACTATTTACAACAGACAGAATCTGGAAACAACCCTGATGCCTGACAACAGATGAATGGCTAAAGAAACTGTGGTACATATACACAATGGAATACTATACATGGATGGATATGAAACCTGTGTGAAATAAGTCAAAAGGAGAGACAGACACAGAATAGTCTCACTCATCTGTGGGATTTAAGAAAAATAAAAGACTTTATTGTAATAATAACCAGAGACAATACAGATGAGAGGTGGATGGTCCGGCTCACAATTTGAAGCTTACCACAAAGAGTGGTGATTGCAGTTAGAGAAATAACTACACTAACAACTATCATGAAAATAACAGTGAGTAAGAAAAATTGAATACCTATTTCAGAATACATGCAGGTTTGGGGGATGAGGGAGATGGGGGCATTGCTGGTGGGAAGGTTGCAATGATGCAGGGGGGGTGTTGTTTTTTATAACTGAAACCCAACTATAAACATGTTTGTAATCATGGTGCTTAAAATAAAGGTATTATAAAAATTAAATAAAATAAATATAATCACATCACATTAATTTCCATGATTGCTTGACAAATTTACTCAGAATTTGGTCAAAACAAACGGGCTGAGCCCCCATCTCTTGCCTGGGCAAAAAGCTGCAGCCACTGCTCCTGCTGAAGCATTCTATGCAGCCTTTTTTCTCCCACATCCCTTCACTGTGGACTCTTGCTTGTTACCTGTTTCAGCTTCAGAAAACCCCCAGCTTGAGGACACTACCTGCTCCCTGGCTGCTACAACCGTTTCTCAGACTCCACAAGAGCATAGTGTAGGATAAAAATGTACCTTGAATTTTATACCCCCTCATACTATTTCAAAAGACTTAAAGGGGATATCTATGTTTTCTTTGTATGTTTCTTTAGAAGCACTAGGAGTTATCTTAGTGCTTATTTCCATATGTAGAAGTAGCCTCCCCCATCCCTTTTTTTTTGATCTGCTTAGTAGGAAATTGTAGTAAAAAAAAGTCTTGCTTGGGATACAAGCTCAGGTTAAAATCAAGGCATAGAAACTGTATAGCTTGTTATTTTTAACCCCAAATGCACCATCAGTATAGTATGGCATTGTTTCTTTTTGCATAGACACACCAATATGGGTAAATCTTATTTATAGAAAGAAGTTCTTACCTAATAGGGAGAAGAACTCATAAATTTATAATGCAGGAGTACCTTTCACCCAGAACATTAGTCAAAAGGTCATGACTTAGGCCTCAATCAATTGGACATTTACTATTCAACCCCAAATCCCAACTTTAGAACTGGCAGTTTCCTGCACCAGCACCAGGAATCAAACTCACTCTGGGGGAAGTCCTCTAACATCAACTTGCTCTAGCAAGTTCATATGGCACCCTGATGATGATGAGATAATAATAATTTGATTTAAAAGCGGGTTGCCCTACCTCACCACCACCTATCTGAGATGAAATCAGAAGACCCTCCATCCTAAGATATGTGCTAAAACCAAGATCACTAATTACAGAAGACTGCCTACAAGAAAAACCTTGGGGTTGGACAACTAACATACCTGTAGTCTTAGTCTTATGACAGTATGCTTTATGGGTGGAGACACCCTGTATCTCTTAAGCCAAAGGAATTTTCTTTTTAATTTTCCCAATAACACTCTGCCTATTCAAAACAAAACAAAACAAAACAACAACAACAACAACAAAAAAAAAACCTTGCCACATCTGCCAACCATTTAAATATTTTTCTTATTATTTTAATCTTATTTATATCTTCTAGTTAGGGACTCCTGCCTTTTTCATAGAACCTTAAAACTTGAATCTGGGCTGGAGAGATAGCACAGTAGTAGGGCATTTGCTTTGCTATCAGCCAATCCAGGATGGATGGTGGTTCGAATCCTGGTAACATATATGGTCCCCTGTGCCTGCCAGGAGCAATTTCTGAACTCAGAGGCAGTAGTAACCCCTGAACACCACTGGATGTGACAAAAAAAAAAAGAACTTGAATCTAGTTCTGCTTCATATTTATATGTCTTCCTACAAATTGAGAAAAGAAAAATGAAAGTGGATTTGATCCAGGGGCCAAGTGGTATCAGGATCATTGAGTAAAAGGAAAAGTTCAGATCTAAATACCCAAAGTCAATGACAGTAGAATCAAGACCAAACTATATAACAAGATAAACACAAAATGGACCTGTTACACTAATTGTCCGGGAGGTTAAGGGTGGAGGTATGAGATGCATGCTGGGAACTATGGTGGAGGAAGGTCAACACAGTGGAGGGACTGACCCTAATTCACTGTCACTATTTGCCTGAAATATTCCTATGAAAGACTTGTAATTCACAATGCCTCCAATAAAATATTAAAACAAAAAGGTTCTGAGCTTGGACTATGACATCACTGTGACAAAATGTTGAAATGGGGCATGGATGGAAATGGATGGAAACATTAGGCAGAATTTCTAGCTGGAGAAAAACCCCATCATAATGCTAATGATATAATTCTATCACGTTTGAATCAGTTCTGATTGAATTTATTACACACCCTTAATAAACCATTGTAGTTCCTAGGTGTATTCTTCAGAAAGCTTACAGACTAAGTGGCAAGAAATTATTAACTATAACTGTAGTGTGTTTAAATATAGATGAATAGAGTGGATTGATGCAAAAGAGGTCAGGTGTGAATCCTGATCACAGAGCCATAGTTTCTTCACCCAGTTAATAGCTCGTGGACACGAGGGTTGTTTGAACTGTCTGGCTATCATGAATGGTGCTGCAATACATAGTGGAACACTGATGTCTTTTGTTAATGGAATGTTTGAGAATAGCACTAGATATTTATTGATGTGTGGCCTATTCCTTTCTTCAAATAGGAAGTCACAATCCTGATAATGCTAATAATATTGTAAACCAAAAGTCAATGAATAAATTTCCTATTCTTTCCATATATTTAAAAAGAACCTCACTTTATTCCCAGAAATATGCATATACTCTTACTTTTCATGAAAAATTAGAAAGATAGAACTGGAGGCCAGTGTCCTATTTATCCTAGTTTACAGGCTACATGGTATCTTGTCAGCAGGTATAATTTGAAAGGTCCATTAATAGGAACATGATTTTTCATTCTTTCAGATTGTTTTTTTCCTTACATTGTATGTTGGCTTGGAAATAACAAGACAACATTGTGATATGGACACTCATGCAGGGCAAAATGTAACCTGGGGATAGGTTCCTGGGGTCCCGGCTCACATGAATGGTTTCCTTTCCAACAGGGGGTTTTATGGAGACTGAGGCTGCAGCTCAAGAATCCCTGGGGGTAAGCAAACTCGGAACCCAGGCAGAGAAGGACAGAAGATTGAAGAAAAAGTAGGTTTGGAGATTTATTTTCTCTCATCTTTCTCATGTTATTTATTCTATCATGGTAAGGAATAGAAAAAGAAAATAGAGGCTTGGTAACTAAATACTAGTCTGTGGCTGCTAGATATTGCCCTGTGGTTTTCTAACCATTTTAGTGTTTTTATTTCTTGTCTATAAATAGCTACTGAGAAAGACGTTTTAAAAGTCTTTGGCTTGCCATCTAATTGGGCAGAAATTTTTCTCAATTCTATTTAAAAATAGGAAATGCAATATTTAATTGGATGCTAAGTTAATGGTAACATTAATGTTAAGTTAATGTTAATTTCGATATATTTTATTGGATGCTAAGGTTGATTAATATGATAAAATGAGTGTGCTATCAAACTGTATGTTCTCTTTAGCCATGATTAACTTGTCTCATATTAACGTGGAGCATTTAAAAGCAGAATATTTCTCTCACTGATGGAACATACATTTATTTTAGACTTACAGCATATTGTTTTGCATCTATCAGGAAACTGATAGTGGATCATTTTATTCATATATAATATGGAACATTTTAGGTGACTTAAAATCTTGGCACTATTTGGGTCCTAGCAGCTGTTGAAAAGCCTGTGAGTCTATAAGAAGCCTATTTTAAATACATAGTAACATATTCAATAGTTAAATCATATCTCAAGAATGTTCATTACTTTTTCATTATTATTCTAACGAATATGTTCAGATGTTAGGAGAATAGGGGTTAATCAAATTTCCCTCTGTCTTTCCTCTCACTTGCTTTGCATAGATTTATTAACAATTGAGGAATTTATTAAAAAAATTTATTAAAAAATTTAAAAAAAATAGTGAGATGAACTCACTATTTGCAGGACAGCTAATTGTTTCATTAATTGTTTCAATATTTTATTAATTATTGTGCTTAAAAAACAAATTTAGAACAAATACTGCACATAAAAAGTGACTGAAAGCATTGCTTTTTTAATACAATTCATTACTAGTAACTAGTCCTATGTACTATCATCTATATCTTTATAGGTCATGGCCCTTTCAAGTTTTCCAAGTGTGTAATAGGTTATTTTCAAAAATGTGTTTTTCGGGGGCCCTAGAGATAGCATGGAGGTAGGGCGTTTGCCTTGCATGTGGAAGGACAGTAGTTCAAATCCGGCATCCCATATGGTCCCCCGAGCCTGCCAGGAGTGATTTCTGAGCATAGAGCCAGGAGTAACCACTGAGCGCTGCCAGGTGTGACCCCAAGAATGTGTTTCAGGGTCTGGAGTTTTAGCACAGCGGTAGAGCATTTGCCTTGCTTGAGGCTGACATGAAAGAAACCTGGGTTTGATCCCTGGCATCCCATGTGGTCTCCCGAGCCTGCCAGGAGTGATTTCTGAGCACAGAGCCAGGAGTAACCCCTGATCTCTGCAGGGTCCTGGGCCAAAAACAAACAAAAAGAACGTGTTTCAAAGCATAGAATTCTAAGTTATAGTTAAAGTTTTGAGGCTATTTCACCAACTTCTAGAGCACTCACTGAGGATATTTTGATATTATTTCAATGTAAGTGAAATGGTGGCTTTTCTTTATTCCTACTAGGAGAATGATTCCGAATATGGAAAAAAATATTTCTGAAAATTTCGACTTTGTTAGACTTTTTAAAAATTATCTTTAGACTAAAGGACATTTGGTTTTAATTTTTTAATTCATTTAATTATACAGGAATAAGAAAATCAAAACCTAGGCTAGCTATTGAACGTGATTCATTTTGTTTATAATTTAATTGTCACGTCTCACAATGAAATATTTAAAAAATTATTAAAAATCGGCCCAGGGTTATATTTAGATTTCATATAAAACTCATTATTGAGTCAATATATTCTATCACTAATACTGTTGGAGACTAAAATAAATGTCCTTTTCAAGGTACCAAAATTAGGCATCCAATAGCATCCTGATTTAATAAAATTAAATTAAGATTCAGCTTTGTTTAACCTCAGATACTAATATTAATTGTGTGGAATCATTAAAATATCAAAAGATTTAATAATCAACTTCATTTAAATATGTCTAATTATCACATTTTGAATGACGTCATGTTATCTTTAAGTATACTTAATTATATTCTTTTTAGATTTTACATTTGCTGGGCTTATTTTAAGATAAGACAAAAAGTTAATTTGTTTCATTGAAAAAATGAACAAAAATGTGGGTAACTTCTTTTAAAAATGTTAAGCAGTATATATATTATATTTGCCTAATTTCAATGACTGATTTACTACATTCTATATATTAATAAGCAAGTTGATATTTCCTATATAAAGTATTTAAATATACCTAAGTTTACTCTTCTAAAACTTTATATGAGATTAGATCCTGTAAGAACTAGCAAAATGGAAAATTCTTATTTTTCAACTTTGCTAGAACGTCAGTTATCTACAATCAATAATTTCTGTGAATTTAAATTTGATTAGTAAAAATATTCTTTAAATAATTTGGTATCACACATTATTTTTCAAATCATATGAAAGTGATGCTGTCAGAAAATGTCTTTTATGACATTCTAATTCCTTGTAAAGTTAAGACTTTTATTAACTGCCCCAAACAGATCTCTAAATAGTGATACATATACTACCATCCAACAGATTAAAGCACATACATTATTGGCTCTTTTTATATTTCTAACCATTTTGCTTTTAATAAGAAAATAACAAAAAATGAGAAATGCACAATAAGGGATCTGTTATAACATCTGCTCTTAAAGAAAATCTTGTCAACCTTTTTACTAAGTTGGATGTTTTCATGAAGCTTATTTTTACCTTCAACAAGGTATCTTATCTCAGCCTCAAGCTCTCTAATTTTGGGACAGCTCTGTTTACTTTCTTTGCATTATCTTTTCCATAACTTCCTTTAAGGATTCAATTCCATTAATTATCCAAGAGTTAACAAATCATAATCGTGTCAAGATGAAACTCTTCCACTGACTATTTGGGCATTCACTTTAGTATTCTTATCTTTCCAATAAAACATGGATTTTTCCCCTATATCCTGCCTGCTAGCATAACTCTCTCAATAATTAATGAATGAATTACTGTTAGTCTCAAAAGTGTAGTTCCATGGTGAAATTTTGATTCTCCATTATTTCTTTCACTCTTTTTGGATTGTCTCTACTTCCTGTGATCTTGTTCAATATCCACCCATCTCATTAAACTCTTACAACTTGATATGAATTACAGGTTAGTAAACACTAAACATAGTCATCATGTCTAAGAGATATTTTATCAATTAGATCCAAGAGCAGATCTCTTCTCTTCTATCCCAGACACTTGATTATTGAGAAGATATAACACATATTCTCCATAACTCTCCCTTGCCAATATTTAGATAAAAATCTAAATTAGTTTGCTCAGAAAAGCCAAAGATTCATACAACTACAAAAATTAACTGGACATTGTAATAGAAGGTAATAAAAGATTAGAAAAGAAAACCTTAAGAACTTGAGAGATAGTATAGTAGTTAAGTAAGGCTCTTGCTTTGCACACGGTCAACCTCTTTCTATTCCCCACATGTCCTATGGTCTCCTGAACCCGACCGGGAGTGATCCCTGAGTACAGAAACAGGAGTAAATGCTGAGCATATCCAGATATAATCCAAAGCCCAAACAAAAACAAACAAAAGACACAATGAATTTACATCATTAGATACATCAAAAGCCTCAATTTCTGAATGTTCTTTGTTTTCCCCACTTTTGTATAAAGTCTAGACAGGAAAGCATATCTCTTATGCTTTCTACTTCTGTGGATTTTAAAATTTATATTTTAGAATGTGGTCATGGAATCATTTATCTTTAATAGTAAGAAAAGGAGCAAATCTTTAGAAATCAAAATGTCAACTGAAACATTTACAGACTTGTTTCTATATGACTTAGGTATATGAAAAAGAGGGAGCATTTCTAAATCTGGTCCTGTAAATTAGATAAACTAATTGGCACATGAAAATTTGGCTAACCAAAGGTGTCTATTCATATATGTAACCTCCTTGTTTCCTTAAAATAGCAGTATTGGAAATAATATATCAATGTTACTTTAGAATCAAATACTATGAATTTATTTACAGGGAAGAGCGTGAAATTTTATTTCATCAGCATCTTTTCCTAAAAGAGTTCTTAAAATATCAATATTAAATGCATTTATATTAATATGCATCATTTTCTGAATTCTTTTTTTTCCCTTTTTCTTTTTTTTGGGGGGGTCACACCCAGCAGTGCTCAGGGATTACTCCTGGCTCTGCACTCAAAAATTGCTCCTTGCAGGCAATGGGGACCATGTGTGATGCTGGAATTCGAACAACCATCTGTCCTGCGTTGGCCACGTGCAAGGCAAATGCAAATGCCCTACCGTTGCACTATCTCTCTGGCCTCTATCTGAATTATTTTTCTATTAAGATATATAACTGCCAATTTTCCCTATCACTATTTATAAATATAATGACAGGGTGAGTTTCAAACTCTCTGAATTCTAAGAGATACGAAGATAAATATTACACTTGAATTGAATATTCCCCAAGTATAGCATTATTTGTTATAAATATATTTCTTTAGATTTTTGCTGGTTTACACTTTACTCTTAGTTGTTTATTGTTTTACTCTTAGTTGTGTTTCCAAGTTAATATTCTTTTGTACATAATACATAATTTATGAAAATTTATATTTTCCCTTTGATATTTTTGCTATCATTACTCTGATATTTTTCTTTTATCTTTGGAGCTATATATTATTCAATTTGTTTTATTTTTACTTTACATTTTAAAGAATACTTCTGCTTAAATTCTTACATGTATTTATGTGCAGGATATTCACTTCTATATTCAATCATGTTTGTAAATATTTGATATTTACAGAGAATTGTGGCATTGAAAGCAGAAGTTGTCTTTTGCATAAGTAATATATCTTCTAGTATGATAGTCTTTGGTAGTCAGTAAACATATTAAAATGGAAAGAATACTAAATAGGTGATTATTTCTTTCTAGAAACTTAGATAACTAAAGCTTTATATTGGTTGTATCTGCTAATGAGTTCTTCCCATATAGTCATTTTTATTAAAATATTTTAATAGTATTTTTATTAAAACAGAGGTTGTTGAAATGATTTTTATTTTGAGATTTAAATTAAAATATACTATGTGAATGTGAATATACAGACTAATTTATCATTCACTCATTAGTAACAATAAATTAAGATGTATTTTTATGCATTTCTGAATTAATCCAAGATGAATTTTATATTCACTGCTAACTGGTTATGGAATTTTATACCCACTGCTAACTGGTTATGGAATTCATATTTGAAATCAAATTTTCAACATCATTAATATTAAAGTAACATTCTAAATCAACTTTCACTGCTTCTCCAGAGAAGCAACTTTCTCCTTGAAATTTGGCTGCCTCGCAGTTAATGAGCCTTTGTATTATAACTTTAAAGCCACAAAAGTCAAGTTCTATGGATTTAGTTAATTGATTTCCATTGCAATTCTCAGGGTGTCTTTCAGTGCATAATCTTGAATGTGTACTGAGACCACACTTCCAGTTTTGGACATTTGATAGATTCAGAGTTTACATATCTAAGTTGAATAAATATCACTGAAACCATTCTTAAAGTTATCATAGAAATTTCACAATATTTTTTAGTTAGTATATATTTATCAAGTCTCTGGAAGAATTTAAATTTTTTAATGAGCTACATCCCCAGGGTTAAGTTTTGAAATGTCCTAGAGCTTCAACCTGATTTTTTATTCAAGTAATACTATAGATACATTGTAAATGACTTTGCTTGCCTCACAAAAATAGATTATGCAAGCACATTCTAGGAACTGAATCTGGCTCAATAAAGCAAAAAGGAGCCCATCATAGGTAATATAAGAGTTATTTCAGAAATTGTATGAATAGCTGACATTATGTGTTATTTTTCAAACTTGTTATCAAGTCTATTTTCTATTTTAGCCCATTCTAACTTATTTATTCAAAATATAAGGTGTCTGACTTATTTAGGTTTTGGGCACACCCAATGATGCTCAGGGTTTACTTCTGGCGAGCTTGAGGGACCATGTGGGATGTCACAGATCAAACTCCGGTCAGTTGGATGAAAGGCAACTGTACTATCACTTTGTTCCTCCCACCCTCCATTCTACTGTTTAAGTATTTAGGCAAAAAGATTTGATTGGCTGCATATGAAACCACTATTTATATTCCATCAATTAGTCCTAGTAATAATTTAGTGCTAACTACTGGGTAGCAGTTTTAGATGACCAACCTAGGTTAATCTATTAAAAAGTCTATTGAAAATCATGGAAATTTAGTGTTCTCAATAATTCTCTAGGAAAATGTGTCTCAGTTGTTTATCTAACACTCCAGAAGCCTATGTTTTCTTCTTGCACTGAGTCAATTGTTACCTTACCAGCTAATCATGGCTAGCTTGTCTACCTCTGATCCTGTACAATCATAAAATTTCCTGAGTAGGGGCCAAAGAGATGTATAGTGGGTAAAGTGCTTACCTTACACATAGACAACCGAAAATAAAAGCAAACGGACAAAGAGCCCAGAACATAAAAAAATAACATTATCCAAAGGATATCTAAAGCAAAATTACATTGAAATATGTGAAGAAATATAAGGAGAAGTAAATTAAATATGTGAGAGATGCAAAGATGCATGTATATATGTATATATATTCGTAAGTAAATAAATGAAAGATAAATTTGGTTTATTTTAAGGCAAACATCAAGCACAGAAGGATTTGAGTTGCTGTTATGGGCTATTGATACAATGTGTTTTTGTTTTTTTGGGTTTTTTTCCTCTATCCCTTCCAAAGGAAGGGAAGAACGCTCATCAGTGGCAAGAGGCTGTCACAGAAGTGATACCTAGTGCTGGCTTCACACTCAGGAGAGGACGCTCTGGCTCCTCCTCATAACTTTGGGTGCTCTACAGGATCAGAAAAACTTCTCTAGTCACATACTATAGAAATGATCCCTGAAAGTATAGTCTTTACAATGTTAATATATTTTATGTAGTTCAACAATACTAATGTGTATTGTAAACTGTAAACTCCATGTTTTCTACTGAGGAGAGTCATTTTTCACATGTAAATAGAAAACCAAAAGTTAATAAAAAGAGGGCCCGGAGAGATAGCACAGCGGCATTTGCCTTGTAAGCAGCCAATTCAGGACCAAAGGTGATTGGTTCGAACCCGGTGTCCCACATGGTCCCCCGTGCCTGCCAGGAGCTATTTCTAAGCAGACAGCCAGGAGTAACCTCTGAGCACCGCCGGGTGTGACCCAAAAAACAAACAAAGAAACACAAAAAAAGTTAATAAAAAGAAATTCAAACTTGGGGCCCGGAGAGATAGCACAGCGGTGTTTGCCTTGCAAGCAGCCGATCCAGGACCTAAGGTGGTTGGTTCGAATCCCGGTGTCCCATATGGACCCCCGTGCCTGCCAGGAGCTATTTCTGAGCAGATAGCCAGGAGTAACCCCTGAACACCACCGGGTGTGGCCCAAAAAACAAAACAAAAAAAATTCAAACTAAATATTATGTGGACATTTCTAAATAAATCCATATCATCCTGGATGAATGGAATGTGCAATAACTTTCACCCATTTAACTTGGATATTTGAATAATATGTTTCCTTTCTTCAAGAAGATTGTGAAAAACTATACCTAGAAAAAATTATTATACCTAAACACTTTAAGAGGTTTGTATCTCTTTTCTAAGATTTTGAATAAAATGAGAAAGTGCCACAATCTGAAAGTCCCCAAATATCCCTATTTAAAAGTGATTACAAACTTAAAGGTAAACTCCCTTTCTATTTCCAAAATGTATGTAAAGTATTTATTAGATTATAATATGACTAATAGGAAAGAGGGTTTTTTTATAATCAAAATAAATAGCCTAGTTTTTAACAATTATCTCAAATGTTTTCAGGCATGATATGAAAGAAAATATCGTATGTTGAATATAGAAAACAATTTTATTTAGTTTTATATTCATTATTTATGATAGTGGGTGATTTGCACCACACATGTTGCTCTTCAGTGCTTGCTCATGACTATATGTTCAGGGATTACTCTTGGTGGTACTCAAAGAACCTTTTGTGATGCCAACATCAATAGAGAGTCACATGCAAAGCAAGCACCTATACTCAGTACTTATTCCCTGAATTAACTATCTGATGCTCATTCATTTGTAGTAATTCTTGCATAATTGATTGGAATTAGAACATTACTGTAGATTTAGAATGTATGAAGCCATTGAAATCAAAGGGCCTGAAGAAATAAATTGAGGACATTTAAGTATAAAAAAGGATGTTCATTCAGAACTTTCACAATTGATTTAGAAAAGGTTAACACATTTGTGAAAGGAAGAGTAAGATTTTTAGATAAATAATTGTGTTTAAGAAACAAATTTACCGTGGGATTTGAATCTTAACAGGTAAAATTTTATAAAAGTCTTTATGTACGTCATCAGTCCATTTTATTACTAAATTTATTGAGTATGCATGAAGAATATTTATGATATAATATAAAATTGATACATGTAGCATATATATATATCCTTTAAGATTTTTCACATTTAAATTATAACCCAAAATTTTTTTTCAGAAGACTAGAATTCTACATATAGCCAAAATTAAAGTGCTGTATTTCATTACATAATGTAGGTCTATTTAATCCAGCATATTTTCATAGATGCGTGACCAATAAGAAAAGTGACAGAACCATCTCTACAACATGTTTGAAATCATTTGTAAATAAAGTGTTGGCCACAAAAGTGCAGATGTAGCTGTTGCCAAGAAAAGTGACAACTAGGCATGTTCTTTTCAGAATAATGACAAGATCTTGCATCAGTGTTCACTCCAGATCATTTTGCACTGAGCCTACCTGTGTGCACTTAACAATTGTAGCTCAAGTAAGAATCACTGCCTGTCAAGGAGCTGCTTCTCATGGTCTAGTCCAGTGCTTCTCAATTATTTTCTGTCATGCCCCCCCCAAGAAGAAAACATTTTTCACACCCCCGCATGACTGTAAATAATATCTTTATTTATAAAAAACTTTAACCTGCAAAACAAAAATATATAAAATAATTTGAGCTGATATTTTAATCAAATGTGATGTCTGGATTAATGGCTACAATGAGCACGTTTTGCAATGCATAGCTTTTCAAAGTGGAGTTTGAAGCAGGACACAGCAACTCTCAGCTCCAAAAACATACAGAGACATAAACAAGGGGCTTAGCTTGTTATGACAATGTTTGCTGAGGTCAAACGCATCCCATTTACGGAGCATTGTGTGCACCCCACTATTTGAGAAGCACTAGTCTAATCCAATATAAATTTGCCAAAATACATCAAAGTGAGAGGATTTTAATATCATCAGAGTCATTGGACCACATTCCCTTTACCTTTTCTCTGCCATGGATTTTATTATTCTGTCTGAAATCAAAATAACTGGACTTAGAAATCTGTATGGTTTCGCTTGTTTTTAAATATTACAATGCTTGGAGTATTATACTTATTCAATATATACTTTCTGAATATAAATAGAAGCTAAATGGAACAAACTGGGTTACAAAAGAAAAGAACTGAAATTTTGACTGATTTCTCAGGTACCCAATCCAAAACTTCTTCATTCTATTCTCAGTCTCTCTCTGCACAGCTGAGTATTCATTATTCCATATACTTTTTCTTTTAAACCTTGAAAGTGAGGGGCCGGAGTGATAGCACAGCAATAGGGCATTTGCCTTGCATGCAGCCGACCTAGGATGGATGGTGTTTAAATCCCGGCATCCCATATGGTCCCCTGTGCCTGCCATGGGCGATTTCTGAGCACAGAGCCAGGAGTAACCCCTGAGCACCGCTAGGTGTGTCCAAAAACATATTTAAAAAAAAAAAAAAACACCTTGCAAGTGAGTTGATTTGATTTCTTTCCTCTCCATATCATCACATTAAAATAGTCTCACATATAGTCTGGCCTTTCTGTTATATAGTCTTTATACTTTAAATATATCTAACTAAATAATATTTTAAACTTGCCTACATCCACCCAATAATTCCTTAAGACAAATTCGATACATTTTCACATAGCCTATAAATGCTGATATTTATGTTTCCTATTTATCCCACTAATTTTATCTCTCTAACTCTGCACAGTATCAATATATTAATATTTCCTTCTTGATTATTACTTTTATCTCCTTGCATCATGTTTTGTTCAATTTTTCTCTTTATTTTTATATTATAATGATATTTTCTATGTAATGCTTATTAAGTAACTACACATAGCTCTTGAGTATGTTAAGTACTATTTGACCTACTTTATCTGAACTATGTATTTTAATTTGGGGGGGGGCCACACCCGGCGGTGCTCAGGGGTTACTCCTGGCTGTCTGCTCAGAAATAGCTTCTGGGAGGCATGGAGGACCATATGGGACACCGGGATTTGAACCAACCACCTTTGGTCATGGATCGGCTGCTTGCAAGGCAAACGCCGCTGTGCTATCTCTCCGGGCCCATGTATTTTAATTTTTATATGGTCATGGAGTCAGGGTTAGAAACTATTTCTTTTTTTTTTTTTTTTTTTTTTTTTTGGTTTTTGGGCCACACCCGGTGACGCTCAGGGGTTACTCCTGGCTATGCGCTCAGAAGTCGCTCCTGGCTTGGGGGACCATATGGGACGCCGGGGGATCGAACCGCGGTCCGTCCTAGGCTAGCGCAGGTAAGGCAGGCACCTTACCTCCAGCGCCACCGCCCGGCCCGAAACTATTTCTTTTTATAGATAAAGAAATGTTGCTTTACAGGTGCTGTGGCATGCAACAGAACATATATCAGCTTAGTTTTCTACTTATTATATAGGATCTCGATTCTATGTCAGAGTAAGACCACAAATTGAAGAGAAGTGGTTTGATATTTCAGCTGAATCTTGAATACGCACCTAATTTTAAGTAGTCAGTCAAGAATTACATTCAGAAAAGGAAGCAGCAGACTTCTGCACAAGAGAATAGATATAAACAAACAAAATTGTACCTAAGTTTGTATCAATATTCAAACTAAGTATCTTACTGGGGTCCAAAAGCAATACTAAAGGGTACATGCAGCCCACCTGAAGTATGATCCCTGGAACTCTATATAGTCTCCTTATTCACCAGGAGTGATCCCTGAAAACCAAGTTTAAGTAGTCCTGGGCACTGCTGGGCATAGCCCAAATACAAAAACAGGTTAAAAAAAAAAGAAAGAGAGAGAGAAGTTATTTCAAAGTTCAAGATATAACTAAGACAGAGGAGAGAGCCCTAGTGTTATATGTTTACTTCATGTGCAAGAAGCTAGATTTATTTACAGTACAGCAGGGTCCCCTAAACCCTGCTCAATGTAACCCCCACTCCATGATGCCCAAGAAAGCATCAAGAGTAGTCTTTGTACTGCTAGGTAAACCTCCCCCTAAAAGATATAACTGTATGGTAAAACTACCTGTTTCTGATACAGAGAGCTACATATAGTTTCATAATTTTAGTATAGGAATATAATATCACAATTCACTGTATCTTAAATTTAAAAATGTGCTTGAATTAGTCTAATGTTCATGCCATTGGAGCAAAGTCAGTGACTTTTAAATTTCTTTTACTAATTTAAGGTAAACCTTATGGTGCATTTAAATTTGATAACTAAATAAATCTGTAAAAAAAAATCTCAAAAATATAGGATCTATATCAAGAATGTTTCAGAACGTTTTCAGAGTAGCTTTTCCCTTGAGATACTTCAAAATATTCATAAAGCCGCTCTATTTCCATGTTTCTAGAAGGTCATTTTTTTATCTACATTGTCAGGAATAAAAAGAATTTTTTTATCCTAAAATGTTTTTCATCCTAAAATAAAAATGCAATTTCACCTATGTATTATTTCATTCTTGTGTATGAATGCATTCTTTTTTTATATTTTGGTTTTTGGGTCACACCCAGCTGCTCTCAGGGCTTTCTTCTGGCTCAATGCTCAGAAATTGCCCGTAGCTTGGGGAATCATATGGGACGTTGGGGGATCGAGCCATGGCCCTTCCTTGGCTAGTGCTTGCAAGGCAGACACCTTACCTCTAGCGCCACTGCACCAGCCCCATATGAATGTATTCTTAAATATCTTAATTTTCTATTTTACATAGTCAAATTTTACATTTTATGCTTAATTGAGTATGGGTAAATGAGCAACAAAGTTTTTAAAAGATTTTACTGTCATGATTTTGTTGGTTGGCATTTGTCTGGGGGTCATGCCTGGTGGTACACCAAGTTATTCCTGACTCTATATTTAAGAATCACTCCTAGTAGACACAGGGGAATATATGGAATTCTATATGTCTAACCTGGGTTAGACATAAGCAAGGCAAATGCCCTATCCACTATACTATTGCTCCATCCCCTAGATTGGTATATTTTTTAATCTTTAAAATAAAAAGTATTACTTTATTTCAATGCCATGATTTACATAGTTTTTCATAATGCATTTGTTTCTACTATTTCATTTGCCAACACCAATCCTACCATCAGTGTAAATTTCCCTAAATTCACACCCTTCCCATACCCACCTATGTCCCCTTAGCTGACATAAAATAATTTACATTACATTGCTTGTTTGCAACTAAAGAATAATGAAAAAATTTGTTTTGGTTTTTGGGTCACACCCAGCAGCACTCAGGGGTTAATCTTGGCTCTGTGATCAGAAATCGCTCCTGGCAGGCACTGGGGACAGTATTAGATGCTGGGATTTGAACCACCATTTGTTCTGGATCTGCTGCGTGCAAGGCAAATGTCCTACCGCTGTGCTATCTCTCTGGCTCCCTATTTTTGTGTTTTTTTTTTTAATTTGATTTGATTTGATTGAAACCATTGTGATTTATCAAAGTCCTTTGTCATTGGGTTTCAGGCATACAATGAATCATGGCCAATCCAATCGCCAGTGTCGACCTCCCTCCATTAATGTTCCCAGAGTAAATTTCATACCACATCCTACCCTCTAGCCTGCCAGTAGAACAGGCCTGTTTTGAGTTTAGATTGTTAAAGTTTGTTTCTCTTGATTCACATATTCATGATATTCTGATGTTGGGCTTCTATGTTAATTCCAAGTCTAAGTTATTGTACTAAGTGCTGCAGTGCATAACGGTGTGCATACAGTCTTTTGGATTAGTGTATTTCTTTCCTGGGGATAGATACCCAAGATAGGTATTGCTGGGTCATATGAAAGCTCAATTTTGATTTTCTGAAAATCTTCATCTAGTCTCATTTTTTTCTATCTTAAGAAGCAAATCTGAAACTTTTGAAAAATTTTCTCTCATTTGTAAGGTCCACTAGAAATGTGCTTGCTGTTTATTAATCAGTATCCTACCATCTGTCTTTCCATATTAGCAACCCTGCCCATACCCCTGAAGTGCAGATTGCCTGTTTGTTATTCACCCTTCAAATTCCTTGAATTCCACTTCGGGTTTCTGTTTAATTTCTGGCTATACACATGCCAGAATTGAATTCTGAACAGCGTTACTTCTAGATGATCCTTATTTAATAGAAAAATAAATTCAAGCATATCTTTGCTTCTTAACCATTATCTTTTTAGTATGCCTTATCAACTTATTCCAATATCATCTTTTAAAAACTTCTATCATTTTTATCATATGAACTAATTTCTGTCCTCACTTCCTTCCAATTTAGTTTACTGTCTGAATTCTTCATTTAAGCATGCTCAAATATTTCTAAATTTAACTTCTCAACTTCCATTTGGTTATTTCCAAATATCATCCCAACAGTCACCATTGAGCATTCTTTCTCCAGAGCTACATTTGATATTTGGGGGTGGCTGGTAAAAAAAAAAAAAAAGACAGCAAGAAAATTTGCATCACCTTCATTTAAGAATTCAACACTAAACAATATTTTCCTCTGATTGATTTTTTTTTCTATTCCTAAAACCTTTACTCACATCAAATCTTCAGCTCTTTTAGAGGAGCTAAAAAAATGTTATTTGCTTCCCTAAAAATGTATGTGCACTTGCCTTCATCAATTATAGTACAAACAGGTCTATTCTTTTCTTTCTTCAAATCATCCGTTTTCCCTTTTCTTAGTCATGCCATGCTGATTTACCATTTGGTATTATCCATTCAAAAATTTCTCTCTTCTATGTTTTTGGCCAGCAGCATTTTTAAATTCTCACATCTTATGTATTTTAATAAGTTCTTTTTTATTCCATACAGCCACACTCCAGTTATTAACCATTCACTTTCTGATCTAAGTGTAAAAAATGTTGTAAAGGGTTAGGGAGATGATTTGCAGAGCTGAAATGATTATCAGCTTTGCCTGCAGAAGCAAGGAATAGCCTCCAAGCAAACATGAATAAATAAATAAATAAATAAATAAATAAATAAATTTTAAAAACTCAAATATTTCTAAAATTTCTAACTTTAAACTAAAATGCAAGAAACAGCTATATACTGCTTATGAAGCTTTACATACACAGTTGCCTACTTTATTGACCAGAGAAACTATTCACTTGTGGGATTTGTAGAATAAAGTGAGTCAACTGACTGTGCGTGGGCATCTTAAGTGATGTCTGTATTTATACTAATATTTTCAAGGGAAACATGATGTCAATAACTGAATTGTTTCTTATTTACAATATAATTTATTATTTACTTAGATGCTATAGAAATTAAAATAATTTATTTGCCTATTATGGACAATAAATTTAACCCAGTAACCTTTTTTGAACGATTATTATATTATAACCCATATAGTTTGGAGTAAAGAAAGATCAAAATTAAATGTCTACTGTAAACAACTGCTCATTGGATAAGTCAATTTTAAGAAGATAAACTATTTTACTCATATGAAAATTTTTGAACTACATATTATCTTTGATATGAACTATATTATATGACCACAAAAATATTTTAGTCATCTACTTCACCTGTGCAGAAAATATATTTTAAATTTAATTACTTTTAAATTATAGAAGTAGAGGAAAAAGTTCATTAAAACTTGTGTAATAAAACAACTTACAAAAATATAAACTGTTTTTGGGGTTTTTGAGGGGTGTTTTTTTTTTTGTTTTTTTTTTTGTTTTTTTGTTTTTTTTGAGTTTTGGGCCACACCCAGCGGCACTCAAGCGTTACTCCTGGCTTGTGCTCAGAAATCGCTCCTGGCAGGCACAGGGGACCATATGGAATGCCGGGATTTGAACCAGCATTGGTCCTGGGTTGGCTGCACTCAAGACTAACGCCCTACTGCTGTGCTATCTCTCCGGCTCCCAGAAATATAAATTGTAAATGAACCTTAAATACTATTTTAAGCATACCTTATATTTGATTTCTCTGTTATTTTTATAGTATCAATTCTACCTTATGTTTTAGATATGATAGATCATTTTATTAGCCACTTAAACTTTTAAAAATAGGGGTGAGGGGAGTATTATTGCTATAGCATTACTCAATCAATTTTTTTATTGAAAAGAAATTTCTAGATAGTGGATAGATTGAGAGAGATGATTTTGTTTATAGTCATAACTGGCCCCAAATACTTTTAGAATTTTCTGGAAAACTCAGAAATTGCCCCCTTTTTTTAGAACTTGTGAAAATGATCCAGAGATATGCTGACAGGAAAATCATCTTAAAATGTGATTGCTTTGGGGTATTAACTTTCTTTTCATTGCATGCATGATGAAAAAAATGCCTTAAACATCTTAGGACAATGTGATGACAATTTGCACGAAAAGTTATATTATTTGGTGAAAGTTTTGAGAGGTGTGCCACAAGTTGATCCAAAATGAAGGCTTTGTAATTTCCTTATACTAAATAATACCTGGTTTCTCTGAATGAATGCAGTGAGGAGGCATATGCAGAGTGTTCCACGGCTTATCAACTTTTCTTTTTAAAGATGACACTATCCAAAAGGAAACTTACTTCCTAGATTTCTGAGATAGTCATTCTTGCTTCTTATTTTGTTGAATTAAATATGCTTTATGATTTGCAGTAAGTTTTATTTTTAGTTATAAAGGAATTCTATTATGCTGTGTAACAAACAAAACATGGATTTTTGTTGGATTATTTCAATTCCATATTTTTCCAGAATCTCTACTATACCCATGGAGTGAGGAGTGAGTAGGTTACTTGAAAACCTACACTAAAGTCAGTAGGTTTTGTTGAAATTCCCAATAATTTTCATGAGCTAATATAGTTAATATCTTCCTGTGAATAATAATCATAAACATTTTTCCAAATAACTAAATACTTCTATTGAAAGAGACTAATTTGGCACAAATTGAACATTTTTTTTTACTAACTGAAATAGAGAGGGAAGATAATAGCAAGGAGATAAAAGCAATGAGACTCATTGGCCCTTTCAGATGTTCAGCTCTTCACATGCCCTTTCACAGGATGAATATATATGTACAAAAACAATAATCAGGGCATTGGACAGAAGGACAGCAAGTAGAGAGAGCCCCTGCCTTGAATGTGACCAACTTAGGTTTGATCTTTGGCATTTCATATGGTCCCCTGAGCACTGCCAGAAGTAATTCCTGAGTGCTGAGCCATGAATAGCCCCTGATCATTGCCAGTTGAGTGACTCTGAAAACAAACCCCTGAAATAATACTCATTATTATGATATTTATTAAAATTATAAAAGTTTAGACCCATAGTTTACAAAATTATTTAGTAACTTATTATAGTCAGATTATAGTAAAAAAATTTGAAGACTAGGCACTAGTCATTTTAGTTTAACAATCAATGAGAAATAGAATCTGGATAACGAGTTTTTGAAATTGCTGTCTCTTTAAAGTTGGTCACTCCCAGAAGGCTTATAACTGTGTTTGATATTCTGAATGCTATTCCAAAGCTTCTATTTGTAAATTAACCTAGAAATGGTTTGGTATTAAATAAATATTCCTGATAGGGACTCTTTACCTCCTCCTGTGGTATTGGAGAAGCTGGGTAAATGTGTCCATGCATGTTTCAGAGTGGCTCATTTTCAAGAAATAGACTTGCTATTCAACTGGTAAACCTGTCCTCGGCCTGGTCATGCTTTTGGACACAGTGAGTATGCATGTCATGGTGCAACTAAAAAATAAATAATAAATAAATAAAAGGCACCATGTTCTTCTCATATCTGAACTTCCACACATCTGAAATAATGCTCTTGTAATATTCCATGCCTTTCTTTGAATTGAGATGTATCCATTAACATGTCTGTGCTTTTCTTTTCCATCCATCCTTCTCCATCTCATGAAAAGCACATCTGGGTAAGTGGAATCACAGTGGCTGCTGAGTATGTTTCTTTTCAGCACCATCCTCTCTTTTTTTATTTTTTGGTTTTCTCTTCACGATTTCTCTTTTCAGTTGGCACACAAGCTGCGCTGCCTCCAACCAAAAATGAAAACCCGGAAGAACATTCCTTTCTTTCCACCCAATTAAAGGAACCATTGGTTCAGAGAAATGTTCACATTCAAAGTTACTTTGTTGTCTTTCAAGCATTTTTTTTACACATTCAGTAAGTTATCTGACTGCATTACCCCTCTCATTTTCAAATTACTCTTGAGAAATTAGTGTGGCACTCAGGAGACATAAGAAATAGGATAAGGTCATATTGGCATTTTTGATCACATATTTAATTGAATCTGCCTCTGGATTTCCTGTTGTGTTGCAGTTTTCTGCCAGCACTATCTCTATTCAAGAGACACAGTTATCAATGACCTGAATGACACTAAATGGACAGGATTCAATGTTGGGGCTAAGAGTGTGTTGGGTCTTTTAAGTATGGATTCTAAAGTCAATATTTGTTTTGGGCTGTCTTCTGCTTTCTATGTTCATCCTTTTTCTGCATGTGTGGTTTTTTTCCCCCTAAAGTTATGAAAATCTCAAGTAATGAAATCGCAATTTTCAAGTTTTCAAACCTGCTTTTTTGAGCTAAATTAGAATGAAGATTTTATTTTATTCTTAAAATATTTAGGTTTTTAGTGACTTTTTAAAAATGTTTTCCAAGGAAAATAATGCTAGAAAATAAAACTTTACTCATCAATTCCTTTTTCAATGACACAATGAAAAGCAATAAGTTGTCATAATAGATCCTAAGAATCTATTTTACAAATAGAATATATCTGGGGTGGGGAAAAAACAAATAGAATAGACCTTGAAAATAATGAGTTGTCATAAAGATTCTAAGAAATTACTAAATTCTCTAACATATTTTCTTGCTTCTGGAACTGAACATTTTAAAACCTCAAAATAATTTCCTTAGTCCTTTCAACATGAGGCTGCAATCTCAGGAGAAAATACGGGAAAGTCTGAAATAGAAAGAATCAAAATTTAGGAATCAGAATCCAAGAATTAAAGATTTAACTTTACCACTTGTTTCCTGCTCATCCTTTAGTAAATGGCTCATATTCTCTGAAATTCTATCAGATTCTTCATTCTTACAAGAGTCTGAGAAAATTTCTAAAATGGCATGGGCATTACAACTTAAATTTGAATTTAATCTGAATCTTTAATCTGAATTAAAGAGGACTGACTCAAATTTAGATGAACTGGTCAATAAATTAGCCTAATGGTATTCAATACCCTAGGTATTACTAATGTTTCTTCTTAGAAACCCTAATGTACCACTAGGAAGTGACTTGGGAAAAGAGATTGCAGTTTTTTTGAAAAGTATGTTTTGAAAAAAAGTAAAAGTGCTTTGAAAAGTTTGTCTAATTGAAAGGAATACAGATACTCAAGTTTCCAATAATAGTAGGGACAATTGTGCTGTTTTATCACTTTAACATGTCTGTTTTTACTCTTAAATGGTTGCAAAAGTGATTGAATTCAAACTAATATAAGGAAGGCAATTCGGTAAATCACATCTCATTATATATATTTATTTATGAATTATTTATATATTTTTCTATAAAGGTCAATTCATTTTTCCTTTAAAATGTTAAAATTCAACTTTTACTTTAATGTAATATAGTTATTTATTTTCTAAATAGCTTAGAAATTGCTTATGAAATCTAAGTAGAACACTACTTCTATACATAATAGATGCACTGTATGTGAAATGTGCCATAGTTGGATAAACAAACATACAACACTTGAACTTGCACACAGGCAAAATCAGTCTTCTTTACTTTTAAAATCAAGTCAGACTCTTTAGTCTTATATTGAAACTCTTGATTTTATGGAGTATAACATGTATATTTATCTAATCAATATTCTGAAGCAACTAATTAGGATTTGTTATATATTTTCATTTAAAGTAATTATGTGAAATAAGATACATTTCAGCTATACATGTTCAAATATTAAATACCATATTTTTCACACTTGCTGACCATACTGCAAATCATTTTCAAATATTTAAGTTTCGTAATATTTATCCAAAAGTATAAATATTTTTGTTTGTTTGTTTTGGGTTTGGGGCCACACCTAGTGATGCTCAGGGGTTACTCCTGACTTGGGGACCATATAGGACTTTGAGATAAATATCTTTTTGTCACATAATTAGCCACTAATCTAGTTGAAATCTGAGATGATAACTCATTTGCCCTTTTGATTTGAATTTTAGTAGATTACAAATATTTTACATTTAATAGTAGTACACACCTAATTAAATTTACAGTTATTCAGTCTGCAAGAAAATTTCAGATGCTCTGTTCTAAATTGCTAAGAAGATAATTCTATTACTCAAATGATTTTGACTTATATTTTTAGCTCTTATCTAATATTTATCTTCTAGTTCTATTAAAACGTATGTACCCTGGGACCGGAGCAGTGGCGCAAGTGGTAAGGTGTCTGTCTGCCTTGCCCGCACTAGCCTAGGACGGAACGTGGTTAGATCCCCCGGCGTCCCATATGGTTCCCAAGCCAGGAGCAATATCTGAGTGCATAGCCAGGAGTAACCCCTGAGCGTCACTGGGTGTGGCCCAAAAACCAAAAACAAACCAAAAAAATGTACCCTGAGCTTCAGCAAATAGATAACCCCTAGAGATTTATTTTTTTTTTAAAAACTAGAGCATTATTTTGTTTTACAGTTACCCTAAAACAATTGAATTGAAATAACACCAAATCCAGCTATTTGACCCTTATTAGATAAATGACTCTAACCTTGCTCTAGCTAGAATGCAGACCCAGAGTATTATTTAAAAGCAAATAAAAACCATGCCTTTTTTCTTTTGTAGTGTTGCATATTTTAGCATATAATTGTGAAGAGTAAGGACTATTATTTTCTTAAAAAAGTAAAAAAAAAGAAAAAACACTTCCAAATATAATTAAAACACACACAAAAATAAATGAGCTTTGTGCCTAACAGCAAATATTTTGATTGTGATTGAATTGATGAAGATCTATGGATAGCCAGGACCAGATCACTAGTGGACTTTTCAATAGTACTAAGATATTTGACACTTAATTATTTGTGGTTTGGTTTCAAACACACCAGGTGCTGTTCAGATGCCAGGATCATTCCTGGCATGCCAGATATCTATTTAGCTGGCATGCTTTAGGCTCTTGGTTCAATCTCCAGTACCTCCTGGCCTCCAAAACCACGAAGATTCTAGCATAGCTGTGCAAGGCAGAACATGGATGTGCCAAGCCTTAGTCATCAGGCCTAGGATTACTGAAAGTGTTCACTCTCCACCCCTCTTAGAACTGCTGTGTATAGTCCCTATAGAAAAAAATAAAATAAAAAGGGAAGTAGAAGGTATTTACCTTATGGCCAGACTAGTCTTCAATGTATAAGAGGCTCCTAGAAACCACTACCAAGGTTGAAGTGATGTGATGGTTCTGTGCTTGGCCAATGAGAGGCGGTGCTGGGGGTGGTCCTCTGGAATGCACATTTAATTTATTTATGCAAGTGGGCACTCTATACTTTTGCACCTTCTCAAAGCCTCTAAGGGCTTTTGGTATGTTTAAAACTCAAGACAGTTTAGAGATAAGGCAAAGAGGTAAGTATGCATTGCTTATAGCATGGCAGAAACCTAATTTACAAAAACAAAAGGAGGCTAAAATAATATGCAGTTTTGTTTTGAGAATGTCAGTGTATTACTTGGTATAATCAATATTGCCCTCAAGTTAAGGAAAAATAAGTTTGAATTTAATATAATATTGCACACAAAACTGCAAGTCATCCATCTTTTTCTTCTCTAGCTATTTTCTCTAGATTATATTAGCTCAAAGGCCTTTATTTGGTATTTAGCTTTGCAAAAAATCTGTTAGAATTGATCTCCCTTAACTAATTATCATTGCTTAAACTTAAAAAAAGCTAAACTACAATGAGTCTTTGTGATTTAAGCAAAACAAAAAATAAAAAGAAGAAAAAATATTCAGGGGTCAGGTAACACATTGATTTTTTCAATTATATGGTAGAATTTATTTCAAACTTGTACTAGAATTATTTTAATTCACTGGGTTGACTCCTAACCAGATTTTCATCAGTGATTCCAAACCAAGTAGCTGTCATCGATATGTTACAATGAATAATCGTTCTGAAAAAGTATTCAAATATTTGAATATGAAAATATTTGAGTATGAAAATAAATTTTATTCTTTGAAAGAGAAAAACAAATTGCATTATGGGATACAATTTCTAGAAACCTGAAGCATTTATATATATATATATAATGTCAATAAGTGCATATATATATATATATATATATTTGACATTATAGTTCATACCCACTGACTGGGAACTTCATACCTGACCTTATTCTAGATGCTTCAAATGAATCACTCAACAGAATGCATGAAAACATTGGCTTATAATTTTTGGAATGAGGTAGACTGATAAGTACTGGTGATCTATGTTCAAAAGATGGGTGTTAAGTAAAAAAAAAAAGAAATAAAGCAAATAATGGGGATAATAAACGGTGGAGGTTGTGGAAGGGAAGGGAAGTGACTTTCAGAGAGAAGGAGACAATGAGGAAAGATACAAATAAGTCAGAGAGTTATTCAAACTGAGATACAAGGAAGAATATTCCAGACAAAAAACTGGAATGTACAGAGGTCCTGAGTCAGTCTTGGAACTGACTCCAGAGAATTCAAAAAAGTCTATGTAGCAGGGTAAGGAGAGTTGACTCAGAGCTCTGAAAAAGGGACAATGATTCTTGTAGAACTTTAGTATGTCATCTTTATGTAAAGGGAATGATTGAAGGTATAAGAGCAAAAAGGGGACATTATGTAACTGCATCAAGCTAGGACTGGTTAAGGTGCTTTCCTTGTTCATGAGTGAATTATGTTTGCTTCTCAGCACCACAGAGCATTCTCTAGCACCAGCAGGAGTGATCTCTGAGCACAGAGCCTGTAGTAATCTCAGCTCATTGCTTATTGTAGTTCAAAAACAAAACAACAAGAATGGTCTTTGTATATAATTTGTGTATTTCACTAACTGGTTATGAGATTTCTGGGTATTAAGTGCATAATTGCCTATTTAACTAAATATAGATAGAATTAATTATAAATATATATTTGTTTCTTCCCCTTAACACAGCTTAACTGTTAGTATAACTGGAAGGGTTCACTTTTTTCTAACAGATATCAAAGACAACTTGAAATGATCTTCAGCTTTGGAGAAGATGAACTTTTTCTTGCCCATGGCCCATGCATTATTCTTCAGCTCCAGTCCTCCTTTTTTTTTTTTTTTTACTTTTCTGCTTGAAGCTCTAGCTCCTTCCCTGTTTATGTAAAGACAGCAAATTCTAGGTGGTTGTGAACCCTTTCCATATTGTTTTCATCCCCAACACTCAATGTGTATCACTGAGTTGAGCATCTATTGGTATATTGTAACATGTTTTCAGAAAGCTTATGTGTTTGCATTTTCTATTGACTCTGGAAACCATATGTCTCACCTCAAAATTGGAGCTCCAGAACTACTGGGGATTCTTATTTGGTTGGTTGTTTAGACCTTCAGCCAATTTCTTTAGTTTACCTGTCAATCTAATCTATTAAAATGGTTTACAATGAAGCCATGTCTTTGAAATCCCAAAGAAATGGCTGATGGTACAGCTAATCATTTGAGAAAGTACTTCCTATACTTTAACCCTTAGATTCAGGACAATGATGTAATTATTCCTTCCTAGGAGCCAGATAAATTCCTTGTAAAACTTGGTCACACATTTTTATCTTTTAAGATGCTGTTACAGGGGCTAGATTGATAGTATTGGGTAGTGCATTTGCCTTGCATACGGCTGACCTGGTTTTGATCCCTGGCATCCCATAAGGTCACCTGAGCCTGCTAGGAGTCATATCTGAGTGCAGAGCCAGGAGTAACCTGAGCGCCTCTGTGTGTGGCCCAAAAACAAAATAGAAGCTGTTATTTCATTTCTTGCACCCTTGCCTTATATTTATGCTAATTTTTGATTGAGAAAAACTATTACAAATACCAAAAGATTTTCTGTTGAAGGGAATGTTTAGTAAATATGGAGGTATCTCCAAGACTTAGAGCAAATGGCTTGCTTGTACAAGGCCGTTAGTTTGATCACCACTGTCATACAGTCCCTGAGCACAAACCTTGTCCTTGATGTCCCCAACACTGAATTGGGTTTAGTATCTCTGGCAATGACCTCTAGTTTCCATATACATTGGAGAAACCCACTCAAAGACAAAAACATTTTTATTAAAGGTTTTGGCAACTTATAGCCTACAATAGTAATCAATTAATTGAATGATAATAGGAAATAACAAAATATTTAATATGTGGTTTTATTTAACTATTTTTCTATTTTATTCCTAAGAGATATTAGATTCATAATCATGAAAGATATACGTTCGAAATATAGCAGTAGCCGATTGCAGTAACTACATTTTTAGTCAAACCTCTATGTAAAGATCATATCATACCAATGATTCTGCACTTCGAAGTTATTCCTGGCAAGCTTGAGGGACCATATGGGATGCCAGGGACCTAACCTGGGACAGTCGCATGCCAGCAAATACCCTTGCTACTGTGCTATTGCTCTGGACCCATAGTTCTAATATAGTTCTCACAAGGTATATAGATAGTTATCTGAGTTTCAATGAAGACATGTATTTGGAGAGGGTTTCAATAGAAAATCATATTATTTCAATAATGAAACTCTCAGATTGATTTTATAAATGGATGTTCTGGAAACTCAATAATATAGACAATGTTTATAAATGTAGGTATCTGGCTCTTGGTGTCTTTTTGTCCTAAACCATTATTTGTTGTCATTGAGCTTTTTACTTGCATTCACAACAGCACTGATTGTAAATGAGCGTGTGTTCTGTTGAATTTCACACTTTTCCTTGCTCTGTCATGATCAAATCATTTCTTCTCAGTGTTCTCTTCAAATGGCTAGTAATTGTGTAGCAAAAATCTAATTTCTTAGTTTCTTAGAACTAGCAGTATACTGAAGTAAAGCATATCATTTGAATCAAAATAAAATGCTGAAATTAATCTTCTGTCTTTAAAAAAGTCATTGAAATGATGTGGCATAGGAACACAGCAGATGGGGGAAATCATATATATATGTATATATATGTGCATACACACAGTTGAATGTGCATATGTGTGGCATTTTCTAATTAAAGGAATAATATATTTCCTGACCATAAAATTCAGTTTCCTTTAACACATAATGTTTGGACTTAGTGACTAAATGTTGGGGAAAATTATTTTAGATGAAAATTCTTTTTTATTTTAGTGTTAGTAAATTCTAGTATTATTAAAGAGCTATTCATGTTTATTCCAAAGAAGATAGAATTGTTAATATACATCATCTAATTAAAAGCTTGCAAGAGAGTTGGGGGTAAGGGTTAAAACATTTTTAAAAAGCTTGCAAGAGATGTTTTTAAAATATTTTCACTGAGTAGTAATTTTACACACTGTCTAACTGTCTCTACTATGTAATTTAGGCATGAACTTCTAGAAGAAGCTCGAAGAAAGGGCTTACCTTTTGCCCAGTGGGATGGACCCACTGTGGTTGCATGGCTAGAGGTGAGAAGAACATGTGAGTTTTCTTAAAGCAGTCACCAGTCAATGCTGTTTCTTTTAAATGCAATTGAAAAGTGGTTCCTGTCATCATAACTATCCAGTAGCCTGGTTCAAAAGAGGAATATTTATTTAGTGACCCTTGTATAATTCTATGATATTATTCTGCTGTTTTCTTGATCATAGCAGAAGGAAACATCCATGGAAGGAAATTTCTCAAAATTCCACTTATTTTATGTTCAGAAAAGAGAAGAAAAATTTTTGAAAAATAGCCTCATTTGCATGTTATAGTGAAACACGTGTGCCAATAGGACAAGTGATCCAAGAAACTGTTGTCATTTATTTGCTCAAAAGAACCATTTCTTTATTTAAAGTTGAATTCCACATACTGTTTCTTTAAACTGGGGGTAACCTAGATTTACATACTTGGAATAAGGCCTAGAAAATTAGAATAGGGCTTCATATTTTTGCCTTGCATGTGACTAACCCAAATTCCATTCCCAGAATTCGAACCACCCACTCACCCAAGTCCCAAGAAGAATGAGCCGTGAGCAAAAAGCACATAGTTAGTCCTGAGCACCACAAGGCATTGCCATGGCCCAATAAAAATAATAATAATGATGATTATAACTAATAGATAACTTTGAACAAACACACAGAGACACATTTTTGTGTACTTTAAATGAACTTACTAACATCATAAAGCTACAGTTCCATTCAATATGTTCTCTATTAATTCAATCTGGCAAAAGAAATCAATACCTAAGCAAAGTAAAGGGGAGAGAAGCAGAGTAAAGAAAAACTAGATTGACCACTTAGTGCCTCTTAGTGCCACAAATCTTTGATCTTTAACTGCTGCTCTCAGACTCTGAAGTGGGCCTTGAGAATAGCAATGGCAGGCCAGTGTCAGAGCAAAGGCATGAGCTTGCACCTGGCACAATCAGAACCAATTGTTCTAAGTAGTTTAGAAGCTTTAAAATTGTTTTTTTTTGTTTTTAAAAAAAGTCCTCATACATAAACATAAAAATATGTTTTACTTTTTTATTTTCCAAGACAAGGAACCTGTGTCTTGCTTTATTTTATTCCATCAGCAGGCATTTTTGGCATAACAGTGATTAGAGCTGCTTCCATTAAACCTGTCTTTAAAATAAGTAGTTTAAAAGTCATTTCGAAGACAGTCTGTCAGAGTGCACACCTCAAAATTAATAGCAGTTCTTTGTTTTGTTCCACTTCTATAAAACAATCTTAAGTTTGATAGAATAAAACGAGCTGTCATTTGGCAAGTGAGGAACAAATCCTTTGAATTTAGAAAACAAAAGACAAAAAACACCACATTTGCTAACATTAATGGGCGAGAAAATGACAGGCAGTGAAGTTTGTGCTGATTAAACCTATCCTGAGAACATAGGAATTGGTCATAATGTGCTTCATTAATGTGCTTCGTCAAATCACAAAATGAAGTAAACAGGATGAATGAACAGGGTTAGCCAATGAAGGAGGCTCTAACTTTCACCTCCATTCTTCTGCTAAGAATATGTGGAGACATCAGTCGCTGCTTCACTCAGACCATTTATCTACACCCAAACCTTTAAAACCTAATTTGTGCTGCCATTAATAACATGCAGCAAGCATTTGTATGACATTAACCCTAGTGAAAGACTAAATAGTATAGATGAGCTAAAAAAGATTGAGGCAAACATTGCAAAAATTAAATTACCATCTTCTTTCCTTATCTGTAAAATGTGACTACATCATTTCACAATAGGCTGCTCTACAAATAGGTCTACGAGGTTGTCCCAGAGTCAGAGGAAAATGGATTCTACTAAGACTGAGATCATAGGGATCCATCTTAGAAGCTGAGTAACCAAGATCTTAGGCTAATACTTTTAATTTTATAAATGAGAATAATTGTACTGAGTCTTTGAAAAACTACATGATCCATCAATGACAGAATATAATCAGAGCTAGACTTTCTAATTCTTGGTCCAAAGTGATGAGGTTTCATTTTGTTGATAGTTTTTATTTAAACTTATTTTAATATTTAATATATTTAAGTATTGCAAGAATATGATAGTAAATGATATTATAGTTTTTCTATTTCCTCTTACTGTCACTATATCATTCTCATGCTCACTATTCTTAGCGCAATTTGTTTCTGTTAGCAAATAGAATGATATTTGGGGCATAATATTTAAGTTAAATACAGAAACATACTTAAATGTCTTTTATTACCTACTTAAACAGTAATAGAATAGAGTGACTATTCATTTTGTAAATTTTTTTTAAATATCTGTAATTTTTGGCCAAAAATAGCACAATGTGTAGGGATTTATCTTTTATGTGGCTAACTTGGGTTTGATCCCTGGCATCCCATATGGTCCCTTGAGCACCAACAGGGATGAAATTGATCATAGAGCTAGGAGTAACCCCTGAACACTGCCAGATATGCCCCCCAAAAATGTTCATAATTCAGTTGCTCTAGATTGCAAATTGACATGCCACACACTGTTATTTTCAATCTACTGCTGAATCATGTTCAACTCAAAAGTGGAAATAATAGAATTCCTCTCTTCTAGGGCCTTTCTAATTTTTGTTCATTAGCTGATATTTTCCAGGTGCTTCTAACTCTACCCCCTTGCATGGGCAGATCATTTTTTTTTATTTAAACACCTTGATTACATACATGATTGTGTTTGGGTTTCAGTCATGTAAAGAATACCACCCATCACCAGTGCAACATTCCCATCACCAATGTCCCAAGTCTCCCTCCTCCCCACCCGACCCCCGCCTGTACTCTAAACAGGCTCTCCATTTCCCTCATACATTCTCATTATTAGGACGGTTCAAAATGTAGTTATTTCTCTAACTAAACTCATCACTCTTTGTGGTGAGCTTCCTGAGGTGAGCTGAAACTTCCAGCTCTTTTCTCCTTTGTGTCTGAAAATTATTATTGCAAGAATGTCTTTCATTTTTCTTAAAACCCATAGATGAGTGAGACCATTCTGCGTTTTTCTCTCTCTCTGACTTATTTCACTCAGCATAATAGATTCCGTGTACATCCATGTATAGGAAAATTTCATGACTTCATCTCTCCTGACAGCTGCATAATATTCCATTGTGTATATGTACCACAGTTTCTTTAGCCATTCGTCTGTTGAAGGGCATCTTGGTTGTTTCCAGAGTCTTGCTATGGTAAATAGTGCTGCAATGAATATAGGTGTAAGGAAGGGGTTTTTGTATTGTATTTTTGTGTTCCTAGGGTATATTCCTAGGAGTGGTATAGCTGGATCGTATGGGAGCTCGATTTCCAGTTTTTGGAGGAATCTCCATATTGCTTTCCATAAAGGTTGAACTAGGCGGCATTCCCACCAGCAGTGGATAAGAGTTCCTTTCTCTCCACATCCCGCCAACACTGTTTATTCTCATTCTTTGTGATGTGTGCCATTCTCTGTGATGTGAGGTGGTATCTCATCGTTGTTTTTTTTTTTGTTTTTTTTTTAGTGCCTATACTTTGATTTTATTTCTTCTCTTTTTTTTTTTTTTAATTTTTATTTTTTTATTTAAACACCTTGATTACATACATGATTGTTTTTGGGTTTCAGTCATGTAAAGAACACCACCCTTTGCATCTCCCTGATGATTAGTGATGTGGAGCACTTTTTCATGTGTCTTTTGGCCATGTGTATTTCTACCTTGTCAAAGTGTCTGTTCATTTCTTCTCCCCATTTTTTGATGGGATTAGATGTTTTTTTCTTGTAAATTTCTGTCAGTGCGGGCAGATCATTTCTTTTTGAAGGACAGATACATATAACTCATACAATTATCCCTGATATTTTTTAATCATTTAACATGTCTGTGTCTGTATAATATTGCCACTGAAGAAACTAAGAATCACCTCTATTTCATAGGGCTGTGGTAGTTCAGAAATATCAGGCACTTAGAATAAAGATGCCTCACACAGAAGAGATTCTAATGTGACTTTGCTACTCTCTGTTTCTGCGTGCTTGTGGCTCAGCTCTGGCTGGGAATGCCTGCTTGGTATGTGGCAGCCTGCAGAGCCAACGTGAAGAGCGGTGCCATCATGTCTGCGCTCTCCGACACTGAGATCCAGCGAGAAATCGGTATCAGCAACCCTCTGCATCGGTTAAAGTTGAGATTGGCAATCCAGGAGATGGTCTCCCTAACAAGCCCTTCAGCTCCCCCCACATCCCGAACTGTGAGTACCTCCTTGCACCCAGTGCGGAACAAGTCACTAGCAACAAATACATAGAGCAGAGTGAAAGCGCAGGCACCCATCATGAAAGAGGCCAAAGAGAAGTGGCTTTTTCTTCAGTAAAGTTATTGCTCCTTTTAGTTGAGTTCTAGTGATGAGTTGGATTCATCAGACTTGAGGAATCCAGCCAGATATATTTGGAACCAGTTAAAGTTGAGATTTTTCTCTAAAGTAAGCACATTTGCTTATTCCTAGTTTATATATTATTTTTCAGGATGTTTCTTCATTCATTTACTGTGTAATTTAGCATCACTAGAAATGACTTGAAACATAGTACTTTTGAAAATGATTATTACTTCTTAGGAAGATTTATCATTTTTAATGTACATAAGTATCTGGTATCTTATAAAGTGTGCATGAAATACTCATCTTTAAAATCACTTGCTTCCCAATAAGAAATACCTTATTATAATTTCTGAATTTAATTTCATAAATTTCAGAATGTAATTTCTGCCCTGATTTTAGGAATGAACAGAAAAGACTCGTATGATATATTTATTTAGAGATATATAGACCTTACATTTTCAATCATTTGTTTCATTTTTTCTATTTGTATTTATATTGTTTATCAGTATGTTTATTAGAGTCAGATGACAGAAGAATCATTGTTTTTAAAATTTTTAATTATTTCTTGCATGATTCCATTTAAGAAGTTGAATGGGAGCTGGAGCAGTAGCACAGCGATAGGGCATTTACCCTTCACATGGCTGACCCAGGACAGACACAGTTTCAATTCCATATGGTCCCTCTAGCCAGGAGCGATTTCTGAGCACAAAGCCAGAAGTAACTCCTCAACCTCACCAAGTGTCCAAACCCCACCCCACCCCCCAAAAAAAGAAGTTGAATGGAATACATCTTAACAAAAATATACCTTAACAAACTTTTGCTATTGATATTATTTTAAGATTTCTAAATTGGTTTTCTTTTGTTATATTTTTTTTTCTTGGATTCCAGATACTAGAATCCTCATCTTTATTGGTGCTGAAAGTCTTCTATCCAATTATTCCCTGGATATGATTTTTTGTTGAACTTCTTATTTTATACATTGCCCTTCATGTTTTCCAGAAGAAAACCCTATCCTTTAAACTGGTGACCAAAAGAAGTTTGATTATTGACTTGAAACATAAAGGCTCACCTATAAAATAATCTTGTCAGCCGAAGGGCTGTTATAGAATTGGCTGGGTTAAACAGAACTATTTTATAGGCTACTGTATGGGATTCCAGAGGAGAAGTTTTCCTCTCAATAAAAACTGGAAATTAGAACTAATATACAGTGTCATAAAACTTTCGAACCCTGCATTTAAAAATTGCTCTGACTATGGGGCTGGAGCGATAGTGCAGGTGTAGGGAGCTTGCCTTGCATGCAGCTGACCCAGGACGGACCTCGGTTTGATCCCCAGCATCCCATATAGCCCTCCAAGCCAGGAGCGATTTCTGAGCACATCGCTAGGAGTAATCCCTGAGCATCACTGGTGTGGCCTAAAAACAAAACAAAATAACAACAACAAAATAGCCCTGGCTATGTAGTCATCTTGCATGTTTAGAAAACAAAAAACTACAAAGCTAGAGATTTTTATCTCTCTCTCTTTCTTTTTTCCTCCTTTTTTTTGGGGGGTGGGTGGGGGCTAACCCTGTAATGTCATTAAATTCAGAAGGCCATAGGTGGTACTAGAGATCAAATCAGGGCTGGACAAATCCAAGGCCAGCACCTTACCCACTGTTCTTTATCTTCAACTTGAAGACTTAGCTTTTTTTTTTTTTTTTTTTTTTTTTTTGGTTTTTGGGCCACACCCGGCGGTGCTCAAGGGTTACTCCTGGCTCTCTGCTCAGAAATAGCTCCTGGCAGGCACAGGGGACCATATGGGACACCGGGATTCGAACCAACCACCTTAGGTCCTGGATCGGCTGCTTGCAAGGCAAAGGCCGCTGTGCTATCTCTCCGGGCCCAAGACTTAGCTTTTTAACATAGCTTTTTAACATCTTTCCCATCACAAGTTTGGTGATAGAACTGCAAAAGTAGCCTACAAAATAAACCTTGAAATGTAATGTAAATAAGCCTTTACGTTAATGTATTCCGGTATGAGCTTTGTCAAATCCATATAAAACTTAGAGGAAGAAGACCAGAGTGATAGCCTAGCCATGAGGGCTGTTACTCGCTGCTAACCTGGGTTCAGTCCCTAGAATCCCATATGGTCCCCATAGACTGGTAAGAGTGATTCCTGAGCGAAGAGCCAAGAGTAACCCCTGAATGCCACTGGTTGTGGCCAACAAACAAACAAAAACTTAGAAGAGCTTTATTACTTGTTTTCCAAAGCAGATCAGAGGCCATTGGAGTAATTCTTAAACACTAGATTTTAATGTCCTTCCTGTCAAGTGAGTCACTGAAATTACTTGAAATAAGTTCAGTCGTCCAAGCTTTATAGGGATTGTGATAGGTGGGTGTTAAGTTCTTTTTAGCATGTATCTATACATGTATATTATCATTTGGTTTCTGTGCTCAGGTGATTTACTTATAATTCCAGCTACTTCCTTCTAATATACCTTTTGTTGCTCCATTATATATGAAGAAATCTTATTATGAGCTTTGTGACTCATTGGGTTATATTCATCAACTTTTATGCAGTTTTTTAAAAATCACTTTAAATTGCATTATTTATAATTGAGGGAAAGGCGTAGAGTACTACCAAATAATAATAGTAATAGTGATAGAATTATGGTGATGACTAATTTAATTCTTTAAACTGAGATTCTTTTGAAAATAAGAAATAATACATAAGGTATAAATCCCATTTTAATTTAGGATTAATATACTTATAGAGCTATTAGATATTCATAAAGATTTCTGGGGATTTTGTGAGATTTGATGGGAAGCTGCTTCCTCTAGCCATTATCATTAATGCTATGTCTAAAATGTAAATCAATAAAGGAAGTGAAATTTTATACATAACCCAGTGTAAATTTTATACATTACCCAATGTACAAAGCTATTATCATGAGCCATTTTATATGAAAAGAAATTAAAAATTCAGGGGCTGGAGCCATATAGCACAGTGGTAGTGCATTTGCCTTGGACACAGCCAACCCAGGACAGACTCCGATTTGATTCCCGGCATCCCATATAGTCCCCCATATGAGGAAGGATTCTCTCTGTGCTCAGAAATCATTCCAAACAGGCTGGGGGGACCATATGGGATGCTGGGGATAGAAGCTGGCTTTGTCCCAGGTCGGCTGCATGCAAGGCAAATGCCCTACCGCTGTGCTAGCACTCCAGCCCCAAATAAGTCTTGATAGTGTTTAGTGTCTTCAGTTGGGTATTGTCAACCAGTTTAACTTTTTAAAGAAAAATCCAATGATGGAATCAAGTACATTCCTCCATATTGAACTTCATCTGCTTGCCATGATTTCAAAAAGATGAATCTGATAGGAATGCATATTAGTGTTGTCTTATCCTTGATGAGTACTCCTAGAAGTACATTTAAAGTGTATTTCATAAGTGCCTCTTAACATGCCTCTATCTTATCTCTTTAAATAGTATGCAAAAAGGGTACTGAGCAAGTCAGCAATGCCTAGTCTTGTACAAGCAGGCACTATGGTGTTGCTACTTAGCTGCTAACTTAGTGGTGTTACCTTTCTTCTTTCCCACTGCAATTCCCTGCTCCCCACTGGGCTTCCTCACCAAGCCTTCAGGCAATGTTTGGGTGACCCATGAAGAAATGGAAAATCTAGCTGCTCCAGCCAAAATGGTTAGTCCTTCCAGATCTTATTCATAGGAACAAATGTTATTTTGCAGTCATTTGGATGAAGATGTTCTTTGGTTAATTTTACTGTTTATGTCTCATCATGCAGAATAATAAGTTTTGCCTTGTAACTTTCTTTGATTACACTTTATTTTGAATTGAAGTTAGTGTTGCTGCTTGTCATATTTAAACTGATACGAGTTTATTATATACAATCAATAATCAAGAACTTTATAAATCTTATTTCTCCATCTGCCACTGTGGAGATTTTTAGGGACAAATGTCATTCAATATAGAATGCAATCATAAATAACATGTTATTAGACCCAAATAAACTTTAGAGAAGTTTATATTTGCTACTCTCTTATTTGGCAGCCAAAGGTAAAAATGACAACCTTATATGCTTATAAATTTCTTACTTATATATTTTGTGATTTATTTTTGTTTTTATTTTTATTGTTGTTGGCCATTATTGAACTATAAAGCTTTATTAGAAATATCAAGTTCCTTTTTAAAATTTTATTAATTTCTTAATGGAGGGCTTCATTTATGTGTGCATGTACATATGTGAATATGGATGTTTGAATATATGACCAAAATTGTATTGTTACTCATTAAACTGAAAAAATTAAACATTCAATATTTTTTCACAGTTTGGAAGGACAAGATTAATTATATCCTGAAATTTTATAGATCACACATGAGTGTATTTGTTGTATTAATTTGAAAGTAGTCAGTTGCCCTTTTATATCTTGAACTGGTAAATTTATTGGTATGAACTAACATGTCTCTGTCTTTCCTGCCTAATAGCAACTAACATCTTCCTTAATATTAGTTATTTTTCTACAATAATCTTGTTATGTTCATTTGAGATTAATTTTTATTTATCTGCTTTATTAATCATTTTCTACTGCTGACACAGAAAGAATCTGAGGAAGGGAGCTGGGCACAGGTAGGAAACAGAAGCCTCAATATATTTAAATACATATATAATTATATGATTAATATGTTTAGTCAACTATCAGGATGTAAAATTAGAAACTGTTGCATGATGTCATAACCCTTTGCTTAATTTAACTAGGTTAGATTGTTATACTTCATATTGCATGTCACCTTTCAAAAAAACTACATTGTTCAAATTTTTCATTTATACCTGGCTTTTTTTAATAGTGTAATTGCTTTAAAAGAATAATCATAGGAATCAGAGAGATAGTGTAGATGCTAAAATTCTTACTTTTGCATGCAACCAGCTTGGTTTGGTTCCCAGCAAAACATACACTTCTCTAAGCAAAACTCCTAAGGAGTAACCGCAGACCATAGAGCCAGGAGTAAGCAATCCTGAACACTGCCACATGTGACCCCCAAAAAATAATAAAAAAGAATATGTTGTAACACACATTTTTCTAAAAGCACTCTTGAATATATTTATAGAAATGATTTAATAATATTTCTTGTATGTAAAGGAAGAAAGAAAATTTTAGAAAGCACACCCCTCACCCCCAAAATAGGGATGGAGTGATAGCAGAGTTGTAGGGCATTTGTCTTGTATGTGGCTGACCCAGGACAGACCCGGGTTCAATTCCAGGCATCCCACGTGGTCCCCTGAGCATGCCAGGAGTGATTTCTGAGCACAGAGCCAGGAGTAACCACTGATTGCTACTGGGTGTGGCCCAGAAAACAAAAAAAAAAAAAAAAAATAGGGCCCGGAGAGATAGCACAGCTGCGTTTGCCTTGCAAACGGCAGATCCAGGACCAAAGGTGGTTGGTTCGAATCCCGGTGTCCCATATGGTCCCCTGTGCCTGCCAGGAGCTATTTCTGAGCAGACAGACAGGAGTAACCCCTGAGCAATGCCGGGTGTGACCCAAAAACCAAAAAAAAAAAAAAATATTAGAAATCATTAATGCTTCCAAGTAGTGCCTTCAATCTTTTCCTACCTGCATATAGCAAAGTGATGTATTTGTACACACCACCACTAATACTGATCCAGAAGAGCAGTGTCCAAATCAACCCCCTATAGAATTAAGGCCTACCATATGTGAAGTAATTTTGGGAAGACACAAGAAAAGTTTCTGTGGTTGAAACCCACTGCATTAAAATATAACAAAAATTGGGGGCCGGAGGTAGGGCATTTGCCTTGCATGTAGAAGACAATCGTTTGAATCCTGGCATCCCATATGGTCCCCGAACCTGGCAGGAACAGTTTCTGAGTGTAGAGCTAGGTGTAACCCCTGAACACTGCCAAGTGTGACCCAAAAATCAATTATACATATATATAACATATATAAAACAAAAGTTATATTATATATAACAAAAAATTAGGCCAGAGCGATAGCACAGAGGGTAGGGCATATATGCCTTGCATGTGGCTGACCTGGCTTTGATCCCCGCCATCCCATATGATCCCCAAGCCAGCTAAGGGTGATTTCTGAGTGCAGAGGCAGGAGTAACCCCTGAACATTTGCCAGGTGTGTCCCAAAAACAAAAAAAAATTTATATTCTGCTTAGAGGTAGTGACCCCTATACTATCACTGGAATTAAAAGTCATGACCCACTACCCTTGATTAAAATAGCCACAGGATTAGTATCTATGATCTCAAAGACAGTGTACTTTCTGTCCTACTTCCTTTCATCTAAAGGAAAGAGTAAGTGTGGACATGTGCAAAGTGACTCCAAATTTTGATAAGAAATAACAGCATGGTTGGTGTTTTTATTAAGCTTTCAGCAGACTTATTTGCATTAGGTTTTAATTTTGGCAAGAATTTTATTCATTTGAAAAAAACAGAAGAGCTAGAAATACATGATAAATTTAAAATATTAAATTTGCCATTTGATAAGAATCCAATACAATGCAGTGCAAAATTAATAGAGAACCGGGCTTTGTAAAATAGGGTTAGAGTTGATGATAAATTTTTAGTTTTGTGCAAACTGTTGCCATCCATACATATTTGGTGAGAACTATTAAATAGTGTTAGTAAAGAATGAGGTTATGTGTTTCAGTTCTTGATGAAGCCCTTCTTGAGGACAAACAAGATCTATGTTGTGTACATTCAAAAATTGCTGGAGTTTTTTTTCAGTGACTCAATGGAAAGCTGGTTGCATTCTTTACTGGAAAACAACAATGTTAACTAAAATATTTAATATTATCTCTCTCTAACTTATAATTCTCTATGCACTTACTAATATCTTTATTTTTACATCAAGATTTGCTATTACTCTAAGGTAGTAATAATAGAAACATTGAATAGAAGGAAATGTAGGGTATTGTTGGTCACACTAAGTTAAATTAAGTATACCTGTCATAAAGAGTATCCTTAAGCTCAGTATTCTAACATATTAGTTGAAAATGTACACTTATGTAAAACACAATTATTTTCCATAAAACACAGTAAATGCAATAATTTCCTATCAGCAAAGTTTGGTCTCCATACATGCATTTTGTACCATGGTAAATTTTTATATGCACAGTGTTACCTCTGCTATGTTTCTATGCATCGAAGTTATTAAGTATAAGCTGTAATGAGGGACAGTATCAAACAGTTACCATCTCATTTGATTGGCTGAGAAACTTGACCGCTATAAAACAATTCTAGTGTCCGGTTTTTCTGCAGACTCTGGCGTATGGTGACATGAATCATGAATGGATTGGAAATGAGTGGCTTCCCAGCCTAGGGCTGCCGCAGTATAGAAGTTATTTTATGGAATGCTTGGTAGATGCAAGAATGTTAGATCACCTCACAAAAAAAGATCTTCGAGTGCATTTAAAAATGGTGGATAGTTTCCATCGGTAGGTTTATTTTAAAGAACAATTAAAGTTAAGCAATAAATTATGTGTGTAACTATCACTAGGCAAAAAATAGATGTTTAGAAATAGAGAAAATGTGCTTGCTAACCATATGTGCTTATTCTTGAAAATATTTTATGATGCAAATATCAGTGACAGTTGAATATAGAGCTGCATGTATATTATGTGCTCAAAGTTTCAAAAATACAAAATTCTCATGAGCATAAATCTTGTTTTGTCACTTATTCAAAAGTTTCCTATTTCTTACTTTAATCAGTTTAATTTTTATAAAATATTTGGCCCAGCAGTGGTCAGGGATAACTCCTGGCTCTGTGCTCAGGAATCAATACTGGTGTTCTTTGGGGGCCACATGTGGTGACTGGAATCAAACCCTGGTTGACCATATGTCCTACCCACTGTACTATGGAACCAGCCCTAGAATTTTATTTTTAAGAATAAAAATACAGGGCAGTGAGCTAACTCTAAAGGCTAATGTGTATCTGTATGCAAGAGATCCAGGGTTGAATCCCCAGTAATGTGTGTTCCCTTTAGCACTCTGGACACAATCCCCAAAGCAATATGCCAGGGGTAACCCCTAAGCACCAGTGGACATGTTCCAGTATCTCCAACTTAAATTTAGTTATAACTGCAGTTTTAAATCATGTTTTTATAAATCTATGTTTTCTATATAACCATATGTACTAGAAATAATCTTGAGAATATTTTTTCCAAAACACATTCATTCTCATTTTTATATAATGCTTTTGCCTACTTTTACATTAATTTACATGGAAAAATATGAGCAGTTTGCAGACAGCTCTGAGGAAACAGAGTTTTGAACACAGAATTTTTCCTATTATTGTAATCATTGATTGCTTCAAATACTAAAATATTTATTTACAAATATAATTTATTAACCTCTACCCTCAAAACATACTTCATCATGTTCATGCTTTATCAAAAGGCACTTCATGTGTTATAAATACTCTTCTCTTTTTTGAAAATTAATGACAGAACAAGTTTACAATATGGAATCATGTGTTTAAAACGGTTGAATTATGACAGAAAGGAATTAGAAAGAAGACGAGAATCATCTCAACATGAAATAAAAGGTAATATGTTTATTAATGAATAAATATGGAGTTTCTAGCCTTCACTCTTTGTTTTGTTGTGGGGTAATATCCAGCATTGTTCAGAGCTTGCTTCTGGCTTTAAATTCAGCAATCACTCATGGTAGGCTCAAGGAACCCTGGGAAATTCTGGCTATTGAATTGGGGTTAGCTGCTTGCAAGGTGAACGAACACCCTACCTACTGTACTATGTCTCCTCATTTATAAGCAAAACTCACTAAGGAAAATATAACCTAAAGCTTTAGGAAATTTCAAAATACAAGTACAATAAGCTACTTATTAAATATATTCCCATTGCTGCTAAACAGTAGGAGATATATGAAGATCCATCAGATTCAATAGGTGTTTGTAGCTTCATTCTTCCAAGTTTGACCTGGACTTGTTTGTTTTCATCTTCTGTTTCTTTGTCTTTTACTTGAGTTTCTTTAATTATAAAACATATATTATTCTTCGCATATGTTAAACTTTAGTTTAATCATATTCTTTACTTATGACTATCTTTAAAAATCTAAATTTGTGGTGCAGTTTCAGAAATTGTGTTTATCTTCGGTCTTAGCCATTCTATTAGTTTTAGTTTTAGTATTAGTTTTAGTTTGTGAAAAAGTTTGTCTAAAACTGCTTTTCTTTATTTGGCTTGGCCCATATCTACATTCTACATATCTACATTCTTGTAGCACTTCATTTGGCACAATATTTCAGAGCAAGAAAGTGTTTATTTCTTAACATTATTTAAATTGAGTTTTTAAATTTCATTTTATTTAGGGTCCCTAGAGTATTAAACATTGTTTTAGAGCACTATTTTTTTCAGTTGAATTCTATGTAATTATTATTTTTAAGTTATTGACCATAAAATTACAAAGGTCTTCATGATTGGGTTTCAGCAATTCACTGTTCAACACGTATCCCTTCACCACTGTCCACAATGGTTTACCAATTGGGTTTCATTCCTAAGGCTTTCCCACCTTTCAGCATCTACTGGTTGATTGCTTCCCTCCCCCATAGACTGCCTGTCCCTTACCTGTCCTATCCCTCTGCTCCTCCAGTGGCACATTCCCTTGAAGGAACTGAATGCTAGTTCTCATGTACTTTGCTTTTACTGAATTTCAAACAATAATTGAATTCAATAAAAATACTGAATTTTTTATTAAGACCCATGTGAATTACAAGTCTTTTATAGTTATATTTAAGGTACATAAATGACAGTGAATTAGGGCAATTCCCCACCACCAGTGTTGACCTCCCTTGCCCCATCCCCATAATGCATCCCATGCCTCCCACCTTTGCCCTCTGGACCGCTAGTGTAACCCATCCCCTTTGTATATAACTTGTTGTAAATCTTGATTCTGTTGTCTTTGACTTTGGGTTTGATATTTAGGCCATTATTTCCACTCAATGTTCATGTTTGCTCCTGGTACCATCCACTTTCTTTTTTTTTTTTTTTTTCCATTCCCCTTAATTTATGAGGCAGAACAAAATAATTCAAGTTCTGTGGTTCTGTTGGGGGAAAAAAGAAGAAAGGAAAGAAAAAGCTGGGAGGAATCCATTTAGGAGCTATCAGTATCAATTTAAAAGAAGAAAAGGGGGAGGAGGAAGAGAAAAAAATGAAGAAGCAACAACTAAATATACCAACAGCCACAATAAACAACTGCAAACAACATCACAAAATGAGAGGGGAAAAAAGGAAGGAGGACTGGTGTGGCAAGGTTTTTGTGCCTTTTTTTTTTTTTTTTTTTTTTTTTGCATAGGTCCAGTAAGTATTGGGGAAATTTGAAAAGGAATTCCCTTGGCCTAAAAAGGTACAGGGTTTCTCCACACCTTGACACATACTGTCATGGAAACAACTACAGATTCCAGATTATTGAACCCCAGAGTCTTTTATTGGTGCTAAGAAACGTTCTGTTCAGTTGTGGCTGACAGAATCAGTCCTCTGTAATCAGAGATCGTGGTATTTGCACAGGTCATAGGACAAAATCTAGAATAGTCTTTCTTTATGGTTCTAGAAATTCTGCTCCATCACGGTTGTTGTAGTCAGTTTTCTGTAATTAGTAATTTTGGTTTATGCACAGATAAACAAACTTTTAGAGTAAACAAACTTTTAGACCTCAAGAATGAAAGCAAGGAACCCGAGACATTGATGGAGTTCATATAAAGAAGGAGTGATGGATAATACACTCCCAGAATGATGACTTCTTTCTAGGCTAAATATATAAAAGAATAGTCAAAAGAACAGTAAATATGTATGTCCAATAAGAGTCCCTGTGCATAAATGATGACCTGGTAAGTTAATCTGACTCATTTTATCCATAGTTTTTCTCATTCCTGCTAAAACTACAGTCTAATATGATGTGTCTATTTCCCTAGATGTGTTGGTGTGGAGCAATGATCGAGTGATCCGCTGGATACAAGCAATTGGACTGCGAGAATATGCAAATAATATTCTTGAGAGTGGGGTTCATGGCTCCCTTATAGCCTTGGACGAGAATTTTGACTACAGCAGCCTGGCGTTACTATTGCAGATTCCAACACAAAACACCCAGGCAAGTGCCTCTATCTGGGATTCTGCTGGGTCCTGATTTGGTTAACCACAAACAAAATTTCATAGGGAAAATGTTGGTTGTTTATTATGAATAAAAGTTCACTGAATCTTTAAATATGTTGCTGGGACTTAAATTTCAAGCTTAAATATCAAGCTTAGAGTGAAATACTAAAATGAAGCAGGAAGAGAGTTATCAATTAAATGGTCCAATCTCCCATCAAAATGCTGATACTCCCAAATACTAGCCCTGTCAGAAAATCATGAGTAGGCACTTCGATGCAGAAATTGAATTTTCCTATATACATCTTACACACTTATTAGCATTAGGCATAGTGATTTCCATATCTGGATAATTACTAGAATCACTAGAATTCCTTAAATTTAATACCTGAAATATATACCACAGGCACAGGAGATCAGATATGAAGACAGACCATAAGAATTCTAATTATTTAAAGTTTTCCCAAATGATGATAAATGGTCAGGCTTGAGAAGAACCCGCATAAGCTAAATAAAATATTAGTCAGCTAACTTCACTTTTTAACTTCTTTCAAATGAATATAAAATATTCCAGTAAAATAAAGCAACTCTGCATGTTCAAAGCCTCAAATGTTTTGTAAAACCTGCTTACTCCTATTCACTAACTGGAGAAATGTGCCCTAGCTTGTGTTTAGAGCTAAAATTTGCAATGGCTTTATAGATATGGAAGAAACAAACAAGCAAGCAAGCAAAACACCCCTCAAGATCCCATACATAAAACTGGGTTTGAATACTTTCTGAAATGTGATCTATAATTTTATTTTAAACAAAAGGTGCACTTGGTGATAGTAACTGTAATTTGATATCCACAGGCTAGGCAGATTCTTGAAAGGGAATATAATAACCTCCTTGCCCTGGGGACTGAACGGCGTCTGGATGAAGTAAGTCCTCATCTGTCACTTAAAAGGGATTTTGGAGAATATAATTGAAATCGGTCTAATAGTGTTAGAATTTGATCATATGCTTCATTCATCGATGGAATCGAGAATTTCTCCTCTGCTAATCCTTAAATGCTAACTTGTGTTACCTACTTTAAATTGAAAAGTAATTTATGAACTCCTAAGTAGCTTTAGGAGCACTATGTGATTCAAATGCAACTTTTTTTTTTCCTTCACAACTGTGACTTAAAAAATGGTGAATAGAGGCTAGGTAGGGTGTTTGCCTTGCATGTGGCAAACTCGGGTTTGATACTCAGCATCCTATATGGTCTCCTAAACCAGCCAAGTGTAGCTTCTTAGCACTGGGTGTGGCACAAAAATAAACAAACAAAAATGTAACAGCATTTTAATTATAACCATTGATGTCACTTATCCTTAAAACTTCAGATTTTTTATAAGAAATATGGGTTATTTCATAACTATCAGGATATCTTCACAGAAAGTTTAAGGAATTACAATGGTGAGAATATTTTCTCTCAATAAATGGGGAGCTTTTGCATTTTAGATATCAGAATTAGGTTTTCTTTTTTTGGGGGGGGGCACACCTGTTTGACGCTCAGGGGTTACTCCTGGCTATGTGCTCAGAAATCGCACCTGGCTTGGGGGACCTATGGGACGTGGGGAGACCGAACCTCGGTTCGTCCTAGGCTAGCGCTTGCAAGGCCTTACCTCTAGTGCCACCTCTCTGGCCCCAGAATTAGGTTTTCTTAAAGAACAGATGAGAGCCGGAGAGATAGCATGAAGGTAGGGCATTTGCCTACCTTCAATGCAGAAGGACAGTGGTTTGAATCCCAATATCCCATATGGTCCCCCGAGCCTGCCAGGAGCGATTTCTGAGCATAGATCTAGGAGTAACCACAGAGTGCTGCTGGGTATGACCCAAAAACAAAAAACAAACAAAAGAACAAAAAACAGGGGCCGGAGAGATAGCATGGAGGTAAGGCATTTGCCTTGCATGCAGAAAGATGGTGGTTCGAATCCCAGCATCCCATATGGTCCCCAGAGCATGCCAGGAGCGATTTCTGAGCATAGAGCCAGGAGTAACCCCTGAGCGCTGCCGTGTGTAACCCAAAAACCAAAACAAAAACCAAACAAAGAACAAAAAAAAAAAAAAAGAACAAAGAAAAACAAACAACAACAACAACAAAAAGAACAGATGAGTAATGTTTTAACATCTGTAGATTTAAAAGCCATGTTGAGGGTAAGACTCCTTATGTATAACAAAAGCATGATTAAATGATCTGTAAAATATTAAATACTTAATTAACCTTCGAATAAGAAGAAACACAATTTCCAAACCCTAGATTGATTGATACAACTAACTTCAGTAGTTCTGAGCATTTTACACCATCTGTCTGAAAATAATTGAAGGAAACCCAGTGTGATTTGGAAAAGTGAGAGATGCATGTTTCTGTGTTATATAATGCAATAAGTTCTTGATGAAAAAGACTAGAAGATAGTCTTCTGGATAAATCCAGCAAATCTTAAAGCTAAAAAAATTAAATTTAGATACTCCAGTAGCCAGAGGATCATGCTATCCTTAACTCAGATTTTCACTTGTGTTGGTTAGCGCTTCTTGTATAAATTAAAATTCCTCTCCAGTCACCATAAAAATTGACATTTTAAAAATCACTAATTCTTAATTGATTTTAATTTTATAAGTTTTTTTGATTATTTTATTACTTATTCTTAGTTATTAATTCAAGAAAGTTTGTATATGCACATACTTAGACAATTCTCCTTGCTTAAATGTTTCTAAGGAAATTCTAAAAATATTAGAGATCTGTCATATGGGTACATTTTGAAATGCATATTGATATATCTCAAGAGAAAGATTACACTGTTTTTTCTGAAAGAAGTGAGAAAAAGGGTCTAAATAAATGTTATTATTTGCCTTTTTTTTTAAATTTGAAACACAGGTATCAGTCAAACCGAGGTTGGTTTCTAGCCTTTGGTTTCTAGCCTTTTTTTTACCTTGTTTAGTTATTGTTTCCTTGTTTTTGCATTTGAGTATCAATAACAATAGTCTACCAAAATTAGTTTTCCATATCAAGAAACCCTTTTTTTCAAGGACCTTCCCGATCACATTTAGATGAAGATGAAATAATCAATGAAATAGTAATGTACTTCTGTGAACTTTGACTTCAATTAAGCATTCTAATTTTGTTTCATGGAAAATATTCCCCATGATATCACTGCCTATAGTTCCTAGTACCATTCTCTGATAGCAATATGCAAAGGTAGGGAATCATGATATAAAATATTGAGTTATTGGGTTATTTTTAATCCTTAACTCATGCATTATAGTGTTGTACTCTGCTACTAAGTAATAGTATTTTGTAAAACTAAAAATTAATTATGTTTATGTAATATTGACTACAATACTCAAGGAATCACAGAGGTCAGTTACAAATTCTGTCTCTTTTTCACATTTATAAGCATAACAAATTTTAGGCAATGTAAAGCTTGGTAATTGGAACAAGAGTAAACAGGTATTTCTTAAACCATAATATTTGTCTACCAAATATAAACTAAGTTTAGATATCAGCAATTGTAATTCTAATGTAACAATGGATATATATTTGTATCAATAATTTAGTTTTTAAATGTCATTTAAGTTAGCATTTTGATGACTATCATACTATACTTTGTTTATAATGTGAACATTTTAAATATTGATTTATGGATTCTCTGAAGTCAGTTTTGTATTGTATGTTCTGTACCCTCAAATGTAGTCGCCTCACCTGTAAAGTCAAACACACCAATTATGACAGTAAGAAATAGGGAATTCTTTCAGAACAAAAACAAAATTTAGAAGGTAAGCTATATAAGGAATAGCATTTTTCTTAGGTTATGATTCAACAGAAAAAATTAGGCAAAACACCAAATTATATACTTTCTTAACAATTTAAATGTATTGTTTAGAGATTTTGTGTATACATAGAGAAGAAGGATGTTATGCAACCAACAACCAAAACTATATTTATAAAATGGCAACATGAGTTAACATATATTAGAAGTATTTAATGAACATGTGTAATTTATTCAAATATCCATTTTGTCAAGTTTCCAGTTAATTAAGTATCAGCTAAAATCAAATGAGTTTTAGTGTTTCTCTCTATCATCTATATATGATTATGAGATCATTTGTCAAGGTTTGTCAGATATACATTCTTCAAAAAATATGTTATATACATGAAAGTGAAATATATAAGCTCGTTCCTCTTTTCACGTTCATTAAGTCAAATGCAATTCCTAAGTAGTTCATTCAAATTATGATTATTTATATCAGCACATATCATAAACTATGATGGCCTATCATGTAGTAAAACTTGTCCAATATTTGGGGAGAAAACTTCAGGGATTTAATTTTTCAAGAATGCTTATCTGTAGAGGTGGTAATTTTTTTAAAACAATTTATCCTAAAAACATTTTTTGTGGGCCCGGAGAGATAGCACAGCGGTTGTTTGCCTTGCAAGCAGCTGATCCACGACCTAAGGTGGTTGGTTCGAATCCCGGTGTCCCATATGATCCCCCATGCCTGCCAGGAGCTATTTCTGATCAGACAGCCAGGAGTAACCCCTGAGCATCGCCGGGTTTTTTTGTTTTTGTTTTTGTTTCTGGGCCACACCAGGTAATGCTCGGGAGTTACTCCTGGCTATGTGCTCAAACATCTCTCCTGGCTTAGGGGACTATATGGGACTGGACGCCGGGGGATCAAACCACAGTCCATTCTAGACCTGCGCCAGTTGCTTCACTGCTCCGGTCCCTAAATAATTTTTCTAAAACATTTTATATACCATTTTCTTCTTGGGAATCTATTAAATCTATTAAAGTATAAATTTCTATATGTGCATTTTACATAAAACTTAAATCATTGTTGTATGCTTCTGAGGACTCATAGAATTGTTTATTAGCTCTCATTATGTAAAATTCTAACTTTATTATTAGAGCGATGACAAGAATTTCAGGCGTGGGTCAACGTGGAGAAGGCAATTTCCTCCCCGGGAAGTGCATGGAATCAGTATGATGCCTGGATCCGCGGAAACTTTGCCAGCAGGCTTTAGATTAACCACGACATCTGGACAGTCAAGGAAAATGGCCACAGATGGTACAGTTGATTGATATTACTTTTGAAGTAAAAGGCTTGTTTAGCAAACTTTAGTCTCATTGTCTGACCTTGCACAGCTTTCTAGAGCTTTCTTTCTTCAGCTGATTGGCTCCGCTTGAAGTTTACTTTGCTTTCATTAAAACAAAAAGACTTGGGACTTGCTACTGCATGAAATCATTGCATTTTACTCATATTTTAAAATAATGCCTACAAAGGACAATTTGGGCTAATGTCCACATCTAGGAAGAATGATAAGCATTTGCATGATTTGTGTTTCTTTACTCTTCTACTTACAAACTCAATTAATTTGCTTTATTAAAGGTTGACTTTGGACAACATTTCCATAGTAAATGGAAACTAACTCCAAGGCCAATCTATAAGTTTGACTATCCCAAGTTCGGGGTTTTTTTTTTTTTTTTTTTTAATCTTAGAAATTAAGACTCTTCAGGCATTATTCACCCCAGGCTGAGGCAAGCTTTAAATAAATCAGCACAACCATGAGAAGAGAATTAAACAAACACAAAATCAACAGTAAATACCCAGTTAGCATTTCCTTCTGTGGACATTAGATACATGTTATGTACATCAACAAAGAAAATGGCCTTAAGTTAGTATTTCCTTCTGTAGACATTAGATACATGTAATGTACATCATAAGGAAAATGGCCTTTCTGGAGGAGAGACAACTTTGGCAAAACAGTATAAAGTAAATTCTTAATGGCATAAAATCAAAATAGTCTTTATTATGTCATGTACCTGAAATCCTTCATACTTTTTAATGCTATTAGCTACCACAGTCTTTAAAATGTATCCCTAATTCCAAACATAAAAAATAAAAATAAAAGGGCCCGGAGAGATAGCACAGCGGGGCGTTTGCCTTGCAAGCAGCCAATCCAGGACCAAAGGTGGCTGGTTCAAATCCCGGTGTCCCATATGGTCCCTTGTGCCTGCCAGGAGCTATTTCTGAGCAGACAGCCAGGAGTAACCCCTGAGCAACGCTGGGTGTGGCCCAAAAACCAAAAAAATTAAAAAAATTAAAAAAATTTATCCCTAATATAAAAAGTGATGTTTGATGCCCATTTCTTTTCTAGCTTGTCAACATTCTGGAACAAGTTAACAAATTCTATGAGCACTTTAACATGATGAAAATTAGTATAGAAGATCTTCCAAACACAGAGGGGAAAGATTCCTGAATTATCTAAGAACGCTCTTTGCTTCTAACACAGAAGTAACTACCTCAAAGGACTGCACCTATTCTATTTCCTCTTAGGTGGAAAATACCACTTAAAAACTCAGTGGAGGGTTTTGATCTGCATTTTTTTTATAGAAATTTGGTCTAGAGCAAAGGAATGTGAGTGGCTTAAATGGCCAAGAAAGGTTTATTGTATGCTTTAGGGTCTATTCTGGCAAGGGAAAACAAAGAACCTTTCTCAGCTGCAACTTTGTCCTCAACCATCCAATTCCCTCTAAAGCCCTTTTCTCCATTTGCAGTTGCTTCATCCAGACTGCAGAGGTTAGACAACTCCACTGTTCGCACATATTCATGTTGACAAGCCACTCCAAGGAGGCAGCACTGACTTGCTGTGAGTAGTTTTCCTTGGCTGACAAAAGTACAAACCGCAGCACCACCACCAAAAACCAAAGGACCAGGTAGATTAGTCAAGACGCATCCTATTATTCATAGGACCAGGCAGTAAAGAGGATGCTAGCTAAACTGCTAGAGGGTGGAAAAGGAATCTGCATATTGTAGTTGTGTGTTTAAGTGTCTACACTGTGTCTAAATCTAAGCATCAGGCCTTTCATTGTATTAGACGTGAGTGAGTTGCTTCCATTCTGTTTTGCCATTTTTAATAACCTTTAACACTGAGGGACATAGCATAACCTTTCCTGAATGAGTTTACTTTTACAAAAAAATACATATGAATGTTACTATTTTTCTGGAGGTCAAGAAGCACAGAAGACATGTATTGAGTTTAGCAGGGACACAATCAAATAGTGTTAAGCATAGGAAAATTTTACAAACAAAAGTGTAGCTAAATTCTTAAGCTTTTAGCCTATGTTTTCACAATATGACATATTTGTTAAAAGCAAGGATGAATTAGAACTATCTAGAAATACCACAGGATCAAATGAAAGCTCTTAATATAATGATAGACAGAATGATCAATATATCTCAATTTGCGATCATAATCTAAGGCTTTTGTATTTATAAAAATACAGAAGAAATCTTCTCAAACCATATAAAAGGAAATATAAACATTTTATCAATGACTGTTCCCCCAAAGACAAAATTTATAATCTAAAACTGCATTTTAACAAATATGTGTCATTTACATTGAATTAACATTTTGGGGGGAAAATAGATCAATATTTAAAACCACTGTGTGCACAGGAATGAGTAGAATTATAGAGGGAGGAACAGCTCATCTTGTGCTGTTTATTCATTGTCTTGAACTAAAGCATGTTGTTGATCTTTGGGACCTAATATGCTGCCTTATATAGGTCACTGCTTAAAACTGCTGCTGATAAACAAAAAGCTTTCAGATAAGAGACTTAATTTCAGAATATAAAACCTAACATTATCATTTTAATTACATTATACAATTTGGCATCTAATTAGCATGATCTAAACTATATAATAATTTGGCTAAATAAGAGGCTTTCCAAAATACTGTTTGTCATAGCTTCTACACAAAACATGTTAATGTTTCCCAGAAATTGAATACTTCACTAATTCACAAATGACTAATATATCGGGCAGTGCTTGCTTCTTAGCTTTTGACTGATGGGCACAACTCTTCTATTTGCAGACTATATTTTGTGCATGGCATTCTGGTTCATATATTCTGATTTTCACTTCTAATGGGAGAAAGTTATTTTTTGCAACAAGATCCTAAAAGAAAATTCAATTTCATTGGCTAAAATTAATTATTTAATTATTCAAATAACTTCAAACATATTGTGTACAACAATTTCTTTAGTATCAGGAAATCTTTGTGAGCTTTTCCTGATTATATTAATTGCAAATGATCAGTCATGCCACACAGCCAACCAGATCTTTTCCAATAACTCATTTATACTCATTATGCTCTGTCAAAATTAAATGAGTATCTCTTGTGATCTCTTTAAAAGAGACAATCTAGGACACAAACCTATTCCCAGAAAGAGGCAATTCAAATCATTTGATTAACAAGCAAGTTAGAACTTTTTCAGAAAGCCTGCTAGCATTTTTTGGTGAATACCTTGACTGTTCACAAATTATTATTAGGAAGCTTGTCTGACCCAGATTAAGGAAGAGCAAAGGCTACGTGGATGTGGTAATTGGTTAGACCCTAAAGGAAATCTCATTCATGCCATCTCAGCACAAAAGTAGGGAGGCCACAGTAAAGGGTGGGTGGATTTTCAAATGTGTTTTTCCTATGATCTAATCATGCACATTAAAACTTTTAGATGTCGTCTTTTCAGTCTATTCTACCTAAAGTGCTCTACCATCTATGAAGAACAGCTGTGGAAACCTCAATGAAGACAAAACTCTAAGGAAATAACCACTATGATGGTTTAATTAAACTGAAAGTGTGATTGGGGGGTGGGGGGAACTCAGAACTTCTGTTTGAATAGTTTACTAAAATTGTAAGAAAAATGCTTACGTCATTTGAATAATAAGCATCATCCACATCATAATTTCTGTACAATGAAGGCTCTTATTAAACAGAGCCACTTTTTTTCATGTTTTATTGTAAGATACTAGGCATTTCTGTATTATTGTGTATTTCTTTTTAAATGTGTAAGTCTTATGTAAATGGATATAAATATGATTTTTTAAATAAATAAAATATATGGTTCATGGAGTCCTGAGTGCAAACACTTGACAATTCCAAGTAACATTTGTATTTTACCATTCCACCATTTTTACAGTTTTTGAATTGTAACAGTCAAATCAAAATGTTCCCTGGGAGCATGTTTTATGCTTCTCTATGTTTCCCCTTCAAATCTGTCAACACTTAAAGCTGAAAACCTGCCTCTGATCATGTAAAAAAATGAGAAAAAAATAGAAAAAAAAAGAATGATTTAACCTGAACTGGAGCCAAATATAGACCTTTAAAGGCAATCAGGGATGTCCTTTATCTTTAAAAAATAGCACTGTGAAAGCTTGCTCTGCTTTTCCATATGAAACAAAGCCAAACTGTTTACAAGAGTCAAAGAAATTATTTTAAAAAATGTATAAAGAAAAAAACATCTCTTGTTACTGTGGACAAAAGAAAAAAAAACACAACTTCTTTATTCAGAACCACATCATTCTTCAAATACCTTAAACTGCCAATCTCAAGTATTCAGTGACTGTCAACCACTGAAGTCTGTGGCTTGTGGCCCACTGGAAAAAAAGTAAAACCTCAGAAACTCTTCCCTTTTGTCAATGTAACAGGGCATTAGCCAGACTCCTATCTAATGTGAGAAGCTTTTAGCCAAGATGGCCTTGCTGTGACTTCCCTGCAGTTCTTCTTATCAGAGGAATAAAATGAAAGACAGAATGAACAACCTATATATTGTACAGAAGTATAGAAGAGTAAGCTCTTCCCTGTGGCTTTATTTGGTGGTGTTACTGTTGTTTATTCTTTGTTTCTATGGGCTATTTCCAAGGAAAATCCTATTTACTACAACCATTGATCTCACTGCTGATTTTCTTCTGCTTTATCTGATTAAGCGCAAGACCTGTCATTAGTAATTTCATATTTGTATTTGATTTGCTATGTTTGCACGTGCATTACATTTGTTTTGATGTCTATTTTTTGTTGAACAGATTCAGTCAACAGGTAATGGTAAAAACAATCCTCTCCATTGTCAATAAAAAAATACTTCCAGTTCTCTGTTTAAGCTTTGTTTTCTAATTACAGAAAGTTTAACAATCAATGTAAACTCTATAAAAAATGTTTGCTAACTGGCTTTGGATTTATTATTTATCTTTAAACAATGAGCTACCACAAGAGGGAGTCGTAATCTTGCTTATGTGGATGATTTTAAATTTTGTGTAAATGTGGCCTGAGCAAAAACAATAGGAGACAGCTTCAAGGTTCCCCTGAACTTTGGGATCATAAATTATAAAAATCAAATATAGAAATCGAGACGTTAATTTAAACTAGATGTAATCGGTCTCTCCTCAAGAGAATACTCAGAAATAGAGTATTTGGATTTTTACAAAAGACCTAGAAAGTTAAAAAGTATAAAATACTCTTTAATGTTTAAAATGCCTTTGTTCAGATCTTCAGCTCCATTTAGTGCATAACTTCTATATTCACTTATTGGATCACTTATTGGTATGAATTTTCACATTTTGAATGATATTAATTTTATATAAATAAAACATTTTAAAATGTAAGCACATTCATTTATTTATATCATGAACAATTACCTAGAAAACATTCTGTAAATTTTTTACTTTTGGGGCCAGGGTTTTGTCTTCACCTGGAATTGCTTAGGGTGTTACTCCTGGATGTACTCCTATTTGGTCACATGAAAGTAACAATGCTCTCTTGACCTTGCAAAGGAGATGAATTTAATACTTCACTAACCAAAAAGTCACCTGAATTTTTGTTTGTTTTGTTTTTGTTTGAGGGCCACACTCAGTGGTAACCTCCTTGTTATGGGCTCAGAAATCACTCCTGGCTTGGGGGATCATATGGGATGCCAGGAATTGAACCATGCTCCGTCCTAGGTCAGCCGTGTGCAAGGCAAACGCCCTACCACTGTGCCACCACTTCCCCACCACCACCTTTTTTTAAGTCACTTGAATTTTGTGTGATGTTTTCCAATACCACACAACTGGAAAATTGCAAAAGTGTTCTTAAGGTCTGACTACCAGAAAAATATATGCAAGTCTAAAGATATACTTAGTTCTTGAACTGCCTGTGTATACTTCACAAATGATTTTCTTTGGGGGGGAAAAATGTTGCCATTTCAAGTGAACCAAATCTTATCCTTAATAAAATAAGAGAATAAAATGACATTTAGAAATTTAGAAGGAATTCACTGTGAAGTCTGCGATTGCATTAACAGATCAATATATAACAGAGAGATGAGTTCAGCTAATTATTAGTTGAATATATATCTAGTGAGTTTCATTTGAACTACTAAAATAATCAACCAAGACAGCATTACCAGCTGTAGCAATCAAGAAATTAATTTCAGTATATAGGAACTTAGTACATAGACACCAGCTATAAGATCCTCAAATAATACTTTCAAATTATTTTTATACAAATAGTATGTAAGGTTTTATGAAATAAGCAAACCCTCATTTATTTTTATCTACATCTATTTTATATAACCAAGCTCTTACGTTTGAATTGATGTTCTTTAAAATAATATTCCTGATAAAAGACTAAGAAACTGAGCAAGACTTTGGGACTTAGTATGTTACTGAACCTGTAAAATGTATTTTTTCAAAACTAATATAAAGATTCCAAAGAAAAATCAAATACTTAATTTTCTTATCAGTATTTATGAATTAATTGGTCCATAACTCTCAGCTTATTTAAAAAATTATTTCAAATTATTTTCTTAGAATTATCTGCTTGTCATGAATATGACACATTAGTAGAATACATGGTTTATGCATAACTCCCAAGATTTGATACTGAGCACTGAAGAGATCACAAAATCTTGATAATAGTATAAAGCTTAAAAGGAAAAATATTGTGGCATATCACCTTCTTCAATTAGTTAAACTAAACAGTTGAGAATTTGTGTCTTCAGAACCTAGGTTTCTTCTAAAAGCTGATGTTAGCATAACGCAAATACAGTATTTTCCGGTGTATAAGACGACTTTTGAAACAAAAAAAGTCAACTGAAAATCAGGGGTCATCATTTTTTTTTTGTTTTGTTTTGTTTTGTTTTTGGGCCACACCCGGCATTGCTCAGGGGTTACTCCTGGCTGTGTGCTCAGAAATAGCTCCTGGCAGGCACGGGGGACCATATGGGACACCGGGATTCGAACCAACCACCTTTGGTGCTGGATCGGCTGCTTGCAAGGCAAACGCCACTGTGCTATCTCTCCGGGCCCTGGGGGGGGGGTTCATCTTATACACCGATATCCCGAAAAATGTTTCAATATGCCGCTAAACGAAAATTGTCTGAATATTGCCACAAAACGAATTTTCCAACTCGATCCTGCACCAATCACTGCAAGGCTGCTCGGACTGCCTCTCTAACTCAGCCAATCCAAGCAGGCTTTTTATACATGCAAATTACACAGTGTTCTGAACCCGAATCTACACTGTAAAAAGCCTGCTCAGATTGGCCAGAGTCAGAGAGGACGTCTATTACAGTATAACCTTTGAAACTTTGCTTGTTGTAATTGGCTCACTGTGGTACATACAGTTGCAGCACAGGAGCGTCTGTCTGATACAGCGAATATAGGCCTAAACCTATGTTTTAACTGCAAAATTAGGGGGTCGTCTTATACGCCGGCAAATACTGTATATTGACATCTTCCTTAAGGGCTTATCTCACTACTCTAGTCTACTTCAATATTATTTTACTGTCTCCAGAGATAGAAATTATTTAGAAAGACAAAATCATCCCATTAAGAACCTAAGTCAGAAGGCAGGGTTTTAAAGAATCTTTATTTCTATAAGGACATTAAATTCAATGCCACAAAAGCTACCTATTGGTGATTTCTTTACTAAGTGCAAATCTGTAGACACTGTGGTAAACCTTGATATACATTGTTTCCTAAACACATCATCAGTAGACATTTCTTCTACCTAGAAAATCATTGGTCCAGATGTTTAACTATTACTTTTCATTCTATCTCTCTAAACACCCACATTTGGAATCATCTCAAAAATTCTGCAAGAATTTTCATTTGTCTTAGAGGACTAATGACTATGACTTAGAAGGACTAGAGATTCTTTCTGGCTTCAACTTGAGTTTGAAGTTTGGGAGCTTTCATTTATGGAATTGGAACAATATTGGTCTTACTTCCAATAAAGATTGAAATTTCAGTTGAGGGTCAATTAAGGTTGTTGTTTTGTTTTTTGTTTTCATTCCAGGAGAAGACAGTTATATATACTTTATTTGAGAGTAATGCTCAGAAGTGGTTCAGTGCCACAGAGCTCTGGCTATATATACTTGGGAGTCACCAAGATCTCAAATGTATGGGTCTTTGTGAGAGAAGGGATCAGGCCAGGCATGTGCTCAATCATTTGCTTTATATGTTCTGTCCTGAGGGGTTTCAACTTCTTCAAAATTGACACCACATATCTTTTTCTTAAAGAAACATTTAAGAATCTTTTCCTAAATGGCATGTTACAGGCCATTAATATATTTAACAGAGAAGATAGGGCCTTCACTGGTGTCCTAAACATTTATTATTTTTAATTAAATTTTTTTGTGATTTGGGACTACACCCAGCAGTGACCAGGGGTTAATCCTGGCTCTGAGCTCAGAAATCACTCTTGGCAGGCTGAGGAAACCAATTGGGATATCAGGAATCAAATCCAGATCAGCTGCATGCTAGGCAAATGCCCTCCCTACCCACTGTACTATCACTCTGGCCCCTAGACCTTTACAATTCACATTTAGTTTGCAAATAGAATTTTGATTTACAAATTGTCCTAAACAAGTTTTAATTAAAATACTATTATAAAATTGAATCAAAAAATGTAAAGAGAAAAAAATCTCATGATGTCTTCTTCAGCACTTCTTCGATATGCCCAAAAACACTAGGGTCTTCAATTGTAGGTGTTACCTGAAAAGAAAATGATAATGCTATTATTTTTTCTTTGATTGCTTCTGCTGTTCCTGTAATTAAACAAATATATGTGATGCTGAATTTTTCTTATAAGATCTTAATTAAAATATTTCTATTCGTTATTGTAATAATGCCCAGAGACAACAGAGATGAGAGCCGGAAGAACCAACTCATGCTATGAAGCTCACCACAAAAAGTGGTGAGTGCAGTTAGAGAAATAACTACATGAACAAATATCATGACAATGTTAATGAGTGAGAGAAGTAGAAATCCTGTCTCGAATACAGGCATGGGGTGGGGGAGGAGGAAGTTGGGGGGACACTGGTGGTGTGAATGTTGCACTGGTGAAGGGGGGTGTTCTGTTTATGACTGAAACCCAACTACAAACATGTTGTAGTTTCATGGTGTTTAAATAAAGAAATTAAAATAAAAATGTCTATCTTCACATATAATATGTACACAATTTTAAAACTGCATTTGATTGGTGATTTTTTAGCCACACCCAGCATGCTTAGGGCTTACTTGTGACTTGCTGTACTCAGGGATCAATCTTGGCAGTGCTCAAGGGACCAGCTGGGATGCCAGGAATTGAACCCTGTCAGCTGATTGCAAAGCAAGTACCCTACTATCACTCATGTCTCCCAAAGTTACTATCATGTTTCCCAAGTTCATATAATTGAATCAAAGTAGTTTCGTAAAATAATTCTTTATCAAAGTAAGGCAAATATTTAACATATTTATCAATTAGTATTTTAAAAATATAACCTGCCTCAATTGCTTTCCATCTACTGATAGCCATAAATCATTCTATGAAGGAAATATGTTTAATTTAATATGATCAACTTCCCACAAGTGTCAACAGAACTGATCTCTTCACTAACAGTAAAAATATCGCCACATTCTTCTTCTTGGAATTCATTTAGATATCCTAACTAATCTGAATTTCTCCCAAAATCCTTTTTTTTTTTCCACATTAAGAATGACAATGCAATTTCCCGCTATCCATAAAAGCAAAACAAAATAAAAAACAAAGACAAGTGTATGTTTTAACAGATATAACTCAGAAACTGTGTTTTTGTCAGAGAATTTCCAAGAAATTTCAGAGCCCAGTCTAATGTTAGGTATTCTGGGAATTTACCTTGTAGGGTTTGCCATTGACCAGGGCAGATAGCGTGGACCGGGGGATTTTGCCGGATCTGGTTTTAGGTAATTGCTTGACAAACACTGCATTTCGAAAGGCAGCCACTGGACCAATGCTCTGTCTGACGTGTTTCACGATTTCTTCCACAATTTGTTTTTCTGTTGTGTTTATATCTAACAAGAAAGTGCAGATATCAGCTTTGTATAAGTTAGTTTGTGACACAGGACCAAAACCAGGGGAGCAGAATTTCTCACCTTTTCTCAGCACACAGAGTGCTAATGGGACATGACCTTTCAGTGGATCCTCCTTGCCCACAACAGCACAATCCACCACAGAGCCATGGGAGAGGACTGACTGTAACACGAAAAGGCACTTGTTTAGAATGCAGATACATGCTTACACATAGACCCACACATGTGCCACTGAAACTCAAATACATGTCAGGGAACATAATAGATATCTCACAACTATCTGGGTGATATTTACTACTAGTTCACAATGCAAATAATTTTTTACTAGTAAATGGTTAGAATCATTAGTCATTTCACTAGGTCATTTAATAAAGTCAGGGAAGGTAATGAAGATTCTTTATGTAGAAACTAGTTGTACAGAGCATTTGTAAAGAGAAAGCTGCAGACAATTTGGTGTCAGTGATGACTACTAGAGAAATCCACTGCAGAACCATACTAAGCGGAACCTTCATTTTCTGATTTCCTGTGTCTATTTCTGAACAGTGAACAGAACAGTCCAAATATGTTTCCAAAGCTTGAAGAAGCTGGAATGGAGTGAAACCTTATCATCAAAACCACCTCAAATAACTGTTTCTATACCCTCACCTGATACTTTAAGTACTTGACAGAGCAAACTTATTATTTCCAGACTCCCAAGGAATAGAAAGTGAAGTGATAGTTGCCAATAACAACAACAAAAATAAACAAAACTGAAAGATGGAACCAGAATACAGTGGGTATGGCACTTGCCTTGCATACAGCTGGCCTAGGTTTGATCCCCAGCATCAAATATGATTCCCAAAGTACTGCCAGGAGTGATTCCTGAGTACAGAGTCAGGAGAAACCCCTGAGTACCAGCAGGTGTGATCCCAAATCAAAAATAAACAAAGAGAAACAAATTCAGAATTCAACAAATTATTTTATTTGTAACATGACATATTAGTTTGTTTGAAGATACACTTCTTAGTTCTCAGGTCTAGTCTTGCCTCATGCTTAGGGATCACTCTGGCTGTGCTCATATTATACTGGGGAATTGAACTGGGATGGACTATGTACAAGGCCCAACTTACTACACTAATAACTCTATGGCCCCGTGATGTGTGGCTTCTAAGTAAATATTGGAAAAATTATTTCTGAGAGTGTAATAGGTATTTCAGTGACTGCATATCTATAACATGTACAGACATCTTATTATTACATGGCTAATATACATTATTACATGTATATATAATTAATGCAACAATTGAGACATCTATCTCTTTTCTGCTTATTCATTTCACCAATATTTCCTAGGTGTCTCCCTCAAGGCTGAATATTGTTTCATACAATTTACAATCTAGTTGGACAGAGTGACATTACTAAATAATATTTTTTTTTTTTGGTTTTTTGGTTTTTGGGTCACACCCGGCTGTGCTCAGGGGTTAGTACTGGCTCTACACTCAGAAATCGCTCCTAGCAGGCTTGGGGGACCATAAAGGATGCCGGGATTCGAACCACCATCCCTCTGTATGCAAAGTAAACGCCTTACCTCTATGCTATCTCTCCGGCCCCCTAAATAATAATTTTGTATCAATTTTATGAAAATCTACACAGAAGAAAAATTTTGTTTTACAAAATCCCATAAGGGATGCCGGGATTCGAACCACCATCCCTTTGTATACAAGGTAAATGCCTTACCTCCATGCTATCTCTCTGGCCCCCTAAATAATAATTTTGTATCAATTTTATGAAAATCTACATAGAAGAAAAATTTTGTTTTACAAAATCCCATAAAGGATGCCGGGATTCGAACCACCATCCCTCTGTATGCAAGGTAAACACCTTACCTCCATGCTATCTCTCCTAAATAGTAATTTTGTATCAATTTTATGAAAATCTACACAGAAGAAAAATTTTGTTTTACAAGAGCTATGACAAAATTTAAAACTAAATAATAATTTGAAAAAGATATGGGTCACATAGAAGCTTTTCCTTAAAACGTCACGATGCAGAGGAATGTCACAATGCAGAGGAAATATAGGTGAGCCAGAAGTAGCCCTGAGTTTTCAAGTAGGAGAAACCAGACAAAATTCTGTAGAAAAGTTTTATTATTCAAATTAATAGGAGATTAGTAGAAATGGAAAACAGAAAGAAAATGGGAATAATAATAAGATAAAAAGAAGTTACAGAGGTTGGAGAAGTTGTGTTAAAACTCCCAACAGTGAGAAGAAAAATACAAAGCACTTCCTAGGAAGATCAGAACAGATACCTTTTGTGGTTTTGTATGTGAGTCTGTTTTTTCTTCCATTTTCCCATCAGAACAGAATGGAAGGGTCAGAGAGACACATAGTACTTTTACTTTGAATGTGTCCAACCAGAATTAAATCTTCACAATTAAGTTCTCCAAGCACCATCGAGAATAATCTCTGAGTACAAAGCCAGGTTTAAGAGCTAATCACAGCAGGGTATGGTTCAGAGCCCCCACCAAAAGAAAAATGATTTAATTAAAAATATGTAATTTCCATATCCCTTTGCCTCCATAGATGCCCAGCTTCCTCACTAAGAAAAGGCCTCAAGAGCAATGGTATATTGCCCTACAGATATATATATATATCTATATGTATATATTATATATATAATAATCTTGCTCTGACACATTATTATAAACCTCATTCATCATTTACATGGGAGCTCACTTTTTGGTGTTGTGCCTTTCTGGATTTACAGATTTATGACATGAGTTCCCCATTATAGCACTTTACAAAGAGACTTTGATGGCCTCCAAGTTTCCTGTGTCCTGCCCACTTGTCACTAATATTCTGATAAACATTGCAGTCAGCTATCACTGTACTCCCCTCAGAGTATGACTCTATAATATTATATGTTAGAATCATACACTATATCGCCTTTTTCAGATTAGTCCATACATCAGAGTGGAACAGGATAAACAAAAACTTATGTTGGGCTTTACTTTCATTATGGACAATAAAAGAGAATGATTCTGCAAGTTATGCAAGAGAGTCATTGGGATGATTTATATAACACATCACTGTATATACAGTAATAGAAAGAGTAACTGAAATTCTATTGGTGGTTTATTTAAGAAGTAAAATGGAGGAACTTGGATGATAAAATGAATGTGAAGCAAGAAGGCTGGAAATAGTTATTTTCTCTTTATCATGATCAGCAAGGCAAAAACTGTGCTTTCTAAACCAGAAAACACCAAATGAGCATGGTGGCTATAACAATTCTGAATGCACTTGGCATACCTTTTAGACAACTGAGTCAAAGAAGTTGAATCTGAGGGTGTGTGTGTGTGTGTGTGTGTGTGTGTGTGTGTGTGTGTGTGTGTGATTGGTTTTCAGAGTGTGTGTGTGTGATTGGTGTCAGGTGACAAGATTGTACTGTAAAGTGATCAAGTGTGTGTGTGTGAGAGAGAGAAAGAGAGAGAGAGAGAGAGAGAGAGAGAGAGAGAGAGAGAGAAGATATAGGTATTCAGGTGAACAGATTGGACTGTGCAGTGATGAAGTCCAATAATGTGATATGCCTCAGGCTTAGTGCTACTGAGGGCAACCAGGGCCACACTTGGTGGTGTCCAGGTGGGTTATACTTGACAATATTCATGGGTCATTTGGTTTTACCTCAAACTTGAGTTCATGTGCATCCAAGATGTGCTATTTTGGGCCCTCTATCTTATCTTCCTAAATCCTGGAGACTTTTATGTTTGCAAATAAAAGCAATGCTCAGGGATTACTCTTAGCTCTGCACTCAGGAAACCTGACTGTACTTAAGGACTATATAGGATTCTGAAGATTAAATTAGTTAGCTGTGTACAAAGCAAACACTATGTACACTATACTATGGCTGCCATACACTGCCATTTTTGTGTGAATATTTATGGATCTAAAGAATTTCCGAGTTTTATTGGGTTAACTTATACAAGTTTCTCAGTTATAATTTTCAGTATTAAAATTAGTTGAAATCAAGCATATAAAATTCAAGCAGCCATTCTTTGGTAGAATTCATTGTTTCCACGATAAGAGAGAGGCTGCTATTTAATTTTCTCTGACATCAGAATCAGCTAGAACATTGTCAGATTCTGTATCCTCATTAATATTCAGATCAGCAGTCAGAAAAATACTCAGCAATTTTTCAACTATTCAAATCCAGTCATCATTGAAAACTGGATGAAATCAAAATTGCATGGCATCTTTGCTGACTACACTAGTTAAGGAAATAGATTCAACCTTGAAGTAATCATTTCTGAAACAGCTAATAAAATTGCTAATTTAGAAAACAATGACACTGGTTAGAGTAAACATAGGTGGCAAAATGATAGTATCTTAGGTATAGCACTTGCCTTGTATACACCCAACATGGCTTTGATTCCCTGTACACTGAGATGATCCTCCAAACCCCACTAGATATATTTCCTGAGCACTGACAGGAATATTTTCTGAGCAGCAGTGTAAGGTGATGCCCCAAAACAAAAATAAAAACAAAAAACCCAAAACCCCCTTCAGAAGGATAGATTGTATATCTGCATATGTTGGCTTTAAATGCAATATTTTAATCCATGATTTCTTCAGTACATTCACAAAATGTTTAACAATCATAAAACTAAATTATCAGTGAAAGAATAAAAGCATAAAAACAAATTTATTCCCCGAAGGTGTGTTTTCATGAAAGGCTTTACCCACAACAGTAAACAGACCTTGGCATCTAGTTATTATGGCTCCCAAGACCAAGGCAGCAGATCACAGCCCTAGTTTAAGAATACTTTGTACTTCCATTGGTATCTCAAGTGACTAGTTGGGTACCACTCTATTAAAAATTAATCAACTGCTAACACATAATTATAAGTTACACAAGGAGGTTACATTTGTTAGAATCTGTAAAGATAATGTTCCCTTAAAATTTAAAAAAAAAGCCTCTCTGAAATTTTCTTATAACAAGAATATACAAGAATATGGAGTTCCATGAAATGTTCTTGATACAATATTATAATATAATTTATTTTTGACTTTTTTCAGTTTGACAATATGATTAGTCAAATCTTGGAGAAAATAGAAAGCAGAGTATTTTCACCCCATAAAAACAATAGTATGATTTTGTTTTCTGCAAAGGAAACCTCCACAAGATTGTTTCTCAAGTTGCAAATCAAAATTGAAAAATTTGAGGGACCAGTACGATAATACAGCAAGCAGAAAGCATGTCTTGCATGTAACCAACCTGAATTCAATTTCTGCCACCCCATATGGTGCCCAGAGGTCCTCCAGGAGTATTTCCTGAGTTTAGAGCCAGTAGTAAGCCTTCAGCACAACTGAGTGTGGTCAAAAAACAAACAAGCAAACAAAAAGAAAACAAAAGTTCAGCAATCACTATAGGTTATGCTGGAAAGCATTTCAATATTATGCTCAATTTGGGGGCAATTAATAAAAGCTGTTTATGTCCTAAATATAAAAAAGTTCATGTATATATTAAATATCAAATTATTATGTACACTTTTAGAAATTGGGGGTAAAAATCCAGTAAAATATCTTGATTTACCAGTCTTAAATGCATTCCAATTAAGGAAAGACAAGCCTTACATGAACTAAGACATTAATTTCCTTATTAGATATAGGAGTTAACCATCACATTCATATCAAAGTAAACATTAGAAGAAAGTGTGAAGGCTGAGAGAGATGTACTCAAAGAACTCAAAGACCCTATAGGATACCTCTCATTTTGATACTTTATTTAAATTTTCCCTTTTAACTTCCTATTGCCTGACTAATTTTCTCTTTACATCTATTGAGGAGGATATCAGGAAAAACATATTAAAGCATGTATATTTGGGCAAGTTGACATTTCCCTCTGACTTCTAAAAATACCAAAGCAAACTAAGAATATCAACTTCTAGTAAGAGAAATGTGTAGATAATCTCTTGGTTTTGATTCTGTGTATCTGACAGAAGTACAGGTGAATATTGTTATTAATCTCTGAAAGCAAAAGATTAAAAGTTCATACAAGCAAAATCAATGTTTGCCAACACAGTAAAAAAAATACAAAAGCATAAATTTAGATTGCAGGTGATTAGGTTGCAGGTGATTAGCCTTGTTTTTAGCTGACAGAATTTTGAGATAACTTTCACATCTTCTCATATAGTTCATAAAATTATTTTTTATTAAGAAATAACATGGGTTTCATGATGCCTGTGTGAGGTGGCTGAGGAAAACCCCAGTGAACTTAATCCCATCAAGGCTCCATGGCCAGGTTCTTGATTCCCTGCTTGAGGAAGCTGAGGAAAACCCTAGTAGATTTATTCCCATCAAGGCTCCTGGCAAGGTAGGCTGTCCCAGGGTGGTACAAAGGTGGTACCAGACTAGTGCCAGGTGCTTTTAAAAAGCCTCTGCATTCCTCCATTTTTGGCTTCCTGATTCTCTGCATGAGGTGGCTGAGGACTATCTCAGCGAACTTAATTCCAACATATATATGACATTCCATCCCCAGAAAATTGGATACACATTCTTCTGCCATGCACATGGTCACTCTCCAGGATAAACCACATGCTGGCCCATAAAACACATTTCCATTAAGTCAAAAGGATAGAAATTGTTCCGACTACCTTCTCAGATCACAAGGCATTGAAATTAGAAGTGAATTACAAAGGAACACAAAAGAAAAGCTTTAACACCTGAAATTAAACAGCTCACTACTGAAAAATCAGTGGGTTAGAGATAAAATCAGGGGCCAGTGAGGTGGCGCTAGAGGTAAGGTGTCTGCCTTGCAAGTGCTAGCCAAGGAAGGACCACAGTTCAATCCCCCGGCTTCCCATATGGTCCCCCCGAGCCAGGGGCAATTTCTGAGCACTAGCCAGGAATAAACCCTGAGCATCAAACAGGTGTGGCCAAAAAAAAAAAAAAAAGATAAAATCAAAGAGGAAAGCGAACATTCCTGGAAACAAATGGTAATGAACACAAATTATTAGCATTGATGGGACACAGCAAAAGTGGTACTAAGAGAAAAAATGTATAGTTCTGTAAGCACACATCAGAAAGGAAGAATGGGCCTACATAAAAAGCTTAATGACACAGTTTATAAAATTACAAAATGATCAACAAACCTAAATAGGTAGGCATAAGGAATTAAAAAAGCTTAGAGCAGAAAACATTGAAGTGTAAATCAAAAAAACAATCCAAAAGATTTACAAAAACAACAGTTGGTTCTTCGAAAAATTAAACGAAATTGAACAGCAACTATCAAAACTCACAAAAAAGTGGAGAAACTTTATAAACCAGATTAGATATGAAAAAAGGGAGATTGCTACAGATATTGCAAAGATTCAAATGGTAAGTAGAGACTACTTTGAGAAACTCTATGCCACAAAACATGAGATTCTGGAAAAAATGAATACATTCTTGAACTGTTATAATCTTCCAAGATTAAACCAAGATGATCTAGCATATCTAAACAGGCACATCACTACTGAGGGAATTAAAATGATCATCAAAAAGTTGGTGGAAATAAAAACTAATCAAACATGAATATCAAATCTAAATTCAATGACAAAATTGATACCCAATATACAACAAGCTGTACAAGGGGAGAACAGTTGCACTAGCAACTTTGACCACAATAAAAAGTAAATATAAAAATAAAAATAAAAACTATATGGTTATATCACAACATGCAGAGAAAGAATTCGATATGGTCCAACACCCATTCTTGATCAAAAAAGACATTTCATCAAGATGAGAATTCAAGGAATTTTTCTCAATATAGTCAAGGCCCTCTGGCAAGCAATGGCAAATATTATTCTCAATGAAGAGAAACTAAAAGCCTTTCCTCTAAAATCTGGTATAAGAAAAGTCTGCCCTCTCTCACCACTACTATTCAACATTGTGCTGGAAGTTCTTGCTATAACAGTTAAGCAAGAAAAAAATATCAAAGGCATCCAGATAGGAAAGAAAGAAAGACGTCAAGCTTTTACTGTTTGCAGATGACATGATACTATACGTAGAAAACCCTAAAGACTACCAGAAAGCTTCTAGAAAGAATAGATTCATGGGCTCGAAGAGATAGCACAGCGGCATTTGCCTTGCAAGCAGCCCATTCAGGACCAAAGGTGGTTTGTTCGAATCCCGGTGTCCCATATGGTCCCTCGTGCCTGCCAGGAGCTATTTCTGAGCAGACAGCCAGGAGTAACCCCTGAGCACCGCTGGGTGTGGCCCAAAAACCAAAAAAAAAAAAAAAAATAGATTCATATAGCAAAGTGGAAGGCTACAAAATTAACACACAAAAACAATGGCCTTCTTGTACACCAATAATGATAAGAGAAGAAATGGACATTAAAAAAACAATTCCATTCACATTAGTGTCAAACAAACTCAAATATATTGGAGTCAACTTAACTAAAGAGGTGATGGACTTATACAAAGAAAACTACAAAACTGTGCTTCAAGAAATAAATGGGGACACAAGAAGATGAAGATACATACCCTGCTCATGGATTGTGAGGATTAACATCATTAAAATGACAATACTTCCAAAGTATTGTACAGATTTAATGCAATCCCTCTAAGGATACCCATGACATTCTTCAAAGAAGTGGATCAAACACTAGGATACCCATGACATTCTTCAAAGAAGTGGATCAAACACTCTTGAGATTCATTTGGAACAATAAACACCCGTGAATAGCTAGATCATCCCTTGGGGAAAAAAATGGGGGCCATCACATCCCCAGCTTTAAATTGTATTACAAAGCTATAGTCATTAAAACATCAGGTAAAAAATACCACACTGGGGGCCAGAGAAATAGCATGGAGGTAAGGTGTTTGCCTTGCATACAGAAGGTCAGTGGTTCAAATCCTGGCATCCCATATGGTCCCCCAAGCCTGCCAAGAGCGATTTCTGAGCATAGAGCATGGAGTAACCCCTGAGCGCTGCTGGGTGTGACCCAAAAACAAAACAAAACAAAAACAACACACTGATTATCCCTCTGCCTAAAGCAACAAACATGGCAGGAATTTGAAAACTAATGGTAGAAAACAAGACAGAATATCTTTTCTCATCACTCTTATGAAGAAGAAAAGACATAAAAGGCAATCAAATTAGAAATTAAGGAGTGAAATTATGTATAATTATGTATATAATACAGAAAATACTATAATAGAAGTTTCAAGGGATTTATCAAACATCTCCTAAATAGAATTGATTTATATAAACAGAATCCCAAGATTCAATATCAGTATATAAAAGTTAACAGTATTTCTACTATCTCCATAATGAAATTCTTTTTAAAAATCAACACTTAATACAGCATTCATTCTACAATAACACAGGAACAATGCTTACATATAGCAAAACATGTTCACTAAAATTATAAAATTCTTATGATGCATACTTTAAATACCTGAACAAATAGATGTACAAAGTTCATCAGAAGTTTGAGGTACCAATTTCTCTCAAACTGGTCTATAAACTTATAACAATCTTAGTCCAGGGACTCAAGTAGTCGGGGGAGCAGCAGGGAGGGCACTTGTCTTGAAATCACACAATCCTGGTTCAATAGATGGTACTGCACATGGACTGTCAGATGTAATATCTGAATACATAGCCAGGAGTAATCCCTGAACATTTCTGGATGTGTAAGTGTGGTCCAACACCACCCTCAAGGTATTTCAATCAAATTCCTTGATTGAATTCCTTGATTTATAAATATTTATAAAAATTTACTTATTTATAAATAAATATTGAAAAATCATTCTAAAATACAAATGCATTAATAAAGCAGCTAGAGCTTCCAAAGTCATTATGAAAATATAAGCAAATATGGGCATCATTAAACTTTAATGCATAATATAAACTCCAGTATAAAAATAATATTGTTGGTGAAAGGCAAGCACATTAATCAACAGAACAGAAAAAATATAATATTAGGATCACAATTACAAGTTATTTTATTTTTGACAAGGGAACGTATATATAATTCAATATAAAGGAGCAATCCTTCCTATAAATAATGTTAGAGAAAATTGGTATCTCTCTATATAGGAAAATATTTAAGGTTTATATTTCACTCTATATTAAATAAAAATATAAAAATAAAAATATTAGGTATGAAGAATAGTACAATGGGTAGGGTGCTTTTCCTATATGGCTGAACTGGGTTCATTTCTTGACATCTTATATAGTCCTCTGAGCGACACCAGGTATAATTCCTGAGTGTAGGGCATAGAATAACCTCTGAACACCACCTTTTGAACCCGAAACTAAATAATAAATAAGTAAAAAAAAAGTCATACAATCAATTAATATTCTATAAAGGGGCAAGAAATACAATATGAAGCAAGAAAAGCATCTTCAATAAGTGGCCAACTACATGCAAAAAAGCAACTTTAGACCTTTAACATCATGCACTAAGGTCAACTCAAAATGAATTAAAGACTTTGATCAGGAGCGAAACTATAAAATTAATAGAAGAAAACATAGGAAAAACACTTCATGATACTAAGCATTGCGAATAACGGCATCTTCAAAGAGAAAACACCACTGCTCAAAAAGTGGAAACAGAGATAAACAAATGAGACTATATTAAACTGAAAAGCTTCTGCACCTCAAAGAAAATAGTGACTAAGATACAAATGCCACCCATAGAATGGGGGAAACCATTCATCAGATACCCAGTAGATAACATCTCAGACATACAAGATACTGACAGAACTTAACAAGAAAAAAAATCTAACCTCATCAAAAACCAGGGAGAAGAAATAAACAGTTATTTTCTCATGAAGAAATACATATCGCAATAAGCCATATGAAAAAATGCTCCACATCACTAATCATCAGGGAGATGCAAATCAAAGCAGCAATAAGGTACCATTTCACACCACCACAGAGACAGGCATACATAACAAAAAAAAAAAAAAAACAAGAACAATCAGTGCTGGTGGGTATGTGGAGAGCACAGAATTCTCATTCACTACTGGTAGGAATGCCATCCTTTCTGGAAAACAAGATGGACATTCATGAAAAAAAAAAAAAAACATATAATCCAGTAATACCACTCCTAGGATATACCCTAGCAACACAAAAACACAGTACAAAAATGCTCTCTCCACTCCTATATTCATTGCAGTTTTATTTGCAATAGCCAGAATCTAGGAACAACCCAGGAACCTGACAATAAGAGTGTCTAAAGAGACAGTGGTACATCCTACACAATGGAATACTATGCATCTGTGAGGAAAAATGAAGACATGAAATTTGCCTATTTATGGAACATGAAGACTCTTATGCTGACTGAAATAAGTAAGAGAGAGACATAGAAATAGAATTATTTCTATCATCTGTGGATTGAAAAAAAATCAAGACAATAAGGTATTGATACCCAGAAACAATACAGATAAAGACTGGAAAGACCACCTCACCACAAAGAGTGATAAGCACAGTTAGAGAAATAGCTACACTAATAACTACCATGACAATTATAGTGAGAGAAAAATAGAATGCCTGTCCCAAAGACAGGCAAGGGAAGTGGGAACATTATTGGTGGAAAACTTGCACTGATGAAGGGGGTCTGTATATTTTATTACTGAAACCCAACTATGAACATATTTGTAATCATGTGTTTAAATAAATTAATTATTAAAAAATAAATAAGGGCTGGAGCAATGGTGCAGCTGTAGGGCAATTGCTTTGCATGCTGCTGACACAGGATGGATTTCAGTTTGATCCTTGGCGTCCCAGATGGTCCCCCAAGCCAGGAGAGATTTATGAGCACATAACCAGCAATAATCCCTAAGAGTCACCAGGTGTGGCCCTTTAAAAATTATAAATAAATAAATAAAAATAAACAAATAAAAATATTTTATGACCTGTATTTTTGCATTTCTCTCATAAGGATTAGATAAAAATATATAATTATTTATAATAATAATAATAAAAGAATAATAAATAATAAAATAAAATAAAATAAAATAAAAATTATGAAAACTTAATAAATATAAAATATATAAGTAAAATATGAGAAAATATTTATGACCTGGTATTAATAATTTGATTAGATATGATGCCAAGACTTCTTCAATAAGAAAAATACTTTCTCGGGCCCAGAGAGATAGCACAGCGGCGTTTGCCTTGCAAGCAGCTGATCCAGGACCAAAGGTGGTTGGTCCAAATCCCGGTGTCTCATATGCTCCCCCATGCCTGCCAGGAGCTATTTCTGAGCAGACCGCCAGGAGTGACCCCTGAGCACTGCCGGGTGTGGCCCAAAAAAAAACAAAAAAAAAAGGAAAAGAAAAAGAAAAAAAATGAAAAGAAAGAAAAGAAAGAAAATACTTTCTCTCTGTTATGAAAAGTTATTTTTTATTTGTTTTGTTTTGTTGCATTTTTATTTGTTTGTTTGTTTGTGTGTGTGTGTGTGTGTGTGTGTGTGTGTGTGTGTGTGTGTGTGTGTGTGTGTCACACCTAGCTGCGCTCAGGGGCCATTCCTGGCTCTGTGCTCAGAAATCGCTCCTGGTAGGCATGGAGGATCATATGGGATGCTGGGATTCCAATAACTGTCTATCCTGGATCTCCATGCAAGGCAAATGCCCTACTGCTATGCTATCCCTCCACCCTGTTATGAACAGTTTTAAGATAAAAAGCAAGGCCAGACACAGGCTGCAAAATAAAAAAGTACAAATCATACACCAAACACAATGTCCTTTGAATATCTAGACTTTTCTCAAAATTATTCATAAGAAAGGAAACTCACTTATAAAAATGGATAGAATATTTTAGTAGATATTTCACCAAAAAAAGATAAGAATTGCAAGCAGGCATGTGAAAAGATGTCCAAGAGTATATTAGCCATGACCAAAAAAGGAAATAAAAAGCACAATAAAATAAAATTTCACATCTATTATAATCTTTTGTACAATGAAAAATAACAACCCTGAATACTAATGAGGATGGGGGAATGAATTCTCAAATATTGCCAGTGGAAATATAAAATAGCAGTGTAACCTTGAAAAACAGATTGGCACATTTTACAAGCCTACACATATCTTCTACTCACAGTATAAGCCAGCAAACTCAATAAAGGAATTTGTCCTTGAGAACAACTCAGTTTGCACAAAATCATATAGATGAATGTATTTGGCATCATAACATGATTATTCTAAACCAGAAATAATATAAATATCATTAATAGAAACTGACTTGTACATCCACAGAACATAGTTCATAGCATATAAAATGACAAGTTACTTACACACATCAGAGAAAACATTGAGTGATTTTATATATAACCCATTATTTATAACCCATTTTCAAAATGCTACATACTATATTTTTCCATTGCTATCATATTGTGGAAAAGGAAAAAGACAAAACAACAGAAAAAAGTCAGCTGCTATCAGGGTTACAGAAAAGACAGATGAGAATACAAAGAAAATTCTTTGGTAGAGTTGAAAGCTTTCTGCTGTTGTTGATTCCAAGAATCTATACAAGAACAAGAACATAGCATTATATAACAAATAGATGAATAATAATAAAGAAAAAAACATTCAGACCCTTTTCTGGGAAATTTGCCTAACTTGTAGTGGAAGAAAATTCTCAGTGTAAGAGTATTATAGAATATATCTACATATCGCTTGAAGATGGCAAACACATCAGATTATTCCAGCAGAAGCAAAGCAAGAAGCTTCTAGCAACCATGTAGCACATTGCAGAAAGCAAATATATTTGCAAATCCAAAAATTATAAATGTGAGAACACTTAAAATTACTCACTACTACAGAGGCTTGGAATAGAAGAAGTGTAAAGATAGGAAATGTATATAAGAAGAAATGACAAGGAGTTTAGTTCCTGGTGGTGTTGCAGGGAACTTTGTTGGTTCTACATCTGGGATCTGGGGTTCTGAGATAGACTGTCACTGTCCTATCACATGAAGTCTAAGTTGGGCCCATATGACACATGATCAGGGTGGGAGGCGCCCCTGTATTATAAAATGTATGGGTTCTTATCCCTAGTAGATAAGAGCTTGTTTCTGTGCATAAGATTTCCTTAAAATGCCTATACAAAAGGGAATGGTGCCATAATTATATTGCTGGTGAATTTTGGGGTAAGAATGACAGGCTATACAATCTCTGTGCCCTGGTTTTGAACTGAGCTTTTATCCCAGGAAGAAAGAATTTATCCTAGCCTTTGTCCTATGACCTGTGCAAATACCAAGATTTCTACCTACAGAGGCCAAATTTTATCATCCACAATTGAGCAGAAAGTTTCCTGGCACAACAAAAAGACCATGGGGTGTGAAAAAGAGTGTGTATGGAGCCTTTAGTTGTTCCCATGGCAGTATGCTTCAAGGGCAGAGAAACCCTGTATCTTGTATTCCAAGGAAATTCCCTTTCTAATTTCCCCAACACTTACTGTGCCTATGCAAAAAAAAAAAAAAAAAAGCACAAAACCTTGCCATACCAGCCTTCCTTCCTTCATTTTTTTATTTTTTATCTCTATCTTCTTTTTATTCATTTTCTTCTCTTTTCTATTTTTCTTTTTCTTTTCTTCTTCTTTTTTATTATTTTTATTTTATTTCATTCTCTTGGTTATTATATGATGGTTGTTGTTTTTAGTAGCTGAGTGCTTTTTTTGTAGGTGCTGTTTTATTGTTTTTTGTTTTTTCTCCTTTTTTCCCTTTCTTCTTTTAAATTGATATTTATAACCTCTAGATGGAATCCTCCCACTTCTTTTTATTTTTTTCCAACAGAACCAAATAACTTGAGTGAGCTTATTCTGTCTCATGAATTAAGGGGGGGAAATATGGAGTGTACCAGGACCAAACAGTCATATGAACATTGAGTGGCAATAAAAATGATCAGACTCAAACACCAAACCCAAAGTCAATAACAACAGAATAGATACCCAATCTACAACAAGCTATACACAGAGAGGAGCAGTTACACTAGCAGTCAGGAAACAAATGAGGGAAATATGGGATGAGTGCTGGGAACAGGGTGGAGGGAAGACAACACTGGTGGTGGGAATGCCCCTCACTCATTGTCAGTATGTACCTTAAATATTACTGTGAAACATTTGTAAATTACTTTGGTCACAATAAAAATTATTTTAAAAAAAACAGAGAGAAGTGACAGCAGAGGATATATTGTACATGAGCTCTCCTTTAAAGGAAGTGTATAATAATATTGCAGGTAGAATCATGAATACCTCTTCAATGGCACCAGCAGAAATTCTATGACCTGCTACATTTATTACATCATCAACTCGAGACATAACATACAAATAGCCTTCTTCATCCATGTAGCCAGCATCCATTGTGTCATAATATCCCTGGAAATAAAAAAGATAATGTGTCATTAATATGCAGTATTAGATAATATACCAATGTATAATCATGCTCAATATGAATATGACAGAAGAGGTTTACTATAAACCTTGGTCTTTTAGTTGGTGATTATGAAATTAAATTATTTTTTAAACTCTAAGAGTTGTATCTTGGATCTAAGAATAGGTTTTGGTTATTACCCTGAGTCAGGATTAATTGGGGAGATTTTTGGTTGTTCCTTTTTGTTTGTTTTGTTCTGGGATCATATCAAGTAGTGTTCAAAGCTCACTCCTAGGTCTGACTCTCCTGGTGGGGAACCAGGAACCACCTTTGGTGCTCGGATAAAACCAAGATTTACACCAGAATCTCAGTGCTCTCTCTTCTTCAGTACTAGTATGTTCAACTAAATAATAAACTGATAATCGTCAAGTTTGTGAACAAAATTTCTATTTTTAATATTCACAATAAACTTTGGTTTTTTAAAGTTTTGTATTATATCCAAGTTTCATTTAAGTACAGTACTAAATATGACATTTAATTTATAATCAAGTCATAGGAGTAGCATATCTTCACAATAGGAAGGACAATATTATTATTATTATAAAAATAATAAGAAGAAAGCAGTAAATATTACTTATCATAATGCTTCTATGTTCTTTTGACAGCTATGTTACTTCAAAATGGCCTATAGAAAAAAATCTGGATGAACCATTATTTGTGTTATCAATATTTCTAGATAAATACTGCACTTGCTATTAGATGAGCCAAGTTAATAAAATGGACTGTGGAATCAAATATATAGGTTCTGATGTTAGATTCATCACATCAAATCAATAGGAAATTGGCTCATCTCATCTGTGCTCATATATTAAGTCCTCAGATGAGAGGGCAGTGTTACAAAATCAAGTATAAAGTAAGAGCATGTGGATTAGCTGGAATAGGGGACAAGGGAGGAGTTTTCAGTGTCAGAGATGATCATGTTATATCACATGAACATACTGTTTGCTATTGTCAGAGTAGAATTAATCTTAGCAGGCTCTGATGATTTAACACTGACTCATCAAGCATGGAAGTTGATTGGAGCCAGCTACACTGACAAACTTTCTTTCCTGCCACAGTCCCTCAGAGCCATGTTGAATCTTGGTTATTGGTAATATTTAACTCTAGGCTTTCCTTTGAAAGGAAGATATTTTTAAGTTCTGTGATATTCATCCAGTAATAATATCACTCACAAATAATAGATATAATGCTAAATACTATGGTCCTTGTTATTAAATGATCATTCATTTAACTAAGTGAGTAAGGAGGCACATGTATATTTTCATCAGGAATGACAAGAAGAACAGCAGAAAGATGAGGGTGAAACTATAACATCCCTTATTAATTGTTGTTATGAACAAATAACCATCCAGGTAAATTACATAACAAAAAGTCATAGAAATCCTTTTATATGCAGGTCAGTAAGAGTTGAATTTTCAAATAACTGTCTTAATTTTTACTTTATTGAAAATAGGTAAAAGAATAGAAATTAAAATTTCTGAGAAAATAAAATGCATTTTATTCACATAAAGCTAAGAAGTTAATAGAATAGTGATTCTGATCACTTTACTTTCTCATTCTAGCGAAAGGTAACCAAAATTTTCTATATTCAAAGGCTATAGAAAGCAGCTAAAATTTTAATTTAAAAAGATCGGAGAGATAACAAAGATGATGAGGTGCTTGTCTTGTACTCAGCTGACCTGGGTTTTATATAGGGTATCATATCTGATATGATATGTTATATCCCTGGTATCATATATGGTCCCCCAAGCGCGACTAGACATAATTTATGAGTACAGTTCCAGGAGTAAATTCTGAGCACAGCCAGGAATGAAACCCAAACCAAACAAAGCAATAGTTTAAATTTAGCAAAAATCATACACATGACGAGGACTAATCAAGTTTAAGAAAAATTGGAAAAAAAAAAGGAAAAAAATTGGTAAAAGAAACAAAGAAAACTCTATATCCAGAGACTGATAAAAATACCATAAACAATATATACTTACAAATTTGTGGGTTGGCCATTCTTTCTTCTGAAATCTGAAAACTGTTCCGATAGCATTTTTTAAAAATGTTCTATGGCTATACAAGCATATGGCTCAGTTTAGTAACCAAACAAAATATCAAGAAGTGCATAAGAAGTACAATAAAAGTAAGTAAATAAATCAAATTCTTACAGGAAATTTTTCAAAGTATAAATGCTTGAAAGCTTCCTGATTCTTCCAGAGTCCTGAAAAAGCTCCAGGTGGTAATGGTAACCTTAAATTAAAAAAAGACAAAAAAAAAAAAAAAAAGACAACCAGAAGTTACAGGCAAGTGGCAACAAAGACAATTTCAAGGTGGAATATATCACTATAATTCCAATTCCACATTAATATCTAACCCCTGCATGTCCTGGACAGATCATATCTAAATTGCTGACCATGAAAAAGCCAAGTAAGAATGACTGTAGTTTCTGGAAAATGCACAGAAAGCACACATATCTGATATGCCAAAAATTCCTGGCAGGAATAGCTATTTTAATAAGAAGTTAACACCTAAAAACAAAGTTATTAAAAAGCAGTACTGAATGGCATTTGGGGAGAACTCCAAAAACATGCCCAGAAGTCTAAAGGGCTGCTAATGTTTCCTGCCAATGATTCTTAGCCAATCAGGTTTCAGTATAGCATTGAATGGGGCTTCAATGCTCAAGGGACCATGGAAAACTATAATATATGTCTCTTCTATCCAGCTAATTTTGCCATATTTCCTTCTTTACTCCACTATAGACATGATTAGATCAAATACAAAGAAAAACAATTTTGGCATTGACAAGAAAGCACAGTGTAAGGTACTAGCCTTGAGGAAGAGATGAGAGGAGAGGAAGGGTATGAGAGGGGAGGGCAAGGAAAGGGAAAGGATGAAAAGAGGAGAATGAGGAAGAGAGATGAAAGGGAGAAAAGTGGTGAGTAGGAGAGGAGTGGAGAGGAGAAGAGGAAGGAGAGGGATAGGGAGGAGAGGAGAACAGAGGAGAGGACAGGAGAAAAGAGGGGAGGAGAGAAGGAGAGCAGAGAAAAATTTCATATTAAGTTCCCTGTTAGAAAGTATCACCTAATAAAATACCTCCACAAACTCTTTTCTGGATATTTAAGTAACAGATATTTTTATAGATTGCAAATGTACATGCTGTAAAATTTAAGGTTCCTTAAAAACCCACCATCTCATACACAATAAAAATACTAAGTGAAGGAATGATTTGTTGCTGAGACTTAAATACTGAAGTGTTCAAAAAAAAAAAAAAAATGCTGAGGTCTGATCCTCGCTGAGGCTTTGAAACCAACCCCAGCATAGAAGCTCTAGAGGAAGCTGCAAGACAGAGGTGACCTGGAAACGTCCAAGCAGGGTGGGGCCAGAGGAGCATGACGACTCTGCTTCACTTCGCATCCTCACAAATCTTGTCGTAAATGAACTCCACCATAAAACATAGAAAAAAACCACACAAGTATAACAATGGGGAAACAGCATAAGAAAACACCAAGAATAGAGAATGACGATGGCACCTCTGATGACCCGAAAAGTGCCAGCCACCAAATTAGCTTCTCAGATAAGGAGTTTCGATCAGAAATATGGAGTATGATATGATGATAGAACTCAAAGAAAGCACAGATCAAGCTGAACAGACCACAAAGACAGAAATCAGAAAACTCCAAACTGAAATTACAGGACTGAAAACTTCAGTAGATTCAATGAAAACTTCAATATAAAGCCTCTCCAACAGAGTAACAGAAGCTGTGGACAGAATCAGTGATCTGGAAGATGAGATAGAGAACAACTCCATACCTCCTTACAGCAGAAGAGAATGGAAAAGAACCTTAAATAAAATGATCAGACAGTGGAAAATATACTCAAGGAATGTGAACAAATGAAAATTGAAGTATTTGATAAATTCAACAGAAACAACATAAGACTCATTGGAGTCCCTGTGGCCCAGGAAAAATCCCCAGGTATCATCCACAGTTAAGAACATCATTACAGGAAAACTCTAGGATAGACCACATGCTGACTCATAAAACACATCTCCATAAAGTCAAGAGAACAGAAATTGTACAGACTATCTTCTCAGATCACAGACATTGAAATTAGAAGTGAATTAGAAAGGGTCACAGAAGAAACACTTTAACACCGGGAAATTAAACTGCTGAAGAACCAATGGGTCAGAGATGAAATCAAAGAGAGAATCAAAACATTCCTGGAAACAAATGACAATAAAAAAAAATTTATCAGAATTTATGGAACACAGCAAAAGTGGCACTAAGAGGAAAATTTATAGTTTTGCAAGGACACATCAGAAAGGAAGGGCCTACATAGAAAGCTTAATAATACAGCTTATAAAATTAGAAAATAGTCAACAAAAGGAACCAAAAATAGGTAGGCAGAGGGAAATAACAACGCTTAGAGCAGAAATCAATGAAGTGGAAATCCAAAGAACAATCCGAAAAATAAATAAAAGCAAAGGTGTTTCCTTAAAAAAATAAACAAGATTGATAAACCACTAGCAAAACTCACACAAAAAAATGGAGAGAACAACTTAATAAACCAGATTAGAAATTAAAAGGGGAGATCACTACAGAAACTGCAGAGATTCAAAGAATAATCAGAGACTACTTTGAGACACTCTATGCCAGAGAGCATTAGAACCTGGAAAAATGGATAAATTCTTGGACTCATAATCTTCCATGGTTAAACCAGGATGATCTAGCATATCTAAATAGATCCATCATTACAGATGAAATTGTTAATCAAAAGTCCTCCCCAAAACAAAAGCCCAGGCCTAGAAGGATTTACTAAGGAATTCTTTCAAAACTTTTGAGAGGATCTACTACCAATTCTTTTCAGGCTCGTTCATTAAATTGAAGAATCAGGAAAACTCCCCTCATTCATTGTTACTATGTGCCTTAAATATTACTGTGCAAGATTTGTAATTCACTTTGATAACAATAAAAATTTAGAAAATAATTTTAACGGTACTAAAAAAAGAAAATTCTTACAGAGAAGATACCAATGTCTATCAAAGATAGTCACGTCTATAAAACTATTTTCATAAAAAAATTAGTCACTTTATTGACTTAATTTGTTATAATTTGAATCCACTATTTCGAATAATCCTTGCAGATTTTCCACACTAATCTTTGTTATCACTGCAATTAGAAATTAAAAAAAAACTAGGAATTATGCTTTTTCAAATGATATCCCGTTTATTATTATGTAAGGTAATTTTTAAGTGACATAAATAATTAATGTGAACATTTATTTTTTGGCTAATAATCTAACTAGCCGAAGTTAGATGCTAATTCAGTTTTAAGTCCCTCATGGACCTAATATTATTGCTAGCTTTACTCTATAACTATACAAAGTTAATGAAATATAGCAATGCACCACATAATCTGGAATCATTTCTAAAAAAGAACTTTTCCATTTGGATCTTGAAATGATTTAACAAGAAGTCATACACTTAGTTTACCAGTTTATTCTATCTTGGCATCTTCAGAAATGATGAAAAATGAAAAAAATAGGATTTTAAATTGTTCACAAATTAAGTAAAATTTTATGAGTGAGTTAACACTGATGTTGCTGAATTGATTTTATAACTAATTAAACATATTTTAATTTGATTATACATTTTACAAGTTTAAGGGTCAATGTATTTCTTTAAATTTAGGATCTTAGATGCTAATAATATGGCTTAGTGGTAAAACATGTTTCTTTTGTATGTGTGATACCCTGGTTTTAATCTTCTGAATTTAAAGCATTCGTAGAGTACCAGCTATTGAACACTCAACTGTATAATCATTAAATAAACTGCTTTTAAAACATTTTTAGAACCAAGAGATAGTAGAGTGACTGGGCATGAACAATATTTTATTCCCAGCACCTTGGTCCCATATGGTCCCACATGGCCCCATACATACTCACTGTGGGGTACAGCTCTAGAGGCCCTTATATCTGCTGAGTGGCCAGGCATCACAGCACCACATGGTCCAAAAAAGGCATCACATCCTTAGATTTTTTGCTGAACCAACAACCCAGTAGCCAAGGTTCTCTGGTGGTCCTTGGCCTGCTGAACATATTCTGAGAGCACCCTCACCCCCAAAACACAGAAAACACCCAAATATTTTATAAAGACTCTGCCAGTTATGTTTACAGAGTAATAGCAGCTACTCCTGGCATAGTTTGCTGGGTACTGAGTCCTCATGTCCTCAACACAGATACTGATTTTGGTGCTGGTCGAAGGTCTCACCACAGCTTCTGGTGACAAAACACAGAGCTTTGCTTAACCTAAATATGCACTCTACCATAAATTCTATTTCCTTGGCTGCCTATGCAACCACCACTGCTTGGTTCAGCAAATCATTCTGAAGTCTAGCTTGTTTTTCTGGGTTTATGTTGGACATGCTCTTTAGGATATAATCTCTTTGAAAACAATTGTTATCTCTCAAATTCCATACTTTAAATAGTAGAATAATATTGATTTTTTGTATTATTATTATTAATTATTATAAGGATGCTCTTCTAGAATTAGAAATAATAAAATAATGTATTTGTGGATGAAAATTTTTAGAATGTGAAATGATTACATGTGAAATAAGTAAGAAATTTAAAGATGATTATAAAATATTTTCATTAATAAGTGGGTTATAAATAACTAAAAAATTAACTGGCAAAAGAAAATTAAACTAAATTCTAGACTGAGTAAAAGTGATGCTGATTCACAATAAGAAAGGAAGATTAGGGGCCGGAGAGAGAGCATGGAGGTAAGGTGTTTGCCTTGCATGCAGGACAGTGGTTCAAATCCCAGCATCCCATATGATCTCCCGAGCCTGCCAGGAGCGATTTCTGAGCATAGAGCCAGGAGTAACCCCTGAGCATTGCCGATGTGAACACCCCCCCCCCCAAAAAGGAAGGAAGATTAGAAAAAAATAAATACAAAGGCCTTTGGGTAATGGACTGGAACCAGTGTTTTGGTGGAAAATTCAAAATCTCCTATAAAATATAAAGGTATAGTGCTTATTCCTAAAATATGATAGTATTCTCAATAATCATTATAAGAATATATTGAACTATTGAAACTAGACTGAACTAGAAACAATATATATAAATTTTAAGAAAAATCTTAGCAACAAATTTTCCTAATTATTTATCTCTACCTGTTGAACATAAAAGCATATGCAGTGTACTTTAAACTGGCTATTCTCAAACTATTAAAAGAGATAAATAAAAGTTTATCACTTCATAGCAAATCCTATCTTCGGATAACTTATGGTGAAATCACAGAATCCTTAGCTTGTACACTAACATTTCCCTTTTAAGAATACAAAAGGAAAAGTATAATGATTATGACCAAGCTAAGCCTTTAAGTGCTTTAAAGCCACAACCATGTTACTTCCAAATACTTAAAAGTAACACACTAATGACTACAATTAAAAAATGATGTGGGTAATTATACATCTTATTATTTTTGAATGGAAGTAGGCAAAGTCACCCATAAGTGAAGTAAATATACAAGAGGGTTTTAAAATGATGGCATCAAACACAATCTGAGGTTTTATTAGAACTTCCTTTGAAAAGGATGACTCATTTCAAGTTGGGAGATTAAATAAAAATATATTTTGCTAAAGTACTTTTTTAAAACTGTCAAACATTGTGCTTCCCTATTTAAACTAAATATCTACCACCCTTTTGTTCATATTATGTAAATTCTTTAGCGAACCCTTACCCCAAAACTATTTTCTCCCAATAAGTTACATTTCAATCTACTTTATGTTATGTAGATCATAATTTAAAAACATGTATTAGAGTATACATTTAGTTATCCACATGGTCAACAAGATGTCTTCAAGTTTAAGCTTAAATAGATAATGTAATGTATTTTTGTTTACTAATAACATAATAACATGATAATTCTGCTAAAACCAAACTCAGACTCTGACCGCTGAACAGAGTTAACCAAGAAAGTGGTCAGGGAAGGTTCAATGAGAGGACTGTGGGGAAGGAAAAATAGCACTTCTGTTTAAGAGTGGATGGTACCATGCAAACCAAGGAAAACTCAATTACCAAATAAACGTAGGCATTAAAAGGAGATTAGAATTAGCAAGTAAAACTGAGTTTCAGCAAACTAACTCCAATTTGAAGGAAGCTGTATAAGAATAAAACAGAATTTTAAAATGGGATGGAGAGGTAGTGCAGGATTTTAGACTTTTGTCTTACAAAGGGGCAATCTCCATTAGATTCCCAGCACAGCATATGGTGCCTGCACACTGATAAGAATGATTCCTGAGCATAGAGCCAGGAGTAAACTCTTAACACAGTCAGAGTATGAGAAAAGATTCGTGTGGTAGAGAAATATTTTGTGAAAGTGAGTTTGTTAATATGTCAAAGTTACATGTTATCTTATCAATATATATTAATACATACATGAATTCATATACTGACATAATTATATACATTTTCCATTGTATGTAAGTATACATTAATATACATTTAATAATATAGGACACATATATCCAGATATATGTATATATATGTATCAGTTATTATAATTGTCAGCACCCACCACCTTGATAGTTAGCATTCATTAACACTGCTGTAAGACCCTCTACATGTTAAGAAATGTTAAATGAACATGTTCAAATGAGCCAGGAATTCAGAGTAAGCCACTGGCACAGCTAGCTTTGACCCCCTCCACTGTCACGTGTATCTTTTCTATTAGTTTTTTGTAATATACCTGAGGAAGAACATTCTTTAATAAATTACTGTTTTACACATAATATCTTCAGAAATTAACATTTTACTCCACTAAGATAATTTAGCATCAATATAGAAAAGAATTGTATAATCTTTTTCAATAAATAATATTTTTTTAGGTTTTTTTTGGGGGGTCACATCCGGTAGTGCTCAGGGGTTACTCCTGGCTCTATGCTCAGAAATCACTCCTGGCTGGCTCAGGGGAACATATGGGATGCCGGGATTTGAACCACTGTCCTTCTGCATGCAAGGCAAATGCCCTACCTCCATACTATCTCTCCAGCCCCTAAATAATATTTTTCTTAAAATATGGCATGTGGTATTTTCTATAGAAGCTCATTATGCTTAATTTTACTTAAAGTGTAAGGAAAAAACAAATAAAACTATAATGCTTATTAGAAGCACTAAAGCAAGCTCTATCTATAATTAAAATTTTACATAACTTTTCCAGCTTAATCAACTTCCGTTCAGCTGCCACTGACACAATTTTAAAGTATTTATTTAAACAAAGTACATTAAAATACTTTCAATTCAAATAATACATTTTTTCCTGTCAAATGAATAGTTTTGTAAAATGTCAGGAATAGGGAAACTTGCTGAGTCAGATATTTCATCTAATCTTACTATTTGATCCTTTATTTATTTATTTATTTATTTATTTATTTATTTGGTTTTTGGGTCACACATGGCGATGCTCAGGGGTTACTCCTGGCTGTCTGCTCAGAAATAGCTCCTGGCAGGCACAGGGGACCATATGGGACACCGGGATTCGAACCAACCACCTTTGGTCCTGGATCGGCTGCTTGCAAGGCAAACACCGCTGTGTTATCTCTCCGATCCTTTAACTATAACTTTAGAAATTAATGCAGTAATTGGGTTTTTCAGTAAAGGAGAAAATACACGGCAAAAAGATATTCAATGTGACACTATTTATAATTGCAAGTATTAAGAATAAAATAAAGAGGCCCACAATGGGAATAAATCTTTTTTTAAAGTAAAAGTAAAGAGAGCTTGTCAAATGAGGTTAAGGAAAACCAGATATGCATCCAAGAATAATCTGATGTATTGCAACAATCTGAAATGCTGGAAGATACAGTAGCCTGCAGCCAAACCTGGCATCTTCCAACATAGGAAAGGTCTAGCTTCAGAACTAATCTCAAAAAGAACAATGAACAGTTTAATTTTCCTAGATAAGACTAGTCTCTATGCTGAAAATCCTGGGGTCTTATCAAAATGGGGTAGGGTAGATATCCCAAATCCCATCCCCACCACTAAAAAGCCCAGCAGTTTCCACTTACTTCCTTCATCTTGAAGGCAGAGAAATAGTCTAGTTCGACAACTACTATTGAAAATTGCATGATATTGCCAAATATTGCCAGGTAGACTGGTCTGGGCTCACAACTCACTTCTGAAATTGGAGCATGCAAATTCTCCTCTCTGCCTAAGGTGCAGTACCACACAAACACACATGACACCTTTTAACATAAAAATGGCCGAGTTCCACAACTGAATCTCATCAAGCTGCCTAGATACCAAATCGGTCCACATCTATTGCTCCTGGACTACTCAGCAGCATACACAGCCATACAAATTTCATACTACTGTTAGCACAGTGGGATCACAATAAGCCTGACAGGAAAAATACAATTAAGACTCCAAGCTCAATGAGTGAAACACAAAATACTCAACTAGCATCTACCAGCAAAGTAAATCCTCAATGATTTCAATAACACTATTGTGAGATAAAACAATGAAATAGTTTTATCTAGTTAAATAATTAATAGTTAAATAGCTAATAGTTAAAACAATGAAATAAAACAGTAAAATAGTCACAAATAGTCATTTCATTTGTCTTTGAATTACAACAGACAATATGAGATAAGTTTCTTTGTGCCTGCGAAGAGGGCAGGCTGGAATGATGGGAGGGAAACTGAGGACATTGGAGGAGGAACATTCACACTTCTGGTGGGACTGGTGTTGGAACATTTAATAACTAAAACAGCTGTAAAATGAGCAAATTGGTCAATAATTGTGTTATAATAAAATTTGTTTTAGAAAATCTGGAAAGACATATTCACTACAAAATTAATAGTGCAAAATGTGAATACAAAAGAAAGCTGTTACTTCTCTACATTTTTGGTAAATAAGCTAATATAACACCTATGCATTAATTATATAATCAAAAATGTTATTCAAGAGATATAACATTTATTTTCTAAATATTCTATCTAAAATTTCTGTGAGCTTTCAATGTTAAATTACATTAGCACTGTAAAACCTCAGAGAACTATGACTCTTATGTTCTCAGAACAATGGTCTAATTTTTCAAATATATTTCCAGTAGAATAACATGGAAGGTTGTAACTATATATTAAATTATCAAAATATTTATAATTATAATTATATCTATATTGTATAATTATATAATATATCTTATAATATATAATATCTTATAATTATAACTATAATTATCTTATAATTACAGTATAGTTGATATTGTAATTCCTCACTAATAATATATGAAAATTATATTCCAATATATTATATCTACTATATATTATATTATTTATATCATATTTATATTTATATAATGTTTATATTTATATTATATAATATTTATATAATATAGTATTATTTTACATTGTATATATTATAATTTGACATATTTTATATCTACGCAAATTATATTTATTATATTCCAACATCGTATTATTCATTTTACTTACTTTACCACAATGTTTCCTAAGCACCGAGCCTTCAGTTTTTGCATATTGTCATCCAAAATCATAACTATATTAAAAGAGAAATCAATCAATAAATTAAACTGATCGTTAAAATATTTAAACTTGAAACATTTTTATATTTTCTATATTCAACCCCCAAAATGCTCATGTAAAAAGACATCCTGTACTTTCCTGAGATCATGAACATGAAGAAACCATCCAATGTCACAATAAAGTACATGGTTTTATTTCCTAACGAGATATTTAACTACTGTTCAGAATCTTCCTTCAAGATGCCATATTTCAAACATTACAGTAATTTCATACATTTATTTGATATTTAAGTACAAACTGTTCAAAACTAGGGATTCTCCAAGTTTTTGAAGAATTGGGTCAGGAAGATTAGTCCAAAGTTGAAGAATGGAGCACATGGATTGCATGAAGATGCCCAGAATTGGATCCTTGGCACTGTGCAGTACTGCTTGCTGTAGTTCCATGACCCTCATTTCTCCCAATCCTGGGCTACAAAATCCCTTCCTTTCCAGGTGAGCACTGAAAGGTATATCTCACATCAGTACACAGACTGAGTAGTCAGGAATGACCCCATACTTTTTTACCACAGTTTAGGAATCATACCCACTAAGGAAAAAACACCCCACAAATTAAAAAAGTATATACCAAAAATATTTCAGCAACAAAATGAAGAAAAACATCAAAATCTAGGAAATCATGCTTATTAAGTTTAAGCATAGTATACATGCAGGTGTAATAATGGCGATTTACATTTACATTCTCAAGTATATTGTCACTATTTCAGTGTTAGTTTAAATCCTGAAACCTTTTTTAAGGTATCAAAACTTGTATATTCACCAACCCTTCATGAAAACTAAAAACTATAAGATAATTTTTAATAATTTAATATATAGTTACAACCTTCCATGTTATTCTACTGGAAATATATATGAAAACTTAGACCACTGTTCTGAGAACAAAAGAGTCATATGTCAAAATACATACTAACCCCTCCATTAAGGGTGAAAACTATGTTTCCTTTAAATTGCAAGAGAGTGGCAAACTTATTATGGGCTGCTAAACACATTCTATCTTCCCACTGCCTAAAAGTGGGAGCAATTCATTATTTGTAGTGTGTGTGTGTAATAAATAATTGAGGAAAAAGTGACATGCTTGCAGAAAGTACACAATGAATGTGAATTCAATGTTATAGTCCATTGATATTTTTTTCAGAGAAAACAGTTCTGCTTCCTTTCCAAAATGAATGTTTTGTTTTATAATAGTCAGTATTACAGTATGCATTTAACTCTATGAATAAAACATAAAAATGCAAATTAAAAACACTGAGTCATAAAGTTAGCTCTTCCTTCAATATAAATACTTCAGTTCTAATGTTTAGTATTTGGAAACATGGTTTTCTGACATTTATACTGAAAATCCAGTGTATTGAAGCGCATTCTTTCTTACAAGAAGATATAAAAATATTACTGAGATAGGGAAAGAAAATGTGCTTTGAATTTCCTGCAATCATCAGTTCGTAAAAAGTGTCTTAACACAAACAAAAACTTTCATGGTAAAGAGAGCCGGTATTACAGAAATAGTTAAGTCAAGACTTACACTAAATCAAATTCTCATTTCATGCCTGAGAAATCAATGGCTTAACAGAGTACATACTAGTGCCCGAGAAACAAAAACAAAACAAAGCTTTCAGTCCCGTTATTTCAGTTTGAAGTTTTCTCATTTCTACTTTCACATCTTTTTTGTTTGTTTGTTTTTTGTTTTTTGGGCCATATCTGATGATGTTCAGGGGTTGCTTCGGGCTATGTGCTCCGAAATCGCTCCTGGCTTAGAGGGCCATATGGTTTTATATTTGTTTTGTTGGTTGATTTTTGGGCCACACTCAGTGACGTTCAGGGGTTACACCTGGCTATGCGCTCAGAAATCGCTCCTGGCTTGGGGGACCATTTGGGACACCAGAGATTAAACCATGGTCCATCCTAGGCTAGCCTGAGCAAGGCAGATGCCTTGCTGCTTGTGCCACCACTCTGGTCCTGTGGGACCATATGGGACTATGGGGATGGAATCGAGTTTCATTCTAGGTCTGCCGCATGCAAAGCAGTGAGGTATCATCTCACAACACAGAGACTGGCACTCATCACAAAGAACAAGAACAACCAGTGCTGATATGTATGGATATTATTACCGTGCTGTCTTATTTTTCTTATATCTTACAGATATAAGATATAAGGGAAGAAAGGATCTCTTATTCATGACTGGTGAGAATGCCACCCAGTCCAACCTTTCTGAAAAACATTACAGATATTCTTCAAAACTCTGAAAATTATTATCCAATTATACCTTTCTTAGGGACACCTTAAGATCATAAAAACACAATACAAAATGCCCTCAGCATTCCTATGTTCAGCACAGCACTATTTACAAAAGCCAGAATCTGGAAACAACCCAGGTGCTTGCCAACAAATGAGTGATTAAAGAAACGGTACATCTACACAATGGAATACTATGCAGTGGTTGGGAAAAATGACATCATGAAACTTGCATATACATGGATGGACATGGAAACTATTATGCTAAGAGAAATGAGTCAGAGGGATAAGGATAGACAATACAATAGTCTCACTCATCTGTGAAATATAAGAAAAATAAAAGACAGCATAGAAATAATATTCAGAGATCATTAGAGATTAGGTCTAATTAGGTCTTTTTATTACCATAAAAAGAAGTGAGCAAGCAGTTAGAGCACTAACTACACTGACAATTACAATGACAATGACAGTGAGAGAGAAGCAGAATGCTTGCCCTAGGGAAAGGAAGATAGTGAGTGGGTGGAGGAAAATGGGGGACATTGAAGCAAGAAAAAGGTACGGGTGAAGAGTAGTGTACAATCTATGACTGAAATCCAACTACAAACATGTTTTTAACCACTGTGTTTAAGCTTCTTTTTTTTTTTTAACAAACGCTTTCTATTTTTATAGAAATATCTGCTAAAGTAAACTAAATTATTCATATTTTTAGGTAGTCATTATCTTAGGAAGAAAATTAATTACTTTTATGTTAAGAAAACAAAAGACTAATCTCTAAATTTTATAATTTACAAATATGCATAGAAATCAAAATATGTTCTCCAAAAGCTGCATTTTCTCCATGAATTAAGCAAAATTATTTGACCAAATAACAACTTCTATGATGCTTTGTCTTTGCAAAAGTAAATGAATGATTCTAAGTCTACTTCATCTGCGTGGCTTCTCTGAAATATCAGTAAGTGCTAGTTGTTGGTCTTTCTGTTGATAGATGTTTCTGTGAATGCTTTGCTGTATTCTGTCTGAACATAGCGATTATAAAGCATATAGAATTATATGGAAAAATAAGGAAAGTGGATTTTTGAAAATTTAAATTAGTGGTATAATTTATGCAACTAAATTAAATCCAAGAGAAATTATTGAATTATTGTAATACTAAGCAATTTAAAAATAAATACTGAAAGGATATTGCACCTCATTGTTAAACAATATCAGTGTAAACAAAATGATTCATTTTTGTTTAGTATTCTTATTCTTTCTATTCAATTTTACTTAACACATTGTAATTATGAGGTTACATATATAAATAGAAAAGGTGATTTTGTGAAGAATACAAACACCAGTGGTTCTTATTATCCTCAAAACCTAACCATCAGTGTTAACTTGAGGAAATTATTTAATCCTTCTGGATACAATATATCTTTTTCTAAATAATATCTTTATTTAAACACCATTATTAAAATATGTTTGCAGTTGGGTTTCAGTCATAAAAAGAACATCCCCCACCTGTGCAGCATTCCCAAACCAATGCGCCTTATCTCCCTCCTCACCCCCTCCTGCCGGTATTCAAGTAAGGCTTTCTACTACTCTCACTCATTAACAATGTTATGATAGTTGGTAGTGTAGTTATTTCTCTAACTACACTGAACACTCTTTGCGGTGAGCTTCATATCATGAGCCTATCCTTTCAGCCCTCATCTATATTGTCTCTGTATTATTGCAATAATGTCTTTGGTTTTTTCCTTAAAACCCATAGATGAGTGAGACTATTCTGTGTCTATCTCTCTCCCTCTGACTTATTTTGCTCAGCATAATAGTTTCCATGTCCATCCATGAATAGGAAAATATCATGACTTCATCTCTCCTGAAGGCTGTATAATATCCCATTGTGTACATGTGAGTACAATATAGTATCTTATAGTTTGAAAACCATACCTAGAGGTGCTCTGGGTTTATTTCTGACCAAATACACAAGCATTACTCCTGGCGGTGCTCAGGAATCTATATGTGGTATCAAGGATCTAACTGGGATTGACTGAGTGCAAATCAAGCAACTTAATACCTGTGCTATCTTTCAACCCGCATCATCTTCAAAAAAAAATAGTCTATTTAAATTCAATGTAATGATTATTGTAAAGTATCAGGAATTTTTTTAATTTCAATTTTATTTAAAAATAATGATTACAAATATGACTGTAGTTAGATTTTAATCACAAAAAGAACACCTCCCTTCACCAGGTCAACACTCCCACCACAAATGCACCTCATATATCTCCACCCACACCCTCTGCCTGTATTTGAGACAGGTATTCTACTGCTCTCACTCAGTAACATTGTGTGGTAGTTATTAGTGTTCTAAGTGTGCTCACCCCTCCTTGAGGTGAGCTTCATACCATGATCCGATCCTCTGGCCCTCATCTCTAGGCATTATTACAATAATGCCTTTTATTTTTCTTAAAACTCATAAATAAGTGAGACTACTCTATGTCTCTCTCTCCCTCTGACTTATTTCATTCAGCATAATAGTTTCTATTTCCATCCATGAATAGGAAAATTTCATGACTTCATCTCTCCTGATGGCTGCATAATATTCCATTGTGTATATGTACTACAGTTTCTTTAGCCATTCATCTGTTGAAGGGCATCCTCATTGTTTCCAGATTCTAGCTATTGTAAAGAGTTCTGCTATGAATATAGGTGTGAGGACAGGATTTTTGTATTGTATTTTTGTGTTCCTAGAGTATATCCGTAGGAGTGGTATAGCTGAATCATATGGGAGCTCAATTTCTAGTTTTTAAAGGAATCTCAATATTGTTTTCCATAAGGTCTGGACTACACAACATTCCCAGTAGAAATATAAGTTCTTTTCTCCCCACATACCTGCCAGCACTGACTGTTCTTGTTCTTTGTGATGTGTGCCTCTGTGACAAGAGATGGTACCTCGTTACTGTTTTGAAATGCATATCCCTGATCATTAGTGGTGTGGATCATTTATTCATGTGAGTTTTGGCCATTTGCATTTCTTCTTTGAGAAAATGTTCATCTCCTCTCCCCATTTTTTGATGAGGTTAGATGTTTTATTCTTGTTAAGTTCTGTCAGTAACTTGTGTATCTTAGATATTCAACCCCTTGTCTGACAAGTATTAGGTAAATAGTTTCTTCAATCTGGGTGGCTTTTATATCCTAGGCACTATTTCCTGTGAGGGGCAGAAGCTTCATAGCTTAATATAGTCCCATCTGTTTATATCTGTTTCCTCTAGTATGGAGAATGCTGTTTCTGCCTTGAAGATGCCTTTAGTCTCAATGTCATGGAGTTGTTTGCCTAAGTGTTGTTCAATACACCTTATGGTTTTGAGTCTGATATCTAGATCTTTAACCCATTTGGATTTGAAATTTGGGCATGGTGTTAGATGGAGGTCTGAGTTCACTTTTCTTTTTAAATTTTATTTATTATGGTCGAAGTGAATTACAATTCTCTCAGTAATATTTGAGGCATATAGTGTCGATGAGTGAGGGGCATTTCCACCACCAGTGTTGTCCTCCCTCCAACCCAGTTCCCAGCATGTTTACACATCTCCCTCCTTTACCCCCATAATGCTAGTGCAACTGTTCCCCCCTTGTACAGCTTGTTGTAGATTGGGTATCGATTTTGTTGTTGTTGACTTTGGATTTAGTATTCAAGTCTGATCAACTTTTACTTCCACCAAATGAACATTCGACTGTCTGGCTTTGGTACCATCTGGGGGAAGAAAGAAAAAAAAAAAAAAGAAAAAAAAAGACAAACAAAAAAAGAGAAAAACTAGGAGGAGTACATCTAGGTGTTAGAAATATCTGTTTAGAAGAAGGAAGATAAAAAAAAAAAGAAAAAAAAGGTAGTAAAGCAAGACAAACCAGAAACAAAAAACAATAAGAAAGTATCAACAAGATTACAAAAATAATAAACACAGAATAAGCCAAAAACCAAAACCATTAGCTACAGAAAAAGAAAAAAAGAAATAAAAAAAACAGACCAGCAACTTCTTAAAAAAAAAAAAAAAAGGTTGCATTTCTTCTTCTTTTTTTTTTTTGCATAGGAATGGTAAATATGGGGAAAATTACAGTTGGAATTCCCTTGGCCTAAGAGATAAAGGGTTTCTCTGCCCTTAAAGCATACTGCCATGGGAACAACTACCTGCTCCATGCTCATTCATTTGCACACCCCGAGGTCTTTTTATGGTGCCAGGAAACTTTCCACTCAGATGTGGGTGATGATATCCCGCCTCTGTAGCTGGAGATCTTGTTATTTATGTAGGTCATAGGGAGAAGGCTAGGAGAGAGTTTTTCATTATGATTTTAGGAGTTCTGTTCCATCACTGTTGTTGTAATCAGTCTTCTGTAATTAGTGGTCTTGGTTTTTGTTCAGAACCTAGGACAGAGCCTAGGGTATAGTTTTCAGCATAGTTCCAGAAGTTCTGCTCAGTCCCAGTTGCCAAAATTAGACCTCTGAAATTAGAGATCTTGGTTTTTGTACCAATTCAAGACCTAGGCTAGGAACTTCCTTATTGGTCTCTTGATAGGTTCTGTCCAGTGAATATTTGTCAAAGTCAGTCTTCTGTAGATAGCGATTTTGGTTTTTGCTTAGGGCAAAGGATGACATGTCTCCTGGTTGCATCATACTGTTAGGGGCTGAGATGGGCAACCCTCTCTGAGCTCAAGTTGTTGACGTTTCCTCATGTCAGGATATCATGTTAAAACTGGTGCAAGTTGGTACCGGAACAGCAAAGAGTAACTGATTGTATATCTGGGGCACATTCTCTGAATACTGAAGTCTATTCTACTGATTTGATGGTCTGTCTTTATTCCAGTACCATGCTGTTTTAATAAATATAGATTTGTAATACAATTTAAAGTTTGGGAAAGTGATGTCTCTGATACTCTTTTTCCAAGGGATGCTCTAGCTATTTGTGGGTGTCTATTGTTCCAAATAAATTTCAGAAGGGTTTGATCTACTTTTAAGAAGAATATCATGGGTATCCTTAGAGGAATTGTATTAAATCTGTACAATGTTTTGGGAATATTGCCATTTTAATTATGTTAATCCTGCCAATCCATGAACAGGGTATGTGTCTTCATTTCCTTATGTCCTCTTTTATTTCTTGAAGCAAAAAGTTTTGTAGTTTTTTTGTATAGATACTTCACGTCCTAAGTTAAGTTGACTCCAAAATATTTGAGTTTGTGTGACACTAATGTGAACAAGTTCTTTTTTAATTTCCATTTCTTCTCTATTACTATTGGTGTACAAGAAGGCCATTGATTTTTGTGTTGTTAATTTTCTAGCCTGCCACTTTTCTATATGAATCTATTGATTCTAGAAGCTTTTTGGTAGAGACTTTAGGGTTTTCTAAATATATTATATCATCTGCAAACAGTGAGAGTTTGATTTCTTTCTTTCCTTTTTTGATGCCCTTGATATCTTTTTCTTGCCTAATCTCTATGGCAAGAACTTCTAGCACTATGTTGAATATGAGTGGTGAGAGAGAACAGCCTTTTCTTATACCAGATTTTTGAGTAAATGCTTGTAGTTTATCTCCATTGAAAATAATATTTGCCATTGGCTTGTGGTAGATGGTCTTGACTATATTGAGAAAAGTTCCTTCCATTCCCATCTTGAGATTTTTTTATGAAAAAATGGTTTTGGACCTCATCAAATGCTTTCTCTGCATCTATTGATACAATCACATGGTTTCCAGTTTTCTTTTTGTTGATATGGTGTATTATGTTGATTTAGGCATGTTAAACCATCCTTGCATTCCTGGAATTAATTCTACTTGGTCATGGTGTATGACCTTCTTCATGAGGCATTAGATCTTATTTGCCAGAATTTTGTTGAGGATCTTTGCATTTGTGTTTATTAGGGATATTGGTCTATAGTTTCTTTTTTTTTTAACATCTCTGGTTTTGGTATCAAGGTGATGTTAGTTTCATAAAAACTACTTGGGAGTGTTCCTGATTTTTCAATTTCATGAAAGAACTTCAAAAAGATTGAGAGTATTTCCTCTAGAAAGTTTTGAAAGAATTTGTTAGTGACTATCTGGGCCTGGGCTTTTGATTTGGGGAAGACTTTTGATTACACTTTTAATTTCCTCAGTACTGGTGGGTCTGTTTTTTTTGTTTTTTTTTTTTTGTTTGTTTTTTTTTTTGTTTGTTTTGTTTTTGGGCCACACCCGGTGACGCTCAGGGGTTACTCCTGGCTATGCGCTCAGAAGTCGCTCCTGGCTTGGGGGACCATATGGGACGCCGGGGGATCGAACCGCGGTCCGTCTCCTAGACTAGCGCAGGTAAGGCAGGCACCTTACCTCAAGCGCCACCGCCCGGCCCCACTGGTGGGTCTGTTATATATGCTAGATCAGTGGTTGCCAAGCTGCAGCTCACGAGCCCATTTGGCTCTTTATACTTTTTAATGAGGCTCTTCTGTGTGCCGGGCAGCCTCTCCAGGAGTCAGGACTCTGCTCCTACCCTCTGTCAGTGCACGCCCCTTGTGCAGCCCCAGCGGCTGGCTCCACACAGCTCCAGTTGGGTCATGTGGATACTTTCATGCAGAATATTCTCAATAAGAAATTATTGAAACTAAAAAAAGTGTACCATCCTATGTATTTTTGATTTTAAAAATGTGGCTCTCAAAATAAATTTCAATCGTGGTTTTGGTGAGATTTGGCTCAGTTGAGAAAAAAGGTTGCCCACCACTGTGCTAGATCATCCTGGTTTAACAGTGGAAGATTGTAGGAGTCCAAGACTTTATCTATCTTTTCTAGGTTATCATGTTTTGTGACATAAAGTTTCTAAAAGTAGTCTCTGATTACCTTTTGAATCTCTGCAGTATCTGTAGTGATCTCACCCTTTTCATTTCTTATGCAGTTTATTAAGTATGGAGTTGTTCTTCATCTCATCTTCGAGCTCGCTGATTCTGTTCTCGGCTGCTGCTACTCTGTTGGAGAGGCTTTCCATTGAGTTTTTAATTTTATCTACTGAGTTTTTCAGTCCTATTATTTCAGTTCGGAGTTCTGCTTTCTATCTTAGTGTTCTCTTCAGCTTTATCCTTTCTTTGAGTTCTATGAGCATCCTCCATATTAGTACTCTAAACTCCTTGTCTGAGAGGTTAACTATTTGTTTGGTACTCTCAGGGACATCAAAGCTGCCATCTTCATTCTCTATGCATGCTGTTGTCCACTGTTGTTTCCCCTTTGACAAGCTTGTAGTGTGACTTTTACTGAGTGTTGTGGTGGAGTTCATGGGCTCGGAGATTTGTGTGGCCCACACATCTCTTTGCTACATGGCTGCACTCTTCCTTGGTGGTCGGTGAACCTTGATGGGATTAAGTTGATTAAGTTTGGTGGAGTCTGTCTCAACAGTCTTCCACAGGGATCAGGAAGCCAAAATTGGAGGGATACAGAAGCTTTATAAAGGCACCAGGCAGGGTATGGTACTGCTTTGTGGGCTGGGACCACCTACTTAGTCGGTGAACCTTGATGGGATTAAGTTGATTAAGTTTGGTGGAGTCTGTCTCAGCAGTCTCCTACAAGGATCAGGAAGACAAAAATGTAGGGATGCAGAGGCTTAATAAAGGCACCAGGCAGGGGATGGTATTGCCTTGTGGGCTGGGTCCACATACGTGGTCAGTGAACCTGTTCAGTAAACCTTGATGGGATTAAGTTGACTAAGTTCACTGAACTCTTTCTCAGCAGTCTCTCACAGGGATCAGGAAGCCAAAAATAGAGGTATGCAGAGGCTTTATAAAGGCACCAGGGAGGGGATGGTATTGCCCTTGGGGCTGAGACCACCTGAGTATTAGGAATCTTATGGCTATTCCATACATATGATTTTCTTTCATATTTATAATATACTCCTCTGATAGCCACTTAGAACATATTTTTGGAACTTTGTAATTTTACTATTTATTCAAAAATTAAGACATTCAGTTATAATACTTATATTAAAATACTCATTAAGCACCTAATATAGTTAATGAAATATGTTTTTTTTTTGTTTTGTTTTTTTTTTGGTTTTTTGGGCCACACCCTGTGACGCTCAGGGGTTACTCCTGGCTATGCGCTCAGAAGTTGCTCCTGGCTTCTTGGGGGACCATATAAATATGTTTAACAGTAAGCAAAAATATAGAAAACATATTAACATAATAAGTTTCCAATAATGAAAGAGTATGTCTCACCATTGTAGCCAGGAACACTCTTTCCTGCTTGTCCTGGAGGAGGAGTTCTAGAATTACCTAGTCCAATGCATGATGCTGTAATTGGAGATCCTGTCTCTGGAGAAAAATAAATATTTAGTTTTCACTCTTTCAAGTTAATATTATGAAACCTCTCGGTGAATGCATTGCCATCCCTCCCTCACTAGTTCATGATGGCATTATGATGCCTTAGTGAATAGTGCAAATGTACTATTTTAAAGTTTCTAGTCTTCTCTACCAGATAGACACCTGTAAAAACTTTAAGATACATATGAAGAGGGGCCGGAGAGATAGCACAATGGCATTTGCCTTGCAATCAGCCGATCCAGAACCTAAGGTGGTTGGTTCGAATCCCGGTGTCCCATATGGTCCCCGGGCCTGCCAGGAGCTATTTCTGAGCAGATAGACAGGAGTAAACCCTGAGCACTGCCGGATGTGGCCCCAAAACAAAACAAAAAGATACATATGAATAATAATTGATCCAACAGTGACTAATTTTTTTAAATTTTGAGGCCACCTCAGGTGGTGCTCAAAATCTCTTCTCACAATGCTCAGGAAATCAGGGGATTGAACCTGGATTGGCAGCTCCCTAGCAATGACTATTTTGTTTTGGTTTTTGAGCCACACCCAGTGACGCCCAAAGGTTACTCCTCGCTGAGCTAAGAAATCACTCCTGGCTCGGGGGTGGGGGTGGGGCAGATGGGACACGAGGAGATCAAACCGTGGTCTGTCCTAGGTCAGCAACGTGCAAGACAAACCCTACTGCTGCACCACCACTCTGGCCCCAATGACTTTTTTTTTTTAAGGAGAGACATCCTGTATGTTCTCAGATGAGGATCAGCAGCAAGAACAGGGTCTGTGATCATGAATGTTTAACCCTGAAAAAAATTAAGTGAATTCTAGAAAAATTGGTATATCCTCTTGACTTAAAATTTTTCATCATTATAGAGAAGAGAAAGCAAAATATTTCTATCATTTGTAGACTTACCTCTTGTACAAGTTACCTAAAAGTTAAAATATATAAGCACAAATAACATGTTCTTTTGTGCAATGTGATTCGGTGAAGTAATTGTATCTAAAATTGCATTAAGCAATGTTTTATTCTATACTTCCCAATCTGTTATCAATGTTAACCAGAGTATCCCACAATTCCACATTGTAAATTAAAATAAACAACCATAAAGTTAATTTCATGTAGTAACAGAACAATAGAAGTTATTGCATGCTGATAAAAACATGCTGAAATCAATGACTATTAAATAGAAGCATGTGTATATTACTATTCATAAAGACAGGCTTGACATTAACTGAAAGTTTGAAGTCTAAAAACTGAATTTATGGAGGTAAGAAAAGCAATGACCATGTCAATTTTAGAAAGTACCGATGACAGTATGTACATAAATATACAGCCAGGTGGTCTGCACAAATATATTTGCCACGCCAACCAGACCCTAAACAATCTACAATATGAAAAGCATCTATTTTCTCAATGACTCTGAATGTATTCCTTCCACTTAAATCTGTGCCATAATTTATCAAGCATTTCACTAATGTTAAAATGATGGGAAGAATGGTGTCAGTATTCTTGAAATTCTTGAGTAGTTAAATGGTTAAGTTTATTATCAACTTATAAGGAACAGAGACTCACTGTGTCTATTATAGGAGCTGGTCTCTCAAACACTAAAACTCAGCTTCTGAATCTTAAGACTTAAGTTGGTTTTGGCTTAAGAACTAGGCCAAATTGTAACATATCGGGGAAGCAGATAGACACCCAAAGCAGATGATACTATTGTCCAATAAAGAGCTCTGCCAACTTTCAGACAATGATAAAAAAAAAAGTGTGAGAAAATTTTGTGAAGTGTAATTTGATTAACCACCTCATATCCCATCCCTCCTCCTTAATTACAGTCTAAGCATAGGAAGGACTCTGCATCTTTGAAGGACTCATATAATTTTACTCTTAGCTTAATACAAAAAAGACTAGGAATTCCTGCTATGCTTTGAAATTCAAAGCAGTGCTTTGAAACTGTAGAAAAGATCAGAACAGAATTTGTTTTGACAGGAAGTTTCAGATTGGTGTAGAGTGAAGTGCTTAAGGAGAGGGCACACAATGGTGGACCTTAGGAACTGACGACTTTAGGTCATGAGATCTTTCATGAAGATGTTCTGGTTCCCTTTCAACTGGAATACAGTGACTCACTATCTTCTTCACTATCTATGAAATTTTAAAGGCATCTGATCAAGATTAGTTTTTCATTAAATGGTTTCCAGCAAATGGGGCCCTTGCCTTGCATGTGGCAGACCCAGTTTCAATCCTGGGCATCCCTTATAGTCCAAGCATTGCCAGGAGTAATTTTAGAGCACAGAGCCAGGATTAATTTGTGCATGCCAGCATGTGTGACCCAGAAAACAAAACCAAATAATAACTGCATTTCATATGTAATCTAAACTCCATACTTCTTAATATGATAAAGTCTCAGCATCTTGTAAACACATGATCCCTAAGTTGAAAAATGCATTTACTTATGTTTCTAATGTCTGTCACATGAAAAAGAAATGAGAAACAAACCATGACAGCAAGATTTTACCTAATCTGCTTCTAACAAAAATGATCATTATTTTCCTATGCTGCTGTGACAAAGTGTTGTGGAGGAAAAGGGAGATCAGGACCTATTTTTAAATTCATAAAAAGTTAATAAAATCAATAAATATGTCTGTCAATACACACTATATCCTTTCTAATATCCTTAAACCTCTTTGGATTGTGATTGGCAGTTTACAGTGTTTGAATATGTTATGTCATTCTTTAAGACAGCTACATAAATAAGTCCTGTGTAACTAATTTTTCTTAGATTCAAAGACAAAGAAAATTCTTATCCACTCAGGCTATAATTATCTGACTTAAGTTTACACTCTCAGTATTTATAATTGGGGTATTTCATTAAGCTTCTTTGAAATTCATATAGGGAAGTGAAAAAATGTAGGTAGTGATGAAAATAACACAATTAGGATGCTTCACAAAGAATACTACACCCAGCCTAACTCACGTTCAGGTTTAAAGAAAAGATAACATAGCTTCATGGATAAGCAACAGCTCAGAAATTTTACAGATGCAAAAACCAGCCTAAAAGGAGAAACTGAAAGGTCTACTTTAAAACAAGACAGACCAACAAACACACCAAACTTATATACAAAGATCACATTAAATCCCATGACAATCATCTCCCTCAATGTCAATGGACTACATGCACCAATTAAGACACACAAAGTAGTTAAATGGATCAAAAAGATAAATCCAACCTTCTGCTGCCTACAAGAAACACACTAAATAGTCAGAACAAATATAGACTCAAAATCAAAGACTGGAGAAAAATCATCCAAGCAAGCACCACCCTTAAAAAGCTGGGATGCCATATTAATAATAGACAACACAAACTTTAGACTCAGAAAAGTTCTAAGGGACAAAGATAGACACTTTGTACTAATCAAGGTATATGTGCAATAGAAAGAAATCGCAATACTAAATATATACACAGCCAATGAGAGACCAGCAAATTATCTAATATAATTATTGAAAAAAAATGAAAGAGGAGATCAATAATAACACAATAATTGTGGGAGACCTCAACACAGCCCTATCAACAATTGATAGGTCAACCAGACTGAAACGCAAAAAATATATACTAGACCTGAAAAGAAAAGGGGAAGAAAGAGGCCTAGTAGGTATATATAGGACACTCCATCCCCAGAAACCTGGCTACACATTCTTTTCCAGTGTACATGGGTCATTCTACAGGGTAGACCACATGATGGTACATCAAACATACCTCCATAATATCAAGAAAATAGAAATTTTGTAGATTACCTTCACTGACCACAAGGCTCTGAAATTAGATGTAAACTACAAAGAAAAACTTTAACAACTGGAAATTAAACAGCCTGCGACTGAACAACCAGTGTGTCTGAGAGGAAATCAGAACATTCCTGGAAACAAATGACAGTAAAAACACAAACTATCAGAATCTATGGAACCCAGCAAAAGCAGTACTGACAAGAAAATTTATAGCTTTGCAAGCACACATCAGGAAGGAAGAAGGGGCATTCCTGAACAGCTTAATGACACAACTTATAAAATTAGAAAGGAACCAAAAATAGGGAGACAAAAGGAAATAACAAAGCGTAGAGCAGAAATCAATAAAGTGGAAACCCAAAAAAAAAATCTGAAAGATCAATGAAAGCAGAAGGGGGTTCTTTGAAAAAATAAACAAGATTGACAGATGATTAGCAAAACTAAAAAAAAAAAAAAGACAGAGAAACTTGATAACCCGTATTAGAAATGAAAAAGGTGACATCACTACAAATATTGCAGAGATTAAAAGGGTAAACAGAGACTACTTTGAGAAACACTAAGCCATGAAACATAAGAACCTGGAAGAAATAAGTAAATTCTTACATTTTTATAACCTTCCACAGTTGAATAAGGAGGGTGTAGCATATATAAACATCTCCATCACCATTGAGGAAATTAAAACGGTAATCAAGTGTCTGCCCAAAAACAAATCCCCCAGCCCAGATGGATACACTAATAAATTATTTCAAGTTTTATAAGAGGAACTACTACCAATCTTGGCCAATATCTTTAATGAAATTGAAAAAACGGGAACATTTCCAAGCAGCTTTTATGAAGCTAACATCACCGTTATACCAAAACCAGATAAAGATGCTGCCAAAAACAGAAAATTACAGACCAATATTCCTGATCAACACAGATGCAAATATCCTCAACAAAATCCTGCCAAATAGAATTCAATGCCTCGTCAAGAAGATCATTCACTATGATCAAGTAAGTTTCATCCCAGGAATGCAAGGATGATTTAACATCCATAAATCTATCATTATAATACACAATATAAACAACAAGAAAAATAAAAATCACATGATAATATCAATAGATACAGAGAAATCATTTGATGAGGTCCAACACCCATTCTTTGTAAAAAAAAAATCTCTCAGCAAGATGAGAGTGAAAGTAACCTTCCTCAATCTAGTCAAGGCCATCTACCACAAGCCAATGGCAAATATCATCCTACATGAAGAAAAACTAAAAAGCCTTTCCTCTAAATTCTGGTACACGACAAGGCTGTCCTCTCTCACCACTCCTATTCAACATAATGCTGGAAGTACTTGCTATTGGGCAAGAAAAAATATCAAGGGCATCCAGATAGGAAAGGAAGAAGTCAAGCCCTCACTGTTTGCAGGTGACATTATACTCTACTTGGAAAACCCTACAGACTCTACCAAAAAGCTTCTAGAAACAAAAGATGCATAGAGTAATGTGGCAGGCTACAAAATTAACACACAAAAATCAATGGCCTTTTTATACACCAATAATGATAGGAAATAAATGGACATTAAGAAAACAACCCTATTCACATTAGTGTCACACAATCTCAAATATCTTGGAGTCAACTTAACCAAAGACATGAAGGACCTATACTGTTACCCCCAACTTAGGGGGACACGCACCAGACATGGCTTTTTGCCTTCCTGGGACAGTGCCTTGCTCCAAAAGAATTATTTGCCAAAAGGCCCGCTTAGAGAAGTCAATCATTTGGCCCTTTGCGTGGATCATTGGCAGTAATTCCAACATGGCTGTAACATTACATTTTTCTCTCTATTTGGCCACTATAGAAATTCAGCCTCAGCTCTCCTACAGACAAAAAAATGTCAGTACCAAAAGTTCATATAACCTGGCGCCAACAGCTTGTTTTTCTAAGTCTAGCTCTATGATGGTAAACAATTATTTCTGTCCCCCCTAAAATCTTTTTTGCAGCTACTACATAGACATCAAAAATATCTCTGTCTCTCTCCTCCTGGTTTCTTGAAAAACCTGCTTTTTGCTAAACCAAAAACATCCCCAGCTCTGGTTTCACTGCCCTCCAGGAGAATTCTTTCTCACATGAAGAACAGTCTTTTAATATGTAAATTTAAAGTCTTTTTCCCATTGTACTGCTCTCCTTCTCTTTGAGAACACCTTGCATACCAGAGTCTGTCCTTATAAAATGTCATTGGCTGAAAAATAAATTTGTCTCTCGTCCCTTGGGTGAGGGTCCCCATACAATGTATTTTGTGTGGTCTCATTTATTTCATATTTCATATTCTTCCACTACTGCTCCTGCTTTTCTCTCCGTGAAAGGTTCCCGGACCCCACGAAGGTTTTGCTTAGCAAAGCTAAGTCGTCTGCAGCACTATACAAAAAAACTATAAAACCCTGCTCCAAGAAATAAGAGAAGATACACAGAAATAAAAACACATACACTATTCATGGATTGGCAGGATCAACATCATTAAAGTATCAGTACTCCCCAAAGCACTGTAAAGATTTAATACAATCCCTCTAAAGAAACCCATGACATTCTTCAAATAAGTGGATCAAACACTTCTGAAATTCATTTGGAACAATAAACACCCTCGAATAGCTAAAGCAATCCTTGGAAAAAGGAAGATGGAAGGCATTACTCTCCCCAACTTTAAACTGTATTACAAAGCAATAGTTATCAAAACAGCATAGTATTGGAATAAAGACATATCCTCAGATCAGTGGAATAGGCTTGAGCACTCTGAGAATGTTTCCCAGACATACAATCACCTAATTTTTATACAGGAGCAAGAAATCCTAAAGGGAGCCTCTTCAACAAGTGGTGTTGGCACAACTGGTTAGCCATTTGCAAAAAAGCAAACTCAGACCTCCAGCTAACACCATATACATAGTTAAAATCCAAATGCATTAAAGACCTTCATATCAGACCTGAAACCATAAGGTATATAGAACAACATGTAGGTAAATTACTCCAGGACATTAAGACTAAAGGCATTTTTAGGAGGAAATAGCACTCTCCAAACAATTGGAAGCAGAGATAAGCAGATGGGACTAAATTAGGCTGAGAAGCTTCTGCACCTGAAAGGAAATAGTGCCCAGGATACAAGTGCCACCCACTGAGTGGAAGAAACTATTCACCCAATACCCATCATATAAGGGGCTAATATCCAAAATATACAAGGCACTGATGGAACTTTACAAGAAAAAAATCTAATCCTATCAAAAAATGTGGAGAAGAAATGAACAAACACTTTGTCAAAGAAGAAATACAAATGGCTGAATGGCACGTGAAAAAAAAATGTTCCACATCACTAACCATCAGGAAGATGCACATCAAAACAACTATGTGGTACCATCTCACGCCACAGAGATTGGCACACATCAGAAAGAATGAGAACAAGCAGTGCTGGTGGTGATGTGGAGAGAAAGCAACTCTTATTCACTTCTAGTAGGAATGCTGTCTAGTCCAGCCTTTATGGAAAACAATATGGAGATTCCTCAAAAAACTGGAAATTGAACTCTCATACAGTTTATCTGTACCATTTATAGGGATATACCCTAGGAACACAAAAAAAAAAAAACAACACAAAAATCCTTTCCTCACACCTATATTCATTGCAGTGCTATTTACAATAGCCAGACCCTGGAAACAACCAAGATGCCCTTCAACAGATAAATGGCTAGAGAAACTGTGGTACATATACACAATGGAATATTATGCAGCGGCCAGGAAAGATGAAGTCATGAAAATTTCCTATACATGGATGTACATGGAATTTATTATGCTGAGTGAAATGAGTCAGAGGGAGAAAAGAGTGATGAGTGTAGTTAGAGAAATAACTACATTGAGAACAATCCTAACAATGAGAATGAATAAGGGAAGTAGAAAGCCAGTCTAGAGTACAGGTGGGGGTGGGATGGGGAGGAGAGAGATTTGGGGCATTGGTGATGGGAATGTTGCACTGGTGAATTGGGGTGTTCTTTACATGACTGAAACCCAACTACAATCATATTTGTAATCAAGGTGTTTAAATAAAGATATATAAAAAAGAAAATAACACAGACAAAATGATTTCTAAGACTCTGAGCACACACTGTCCTAAGTATAAAAATTTGGAATGTTAAATATTAGAACACTATAGAAGTTGTTAGATTAATTGTATATATTTTCTTTATACTCTTGAATGTCATGAGACAAAGGACTGATCCACCTGCATCTAAATGATATACACACTCATACACTCACACATTAAGACACACTGGCTCTAAGTCCACACTGGCTTGCAAGCTTCCTCACACATAATCAGACAAGGGTGAGCCTGTAAGAATGCGGCAAGTCCTCCACCCAAATCCCAGTCTCCCAAAGCCCAAACACAACAAAATTATAAAGAAATATCTGCTTTGACCTGGAGAGATAGCACAGCAGTGTTTGCCTTGAAAGCAGCCGATCCAGAACCTAAGGTGGTTGGTTTGAATCCCAGTGTCCCATATGGCCCCCTTGCCTGCCAGGAGCTATTTCTGAGCAGATAGCCAGGAGTAACCCCTGAGCACTGCCAGGTGTGGCCCAAAAACCAAAAAAGAAAAAAAAAAAGAAATATCTGCTTCACACTTGCTAGACTATAACCAACTAACAACAGCTAGCTAGAGATCCAAGAAATCTGGATGCAAATTCATGGTGGAAAGAAATAGCCATATAAAATCAACTGAAGCATTCTCTTTTATGAAAAGAATAGGCCTGGCGGTTGGAGAGATAGCATGGTGGTAGGGATTTTGCCTTGCATGCAGCTGATCCAGGACAGTGGTTCAAGTCCTGCATCCCATATGTCCCCTGAGCCAGAAGTGATTTATGAGCACAGAGCCAGGATGACCCAAACACCAAGAAAGAAAGAAAGAAAGAAAGAAAGAAAGAAAGAAAGAAAGAAAGAAAGAAAGAAAGAAAGAAAGAAAGAAAGGGAAAGAGAAAAAGAAAGAGAGAGAAAAAAGAATATAGGCCACTTCATGTAAAAAAATCTAAAAAATAAAATGCCTACCTTGAGAACCACACAATATTCATATCAGTTTAACAACATCCATTTCCTAGATGGCTACTGAGAAACTCTGAGGAACTCTCAGGCTGATTAAATGTGACCGAATTTTTTGATAATTTGCCAAGGATAAGTGGATCTGTGAATGGTCCCTCTACTAGAATTAAGTCCCTTTTTGGGGAGGGAGTAGCTCTTTGAATTGCTTTGTCAGTTTTCAGTTAGAGACCTTTTTCAAAAATAAAAAGAATAATAATTGTCTTTGCAGTAAAAATTATGACCCATTCTCAGAATCATCCAAGCTAAAAATGCTACTTAGAGGCTTCCAGTTATCAGCCCAGCTAGGTCCAGTCCTCCAGTTTTTCCTAGTCAAAACACAGAAGTCAACTCAGACCCAACAGGGGAGACTTTCCACACTGAATCCTATTTGATGAAGTCTCAATCAAAAGCATGCAAAGGCTGATTTGGCTGATGTGCAAAATCACAAAACAAGGTTATCCTTTGAAAGGATCAGGTTCAGAGTAGTTCTTTAACATAACAACAGATACCTAGATAAAATATTCAATACATTAGTAATATTTTCACAAAAGATGTAGCTGATTGTTACAGAATTATGCTTATGAATTACATGAATAATACACCTAGCACGTAGGTTAAATTAGGTTTTTTCCTTTTGTGAATGCTTATATCAGCAGGATCAAATATAGTTTCAGTTCCTGACATTTATACTTTATAATTTTTTGATTAAGATCAAAATTATGGGGCCGGGAAGGTGGCGCTAGAGGTAAGGTGTCTGCCTTGCAAGCGCTAGCCAAGGAAGGACCGCGGTTCGATCCCCCGGCGTCCCATATGGTCCCCCCAAGCCAGGAGTGACTTCTGAGCGCATAGCCAGGAGTAACCCCTGAGCATCAAACGGGTGTGGCCCAAAAACCAAAAAAAAAAAAAAAAGATCAAAATTATACAAAAGAAAAAGCAGGAAGAAAGAAAGAAAGAAAGAAAGAAAGAAAGAAAGAAAGAAAGAAAGAAAGAAAGAAAGAAAGAAAGAAAGAAAGAAAGAAAGAAAGAAAGAAAGAAAGAAAGAAAGAAAGAAAGAAAGAAAGAAAGAAAGAAATGGAGAGAGGGAGGAAGTGAAGGTGGGAGGAAGTGAGGAGGAAAGGAAAGGAGGGTATGGTGAGAAGGAGGAAAAAGAAAAGAAGGGAGGGAGGACAGCAGGGAGGAAAGAAGGGAAGAAGGAGAGGGGGGAAGCAATTTAATCCCAAATGAACTAGAGAGCAAGAGAAATAGAAGACTAAAAGCAAATAAAAATTTATGTAGGTCACTGTTGAAATTCTATTACAATTTTTTTATCCTAAGAATGATATTCAAAGGTCAGTTCTTCAATAAATATTTATGAAATACAGTTTACTCAAAGAAAGGCATGCATTACTGGGGTGGGGTGGGAGAAGGTGTTAAGGGCAGAAAGTTATACTGAACAGAAATAGCACAAGTAAAGATTGAGAATTTGGACTGTCCAAGAAATGCCCATTATTCAGCAAAGCAAAGCAAAGCTTGAGACTGGCCTAAGGGAAATACTAAGAGGTGATGTGAGATAGATGAGCAGACAGATCACAAAATTCCTGTGCCATTTAACAATCTCATATATTCTAGGGGCACAGGTGTTTTTAGCAGGGGAGTTTAACCCAGAATTTCTTTGCTTGAAAATTGAGAACACAAAATTGAGAATAGCAATGTTGAGGAAAATACCAGATGCTGGTGGTCCAGTTCAGGTGGAATTTAGTGGAACCCCCTTCTCGTGATTTATAGCAGTCTCATACCACCCCCCAACAACTTCTACAGAAAGGGCCCAGTTCTGCAACTGAAATAATCTGAGCAGTTAAACCCTCTCAGTTGAGATCGACTTATAGGGCTAAAATCTCTGGGCAACTGAAATGGATTAGAGTCAAAATATCCTTCACTGGTGCCACCATTGGATACCCTGGCAGCCCCCACCCACCACTGCCATATTTCTGTAAGAAAAATTTCCAAACTTAGCCATTCATATTCCAGATGTGAATAATGGCTGCCTACATTTCCCAGGTAGACTGGTTCAGGCTGATACCTCTGTGGCCATCTCAGAATAAAGAAGTCAGAATCCCCTTTCTGCATAAACTACAGCAGTCCAATGTCACACCCTACCCTCCCACAAAAACAATTAAACTCCATGACTTGGTCTTGTCAACTTTTCAAGTCACTTAATTTGTTTCAGATCAATAAATCCTGGACCATGTTGCCACTTAAATATCCTGTAGTGTCAGCCAAGTAGTATTGCAAGAAATATGTGGGAAAGTAACATAGTAACCAACCCACCTCAGTAACAGTAAACAGTAACAGAGAAGGCTAAACTAGTCTCAATAAAAGCCTAGTAAATCCTTAGACATTTACATGTGTAATACCAGGGAGAGATAGAACAATCATTTCAAATTGACCTGTGTTGATCTAATATTTGATCTTTCTAATTGCCTTCCTTTGTGCCTACATAAAGTAAGACTAGAGTGGTGGTTGGGAGATTGGGGATACTAGTAAAGGGAAAGTCACATTGTGAAATTAGTGTTTGAACATTTAATGTCTGAAAGGGCTATATTGTGAACAACTTGGCAAATCACTGTGTAATAAAGTAAGAGGAGAAAAGGATAGTAGGAGATAAAATTATAGTGCATGATAATCAGAACCAAAAGGTCTTACTTATAACTTCAAGGTGGAGAAAAGAGGAAAAGGGAATTGTCCAGGACAACTACTGCAGTTCTGGTTGACAATGGAAAGATTCACGGGAAGAAGTGATAGGCTAGACAGTGAGGAAGAAGAGAGGCAAGATTACAGGCCAGTTCTGTGAACAAAAACTCCTACCACATCTAAAACTTGAGCAATTTGTCTCCACTAGAGACTTAGAAATGCTACTATGGATTTGGAAGTCTGTAGACCAAGCAGAAAACTGCAATACTGGAACTAAATTAATTCACTTACCTAGTACCAGAATCATATTAATCACAGCATTATGAGATCCACAGGGGTAAATTGTAAAGCAGTCATTCTTTCTGAATCTATACCAAAAACTATAAATAACTAGAAGAATGGAAGCAAAAATAAAGCCGAAACAGTGAAATGTATCAGTGAAAGAAAATCAATGTGATCTTTGTGTTCACTAGATGGTAAGACCACAGGGAAAAATATTTAATTCAAAGCAGTCCATCTTTTCTGTACTGGAAGTAGATCATTAACCTGAGCTGTAAGACACTGGTTTTTGACTCTCTTACCAATACACTACCTGGAACTTAGGGTTATTCAGTGGAAAAAAAACATAAATGGACTACAGTTGGATAAAATAAAACTGCTGGAAAAGAAAGTATACAATTAGACACATAGTGTTGCAGAAATGGTCTTAGGGTTTGGTTTTATGCTGGAAGCTTTTTTTTTTAATGTAATTTTTATTTTGATCATAGTGGTTTACATATTGTTGACAATAATATTACAGGTTCACATATACATAAAATCAGGGGGCTTCCCATCACCGATTTGTCCTCCCTACACCTCCGTGTTCGTCCTACTTTCCATATCCTCCTCCCTCACCCTTGGGGCTGCGAGAAATTGTGGTCCCCTCTGTACCTAGCTTACTACTTAGTAGTCGTGGTCTTGGTGCCTCCCTTATTACCCCCTCTAACTGGGAGGAAGGACTACATAGTTTAAGTTATGTTGCTTTATTTGAAGAAGACAAAAGTAATAAACTGGGGTAAAAGTCTAATATGCCGAAAATGGGGGGAATCCTTCTATGGCTTTATAGTATAGTTACAAGTTAGGTAGGGAGATGCCACCTAGCTTCTTGTTTTTCAGTATGTATTTGGCTATCCTGGGTCTTTTCTGGTTCCAGATGAATTTTGTGATTGGTTGTTCTAATACTTTAAAGAATGATGCCTGAATTTGGATAGGGATTGCATTAAACCTATATAGTAGTTTGGGTAGGATAGTCATTTTGACTATGTTAATTCTACCTATCCATGAGCATGGAATGTTCTTCCATTTCTTTAGATCCTCTTCAATTTCTTTCTGAAGTGTTTTAAAGTTTCCCTGGTATCGGTCTTTCACTTCCCTTGTAAGGCTGATTCCTAGGTAGCTGATATTTTTTGATACTATTTTAAGTAGAATTGTATTTTTAATCTCTCTCCTCAACTTCGTTGTTTGTGTATAGAAACGCTACTGTCTTTTTTTGTATTGACTTTGTATCGAGCCACTTTGCTGTATTGGTTAATTGTTTCTAGGAGTTTTACTGTGGACTCTTTAGGGTTTTCGATGTATATCATCATATCCTCTGCAAATAGAGATAGTTTGAGTTCCTTATTCCCAATTTGGATTCCTTTGATTCCCTTCTCTTGTTGGATTGTTATTGCTAGGACTTCTAAGGTTATATTGAATAAGAGTGGAGAGAGTGAACAGCCTTGCCTAGTTCCTGACATTAGTGGGAATGCTTCTAGCTTCTCGCCATTAACTATAATGTTGGTTGTAGGCTTTTCATAGACAGCTGTAACTATCTTGAGGAAGGTTCCTTCTCATTCTATTTTCCTTAGTGTCTTTAACATGAAAGGGTGTTGGATTTTGTCAATCTCTGCATCGATTGATATGATCATGTGGTTTTTGTCTTTCTTGTTGTTGATGTGATGTATAATGTTGATTGATTTGCCTATGTTAAACCATCCTTGCATTCCTGGGATAAAACCCACTTGGTCATGGTGTATGATTTTTTTGATTAAGTGCTGGATTCAGTTTGCTAAGATTTTGTTGAGTATCTTTGCATCTATGTTCATTAGTGAGATAGTCTGTAGTTTTCTTTCTTGGTGGTGTCTTTGCCATCTTTGGGAATGAGTGTGATATTAGCCTCATAGAAGTAGTTAGGGAGGATTCCTGTTTTTTTCTATGATTTGGAGGAGCCTATGGAAAAGTGGTAGTAGGTCTCCTCAGAATGGTTTGTAGAATTCACCTGTAAATCCATCTGGCCTGGATTTTTGTTCTTAGAGAGTTTCTTAATTACATCTTCAATTTCCTCTGAGGTGATTGGTCTGTTTAGGCTTTCTAGTTCTTCCTTTTCCAATCTAGGATGATGGTATTTTTCCAAGAATATGTCGACTTCTACTGGGTTCTCTAGCCTAGCTGAGTATAGTTGTTCATAGTATGATCTCATGATATGATGTATTTCTTGGGGTTCTGTTGTAAACTCTCCCCTTTCATTTGTGATCCTACTGATTTGGGTGTTTTCCCTCTTTTTTTGGTGAGTTTTGCCAGTGGTTTGTCTATCTTGTTTATTTTTTCGAAAAACCAACTCCTGGTCTCATTGATTTTTTTTATATTGTTTTCTTAGTTTCTATGTTGTTTATTTCTGCTCTGGTTTTTATTATTTCTTGCTTTATGGTTGTTGGTGGATTTCTCTACTGCTGTTGTTCCAATTCCTTGAGGTGATCGTTTAAATTGTTGATTTTGGCATTTTTCTGTTTCTTGACATAGGCCTGTATTGCTATGAGTTTCCCCTAATTACTGCCTTTGCTGTGTCCCACAAATTTGGACAAGTTCTCTTTTCATTATCATTTGTCTCAAGGAATCTTTTTATTTCTTCCTTGATATGTTCTTTGATCCAGCTGTTGTTGAGCAGTATGTTGTTTAATCTCCAGGTATTAGTTTTTCCCCATTGCTTTTTCTTGAAATCAATTTTGACATCTGTTGCATAGTGATCTGATAGGGTACTTCTAATGATCCTTACATTTGTGGTCTTATATAGGTTGGCTTTGTATCCTAAGACATGGTCTATCCTGGAGAAGGTTCCATGTGGGCTTGAGAAGAATGTGTATTCTGCTTTCTGGAGATGAAGGGCTCTATATAAGTCTATTAGCCCTAGATCTTATAATTTTTCATTTAGAGCTCTTATTTTTTTGCTATTTTTCTATTTGGTGGATTTGTCCAATGGTTATAGTGGAGTATTGAGGTCCTTTACTATTATCACATTTCCCTTCATGTTTTTCTCCAGGTTTGCGAGCAGTTGCCTCACATATTTTGCTGACTCTACATTAGGTGCATAGATATGGACCAGGGTTAGTGTTTCTTGATCTAATGTTCCCCTGATCAGTAAGTAGTGTCCCTCTTTGTCTCTGATCACTTTCTTGAGGTTGAATGCAATTTGGTCTGATACAATAATGGCTGTCCATGCTCTTTTTTGTTTTCCATTGGCCTGAATAATTACTTTCCATCCTTTTATTCTAAGCCTGTGCTTATCCTGGAGTTGTAGATGTGTTTCTTGCAGACAGCAGAAGTCCTGTTTATTTTTCCTAATCCAGTTTTCTACTATGTGTCTTTTAATTGGAGAATTTAGTCCATTAACGTTTAGGGAGATTATTGAGAGAGAGGACTGTTGTGCAGTTGTGTTGTGTGGAGTCATTGTTGTTACAATCGGGGGTTTGAATTCTGTAATTCGTCTCTGAGTAGGTCGTTTAGGATCAGCTTTGTTTGCACAAATAGCTCAAATTCGTTCTTGTTTGAGAATGTTTTTAGTCTGTCCTCCCATATGAATGATAGTTTTGCTGGGTATTGGACCCTAGGTTGGAAATTTCTTTCATTCAGTCGTTTAAATATGTCATTCCACTGTCTCCTTGCTTCAATTATTTTAAATGGGAGATCTCGTTTGATTCTTATGCCCATTCCTTTGTACTTGAGGGTTTTTTCTCCCTTATTGCTTTATAGAGTTCCTCTTTCTCTTTGTTTTTTGCCATTTGGATTACTATATGTCTTGGTGTTGGTTTATTAGGGTCTAATTTATTAGGGACTCTTCACTTCCTGGATATGCACTGAAGTTTCTTTCCAGAGGGTGGAAAGTTCTCTGCTATTATTTCCCTGACTACTTGTTCTTCCCCTTTCTCTATTTCCTCCCCTTCTGGTATACCCACAATTCTTAGATTGTTTCTTTTGTCCTTGTTCATTAGATACTGGACTTTTCCTTCCAGTGCTTTGCCTTTTATTTCTTTGTTGGTTTCTTGATCATTTTTGTTTGCAGTTTTCCTTCGAGTTCTTCAATGTGCTTCTCCAACACCATGTTTCTGCTTGTAAGGCTTGTTACTTTGTCTTTTAATCCCTTCAATTCTTTTTGTATGGAATCTCTCATGTTCTTTAACATTTCTTCTTTAATTTGGCTGATTTGTTTATCCATAGATTTCTTATACTCGGCAGCTAGCGTTTCTTTCATTTCTTTGATCAATTCTTGCATTTCCTTCTTCATGGTTGCTTTTAGGTCTCCTTCCCATGTATCTGTGCATTTTGGTGGACTTGGAAACTTGCTAGGGTTTCTCTCCAAATCTCCAGATGTTATGGTTCTCCTTAATTTACCCATATTTCATTGCATTTATTGGTGTGGCTTGGAGTTCAGTGCATTCCGAGTTCAGCCTGCTTTTGCCCCCTGTGGTGTGGGGATGGGTCCCCTCCCTGAGCGTGGTTCTAGAGAGGTCTGTTGGGTGGTCTTGCCGAGATTTTGCTCCTCCTATGTTTTCTAGTAGGGTCTGGTCTGGTTTTTCCTTTTGTTGGCAGCTAGTGCAGTTCCGCTCCTGGCCACAATGTTGGAGGGTGCTGTTGAGCCTAGCTCCCTGTCCTCCCTCCTTTCCCTGTGAGTAGCAGAGCTCCACCTTCTCTGAGCCTTAGCTGAGAAAATTGTGCAACAATGCCAACCCACCTGGCATTCTCTGGACCCACTCCTGGGCTCAGGGGGCAGGCTGCTCTAGGGCATTCCCAAGGTCTGGGAAGTAGACCAAAGCTCACCTGGTCTATAATATCTAGCCCTTCCCAGTGGCGCAGAGTGGGTCAGGCTCAGGGTTCTCTGGGTGCCCATGTGGGGATGTGGCCGGGTGGTGCACTCGTTGTGCCTGCAGTTGGGTCGAAGGTTCCTGAATTCAGGCGTGGGGCTGCTGTGGAATGCGGGGACCAGCGTGCACATGGGGAGGTGGCTGAGTGGTGGGCACACTCACCCTGCCTACAGCTGGTTCGGGGGTCCCTGAGTTCAGGTGCGGGACTTAGGTGGAGTTCGGAGGTCGCTGCCCACGTGGAGAGGTGGCCGAGTGGCATGCGCAATCACCATGCCTGCGGCCGGGTGGGTGGGGGGTCCCTGGGTTGAGGCACGGGACTTAGGCGGAGTGCAGGGGTTCGGCGCCCACTGGGGAGGTGGCTGAGTGGCAGGCGCACTCACCCTGCTTGCATCTGGGTTGAGTCGGGGGTCCCTGGGTTCAGACACGAGACTTAGGCGAAGTTCGGGGGTCCGGCACCCATGTGGGGAGGTGGCTGAGTGGCAGGCGTACTCACCTTGCCTACAGCCAGGTGGGGGGGTCCCTGGATTCAGGTGCGGGACTTAGGCAGAGTGTGGGGGTCCGGCACCCACGTGGGGAGGTGGCTGAGTGGTAGGTGCACTCACCCTGCTTGCAGCCGGGTAGGGTCAGGGGTCCTTGGGTTCAGGCACGAGACTTAGGTGGAGTGCGGTCTGGAGCCCATGTGGGGAGGTGGCTGAGTGGCAGGTGCACTCACCCTGCTTGCAGCTGGGTCAGGTCCACGTGGGGAGGTGGCTCAGTGGCAGGCGCACTCACCTGCTTGCAGCTGAGTCGGGGGTCCCTGGGTTCAGGAGCAGGACTTAGGCAGAGTGCGGGGGTCCGGCTTCCACGTGGGGAGGTGGCTGAGTCGCTGGAAGCTTTTAATTGATCCCTGACACCATATATGGTCCCCCACTTAATCCCCCAAGAGTTATCACTGTGAATGGGGCCAGAAATAAATCCAGAGCACAGCCAGGTGTGACCCAAAGCCCTCCCAATATATATTAAAAAATAAACATAATTTTTTCACTTTGTATTGTTGTTTAAATGTGATTTTGTCAAATAAAGTAATATTAGAAACTATCTCAAAGATCAAATGAACTTCATTTGATTAATCAGTTTCCCAGTGTTTATATACCTTAGCAAAACATTATTACCAACATAATAAGCACAAGTACATATTCTAGAAAACAATTATATAAATGTAAACTGTTTAATATAAATTACTGTTAAATTAACTCCTACATAGTCTTGAAAATTATCAGTAAAAATATTACCTAATAGTGAAGATTGCTCTAAATGAAAAAAAATGTTCTATCCTGTGGCAGCAAAGATAACATTAGAGTATTTTTTCTTTTATTCATTTATTTATTTGAGGGATAAGCCCAGTGGTGCTCACGGATGATTCCTGGCTCTGTGTTCAGGAATAACTCCTGACAGGGTGAGGCAACCAACCATATGGGATACCCAAATTGAACCCAGGTCAGCAGCATGCAAGGCAAACACCCTACCCATTGTGCTATCACTCTGGCTCCTTAGAGTTCTTTGTCTTTCCCACCAGATGGAGAAGAGATCAACATTACTAGTGAATCTTTTATATAGATTTCCAATCACAACTCCTCATGCTAAATCTATAACATATCTTTTCGTTCATATGGTTTTTGTTTGGGTAACACACCCAGCAATGGTCAGGCTCTTCACTGGCTCTTCACTCAAGGATAACTCTAGTTGACCATAGATAATCATCTAGGGTTTATGGGATGAAAACCATGTAATTTGTGTGCAAGGCAGGCAACCTGCCCAATGTACTATTTCTTCTCCCCTATATTATATTACATTTTTCTATAAAGGAATAAATCAATTTATTTATGTACATAATTTTAAAAGAAAAAATGTATCAGATGAGTAGTGATTAATCTGTAGTGACTTAGTAAAGTATTAATTTAATAAAGACTCTTTGCATTTTACTATTTGATATAGGCATAAAGGGATTCTGACAACCCAGCTGATAGGGCAATGGAATGCCAACAGATACCTTCCCAGTTCTTTATGTTCTATAGTGTGTATTTCAGGATTTCAGTTCAATGCAGACTCATGTTTTGATGTAACACTACTGCTATAATCCAGATCTGATGAATTCTGAAATCATTTAATAAAATCAATCTAGAAGTACAAATATTTGTAAAAAATAACCTCGAGGTAGATAGCATATGTCTTTGCTTAGAAATATTTCACTCCTAAATCCACAGCTAAAAGAGTGTTTGTTAGTGACTACACATAGCCAAATCAGGAAGATCTTTAAGTAATAGTCCTCAGGCCAAGTTAGCAGAATGGCATTTCTTCACTGTGACATTAATTGTACAGTCTCCTCCTGTCATAGCCCAAGGAGGGTATTTTGCAAAAAATTGTATAAGCCTTTGCATTTGATGTAAAGTAAATATGTTCTTAAATATCATATATTGAGCCATCATTCTAAAATTTTTCTTTAAGGATTGAATATGCAGTAAAAATTTACCACATAGTGATGCCTCAGTCCCTGCAGCTCTAGTGAGAGTGTGAGGGCAGGACCCAGGTAACAGATGGGAGAAATACAACCTTACCAGGGCACACAGGAAAAGGAGAGCTTGGCGACACCATCACTGTGCCTCAGCCATGGAGGAGCTGTACATATACACACTGGTTATAACCTCGCTGCCCTACAAACCCCACTGACACTTAAGACTACACCAAATAGTCTGAGGCAGAGCAGGCCAAACTTTTATCTGCCTTTGAAAATAACTAGCCTAACTAACTAGACTCTAACACCTCTACCATACTTGGGTAAATGTGTACACCCAGAATAAATAAATCCTAAAAATCCTAAAAGATATCTACCACCAATCACCTCCTATACAATCAAACAGCTCACTTAAAAATAAAAAACAACCCTAAAATCCCAGCACGCTAACCTACCCTATGCAAAGAACAATGGGTAAACTAAGGAAGATACCAGGAGCTGGGGAAATAGAGAGAAATCCTAATAGATTCCCAAGTCCTCCAAAACGAATGAACTTCATAGATGAGGTCCTAAAATCAGCATTTAATGTCCGAGAAATAGAATTCAAAGAATCATAACTAAAGAAATTAAGAAATCTATAGACAAACCATTCAAACCAAAGAAAAATTCTATTAGAAAATGAGACAGTCCATACAAATAAAACTGAGGGAACTAAAAAACAAGCTAGCAAGCCTTAAAAGCAAAATTACACACATAGAGGATTATATGGATAAACTTGAGGACAAAATACGAGCCAGCAGCAACAAAGAAGACAACAAAAAAAATGAGAGACAAAACATTGAAAGATAATGTGAGGCAATTAATGAACAAGGACAAAAGAAATAACCAACCTACAAATTGTAGGAATACCAGAAGGGAAGGAAAAAGTGACAGGGGAAGAACAAGTAGTGAGGAAAATAATAGCAGAAAATTTTCCCACCCTCTGGAAAGAAGCATCTATAAAATATAGGAGGCGAAAAGAGACCCTAAAAGACCAACACCAAGACATATAGTAATCCAAATGGTTATAAACAAATAGAAATAGAAATTCCTTAAAGCAATAAGGGAGAAAGAAGACCTCAAGTACAAAGGAAGGAACATAAGAAACAAACCAAATCTCCAAGTTGAAATGATTCAAGCAATAAGACAGTGGCATGACATATTTAAACTACTGAATGAAAGAAACTTTCAACATAGAGTCTAGTACCAGGCAAAACTCTTTCATATGGAAGAAAAGACTAAAAGCATTCTCAGAAAAAAAAGAACTTGGGCCCGGAGAGATAGCACAGCGGCGTTTGCCTTGCAAGCAGCAGATCCAGGACCAAAGGTGGTTGGTTCGAATCCCAGTGTCCCATATGGTCCCCCGTGCCTGCCAGGAGCTATTCCTGAGCAGACAGCCAGGAGTAACCCCTGAGCACCGCCGGGTATGGCCCAAAAATCCAAAAAAAAAAAAAATAAAAAAAGAAAGAAAAAAGAAAAAAAAGAACTTGCACTATTTGCACTAACCAATCCATCTCTAAATGAGCTACTCAGATATGAATTACACAATCCAAGCCCCTATTGTAACAACACCTCTACAAAATACAATAAAACAACAACCCTCTCTATCAATAATCTCCTTGAATGTTAACAGACTAAAATCCCCCATTAAAAGACACAGAGTTCAGGATTGGATCAGAAAACAAAAACCGAATACCTGCTGCCTGTAAGAAACACACCTAAAAGAACATGATATACATGAGCTTAGAATAAAATGGTGGAAATCAATTATTCAAGCCAATGGAAAACAATAAAAAACTGAAACATTCATCCTTATATCAGACCAAATTGCATTCAACCTCAGGAAAGCACTCAGAGATAAAGAGGGCCACTAACTATTGATCAGAAGAACATCAAACTAATGGACCTATACAGGACCTTCCACCCCAGAAAGTGGAATACTCATTCTTCTGAAGTGCACATGGAACCTTCTCTAGAAAAGAACATAACATACAAATCTAACTTGCACAGAGTCACAAATGTAAGGATTTTAAGAAGCACTCTATCATATCACCATGCAACAGAGAACAAAATTGACTGTAAAAAGAGGGTGTGGAGAAAATACAACAAGTGGAGATTAAACAACATGCTGCTAAACAACAGCTGAATCAAAGAGGAAATCAAGAAAAAAATTTAAAAAATGCCTTGAAATGAAGGATAATGAGTCAAATTTCCAAAATGTGTGGGACACAGCAAAAGCAGTAATTAGGGAGAAATTTATAGCAATATAGGTCTACATTAAGAAACAGGAAAATGACAAAATCAACAGCTTAAAGGGACACCTTAAGAACATGGAAAAACAGCAGCAAAGAACCCCAAACACGGGTAGAAGACAAGAATAAAAACCAGAGCAGAAATAAACAACATAGAAACAAACAATGAAAAACAAAATATCAATGAGACCAGAAGCTGGTTTTTTGAAAGAATAAACAGGATAGACAAACCGCTGGCAGACTCACCAAAAATAAATTAATTAATTAAAAAAAGGGAAAACATCTGTTAACCCTCCCCAAGGTCAAATGCTAATTTTATCTGAATGGTCAAACTCTCCTACAGCTGGGTGAGGTCTGTGATTGGTAATTAAAGTGGCCTGGTGGAGGTGAAAGGGAGTCTCAGCAAGGATTACCCAGCAGAGAAAAAGATGAGAGACAGCTTGGACACTGAGGAGCAAGAAAGGCTGTTTAGCTTAGAGGACATGTGAGGAATATGTATTTGTCTGTTAGGGCCTTGTAAGTAAAACTTTGTCTCCTCCAACTTTATCTGACTGCTGTGAATCATTTCCTCTCATTATCCTGAATCTACAGACCCACCATGCCTTAGGGGCTGCAGGCGCCTGGGCCAAGAAAGGCAACACCATCTATCCATGCCACACTAGGACTCTTTAATTAATAATACAATAAACACCCAAATAAATCAGATCACAAATGAAAGGAAAGAGATTACAACAGAACCTCAAGAAATCCAAGACATCATGAAGGTTTATTATAAACAACTGTACTCAGTTAAGTTAGAAAACCCAGAAGAAATTGACAGGATTCAGGGAAAATATCATCTTCTGAGGCCAATCACATCTAAGGAAATTGAAACAGTAATTAAGAAACTTCCCAAGAACAAAAGTCCATGGACAGATGGTTTTACAGGTGAATTTTATTAAACATTCAGAGAAGAATTACTACCATTGATCCTCAAGCTCTTCCAAATCATCAAAAAGACAGGAATCCTTCCTCTTTTTATGAGGCTAATATAACTCTCATTCCCAAAGCTGGAAAAGACACTACAAAGAAAGAAAACTATAGACCAATCTCACTAATGAACAAGAATGCAAAAATCATCAAAAAAAATCATAGCAAACAGAATCCAATACATCAAAAAGATTTACACTATGACCAAGTGGATTTCATCCCAGGATTGAAAGTGTGGTTCATCATATGCAACATATGCAAAACATATGCAACATATGCAAATCAACAATAAGAAAGACAAAAATCACATATCATATCAATCGATGAGAGAAGGCATTCAACAAAATCCAACACCCATTCATGATGAAAACACTCAGCAAAATAAGGTTGGAAGGAACCTTCCTTAAGATAGTTACAGCTATCTATAAAAAGCCCACAGCCAACATTATCCTTAACAGCGAAAAACTGAAAGCATTTCCACTAAGGTCAGGAACTAGGCAAGGTTGTCCACTGTCTTCCCTCTTAATCAACACAGTTTTAGAATTCTTAGCAATAGGAATCAGACAAGAGATGAGAATCAAAGGAATCCAAATATGGAAAGAGGAAGTCAAACTATCTTTTCTTGCAGATGATAATAAAATATACATAGAAAACCCTTAAGAGTCCACAGTAAAATTCCTTGAAACAATAAACCAGTACAGCACAGTGGCCATTTACAAAGCCAATACACAAAAGACAGTATTGTTTCTCTATAAAATTAATGAAGCAGAGGAGAAAGAGATTAAGAAGTCCATCCCATTTAAACTAGTATCTAAAAATATCAAGTACTTAAGAATCAAGCTGACAAGAGAAGTAAAGGAACTATACCATGAAAAATTCAAAACACTCTAGAAAAAATTAAAGAGGACCTAAGTCAATGGAAAATTATCCCATGCTCTTGGGTAGGAAGAATTTACATTATCAAAATGACTAACCTAAATTGATATATAGATTCAATGCAATCCCTATCCAAATTCTGACATTTTTCAAGGAATTATAACAATCAGTTATAAAGTTCATTTGGAACGAAAAAATAACTAGGTTATAGCCGTATCCATACTAAAAAACATGAAACTGGGTGGCAATTCTTTACCTAACCTGAAGCTTTATTATAAAGCCATAGTGATCAAAACAGCATGGTATTGGAACAAAGACAGAGTCTCAGACCAATGGGTCAGAATAGAATATCCAGTGACATATCCCCAAATATACTGTCAACTAATATTTGACACAGGAGCCAAGAACTTGAAATGGAACAAAGATAGTCTCTGGCATAACTGAATAACAACCTGTAAGAAACTAAAGATTGATCCATAACTCACACCTTACACACAAAAAAAAAACTCAGAATAGATTAAAGACCTTGAAGTCAGACCCGAATCTATAAAGTTCATTGAGAAAAAAATAGGCAGAACACTTTAAGACTTATATTTAAAAAAGTCTTTGATGATACAATGCCAATGGCAAGAACTACAGAATCATTCCTAAATAAATGGAACTACATCAAAGTAAAAGGTTTCTGTATGGTGAAAAAACACTGGTTAAAAATAGAAGACAGCTAATGAAATGGGGAAAAAAATTTCTCACTCAGCAATCATATAAAGGGTTGAGATCTAGGATATACAGAAAGGTTAATTCTACAAAACCTAATAAAGCCATAGAATAATGGGAAGAAGAAATGAATAAACATTTCTCCAAGAAGACCAACAGATGGCCAATCGACACATAAATACATGTTCACTATATCACTCATCATTAGGGAAGTCCAAATAAAGACAACAATGAGGTACCACCTTACACCAGTGAGGATGCACACATCAATAATAATGGGGTTAATTTCTGTTGGTGGGGATGCAGTAAGAAATGAATTCTCATTCACTGCTGGTGGGAATGCTGCCTTGTCCAAACCCTATGGAAAACAGTATGGAGGCTTCTCAGTAAACTCAGACTTGAGCTGCCATATGACACAGAAACTGTGCTTTTGGGAATCTATTCCCAAGATAGAAAGACATTCATCCAAAAATATGTATACACAACACTATTCATTGCAGCATTTATCACAATAGCCAAGATTGGATAAACCTAAATGCCCAACAACAGATGAAGATGTGGTAGTTGTACACAATGGTATACTACATAGCAGTTAGAAATGATACAATAATGCAATTTGCAGCAACAGGGATGGAGCTAGAAAATATTATGTTAAATGAACTAAGCCAGAAAAAGAAAGATAAATACAGAATAATAGCACTTATCTGAAGTATTTAGAATATATATCATATATACATATAATACTCAATGAATAAACACAACAGTCTAAATGGTAGAATTTCAGAACACCGTAGGTGCCAGGATATAGTGAGAAGCAATCAAATCAAGCGAAAAAGGGGAAACACAAGCCTTTAAGATCTTTTATACCATAAAAAAACCCAGCAACAATGGAAAACAGTGAACAGATGTTCAATCAACCTCTCACTACAAAGGCCTATTATAATGTTCCACAGATCTAGGTGCAGAATATGATTGGAATCCGGGGACCCCTGCTACAGTGCTTATTATCAATATGTGCTAATGCCTTAAATTTATTAGTTATATAAATAACTCTTCAACTTCTTTGTCCACAGTGGTTTGTGATGATATAGGGTGGGCACCCTATTCTTGCAATTTCATGCTCAACCATATGCATTCCCTTTTGATTCAGTCTTCTATTCAGGCCTAAAGCAGATGACCATTTAGACCACCAAAGCAAACAATTGCACACCACAGACTTTTGATACTGGTCCAATTCATTGAATATTTTTGCAAATTACTACTGTCCCTTTTTTCTTTTCTTCTCTTCTTTCTATTTTTTTCTTCTCTATCCTCTTCTTTCTTCTTTTTATTTTTAACTGTGTTACTAATCTATCACAAAGTCCATGCTGTCAGTTTCCTTTTAGGAAAGGATAAATGCACAAGACACAGCAGATGACACTACATAGAGTAGACACCTCTTATAGTGTTCACTATCATAGTGCTTAGTACTCTAGACATGAAAATTATGCTTATCCTAAAATCTTCAGCCACAATCTGATCTTAAAGCTTCATTTAGCAAAGTTCACCCCTGTGAATGATGAAGTGCCTAGAAATTGGAAATCCTTCCCACTCCGAGGCACCAGCTCAATTTTTTTATTTATTATTTTTTTATTCTTTTCCTTCTTATCTTTTTTCTCTCTTTCCTAATCTATATTTTAGCTATTTATTTATCTTTTCTTAATTCAACTATTTCTTAAGCACTCAGACCCATCTTATGAGGGTCAGGCCTCCAACAACAATTTATGAAAAGATCTCTAACATCTGTCTCTAAGTGGGTGTGTGTTTGTCTACAGTGGACTCCTCTTTGTCTGTCCAACCTTTACTGTAAACAATCCATGCCTATACTGTATATAGCCCCTCTTATATATTATCCACCCTACCCATTCATAATTCGCTTTGTCGCTTTGTCCCGAAAATCCTGATCCATTATCCCTCATTTAACCCTCAGTTGTTAAATCATTATATATTGAGACCGACCATCAGCCCCAATAAACCACCACCCAGCTCCCAGAGAAAAAGGACACACTCTTAGTCACACATCTCAGGCCACAGCAAGAAGCTGCAACCACCACTCCTGCAGACTCATTCTCTCTGGCACTTCTCACACACACTAAATGTGAACTGTTGCATACTACTGGATTCAGCCCGAGCTCAAGGACACTACCTGATCCCTTATTGCTACAAATCATTTCTCAAACCTAACAAGACCAAGGTGTGGAATGGAAATGGGCCATGGATTTCATCCCCCCACAAGAATATTTCAAAAGACTTAATGGGTATACCTATATTTTCTTTGTATGTTTAATACCTCAATAGTTATGCCTCTTGGTGTGTTTATTTCCAAATGTAAAAGTATGCTCTTCCATCTTTTTTCTTTCTTCTTTCTTAACTTTTAAAAATATTTTTTTAATTTTTAAATTTTATACATATATTTTTTTTTAATTTTACTTGTTTGGGTTCTGCTTGGTAGAAAATTCTAGAAGAAAAAGTCTTGCTTAAAAAAAACAAAACAAAAAAAAAAAAAAAAAAAGAAAAAGTCTTGCTTGAGATAAAAGCTCAGGTCAAAACCAGGGCACAGGTGTTGTATAGCCTGTCATTCTTACCCCCAAATGCAACAGCAAAATAATAAGGCACCATTCCCTTTTGCACAGGCATACTAAAAAAGGGGAAATCTTATGTATAGAAACAAGCTCTTATCTACTAGGGATAAGGACTCATAAAGTTTATAATACAGGGGCACATTCCCCCAAACATGTGTCATGGGAACTAACACTCCATGTGATCCAATAGTGACTGTCCAACCCAGAACCCATAGAACTGACACAGTTCCCTGCAATAGCACCAGGAACCAGACCCCCCCCCCCCCCACCCAGCGGAGTTCCTACTACCGCTCTGGCACCAAGTTCCCTGGTTGATACATGGGGTTGACATCTTGACGAGGAGGAAACAGCAATAACTTGATCTAAGCGCAGGTAGCCTTACCATATCACCTAATGGTAAGATGAAATCAGAAGACACTTTGTCCTTGATATGTGCAAAACTAGGTCACTAATTACAGAAGACTAACTTTGACAACCATGAGTGGACAGAACTTTCCTGGTTCAATAAGAAAGGCCCTAGCTTATGCTTTGTCCTAGGACTTGAACAAAATTCAAGATCTCTAATTCCAGAGATCTGACTTTGACGACCATGACTGAGCAAAACTCCTGGAACCATAAGGAAAGATTATATCTTAGGTCCGCCTTAGGATCTGTGCAAAAACCAAAATTACAGAAGACTTACTACATAACAACCTTGATGGAGCAGAATTTCTAGAACCATAAAGACTCTATCCTAGACTTTGTTCTATAACCTGTGCAAATACCAAGATCTTTAACTACAAAGGACTAATTTTGTCAGCCACACTGAGCACCATTTCATGGCACCATAAAAAGACCTTGGGGTTTGACAATGAGCATGTTTGGAGCCTGTAGTTGTCCCCATGACACTATACTTAAAGGGTGGAGAAACCCTGTATATCTTAGGCCAAGGGAATTCTCTTTCTAATTTCTCCAATACTTACTGTGCCTATGCAAATAAAAAAGGATACAAAACCTTAGCACACCAGCCCTCCTTCCATTTTTTGTGGTTCTTTATTGTAGATTTTGTGTATTTTTTTTTTGCTTCTTTCTTTTCCCCTTTATTCTTCTAAATTGATATTGATAGCTCCTACAGGGACCCCTCCCAGCTTTTTATTTCTCAACAGAACCACAGAACTTGAATCATCTTGTTCTGCCTCATAAATTGAGGAGGAAAAAAAAAAAGTGGATGGTACCAGGAGCAAACATTCACATGAACATTGAGTTGAAATAAATAATGATCAGACCTAAATACCAAACCCAAAGTCAACAACAACAGAATCAATATCTACAACAAATTATATACAAAGGGAACCTGTTACACTAGCAGTCCAGGAAACAAAAGGGAGAGGTATGGGAGACATGCTGGGAATAGGAACAGAGGGAGGACCACACTGGTGGTGGAAATTGCCCTAATTCATCGTCACTATGTATCTTAAATATAACTTTGAAAGACTTGTAATTCACATTAGTCACAATAAAAATAATAATAAAAATGTACCAGTAATACGTGGTAAAATTTCCAATGCTGATTACAAGAGTTGAAAAAAAATCTCCTGATTGGAGACTAAATTTAGAATTATCTATTTTCAATCTAACATATCTTATAATATGTATGTCAACTCACATACACCAAAGTAGAATATTGGAACAAAATGCAAAAGTTTCAGAATTCAAAGGAACGAATCAGGTTTAAGCTTTAATAATGTACCTTTCTAATGTACCTTTGAATCCTGGCTACTTTAGGATTAACTTATTTACATAAAAATGAGATGAGTTTATTTGAATTTGTATTATTCCCCAAGAGATCTCTCCTTGGAATAGCTGTTCTAAAATAATTATATATACTGAATTCTTAGTTCATCATGCAATGATATTTATATTTTATAACCAATACCATAACATGTTACTATAAACTTCTAATCATTTTATTTGGTGGTTTTGTTTTTTAAAAATAAAATTTGTGTCTTCAAAAATCCTTAGCTCAGGAAGTCTCTAGAACTATTTAAGGCTAAAGACTAAATTTGGTCAGGTTAACTAAGTTTTATAGTTAATATTGTTACCCCATTTATTCATTCTTATAAAGTTTACTTATTACAAACCTGTGCAAAAATAAAAATAATCAAGTAAAGTATCCTTGACACATTTTAATAAAATGGTACTACCCTGTATCTACCTTTAGAATTAATGATTTTGATTAAAGAATGAGCATGATTAAAATTTGCTAGAGCTCTCAGTCCACCTTAATAAAATCCAAAATGATCAGACTCTATCTCATACAAGAAGAATTAATGCTATATTTAGATATAGTTTTTTAAGAACTGGCAATTGCAATTAAAACTGCAGCATTTCAATCAGACTGTGAGAATAACACTGTGATTACTCCAAGATATTATAACTCATCAAAGATGACTCAACACAGCAAAAGAAAAATCAATAACCTCAATAACAAGCAATGTATCATTCCATTCAATGATTACCATTTTACATCAAAACCCCTCTTTAGAGTTTTGTAATTTCTTGGAAGAATTTCCCTTATCCATTAAAATGATAGAAAGAAACTAAGCAGACAACATGATGGCAAACTATTGCTCGTATGAGTAGTTACAATTTCATTTCACTTGCTTAACCATTCCCTGATCTTCAGTCAATTGAAATATTTCTTTTTCTTTTCTCTTTTTTGGGGGGGTGGTTATGGGGAGGGACACATGTAGCAGTGTTCAGAGCTCACTCCAGACACTGCACTCAGGGATCACTTCTAAGGTATTTGGAATACCTTATGGATTGTCAGCCACTGAACCAAAGTCAATTCGCCTGCAAGGCAAACACCCTACCTACTGTACTATGACTCCAACCATACTAGATTTAAAAAGATTTTTAAGAGATTATACTGGGACAGAAGTGGATTTTAGTTCCTTCTTCCCACTCTATTTTTAAATGAATATATTTATTTAAGCACCATGTTTACAAACATGTTTGTAGTTGGGTTTCAATTATCAATAAAAACACCCTTCACCAGCACAACCTTCTCAACAACAATGCCCCTCATCCTCCTCCCCCTGTAGGCAATCAAGGCAGGAAATCTATTTCTCTCACTCACAACTATTGTCATGACATTTGTTAATGTAGTTATTTCTCTAACTGCACTCACCACTTTTTGTGGTAAACTTCATATTGCGGGCTGGTCTTCCAGCTCTCATCTGTAGTCTATGGGTATTATTACAATAATGTCTTTTATTTTTCTTAAAACCCAAAGATTAGTGAGACTATTCTGTGTCTATTTCTCTCCCTCTGACTTATTTGACTTCGCATAATAGTTTCCCTGTTCATCCATGTATAGAAAAATTTCATGATTTCATTTTTCTTGATGGCTACATAGTATTCCATAGTGTATATGTACCACAGTTTCTAGCAACTCATTTGTTATCAGGCATCTGGGCTGTTTCCAGATTCTGGCTACTGTAAATAGTGCTACAATGAATATATGTGTGCAGAAGGCATTTTTGTATTGTGTTTTTGTGTTACTAGGGTACATCATTAGGAGTTGTATAGCCGGACCATATGGAAGTTCAATTTCCAGTTTTTAAAAAAATATCCATTTTGTTTTCCTTAAAGCTGGACTAGGCAGCATCCCAACCAGCAGTGAATGAGAGTTCCTTTCTCCCCATATCCTTTCCAGCACTGATTGTTCTTGTTTTTTGTCACTGTGGTGTGAGATGGTACTTGAAAAATATTTTTAAATAGGCTCTATATCTTCTATGGGAGCCACACAGATGCATTATGAGAGTGGTGAAAGAAAAGCATGACTTCATTTGATTGAAACCCTTTAACAAATTGTTTGAAACTCTTTACCAAATTAAGTCCTTAGAAAAGTGTTTGTGGAACTTGAATATTTTGCAATTTTCCGTGGAATTTGAGTATCCTTGCAACTTTAGTGTTCATCTAGCCAAAAGTGAAAGTCCAAATTATTTTATTTTTGTTTGCTTGTTTGGAGGCTACACCCAGCTAAGCTCAGGGATTACTCCCAGTCAGGGATTACTCCTGGTAGAGACTTTTTTTTTTTTTGGGGGGGGGGGTTACACCCAGCTGTGCTTAGGGGTTACTCCTGACTCTGCACTAAGAAGTCGCTGCTGGTAGGCTTGGGGGACCATATGGGATGCTGGGATTCGAACCAGAGTCTGTTCTGTATTAGCAACATGCAAGGCAAAAGCCTAACCGCTGTGCTTAACTCTCCAGCCCCTACCTGGTAGAGTTTAGAAAGCTAGAATACTGAAATCAAACCCAGATCAGCTGCATGTAAGAGAAAACACCTTACCTTCTCCTTTGCCCTCAAATAAAAAAAATTTTACTAGGAATTAATAATAAAATTGGAATGCTCATATATTTTGTTATGACACTATCTCAACTAGTATTATATTGTTTATTGCATAAAAATCAGAAGGAAGAAAAGATGGGGAAAGAAAGGGGATGAAAGAGAAAAAAGTGGAGGAGAGAGAAAGAGAAGGAATAGAGTGGAAAAGGAAGTGAAGGACAAATAACAATAATAAGAACAAGAAATAAAGAAAAAAGAAAATATCCCCAAAAGGTAAATGTATAGTTTACATTGTAATAATCTCTGAAATTTAAGGAAAAATTTTGGCATCTGCTAATAAAACCAGTTCTTTTTCGATCAGATTAAATCATAAAAAATATCTTCTTGCAAAGAACAACATACACTCTACTAAAAGTTCTTTCTAAAATTGAAAGAAATATTGAGATTTCCTCAGTTCTAAAAACTGATCTGCAACAGCAAAACTTTTTTATCTGGTAATTATGCAATGGAAGACAATAAAGCTCTTCATGTTTATTTTTTGTGCATGAATTATTATATTTTAAATGCAAAACTTATTGATTTCCTTAATTTTCCTTTTTCAAATTGTAATATCTCTTTTCTCTATTTCTCTGTAACAAAGAAAATAAAAAATTTCTGCCAATAGTCCAGGTGTTTTCTATCATTATAAGGATAAGTTGGATACTTATCACTTTCTTCTGTGAAGAAAAGTATGCACAACACCTATCTTCTAAATCTCTGTATAAATCAATCAAATGCAACCATTGTAATTACAATTAGCAAAACCAAGTTCATAAGAGCATTAGATGTCTCTGAGGCTTTTAACAAAGATTTTATTTTACTGTGTGCTGGGGCTCAAACCTCACAACCATGATTCTTTTTTCAAAAATTTTATACAAAGTTTATTTGTTCTGAAACATTTCCCAAATTAGTTCCCAAGTGAGGCTCTAACATTTTAGATACTATTTAATCAAGTATTAAAGAGAGATTATGTTATTGAAAGTAAGGAAGTTGACAGTCACTAGAAATCTGTTGTTTCTAATACAAGTTTCCATTTTTTAATAGAAACAACATAAAAAAATTGACTGCAGTGTACCTTCTGACAACCTAACTCACAGGAGATACAATTTTTATTTATATATTTAGTCATTTAATTAGGCCTCATTAATTCCAACTTATGCAGCACATTTATATACATATATGAATGTAAATAAAGAGCAAATTCAGAAATTATCCATAATATGGAAGGCTCCTGAAAGTGTCTGATTCTATTTTTAACAAAAAACGTAATTTTTATGGCAATGACAAAGAATTTGTAAGACATTGAAAACTGGAAATGAAGTAATTATGTTGTCTTTGACCTTCCCGCCAGTATAATGAAGTTTGCTTACTAATATACCTCAGGGGAAAGTGCATTATCATCTATTTGATATGTAAAACATTAGGAAGATGCATAACTATTCTATAAATATTAATTTTCTGAGTTAACAACCTTTACCCTTCTGTGATTTAATCTACTAACACTTTAAAATAAACTTAGTATCATTGTAAGAAAGATGAATGGTGCAAAGGCTAAATTTCAGTATTACTTTGATATTATCACAACTACATATTATCTAAAACTAATGAACTAATCTCACACAATTAAATAAAATTCAACTTTATTTTATTAGAAACTAATAATCCAATAATCTAGAATGAATTTTTCTTGTAAAATACAAAACTACTGAGCAACCTGTTTCTCCATTCCTTTGTATTTTAATCAGAAATAATAAAAAATGCTATCAGGTTGAAACAGAGAAAGGGAAGAATTGATCATTATTAGTAGCCTCCACTGTTTTTTGTAAGAATAAGCAACTATCCAGAAAACTGATTAAAATGACAGCATCCTGACACACTATAGCTATTTATTCCCACTGAATTGGCCACTAAAGAAAATAGACGAAGTCATACAACAAACAGACCTCACCAAGGACTTCATATGCTTGTTTCTATGGCTCAGTGAGCTTCTTATTAAGTCTGGGTGTATTAAATACATACATCTTACACAAGCACTGTAGTATAAGAGTTCAAGAAAAAGATAGCAAATCATAACTTTATGTGTGTGAACTTCCTTCAACAATCTTTATTGCTTTTAAGAAGGGAAAAAATAAAACAAAGTTCTTCCACATTTGTGTGATGTTTCTTTTTTGGGGGACTACTTCCTCCATTTGACCAGGAAAGAAAACTATACTCTAAGTATCTTACTATTCTTATCCAGGAAAATAACTGCTAAAAATTCCCTAAATAGGGCATCAAAGCATCAATTCTACAAATACTCATTAATTCCTCACTTGTTTGACATTTCTACTCAGAAGATAGTTCTTTCTCCAGAGTAAATCTTATCCTTTTTTCCCAAATAGAATTTAATTTTCATTAAAATTTAAATCTTATCCTTTCTCCCAAATAAAATTTAATTTACATGAGAAATCTCTCCCTTAGACCAGAGAGATAGCCTGGAGGTGAGGCGTTTGCCTTTCATGCAGAAGGCATTGGTTCGAATCCTGCATCCCATATGGTCCCCGTGCCTGCCAAGAGCGATTTCTGAGCATGGAACCAGGAGTAACCCTTCAGCACTGCTGGGTATGACCCAAAAACCAAAAGAAAAAAAAATCTCTCCCTCAACAAATCAAGCTGGGAAGAAAAGAAATAATAATTTTTAAATTTTTCATCTTATGTAAGGAATGTATATTTTGCTCTTGGCAGTAAATTCATATTTCTTATTCAAAAGTACATTGCCAAACAGCAATAGCTAAGCAATGAAAACTAAGAAGAAAACAACTTATCAACATCAGAGAATTCTAAGGTAGCAAACACTAAATGTAAGGCTTTATCAAACACTTTAAAGGCTTAGACACAGATACAAAAAATATTGTTTCCAACTCTAATCATTAAAAAGGACCTAATTCTTGCAGGAAATTTATGTTTCTAATAAAAATTCAACATTTTGCTCCCATGGTCAATGGATAGGAATTCTAAAAACACTGATAAATAAAGTCACTGATCTAATTCAGTGAACTAAGTGGGACTGAACTGAAAAGTGTTTATATGAATCTCAAAAACATCTTCCTCAAAACTCAGAAAATTTTAGCAGTTTCCAAAAGAAAGTTTCTATATTAGTTGAGAGAGAAAACAGATTTCTGTTTAACCCATATACTCTCATGGACATCATAATCTTTTAATAACACTTTAATACCAAAATTCCTGTTGTAGCCACACTTTATTTCCCAAGAATCAGTTAAGCAGGACTGAGGAACTTCTGATCCTGAGCCACATCAGACCCTTGCAAATCATATGCTCTAGTCTGGGTTTGTTAAGGGACAGACACAAATATTTATATTGGGCTTTGTCCTGCTCCACTGACTGAATCTAAATTTCCACAATTAATGCTATAAATACCCAATACTCTTGGCAAAACAAAAGATGTCCATCCCTGATTTAGAGAAAGGAAAACAGAATAAAGTATGTTGTACACATAATAATCAATCTGGGGGATAAAAGTCTGGCTTTCAGTGCCAGATTTAATTTTCTAGAATAGAAGAATAAAGATCAGAGAGCCACATGGAATCCTAAAGGCACAAGAAATCCTACAATCCTAAAGGACAGTACTGGAAAGAAAGATAAATGAGGAATAATGTGTGGAGTGTGTAGGGAAAGTGAAAAACTATGAAAATGGATGATCCCATTCAAGACAAACAGAAAAGGGACTCAAAGGCAATGAAAGTAGTGAATGTGAAATGAGTCCAACAGACACTTAAAGAGAAAAGGTAAAACTTACTAGATAAGGAAACAAAGAGAAGAAGCAAGAATCTTCATGCTTTAGACCTAGGAACCAAGAGAGTGGGGAAATCAATACCAGCTCATTTATAAAATAAGTTTTAATAAAAGAATATTTAGTTCAACTGTACCAAAACCACTGTGTCTGATCATTTAGAACTTCCTGTAGTCCTATAGGGATGATGCATTTAATATACTGCATTGAGCAATATTTCAATACATGCTCGGAAAATGCTCACCAGTTTGCCACCAGTGGTCAAGCACTGGTACTTTGAAGACCTTTTTAGACCATTCCAGGGTTTCCACATCACAGCGTTCTCCAGCCACAAATAAAGTTTTGAACCTGAGAAAGAATGGATCCACATTATTCACTGACAATAAATATAATGAATTTCATCTCTATATTCAGACATGTAAACGCTAACCACATTAATTGCATTCCAATAAAATAGCCACATTAGCCATGAATTAAACACTGAGCACAACTAGGTGTGGCCCATATTTTTAAAAAAGAAAAGAAAATAGCCATATTATTACATTTTATTGTTGAATGGTTAGAGGAAGTTTTTTGAACCAAAATGCAACTAAAAACACAACTGAGTTTTGGGGTGAGATGCCTCAAATAACAGGCTTCAGAACTATTACTTATTACTTTTGAAAAGAATAATGATGTTCATCCCTGAAACTCAGTGGTCTCAAACTCAATTTACCGGGGGGCCGCAGGAGGCAAAGTCGGGGTGAGGCAGGGCCACATAAGGGATTTCACAAAAAAAAAAAAAAAAAAAAAAAAAAAAAAGGACAGCGGGCAGGAGCAGCAGAAATGACATCTGCGCTAAGCACAAAGTATTCACGATTATTCGCTTACCGAATATTCACAATAAAACATTGCATTAGTAAGAAAAAAATCGCATTAAACATTTGCATACCCCGAACGGAACTGCTCGGGGTATGCAAATGTTTAATGCGATTATTTTCTTACTTATGCGATTTTTATTGCGATTATTCAGTAAGCGAATAATCGCAAATACTGCGATATTTGAAGGCCGGTCGTGGGACACAAAATGTTGTACAGAGGGTCGCAAATGGCCCACGGGCCAAGAGTTTGAGACCCCTGCTGTAACTCATCTGTCATATTAGACTAATAATTAAAGATGAAAAGTCTTTTTATCCTTGACATTATTTCTATAAACTTTAAATCCAAGTTTGACTGCTTAAATCTATCCAAAATACAATAAAAATACAAAAATACAGTCACAATAAAACACACACATATGAAGCAAATGTACTCTTTGGAGTTTCTCTTAAAATTTAATTCTAAGATACATAATATTCTTATAAAAATGTCATAAATAGTAATTATAGGTAATTAAAATAACTACACTGAAAAGAAACTAATAGGTTGAGAATAGTTTTTTTTTGGGGGGGGGTCACACCCGGCAGTGTTCAGGGGTTACTCCTGGCTCCATGCTCAGAAATTGCTCCTGACAGACTTGGGAAACTATATGGCATGCCAGAATTTGAACCAATGACTCCATGCTATTTCTCTGGCCCCAAGAGAATAGTTTTATCAATAGAAATGCATGGTTATTAATATATTAAAAAATGAGGCCAGAGCAATAGTGCAGTGAATGGTAGGGCATTTGCCTTGCATGTGTCTGACCCAGGAAGGACTTCAGTTCGATCCCCGGTGTCCCATATGGTTCCTTAAGCCAGGAGTGATTTCTGAGTGCATAGCCCAGAGAAACCCCTGAGCGTTACTGGGTGTGACCCCCACCAAGCCATTTCGCCATTGTTCTGGGTTTCTAGTGCTCTACCTGAGAATGACTGAGATACCACATGATACTGTGAGTGAAATGCAGTCTTGCACATCTCATACTTTTTAAGCAGTCCTATGTACCATTATTTAAATACTATGAAGCTGGCAAGAAAATTTTAATTTCAGGATCTAGAGAGAGGGTACAGGGGTTAAGTCATATACATTTGCATAAAGTTGGCTCAGTTAAACCCCTTGCAACTCACATTATTCCACAAGCAAGTGAAGTACACAGGACCTCAGTACTGCCAAATGGCCTTATAATCAACACCCACTTCTGTAGGTAGGTAAATCTTCACATTGAATTATCAGCACCACTGGCCAAGATTGCTAGGAAAACATCTTAGGAAACCATTTTCCCACTAAAAATTATTTGTCCAGTAGTTAACTATATCATTCTTTGCTACTGCTTTCTTAATACACAGAAATAGTTGCCATAGTCATATCTAATAGTAAAAAATTCAAAGCCTGACTTTGAAATAAAAGGACAGCTAAAAGTTCAAGTTAGCTGCCTAACAATTTCAATGTTAATGCTCTATAATAGCATTGTGAAATAATAAGGCTATCAATCACAAGAAGTTAATTAAATTTTAAATTAACTAAAATTTTAAAAGATTAAAGTGTTAAATTGTTAGCCATATCCATGTCTTGTCAAAAGTTCCATGGTTCTAAAAGGCCTACCTTACTGTATTATTTATTTTTGTTGGATGATATACTTAAGTAATATGAACAAATTATCTATACAGGCAATATTCTGATATTTCTTATAACAGAAAAAGGGTTTAATTCTTCAAAACACATTCTACTAAAAATGCTAGTACACTACAGAGTCAATAAAAGAGGATGCTCTTAATGAAAAAAAGAACTAAATGGCTTATCTCAATACTATAAAATTGAGTAAAATTCAAGATACAAAGAGAGACAACATAAGGCAAAAGGAACTATAAAAATGATAATATTCTTAAATTATTAAAATTGTGAGTGCTGCCTGTGTGTGTCTGTCTACTGTCCTGATGCGTGAACCTCTTGGGAGTGGGCCGAAAAGAGGCTCCAGAAAACTCACTCTCCCAGAGTCCAACTCTAGGGCAGGAATGCCAAGGAACTGCTTGATAACATGAAAACCGGCTAAAAGCAGTACTTTGCAGGAGCAAGGTCCCGTTTGTGATGTCAGGCTTGGAAAATCCATGAAACTACACCTGCCCAGTGGGGCCCGACTGTGAAAAATTGTGAGTGCTGCCTGTGTGTGTCTGACTACTTTCCTGACACGTGAACCTCTTGGGAGTGGGCCGAAAAGAGGCTCCAGAAAACTCACTCTCCCAGAGGCCAATTCTAGGGTGGGAACGCCAAGGAACTGCTCCATAATGTGAAAACCGGCTATACGCAGTACTTTGCAGGAGCCAGGTCCCCTATTTGTGACGTCAGGCTGGGAAAATCCATGAAACTATGCCTGCCCAGTGGGGCCCAAATGTGAAAAATTGTGAGTGCTGCCTGTGTGTGTCTGTCTACTCTCGTGACGTGTGAACCTCTTGGGAGTGGGCCGAAAAGAGGCTCCAGAAAACTTGCTCGCCCAGAGGCCAATTCTAGGGTGGGAATGCCAAGGAACTGCTCCAAAACGTGAAAATCGGCTATAAGCAGTACTTTGCAGAAACCAGGTCCCGTTTGTGACGTCAGGCTGGGAAAATCCACGAAACTATGCCTGCCCAGTGGGGCCCAACTGTGAAAAATTGTGAGTGCTGCCTGTGTGTGTCTGTCTACTGTCCTGACGTGTAAACCTCTTGGGAGTGGGCCGAAAAGAGGCTCCAGAAAACTCGCTCTCCAAGAGGCCAATTCTAGGGTGGGAATGCCAAGGAACTGCTCCAAAACATGAAAACTGGCTATAAGCAGTACTTTGCAGAAGCCAGGTCCCCTGTTTGTGACGTCAGGCTGGGAAAATCCATGAAACTATGACTGACCAGTGGGGCCCAACTGTGAAAAATTGTGAGTGCTGCCTGTGTGTGTCTGTCTAATCTCATGACGTGTGAACCTCTTGGGAGTGGGCCGAAAAGAGGCTCCAGAAAACTCGCTCTCCCAGAGGCTAATCTCCAAAATATACAAGGCACTTACAGAAATTTACAAGAAAAAACATCTAATCCCATCAAAACATGGGGAGAAGAAATGGACAGACACTTTGACAAAGAAGAAATACAAATGGCCAAAAGACACATGAAAAAATGCTCCATATCAGTAATCGTCAGGAAGATGCAAATCAAAACATCTATGAGGTACCACCTCACATGCCAGAGATTGGCACAAATCACAAAGAATGAGAATAAACAGTGTTGGCGGGGATGTGGAGAGAAAGGAACTCTTATCCACTGCTGGTGGGAATGTCATCTAGTTCAACCTTTATGGAAAGCTATATGGAGATTCCTCCAAAAACTGGAACTCGAGCTCTCATACGATCCAGCTATACCACTCCTAGGAAGATACCCTAGGAACACAAAAATACAATACAAAAACCCCTTCCTTACACCTATATTCATTGCAGCACTATTTATCATAGCAAGACTCTGGAAACAACCAAGATGCCCTTCAACAGACGAATGGCTAAAGAAACTGTGGTACATATACACAATGGAATATTATGCAGCTGTCAGGAGAAATGAAGTCATGAAATTTTCCTATACATGGATGTACACGGAGTCTATTATGCTGAGTGAAATAAGTCAGAGAGAGAGAGAGAAAAACGCAGAATGGTCTCACTCATCTATGGGTTTTAAGAAAAATGAAAGACATTCTTGCAATAATAATTTTCAGACACAAAAGAGAAAAGAGCTGGAAGTTCCAGCTCACCTCAGGAAGCTCACCACAAAGAGTGATGAGTTTAGTTAGAGAAATAACTAAATTTTGAACTGTCCTAATAATGAGAATGTATGAGGGAAATGGAAAGCCTGTCTAGAGTACAGGCGGAGGTGGGGTGGGGAGGAGGGAGATTTGGGACATTGGTGATGGGAACGTTGGTGATGGGTGTTGTTTTTCACATGACTGAAACCCAAACACAATCATGTATGTAATCAAGATGTTTAAATAAAGTATATAAAAATATTCTTAAATTAATTTAATTTAAATAGACAAAGAAGGCTACAGAAAGAAATGTATAAAAAGCTAAAAATAAATCACTGTAAAGAATTTTTACAGCAATAAGGGACAGAAGAAAACAAAAATGAATATTTCTTTCAAGGTCCATTATCTACAAAACAAGCAAAATTATTCTTTATTTGCACCAATGAAAGTTAAATAAAAAATGATTACTTCAGTAATGTCTCATCAACTCCGAGTTCACCTGATGGAGCACCATTATTTGTTTCAGTCAATGTCCTTGTGGTTATATCTAATTTTCTTTCATTCTGTTTTCTCCTTGTTCCCACTAAAATTCACTTTCAACGTGTAAACATACTAGTGTTAACGTTATAACCGCATTCCATTATGTCCATAGCTGACTAGCTTTCATACTTACTTTTAAACTAGTCTCTGTCTCTCTTTGTCTTTCCCTGTCTCTATTGTAAACAAAAAAATTAAATAAAATGTAAAACTGAAATGCTTTGAAGGAATCAGTGAATATGCAGTGTAAGAATACTGAAGCATTAAGTTATCAGGGATGAAAAATCTACAGAAACTTAAGACTGACATCGATGTCCTTCTTTCCCCTGTGTATATTTGCAAAAGCAAACTGGGATGGAAAAGTAAAAACTAAGCATAAAATGAAGTTTCAGAGTCTCCAATAAAGAAGTCTAATTCCAATAACTACAATTTTGAGGAAAAGGAGAACTAAAGCTGAAGGTTCACAATGATTTAAAATGTAGGTGTATAAGATACATGTTTTAAGCCTAGGTGCCCACGTCCCCAGACACACAACCTTCTTCCACGCAGGTAAGATCACCTGAGAGTGACCAAGCTTTGCAGAACCTCCTATTTGGGAGGGACAGGGAAGCAAGAAAAGGGATTTAAGGCAGACCATAGGAAAGCAGCCCCTTTACCCCAATTCCACCTCCCAACCACCCAAGTTTCCCATCCTGCATCCTCCTCCAACATCAATCTACCAACACCCTGAAAATCCAGCACCCCAATAACCACATGCAAAGAACAATGGGAAAACTAAGAAAGATACCAGCAGCTTGGGATATGGAAAGAAATCCTAACAGATATTCATGTCCTCCAAAATGTACAAACTTCATAGACAAGGATCTAAGATCAGCATTTAACATCTTAGCAATGGAATTCAAAGACTCACTAACCAAAAAAATTAAGAAATCCATAGATAAATAATTCAACCAACTCAAAGTAGAACTCTATTTGAAGATGAAAGAGTTCATACAAATGGAACTAAGAGAACTAAATACATACTAGCAAGCCACTAGAGCAGAATTATACATACAGAATCATATGGATGAACTTGAATAGAAAATAAAATCCATTAACAATAGAGATATCAATAAAGAAACGAGAGACAAAATACTGGAAGAAAATATAAGATACTTCATGAACAAAAGAAATAATCTAGGACTTATAGAAATACCAGAAGGGGAGGAAAAAAGAAAAGGTGAAGAACAAGTGTAAGGGAAATAATAGCAGAGACTTTTCACACTCTCTGGAAAGAGGCACCAGTACAAATTCAAGAGGCAAAATAAGTTCCAAATAAAATAGATCCTAATAGAGCAAGAGCAAGACATATAGTAATCCAAATAGCAAAAGAGTTTAAAGCAATAACGGAGAGCAAAACCCTGAAGTACAAAAGAAAGAACATAAGAATCACACGAGATCTCCATTTGAAGCAATTTAGACAAGAAGACAGTGCAATGATATATTTAAAAGACCATTACCCAGAAAGACTCTCAGTTGCATGGGAGGGAGGACTAAAAACATTCTCAGACAAAAAAGAACTCTTAATATTTGTACCACTCTAGATAAATTTTTCAGAGATTAGTTATATAACCGAAGCACAAAATTTTAGCAACAGAAACCCTACTCAATATAACAAAACAACAATCCTCTCTGCCAATAATCTCCTAAAATGTCAATGGATTACACCTCCCCATTAAAAGACACAGAGTAGAGGGTTGGATCAGAAAACAAAAACCGGAACTTCTGCCTGAAAAAACACATTTAAAACCAGGATAGACACAGGCTCAGAATAAAAGGATGAATAAAAGGATGAATAAATTACTCAAACCACTGAAAAACAAAAAAGCTGGGACAGCCATACTAAATAGCATTAAATCTCAAGAAAGTGCTCAGAGAAAAAGATTGAGACCAGTTATTAATCAAACCAAGAAGTACTAAATCTGATCAACATTTATACACCAAATGCAGAGCCAGCAAAATATGTAAGGCTTTTGCTCACAAACCTAGAAAAACATATGGACAGAAATGTGATAGTAGTAGGAGACTTGAACAAATAGTTATTGCCACTAGAGAGATCGACTAGGCAGAAAACTAGCAGAGACATCAGAGCCCTGAATGAGAAACTAGAAGAACTAAATGGACTTACACATGGCCCTCTGTCCCCAGAAAGTAGAATAAACATTCATCTCAAGTGCATATGAAAACTTATCTAGAATAGAACAAGCATTAGGACATGAATCTAACTTGCATAAAGTCACAATTATAAGAATTATAATTGGAAGAAAATATAAGACACTTCATGAACAAAAGAAATAATCTAGGACTTATAGGAATACCAGAAGAGGAGGAATAAGGGAAAGGCGAAGAACAAGTGTAAGGGAAATAATAGCACAGAATTTTCCCACTCTCTGGAAAGAGATGAAAGATAATGAAGAGACAAATTGTCAAAAATTGTGGGACATAGCAAAAACATCCCTACATTAATAAAGAGGAAAATGACAAAATTAACAGCTTAAAGGAACACCTTAAGAATCTGGAAAAACAGCAACAAAGATAAACACAGTTAGAAGACAAGAAATAATAAGTATAAGAGCAGAAATAAACAACATAGAAACAAACAAAAAAAAAACAATACAAAGAATCAATGAGACCAGAAGATGGTTTTTTGAAAGAATCAATAAGGTAGACAAACCACTGCCAAGACTCACAAAGAAAAACGGAAAAACACTCAAATAAATCAGGTCACAAAAGAGGAGAGATTACAAAACAGAACTTCAAGATATCCAAGAAATCATAAGGGCTTATCATGAATAACTGTAGTCAGTTGCGTTAGAGAACTCAGAAGAAACTAACAGATTCCTGGGAAAATATTATCTCTCGAGACTTAATAAGGAGAAAGTAAAAAGTTTAAACAGGCCGATCACAGCTAAATAAATTGAAACAGTAATTAAGAAACAACCAATAATAAAAGTCTAGGACTAGATGGCATTAGATGTGAATTCAATCAAACATTTAGAGAGGAATTACTAACATTGATCCTCAGGCTCTTCCAAAACATTGAAAAGACAAAAATCAACCCTAATTTCTTTTATGAGACTAATATCATACATAGACACCACCAAGAAAGAAAATTACAGATCAATCTCACTAATAAACATGGAAGCAAAAATCATCAATGAAATCTTTGCAAACCAAATCCAACAACACATCCAAAAACATTATTTACCATGACCAATTGGGTTTCATCCCAGGATGCAAGGATGATTCAACATATACAAATCAATCCTCATCATACACCACATCAACAAAAAGAAAGACAAAAACCACATGATTATATCAATTGACACAGAGAAGACATTTGATATAAAATGCAACATCCTTTCATGATGAAAACACTCAGCAAAATAAGGTTGGAAGGAACCTTATTCAAGATAGTTGCAGTTATATATAAAGAACTCACAGCCAATATTATCCTTAATGGTGAAAAACTGAGTGCATTTCCACTAAGGTCAGGCACTAGGCAGGCTGTCCACTGTCTCCACTCTTGTTCAACGTAGTTTTAGAAGTCAAGAAAAAGGCAATTAGACAAGAGATGGGAATCAAAGGAATCCAAAAAGTGAAAGAGGAAATTAAGCTATCTCTATTTGCAAATGATATGATGATATACATTGAAAACCCTAAAAAGTCCACAGAAAAACTTCCAGAAACAATAAAGCAATACAGCAAAGTAGCTGGCTACAGAGTCAATACACAAAAGATAGTAGCATTCCTTTATACAAATAATGAGGCAGAGGAGAAAGAGACTAAGGAGTCCATCCCATTTAAACTATTATCTAAGAATCAACCTAACAAGAGAGGTGAAAGTCCTATACCATGAAAACTTCAAAACACTTCAGAAAGAAATTGAAGAGGACCTAAGGGATTGGAAGAACATCCCAGGCTCATTAGTAGGAAGAATCAACATCATCAAAATAACCATCTTACCTAAACTATTTTTTACCTAAACTGAAGCTCTACTAACAGCATGGTTCTGGGCCAAAGACAGAGTCTCAAACCAATGAGTTAGAATAGACTATCCAAAGGCATACCCCCAAATTTATGGTCAACTAATATTTGACAAAGGAGCCAAGAATCTGAAATGGAACAAAGACAATCTCTACAACAAATGGTGTTGGAACAACTGGATAACCACCAGTAAGAAATTAAAGATTGATTCATACCTCACACCTTATGCAAAATGAAACTCAAAATAGATTAAAGACCTTGAAATCAAATCCAAAACTATAAAGTTTTGGCTATTGAGAAACTATTGAGAAAAAATAGGCAGAACACTTGAAGACTTACACCTCAAAAAAGTCTTTGATGACAGAATGCCAATGACAAGAGCTATTGCATCAAACCTAAATAAATGGGACTATATCAGACTAAATTTTTTTTTGTATAGCAAAAGAAACACTGGTTAAAACTAGAAGACAGCTAATGGAATGGGAAAGAATTTTGCACTAAACACATCAGATAAAGGGGTGATATCTAGGATATACAAAGCACTCAGAAAAGTTAGTTACACAAAACCTAAAAAAGAACAACGAAAAATGAGGGGTGGGGGGAGAAATGAATAGACACTTCTCTGAGGAAAATCAACAGATGGTCAACAGAAACATGAAAACATGTTCATCTTCACTCATCATTAGGAAAATCCAAATCAAAACAACAATGAGGTACTATCTTATACCTATGAGAATGGCACATATCAAAAATAATGGGAACAATCTCTGCTGGTGGGGATGCAGTAAGAAAGGAGCTCTCATCCATGGCAGGTAGGAATGCTGCATGGTCTAACCCCTATGGAAAACAGTATGGAGGCTTCTCAGTAAACTCAAGATTAAAAAAACATATGACTCAGCAATCCCTCTCCTGGATATCTACCCCCAGAACCAAAAGATATTCATCCAAATATATGTATGCACACCATTATTCACTGCAGCCCTCAGTATAATAGCCAAGACTGGAATCAACCTAGAAGTCCAAAAACAGATGAGTGGATTATGAATATGGGGTATATATACACACTGTAATACTACATAGCAATAAGAAATGATATAATCATGCAATTCACAGTGACATCAGTGGCATGGATAGAATTGGAAAATATTATGTTAAATGAAGTAAATCAGAAGAACAAATATAAAATGATGTCATTATATGTGATATTTAGAATAACTCCATGAAGAAACACAACAGTATAAATGGTAGATACTTCAAACATCATAGGTGCCAGTGTATAGTGGAGTGATATCAATTTGAGTGGAAGAATAGAAGCAAAAAGCCTATACTATTTTTTTATATTGCAAAGAAACCTAAGACAGCAGAAACAGCTGTTTGGATCAAACAAGTGCTCAATCAACCTCTCACTAAAAAGCATGAACTAATGTTTTTATGCACAAAATCAGGTGCAGAATATAATTGGATGCTGGGGACTCTTGCTACAGTGCTTACTATCAGTATGTTTTAGTGCCTTAATTTTTATTATGTATAAAATAAATATATCTCCTTTGTTCACAGAGGTTTGTGGAGTTATAAGTTCACAATTCAGTGCTCTAACATATTAGATTCCATATACAGTACTCATTAGGAAAATGGCTTGATAAAATACTCCATTATTAGGCAAGAGCTGATTCGAACAGATGGTGGTTCATATCCCAGCATCCCATACGGTCCCTGGTGCCTACCAGGATCAACTTCTGAGAGCAAAGCCTGGAATAACCACGGAGCGGCCCTGGGTGTGACCAAAAAAAAAAACAAAAACAAAAATATACTCCATTATTGTGTCTTCTACTATGACCTAAAGCTTATGACCATGGAGACCACTGAACTAGGCAACTGAACACCAGAAAATTATGTTGCAGGTCCCACTCCTTGAGTATGTGTTTTTGCGAATTACTATTATCCCTTCTATTTTTTTTAACTTTTTTTCTTGTCCCTTCCTTTATTTATTTACTTATTTTTTAATTTTACTTCTCTGCTCCTTTTTATATCTTTTTCAATTCAAACTATGTTACCACACTGTCAGTTTACTTTCAGGAAAGAAACTGCAATGCACAAGACACAGGGGAGGATACTACAAAGGGAAGACTTCTCTTATAGAGCTGGCTATAATATTGCTTAGCACTCCAGATGTGCAAATTATGTTTATACTAAAATTTAGCAAAGTTCACCCCTGCCATTGATGAAGTCCCTAGAGAGTGGAAAACCTTTTCTCTCTGATGTGCTGGCCCAATTTATTTTTTTACCTTTTTTTTTTTTTTTTTTTTGGTTTTTGGGTCATACCCTGCAGCACTCAGGGGTTATTCCTGGCTCTATGCTCAGAAATGGCTCCTGGCAGGCTCGGGGGACCGACCATATGGGATGCCGGGATTCGAACCACTGTCCTTCTGCATGAAGGCAAGTGCCTTACCTCCATGATATCTTTCCAGCCTCACCTATTTTTTCTTTATTCTTTTTTTTCCTTTTCTTCTTTTGTTTAATCTATTTCTTTCATCTATTTATTTTTAATTCAATTATTTTTAAGACAGGACACCAGGACACCAAGCACAACCTATGAATAGATCTGTAATGTCTGTCTATATATAAGTTGGCATGAGTTTATTTGTAGTGGACTCCTCTATGTTTGCCTAATCTATATTGTAACAATCCATGCCTATATTGTATGTAGCCCTGTTATATATTAGCCTTCCTCCCCTTCAGAAGTCTATCTTCTCACCCCCCTCAATCGTGATCTCTTATCTCTCCCTATTTAACTCTCTTCACCCTCATTTCTTAACTCTTTAGGAACTGAAAATGCCCACCTGCCCCAGTAAGCTGCCACCTTGACTCCCTAAGCTAAAGGACATCCACTCAAAGCTTCATCTCTCGATCCAGAAAGAAGCTGCAACCACCACTCCTGCTGATGCAATCTATGTGGCTCTCTTTCCCCCAACCCCCTTCAATGTGGAATATTGCTTCCTCCGGACTCAGCTCCAGAGGGATCCCCAGCTCCAGAACACTACCTGATCCTTGCAGCTGCAAGCCATTTCTCATACTTAATAAGATCACAGTATGAGATGAAACTGTGGGTTTACGATTCTGGCACTACACTCACACACACACACACACACACACACACACACACACACATGTTTGAAGAATTTAAGCATAAATCATAAATAAAAAATACAAGATGTTATCAAAATGGCTATCAGAATAATCAAGTGGAAATTTTTATTGATAAATAAAAATATTTAATTTAAAACTAAAAGTTGAAATATAGGTGATATTAGAAAATAAGCAATTGAATTGGGGGAGTGAAGCTAAGTGGGAGGAACATTAGGATTCTTGGGAGAGGGAGGTGGGTAAACTGATGATGAGTGTGGAATTGGAGTATCAACAGCAATAACAAAAACACATCCACAAACAACTGATCCATAAAAATATTAGGAAAAAGAACAAAATTATGTCTAGTACAAAGTAAGTGAGCAAAGAATGTTTACATTTATCATTTTGAATAATTGAAGATATTGGTAGAACATTCATTCCTATCTAAAAAAATCTATGCATGTCCATCATTATGAATAAACATAATTACTAAGGCCAACGGACATGATGAAGCAAAATTTAATGCAATTTCTCTTTTACACTTGAATCTCATATTTCATGTCTGTAGATACTTGTTTAAAAAGTGATGATTTAATAGGTATTTTTTTTGTACTTTCACATTAGTAAAATTAGGAAAAGCTCATTTTTAATTTAGAATCTGATCTAAAATCAAGTCCAAATAGGAATATAAAATAATAGAGCAAAATGAAATTTTAGCTTGCTAATCAGAGAGCTTCAAGTACTGTGACCAGAATTCATTTGTCAGTTAAGCGATTCTGCAAGGAGCCATAATTACCATTTCATCAAAAGCTCTTGAATGTTTTTTTTTTTTTTTTTTTTTTTTTGGTTTTTGGGCCACACCCGGTAACGCTCAGGGGTTACTCCTGGCTATGTGCTCAGAAGTTGCTCCTGGCTTGGGGGATCATATGGGACACCGGGGGATCAAACCGCGGTCCGTCCAAGGCTAGCGCAGGCAAGTCAGGCACCTTACCTTTAGCGCCACCGCCTGGCCCCTCTTGAATGGTCTTAATCCATGAATGTTCTTACCAAAATCTGTTTCTAATCTTTTGGCTGAAATGAAGAGATCTACAAAATTAAAAGCAACTGAATGACAGTCAATGAAAGAATGAATAAAGAGTGGATATATATATATATATATATATATATATATATATGACAGATGATTAAATACATAAATACCTTTTTTGGTTTGAATGTTTGGGTGGGGGGGTTTGGAGCAATACCAATTAGTCCCTGGGAACAACTCTATGCTAGGTGCTCAAAACTCAATTCCAAATTAGTGCTTGAGAGATTATGTGATGCTGGGGATTGAACTCTGTGCAATGCATGAATTCCAGCTCTCAGGTATATTTTCCAAGTCCATGAACACATTTTTCTATAGAAAGCATGCTGACATTTTTGTAAATTTTTTTAGAATTTCAGATTTTTTGTAAATTAAAATAACTAAGAAAAAATAAAATACCAGTAATAAGAAACCAGTGACTGAGTAAGTGGTAACTTAATGCTTATGGATGCAATTTTGTGTCTAATTTTCTTTATTAGATTTGAGAGTGCAGCCCAAGTTAAAAGTGCTCAGGTCTTCCTCCTCACTCTGTGCTTAGGGGTCCCTCCTGTGACCCTGTGATTGACCATATATAAAATGAGTGATTCAAACCAGGTTCCTTAACATGGAAGGAAGCACCTTAACTCCAATACAATAATACAATACAATACAATACAATCTCTTAGGTTCAAATTTAGTCCTAACCTCTCTCTAAAATGTACCTAATTTATATTATTTTGGGGAGGATGGCCACCATAATAAGAGGTATACTGGGAGGTTTTGTGAGGAGTGAATCCTAAATGCTCATGTGTAACATCAAGTATTCGAATCAGTGTTGGCTGCATTAAGTCAAGTGTCTTTACCCTTTGTATTATCACTCCACCTACTGCGTATCTACTTTCATTTTTTCTTTTAGACATAAAGAGTTTAAAATCTATAATGCAAATTTTCCTTGAACTTAAAAGGTTCTGTTCACTTAGGAACCTATTTTTGTTTTTATTTGTAATAAACAAAAGCTCTTCATTCACTGGACTACTTTTCAGAGACCATGTGAAAATTGATACTGGACACTGCCTTGATGATAGAAATTGCTCTAAGTTTTCTGGAGCACACATATATTAAGTTAAAGCTGTTATCAAGAAACCAGCGGCTTCCCCCAAATCTAAATTATTTACAGTCTATTATTATATGAAATTAAAAAAAATCATCAACCCTTCAACAAAGAATGTGTTTACTCTAATTTCCATATTTTATCTAAACAGATCATAACAAGTATTTTTCTTACATAAGGCATCTTTTTAGTTTTAAAAACATAGTTAAGTGCAGTAATATATATTATATATGTATATATATGTATATGTATATATGTATATGTATATATGTTATATGTATATATATACACTTTTATAGACAAAGGAAGTTTAAAAAAAGCAAAAGACAAAAAGAGATATAGAAAGTGAAAAAAGAGAAAGGGAGAGAAAAAGAGAGAGCTTTGTTAACATTTAACTGACATAAAACAGTATGTATTTTTAAAAAATCCTCATTGCAGAATAGTGTTTTTTAACTACATTTGTGAATTTTCTGTCTCTTAACTCTTCACAACAGAAAGCCCAGTATAAGAAGAAAACCAAACGTGCCTTTCCACCTGATTGCAGTTGTGATGTTCCCTGTCCCATGCACCCCATTCACCTGGTCAGAGGGTACTTCTTCCCTAAGGAAGCCCCTGGATCATGCTGACGAATGGCTCTTATGGCAGTTGGTGCAGTAAACAACGCGGCCACACCATGCTCAGCAAGCACACGGAAATACGCTCCTGCATCCGGGGTTCCCACAGGCTTGCCCTGTAAGTAGAGTCATGGCCAGTGTTATTAGGTCTAGTGTCTCTCTCCTATTTCTCTGGAAGCTCAAAACTTGGACCTTTAATGCAGCTGTAATCATAAAGCAAGCTCTCCTTGAATCTGAGATTTAAAATGTGTTCATAGATATTAGAAATTAAACACATCATATGCCCACCTCCCAAAACTCAGGTGTTCCATTATAGCACCATGAAAACTGCAAAATTGCAAATATTCTTTTCAAAAGCTTTAAAATAAAAAGGGCATGAATTATAGCAATTCAAATTAGTAAACATGAACAGTATTTTAATTAACCCCAAATTAAATATACAGCTTAGCAGAATATACCACCAATAAAATCGTAATTACTAGGGTTGAAGTACATTTGCTTTGCATGCACCTGACCGGATTCTATCCCGGGAAGCCCACCCATTAGGTTGACAGAAGTAATTCTTGAGTATAGAAGCAAAAAGTATAGAACATGAGCACCAAAATTTAAAAAAAATTATAATTATTCTATAATTATAATACCCTTTTTAATGGTCACTTGAGGAGACAATTTGTGATCACAATTATTTCTGAGAAGTGATCTATTCAAATCAATGTCTCATTGCAAGAAAAGCAACATCTAAGAAGTTCAAAATTTAAGAGCATGTCTTCAAATGCACGTATTAAACAGTTTCAAAATGACAGTAAAATATGCTTAAGGCGGGGCAAGAGTGGTGGCTCTAGAGGTAAGGTGTCTGCCTTGCAAGCTCTAGCCTAGGACTAACCTCGGTTCGATCTCCCAATGTCCCATATGGTTCCCCAAAAACAGGAGTGATTTCTGAGTGCATAGCCAGGAGTAACTGCTGGGCGTTAATTGGGTGTGGCCCAAAAAAACAAAACATGCTTAAGTCATAAAAATATAGTAAGCTTGGCAAAGGCACAAACATGGCATGGTGATTAAATAATTTTCTAGAAAAAAATCTACAGTGAATCTATTTTGAAAAAATATCCAGTGACTCACTTAAAGCTCTGCATAATTGCTATTTTGGGAACACAATATTCCAACATTCCCTAACCCATTCTTATTATTTTTACTTCTTTTTTTATATATATATTTTATGTAAACACCTTGATTACATACATAATTGTGTTTGGGTTTCAGTCATGTAAAGACTACCACCAATCACCAGTGCAACACTCCCATCACCAATATCCCAAATCTCCCTCCTCCCAACCCAACCCCCACCTGTACGCTAGACATGTTTTCTATTTCCCTCATACATTCACATTATTAAGATAGTTCAAAATATAGTTATTTCTCTAACTAAACTCATTCCTGTTGTGGTGAGCTTCGTGAGGTGAGCTGTAACTTCAAGCCCTTCTCTCTTTTGTGTCTGAAAATTATTATTTCAAGGATGTCTTTCATTTTTCTTAAAACCCGTAGATGAGTGAGATGATTTTGCGTTTTTTCCTCTCTCTGACTTATTTCACTCAGCATAATAGATTCCATGTACATTCATGTATAAGAAAATTTCATGACTTCATCTCTCCTGAGAGTTGCATAATATTCCATTATGTATATGTACCACAGTTACTTTAGCCATTCGTCTGTTGAAAGGCATCTTGATTATTTCCAGAGTCTTGTGATGGTAAATAGTGCTGCAATGAATATAGGTGTAAGTAAGGGATTTTAATATTGTATTTTTGTGTTCCTAGGGTATATTCCTAGGAGTGGTATAGCTGGATCGTATGGGAGCTCGAGTTCCAGTTTTTGGAGGAATCTCCATTCGCTTTCCATAAAGGTTGAACTAGAAGGCATTCCCACCAGCAGTGGATACGAGTCCCTTTCTCTCCACATCCCTGCCAACACTGTTTGTTCTCATTCTTTGTGATGTGTGCCAATTTCTGTGGTGTGAGTTGATACCTCATAGATGTTTTGATTTGCATCTCCCTTATGATTAGTGATGTGGAGCATTTTTTCATGTGACTTTTGGCCATTTGTATTTCTTCTTTGTCAAAGTGTCTGTCCATTTCTTCTCCCCATTTTTTGATAGGATTAGATTCTTTTTCTTGTAAAGTTCTGTCAGTGCCTTGTATATTTTGGAGATTAGCCCCTTATCTGATGGGTATTGGGTGAATAGTTTCTCCCACTCAGTGGATGGATCTTGTATCCTGGGCACTATTTCCTTTGAAGTGCAGAAGCTTCTCAGCTTAATATATTCCCATCTATTAATCTCTGCTTTCACTTGCTTGGAGAGTGCAGTTTCGTCCTTAAAGATGCCTGTAGTCTCAATGTCCTGGAGTGTTTTGCCTACGTGTTGTTCTATATATCTTATGATTTTGGGTCTGATATCGAGATCTTTAATTCATTTGGATTTTACCTTCGTACATGATGTTAGCTTGAGGTCTAAGTTCAATTTTTTGCAAGTGGCTAGCCAGTTGTACCAACCCAGTTGTTGAAGAGGTTTTCTTTGCTCCATTTAGGATTTCTTGCTCCTTTATCAAACATTAGGTGATTGTATGTCTGGAGAACATTCTCTGAATATGCAAGCCAATTCCACTGACCTTAGGGCCTGTCTTTATTTAATACAATGCCGTTTTGATAACTATTGCTTTGTAGTAAAGTTCAAACTTGGGGAAGGTAATTCCTCCCATATTTTTTTTCCCAATGATTACTTTAGCTATTCTAGGGTGTTTATTGTTCCACATGAATTTCAAAAGTGCCTGATCCACTTCTTTGAAGATTGTCATGGGTACCTTTAGAAGGATCGCATTAAATCTGTACAATGCCTTGGGGAGTATTGCCATTTTGATTATGTTAATCCTGCCAATCCATGAGCAGGGTATGTGTTTCCATTTCTGCATATCCTCTCTTATTTCTTGGAGCAGAGTTTTATAGTTTTCTTTGTATAGGTCCTTCACATTTTTAGTCAAGTTGATTCCAAGGTATTTGAGTTTGTGTGGCACTATTGTGAATGGGGTTGTTTCCTTAATGTCCATTTCTTCCTGATTACTATTAATGTATAAAAAGGCTATTGATTTTTGTGTGTTACTGTTGTATCTGCCACCTTGCTATATGAGTCTATTGTTTCTAGAGGCTTTTTGGTAGAGTCTTTAGGGTTTTCTCTGTAGAATATCATGTCATCTGCAAACAGCGAGAGCTTGACTTCTTCCTTTCCTATCTGGATTCCCTTGATATCTTTTGCTTGCCTAATCACCATAGCGAGTATTTCCAGTGCTATGTTGAATAGGAGTGCTGAGAGAGGACAGTCTTGTCTTTTGCCAGAATTTAGAAGGAAGGCTTTTAGTTTTTTTCCATTGAGGATAATATTTGCCACTGTCTGTGGTAGATGGCCTTAACTATACTGAGAAAGGTTCCTTCCATTCCCATCTTGCTGAGGGTTTTGATCAAGAATGGGTGTTGGATGTTATGAAATGCTTTCTCTACATCTATTGATATGATCCTGTGGTTTTTATTTTTCTTGTTTTTGATGTTGTGTATTATGTTGATAGATTTACGGATCTTAAACCATCCTTGCATTCCTGGGATGAAACCGACTTGATCATTGTGGATGATCTTCTTAATGAGGCATTGAATCCTATTTGCCAGGATTTTGTTGAGAAACTTTGCATCTGTATTCATCAGCGATATTGGTCTGTAATTTTCTTTTTTGGTAGCATTTCTGTCTGGTTTAGCTATCAAGGTGATGTTGGCTTCATAAAAGCTGTTTGGAAGTGTTTCCGTTTGTTCAATTTCTTGAAAGAGTATTGCCAGGATTGGTAGTAGTTCCTCTTGGAAAGTTTGAAAGAATCCATTTGTGAATCCATGGGGCCTAGGATTTTGTTTTTGGTAAGACATTTGATTACTATCTTAATTTCACCAATAGTGATCATAGTGTTTAGATATGCTACATCCTCTTCATTCAACTGTGGAAGATTATAAGAGTCCAAGAATTTGTCCATTTCTTTCAGGTTCTCATTTTTAGTGCATAGAGTTTCTCAAAGTAGTTTCTGATTACCCTTTGTATCTCTGCCATATCACTATTGATATTTCCTTTTTCATTCCTCATACAAGTTATCAAGTTTTTCTCTATTTCTTTGTTAGTTTTGCCAGTGGTCTATCAATCTTGTTTATTTTTTCGAAGAATGAACTTTTGCTTTTGTTGTTTTTTTCAGATTGTTTTTTGGTTTTCCACTTCATTGATTTCTGCTGCCAACTTTGTTATTTCCTTCTTTCTCCCTATTTATGGGTCCTTTTGTTGAGCACTTTCTAATTCTATGAGCTGTGTCATTAAGCTATTCAGTTAGGCCCCTTAGTCCTTCCTGATGTGTGCTTGCAAAGCTATTAAATTTTCCTCTCAGTACTCCTTTTGCTGTGTCCCATAAGTTCTGATAGTTTGTGTCTTTATTATCATTTGTTTCCAGGAAAATTTTATTTCCTCTTTGATTTCATCACGGACCCACTGCTTATTCAGTACGAAGCTGTTTAACTTCCAGGTGTTAAAGTTTTTCTTCTGTGTCCCTTTGGAATTCACATATAATTTCAGAGCCTTGTGGTCAGTGAAGGTAACCTGCAAAATTTCTATCCTCTTAATATTATGGAGGTATGTTTTATGTACTAGCATGTAGTCTATCCTCTAGAATGTCCCACGTACATTGGATAAAAAATGTGTATTCAGCTTTCTGGGGATGGAGTGTTATATATATATCTACTAGGCCTCTTTCTTCCATTTCTCTTCTCATGCCTAGTATATTCTTGTTGGGTTTCAGTCTGGTTGATCTCACCAGTGTTGACAAAGCTGTATTGAGGTCTCCCACAATTATAGTGTTGTTATTGATATTATTTTTCAGATTTGTCAACAATTGTATTAAATATTTTGCTGGCCCCTCATTCAGTGCATATATGTTTAGGAGAGTGATTTCTTCCTACTGTACATGCCACTTGATTAATACAAAATGTCCATCTTTGTCCCTTACAACTTTCCTGAGTATAAAGTTTGCATCATCTGATATTAGTATGGCCACTCCAGCTTTTTTATGAATATTGTTTGCTTGGATAATTTTCCTACAGCCTTTTATTTTGAGTCTATATTTGTTCTGACTATTCAGACCCTTTTCTTGTAGGCAGCAGAAGGTTGGATTGAGTTTATTTAGCCACCCTGTGTCTCTTAACGGGTGCATTTAGTCCAATGACATTGAGAGAAAGAATTGTCCTAGGATATAATGCCATCTTTATATTGAAATTTGGTGTGTCTTTTGGTCAGTCTTTTCTTAAAGTATGTCTTTCAGTTTTTCTCTTAAGACTGGTTTTGAGTCTGTAAAGTTTCTGAGCTGTTGTTTGTCTGTGAAACTATGTACTCTTTTGTCAAACTGGAAAGTGAGTTTTGCTGGGTACAGTATTCTAGGCGAAGCATTTATTTCATTGAGTTTTGTCACTATGTCCCACCACTGCCTTCTGGCCTTGAGTGTTTTTGGTGACAGGTCTGTTGTAAATCTCAAGGATGTTCCCTTGAATGTAATTTCCCTTTTTGATCTTGCTGCTTTCAGAATTCTATCTCTATCTATGGAATTTGTCATTGTGACTAGGATGTGTCTTGGGGGGTATGTTTTCTGAGATCTCTTTTGTTTGGTACTCTTCGGGCATGCAGGATTTGATCACATATATTTTTTAGCTCTGAAAGTTTCTCTTTAATGATGTTGTTGACCATTGATTCTCCTGGAAATTTTCTTCCTGGTTCTCTGGGACTCCAATGATTCTTAAGTTGTTTCTGTTGATCTTATCATAGACTTCTATTTTCATCTGTTCCCATTCTTTGACTAATTTTTCCATTGTCTGTTCATTTACTTAAGTTTTTTTTTTCCAATCTCTCCTGCTGTATGAAACTGTTATTTAGCTCATCTTCCACAACACCAATTCTATTCTCAGCTTCTGATACCCTGCTGGAGAGCTTATCCATTTTGTCGTTCGATTTGTTTACTGAGTTTTTCAGGCCTGTTATTTGACCTGTTATTTCAGTTTGGAGTTTTGTGATTTCTGTCTTCATATTTTCTTGGTTCTTATTAGTGTTCTGTTCAACTAGATCCATGGTTTCTTTGAGTTCTTTGAGCATCTTTCATATTTCTTTTCTAAACTCCTTATCTGAGAGATTAATTAGTTGGTTGGCCATTTTCTGGTCATCAGAATTGTCATCTTCATTCTTTATATCTGATGCTGGCCTGCATTGTTTCCCCATTGTCACACTTGTATTGTGGGTTTTTCTACATGTTGTGGTGGTATTCATTGGCTAAACAATGTACACGGCCACACTCCTCTGGCTCCACCCTTTCAGGGTGTGTCAACTTGCCTCCAAGGAAGGGGAGGCCCCCTTGGATGAAGACTCACACAGGATTAAATCTTAAGCCGAGCACACAGCAGAGGAGACAGTCCAGGAGAAATGCTGGGTTTCAGTGATCCAGCACAGTTTTTGTGTGATTTTTTCTTCTTCTTGTTGCAGTGGCGTTCTTTCATTAGAAAGAGCTCATGGCCGCATAGCAAAGTGAAACGACCATGCTCTTTTGGAGCCTCTGTGAGAGCAAATTTTCTGGGCCCTTTTTGTTCCACTTCCAAGAGGTTCAGGAGACAGAACAGGAAACAAACACACACAGGCAGCACTCACAGTTTCTCACCCCCTATCCCATTCTTAAGCGTCTTTAGTCTTTCTTTAGTAAAGCCTTGCTCTAGAATGTTAAAAAAAATTGTGTAAAATTATTTTGTCTGAATATGCTCATGTTTATATATACATATATAATTTTAATGAAATACTTCTGAATTTTGGATAAGAAAAGGATAAAAATTTTTGCACCATTTCAAGCCTCCAAGAAATGGAAATTTTCTAAAATTTCTTGCCCACATTTTCCACTGGGATATCTCATGGATTTTATAATCGAAAGCAAATTTAGGAACAATGAACTATGATAAAAAAATATAATTTTCTAGTATCACAGAAATCTCAAACACAAAATAATAACTGAGTACATGAGGCAGACATTATTAGCTGCCCAATTCTAATTTAATATTTCATTAAGGCCCTATTTATGTTTTAGTTTTGATTGTAATAGATACACTGTAGATTCTTAAAGATAATTATATATATTCACTGGGAAAAATAGTGATTTTTATAAAAATAGATAAAAACAGCGTCATGGTGGAAGTACAATAGTAGGGTGTTTGCCTTGCATGCACCTGCCCGAGGACAGACAATGGTTTGATCCCTGGCATCCCAGATAGTCTCCTAAGCCAGGAGCAATTTTTAATGCATCGCTCATTGAAATTGAATCCCACTAAAATTCCCAATGCCATGGAAAAGTCATAACAGATTAAACAGTCATTATGAGAACACAGTATTAAAATGATACATATAAAGAGTATGTGACTTGATATATCTTGCTATTCCTTCAAGTAATTACATGTAATAAGAATGGTAATTATAAAACAACCATGATTTTTGTAAAATACAAAAATAAAACATTTATTGCAATCTGACCTGGACCTAAAAGAATCCATAAATATTGTATATCAACATTATATTTAACATTAAATCTTTGGGGACATAACATTATTACTAGGACATATGAGAATATATTACAGGGTCAAATGCAGAATGAGGAGTAAGTCTTGAGCAACAACAGTTGTGGTCCCAAACCATCGTCCTCCCCTCCAAAATATGATAGTATAATGGAGAAGCTCCTTGCCGTTCATGCAATTTATTAAGATTTAAACCCTAATATTGCATATGGCTCTGTGAGCATCACCAGGAGTGATTTCTGAGCACAGAGTACAAAGTAAGAGCTGAGTACTTTTAGGTATGGCCCTGAAAACAAAAAGAAAATGGAGGCAGAGTGATAATACATCAGATAGGATGCTTGCCTTGCATGTGGACAACCTAGGTTTAGTCCCTGGTATGACACACAGTTTTTCCAACCCAATGGAAGTGACCCCTGTGCACAGATCAAGAAGTAAACACTAAACTACCTAGTATGGTTCCAAAACAAACAACAAAAAGAAAATAAAATGATACATGAAGTGTTGAGTGTTCCAAGCTAACTGAACTCAGATTCAGTTGTTTTGTATCTCATTATCCTACAAAGAACATTCAGTGCTCTGAATGTTTTCCTATTTTAGAATTACTTTACATTTTTTATTTTATTTTATTATTTTATTTTATTTTATTTTATTTTTGGTTTTGGGGTCACACCCGGCAGCGCTCAGGGGTTACTCCTGGCTTTATGCTAAGAAATTGCCCCTGGCAGGCATATGGGATGCCGGGATTCGAACCACCATCCTTCTGCATGAAAGGCAAACACCTTACCTCCATGTTATCTCTCCAGCCCCCTATTCTATTTTCTTAATAGCTTTCACTTGATCTGAAATTGTAAGTAAAATACATCAGAATACAGAAAAGAAGTCTGATTTCTCCAACCTGTTAACATTTAGCTCTAAATATTAAATATTATATTTATTAAATATTTATGCTTTTAGTGTGTTAAAATATTTGTGAATTTTGTGGCTATGTACTGAGCACCTACAGGTGGCTAGATACTATTCTAAATTCTAAAAATAATTCTATAAACCAGTCAAGTAAGGGCCCATTCTGATGAAAATTACATTGTGATATGAACGGTGTGTCATAGGGTGATTTTAAAGTATATAACAAGGAGCAGAGCAATAGTAAAAGGATTCAATAAGCAGCCCACACCAATTAGATGCCCAGCACCAAATTCATGGGCCCTGACATTTAATTGCCAGTTGGGCTGGCTGAGAACTACAAGGAGGGGCCCCATGAGCACCATGTGGTGACCCTTTCTCAAGTTCTGTAACTGATGTCCCAAAATATTTGTGTTTAATAAAGAAAATAAATACAGTAATAAGCACAAAATACTAAGTTTGCAGGATCTCACCATTATTATCTTCAGAAAACTGAAACAAAGTCTATAAGTATCTTTTATTTTTGAATGTTACCTAAAACAACTGAGCTTTTTATTGATTTTACTGAACACATTTACAATTCTCTCCTGCCTGCCTACACAGAGTCATCTGCATACATAGACATGCATTCACATAAGGAATATAATCATTTTATAGGATGCTTAAAAGCATAAAATATGCTAGATAAACTGAGATGCCTGAAAAAAATGACACTGATTTCAGAAATTGTGCCTTTAATAATGGACAACAGCAGAAACAGTATCCAATTAAAATGTACAAGTTTACACAAAAGAAAAATAGGTAGGAAAGAAAGAGAGAGGAGGAAGTGGCAGGGAGAGAGAGTGAGGATGGGAGGAGAAGTATAAGGGGAGAGAGAGGAAGAGGGAGAAGAATAAAATCCCAGCCCCAGATTCAGGCAGGGGAAGTGAGAGGGAAGAAACTAGGGGCAATGTTGGCTGGAAACATTCACCGGTGAAGGATGATATATATTGTATGATTCAAACTCAATCATGGAAAACTTTGTGACCATGGTTTTTAAGCAAACTGAGAGGAAAAGGACAGGTGTAAGGATTTTCTTTAATAATATGCACGACAAATATAAAAATGCAGCCAAAAGAGTCCAGGAAGATAGTTGAAAGGATCTGAACACTAACATTGTACATGGCGTGTGATACCCAAGTTTGATCTTACAGTACTTGTTACCACAACACTAATGGGGCTGGGCCTAGTAGCACATCATTGTGCCATTACAGCCAAGAGTTATCCACAGATTCCCAAGCACTGCTAGGAAGCACTTTCCCAAAAGTAATGATAATTTAAAATTTTTTTATATTTAGATGAATCTAGATAGCTTTGATTTTTGACTTCTTAAAATTACTTTATTTAAACACCAGGGTTAAAATATTGCTCATGATTAAGTTTCAATCATGCAAAGCCCAACACCCTTCACCAGTGCACAATCCCACCACCAATGTCCCCAGTTTCCTCCCACACTGCCTGCCTCTTAGACATTTCACTTCTCTCTCTCCATCTCTCTCTATCTCTCACACACTCTCTTGATATCTCTCTTGCTCTCCATCTGCCTCTCTTCCTTTTTGTCATTGTTTTGCACTATTGTTAATAAAGGATATCATGCCTATCACTTATCTCCTTTTAGCACCCAGTTCTTTTCCAGAATGCTCCCTTCTCTGCCCTAACTGCACTCCCCATTGGTGGCAAACTTATTACCATGAATTGGTCCTCTTGGCCTTCATCTCTAATGTCTCTGAATATTATTACCATACTGCCTTTTTTTTGGTTATTCAATCACACAAGGTGACACTCGGGTTACTCCTGTAATGCGCTCAGATATAGCTCCATATACTGTCTTTTTTTTAATCCCATAAATAAGTGTGATAATTCTATGTCTATTGCTCTTTCACTGACCCATTTCACTCAGCATAATACTCTCCATATCTCCAGATATAAAAAATTTTTTATGACTTCTTTGTTCCTAAGAGCTGCATAATATTCCATAGTGTAGATGTACCACAGTTTCTTTAGGCATTCATCACTTCTCAGCACTTGGGTTGATTCTAAATAATGGCTACTGTAAATAATGTGTGGTGGTATATTTGATTTTATGCCCACACTAACTCTCTCCCAAAAAATAAAAAGAGAAAGATAGCAAAGCCTATACAGAGAATGGCAGGCATTTTCAGGTTCCAGTTGCTATAAAACTTGGATTCTTAACCTCAGAGATAAAAAAATGTGAATAGAGTTAATAAAATTTATAGAAATTATTTGACAAATTCCTTAAAATCAACTGTATCATTTTCTAGCATTTATGAATTATTGTGTACATATTTATTGTTGATGACAAATCTACAGTGAGCAAAGCAGGTAAGATCTTACATGTCAACAGAGCCAACAAATGCAATGGGGACAGCTCAGAAAAACAAAGACTTCGTGTTTCTTGAATACCTGAAGGTCTCCTCAGAGGCCTAGGGAGTGCACCCCCAAAAAACTGTCAACAAGAGGCAGCAGAAGAGCACGGCTGTTCACTCTTTCTAACCCCACCACAACATGCAGGAAAAACCACACTACAAGCGTGACAATGGGAAAAACTTGCAGGCAAACACCATGCCCAGAGGATGAAGACGATAGCTCGGATAACCTAAAAAATTCCAACCATTTGATTAACCTCTCGGATAAGGAACTTAGAATAGAAATATGGAAGATGTTTGTAGAACTCAAAGAAACCATAGAACGATCTGAACAGAACACAAAGACAGAAATCGGAAAACTCCAAACTGAAATAACAGATCTGAAAAACACGGTAGCTCAACTGAAAAACTCAGTGGATGACCTCAACAGCAGGGTAAAAGCAGCTGAGGACAGAATCGGCGTACTGGAAGATGAGATGCAGAAAAACTCAACACAGCAGAAGAAATTGAAAAAGAATCTTAAGACAAACGATCAGGCTATGGAAAAAGTACTCAAGGAATGAGAACTGATGAAAATAGAAGTCTTTGATAAACTAAACAGAAACAACATAGGAATCATTGGAGTACCAGAGACCCAGGTAGGAGATCTCCAGGAAGAATCAACTGTCAAAGACATCAGCAAAGAAATACTCCCAGAGTTAAAGACTACATGCAATCAAATCCTGCATGCCTGAAGAGTACCAGCTAAAAGAAACCCAAAGAAAAACACCCCAAGATACATCCTCATTACAACGACAAATCCCACAGATAGAGATAGAATACTGAAAGCAGCAAGACCAAAAAGGGAAATTATATTAAAAGAAGCATCCCTAAGACTTACAGCAGACATGTCACAAGAAACTCTCAAGGCCAGAAGACAGTGGTGGGATATTGTGACAAGACTGAATGAAATGAATGCCTCACCAAGAATACTGCACCCAGCCCGACTGATGGTCAATTTTGAAGGAAGGATACATAGCTTCATGGATAAACAACAGCTCAGAAACTTCACAGATGAAAAACCAGCCTTAAAGGAAAAACTGAAAGGTGTACTTTAAGACAAGAGAGACCAACAAACACAGCGAACTTATCTACAAAAATGACATTAAATCATATGATAATCATCTCCCTCAATGTCAATGGACTAAATTCACCAATTAAAAGACACAGAGTGGCAAAATGGGTCAAAAAGATGAATCCAACCTTCTGCTGCCTACAAGAAACACACCTGAATAGTCAGAACAAACATAGACTCAAAATCAAAGACTGGAGGAAAATCATCCAAGCAAACAACACCCTCAAAAAAGCTGGGGTGGCCATTTAATATCTGATGACACCAACTTTAGACTCAGAAAAGTGGGAGGGACAAAGATGGACACTATGTACTAATCAAGGGATATGTGCAACAGGAAGAAATCAGACTATTAAACATATATGCACCCAATGAGAGACCAGCAAATTATCTAGTACAATCACTGACAAATCTGAAAGAAGACATCAATAATAACACAATAATTGTGGGAGACCTCAACACGGCCCTATCAACACTTGATAGACCAACCAGACTGAAACCCAACCAAAACATTTTGGCCCAGAAAATTGTAATGAAAGAAATAGGACTAGTAGATATATATAGAACACTCCCCCTCCCCAAAACCTGGATACACATTCTTCTCCAATGTGCATGGGTCATTTCCAGGATAGACTACATGTTAACACATAAAACATACCTTCATATAATCAAGAGGATAGAAATCTTGCAGGCAACCTTTGCTGACCACAGGCTCTGAAATTAGATGTGAACTACAACGGCACACAGAAAAACTTTAACAATTTGAAATCAAACAGCCTGCTACTGAACAACCAGTGGGTCCGAGATGAAATCAAAGAGGAAATCAAAATGATAATGAAGACACAAACTGCTCAAATCTATGGGACACAGCAAAAGCAGTCCTGAGAGGAAAATTTATAGCTTTACAAGCACACATCAGAAAGGAAGAAGGGGCATACCTGAATAACTTAATGACACAGCTCATAAAATTAGAAAATAATCAACAAAAGGAACCAAATATAAGGAGACATAAGGAAATAACGAAGCTGAAAGCAGAAATCAATAAAGTGGAAAACCAGAAAACTATCCGAAAGATATTTGGGCCTTTCAGCTCACTTCATGTAGCTTACCACAAAGAGTGGTGAGTATAGTTATAGAAATAACTACACAGAGAACTACCATAATCATGTGAATGAATGAGAAACCTGGAAAGCCTGTCTGGAGTATAGGTGAGGGTGCGGTGGAGGGAGATTTGGGACATTGGTGGTGGGAATATTGCACTGGTGAAGGGGGTGTTCTTTACATGACTGAAACCTAATCACAATCATATTTGCAATCAAGATGTTTAAATAAAGAAAAAATTATTTAAAAACTTGATTAAATTTAATAATTACATAAAATGTTTACTACATGAATTATAAAACACTTATAGATAAATTAAAATATCATTTTATGTAAATTCTCAAGTTTTGGAAACTAGACTTCAATGTACAGTAAATGTCAATGTTTACATTGACCTCATTAGATGTAATCTCTATTTCATATTCGGGGAAATTAAGTTATAAAAAAAAGAAAAAGAAAACCAAAGACTTGTCTACACACTATAATTAAATTTTGGTTTTTGCTTGTTTGTTTGTTTGTTTACCTTGTTTGGGAGTCACACCTTAAAGTGTTCTGAGCTCAGAGATGACTCTTGATGGGCTTGGAGTATCATGTAAGGTGCTGAGGATCAAAACTAGGTTGGATATGTGCACGGAAAATGCCTTGGCTGTTGTAACATCTCTCTGGTCCCTATAATTAAATCTTTAAGCAAAATAAAGAAATAAAAATCTTCTTTCTTGTAATTTTAAGATTTTACTTTATTCAAGGTATAGGTCAAGTGATTTCTAAGACTTTGATGTGTAATTTTTAAGTCAACTTTACTTTTTGTTTTATTTTGCGGCATGATAAGAAAGCTAACTGGTCTTTTTCTGAACATTTATTTTAAAAATATCACCATCATTCTCCTACCATTCTAAAGTGAAGACAGAAACATACCTTGAATTTTATTGTAGCAGACAGGTGCATCAGTGTGGGTTTGTTTATTGGGAAGAGGAATGGAATTGAAATAGCATTTCAAAGTTCTTTCTACATGCCTCCTGCATTTATCAAGTTTTGAGAGTGCGGGCATGTGGAATCTGTACTTGATAAGCATAAGCAAGGCTACAGGAGATATTTTTCTTTTTTAGAAAACAAAACAAATCTAAAATGTCTGCATTTTCTTTACTGGTGTTTGTATATCAAAAAGAGAAAAAGGATATTGAGTCTACATGAATTAACTATTGTACACATGATATTGTCTGCTTCCAAGAAAGAAAATGAACACCAGGAAACAGGACACCAGGATAGTTAGATATTTTACCTTTCTCTGAGTTTTCAAATATGCATCAATCTATTTTTAAAGTGGGATTTTTATTAGAACCCCACCTTTCTGATAACTTTTATATGCTGTACCACATTTAAAAATATTATTGTTTTCTTTTTTTTTTTTTTTTTTGGTTTTTGGGTCACACCTGGCAGTGCTCAGGGGTTATTCCTGGCTCCAGGCTCAGAAATTGCTCCTGGCAGGCACAGGGGACCATATGGGGCGCCGGGATTCGAACCGATGACCTCCTGCATGAAAGGCAAACGCCTTGCCTCCATGCTATCTCTCCGGCCCCATATTATTGTTTTCTTAAAGCTATCTGGAATTGCTCTATGCTTTAGATCCAGGACTCTCTTTTAAAGAGTAAATATTTTCTGTTAAATAAAATCTGATAACTAAAATCTTATATTGATCTGACTTTCAGGACTATTTGTGCAAGACTCCTCAAAAAGTTATATTAACTTCTTAATATAATTCTTAATACTCTCTGATGACTAAAACTTTATATTGAATTGACTTTCAGGAGTATTTGTGGAGGATTCCTCAGGATTTCATTTGTCTGACAGTAAGGCTATGAAGCTCTTTAACCTTTCATTTTATATACCACAATGAAATTTGACCTTGATGAAATGATTTTTAAGACTTAAGGCACTTAACAATATGTGGTGAAGTCTGAGGCTTTTTTCCCAGAGGCAGAGGGAAATTAGGGCTGACATTGTTTGAAATGACTGAGAGCTATTCTTTAGTACATAATTTATATATCCAATTATGTAACAGAATTACAGTGATCAGGGGCCATAATGATAGCACAGTGGTAGGGCATTTGCCTTGCTGTGGCCTACCCCAGACTGAGCAGGGTTCAATCCCCGGCATACCCTGAGCCTGCCAGGAGAGATTTCTGAGCACAGAGCCAGGAGTAACCCCTAAGCCTTACTGGGTATAGCTTAAAAACAAAACAAAAAAAAAAAAACAAAGAATTACTGTGATTAGATTAATATCAAACTTTAAAGTAGAACTAGACAGTTATATGTAAACACAGTTTTAACATGTATTTCTTTGTCTGAAAACATTTTAGATCTCTAATCAAGAAAAGTCTTATCAGCCATAGCATTATCGGTAGGGTGCTGGCTTTTTATGTAGTAGCCATTGGTTCGATCCCCAGCATCCTACAACCCCAACCCAGCACAGAGCCAGGAAGTTCTGAGTACTACCAGTTATGGTCAAAACCTCCCCCAGACCCCTCAAAAAAAAAAAGACAGTAGGTTTATACAAACTACTAAGTGTACTAAAAAGACTATTCAGATTCAACTGCATTTGGTTTACAAAAGTAACAATTTCTAATAATCAAAGTAATAGGAACAAAAAGAAACTCTTCGGTTGATCCTGAGATTTTCCACTTCCTTGTTTTGTTTTTTTAAGTTTGGAATGATTTACAACACTTTAATTAGATCTAGATATTCTCTAGACAAAAAATCAAGCAGATATTTGCATTTCATTCTCTCTATATTCTACATTCATCTAAATGTTTCTTGAAGAGAGTCCTGCATTTGGCTATGTTCTCTGCTACATAAAACATTTAGGATAAAGAATTCTCTGCTTTAAATCTAATAAAAAGCAACTGGCTTTACTCCCAAAGGAAATGAGTATATATAAAAACTATGTATATATAATTTTCAGAATATTCATGCTATTTTTATGAAATTCCAGTCAGTAATGTTCCAACTAAAAAATTAAAACTATTCTCTACAAACTAAAATCTATATTGTAATAAAACGTTTTAAAGACATTTACATAGACATCTGTTGGTCCAGGAAAAAATCCTTTCCTCTATGAAGGAGATAGTTGTATTTAGAATGCTGAATCCTATAAATCATTATACATAGATATATTATGATATGTATTATATATTCATTCTTATGAGTTATTTACAATTAATTTCTCAATATTTGGCCTCTATTTTATTATTCTCTTTTGGTTTTCTGGACCCCAGCTAGAAGTGCTCAAAATTTTCTTCTAACTTTGTACTCTGGTATAACTCCTGGCAAGTTCCTGCAACTATAAAGTGTGCCAGGGATTAAACCCAGGTTGGCCATGTGCAAGGTAAACTCCCCAGCTTACAATGGCTTCAGCACCTTGGTCACTATTTTAATGTTTAGGTTATTAATTTAGTCTTTGTTTCATTATATTTATTTTTATTGATATTAGGGCCACACAGTAGTGCTCTCAGGCTTTGCTTCTGGCTCTATGGGACCTTGTATAAAAAGCATGATTCTGCCATAAACTATCTCTCTGGTCCCATTAGTTCACTGGTTCAATTAATTATAACAGAAAAATCAGGTTACTGTTTTTTTCTATTAAATATATTTAAGCACCATTATTACAAACATGTTTGTAGTTGGGTTTCAGTCATAAAAAGAACACCCCTCTTCACCAGTGCAACATTCCCATTACAAATGCCCCCATCTTCCTCCTAGATTTCTCTTAGAGTAAATAAAAATGTGTATTTGCCTTGGGTTATATCTGTATCTAATTATTGTGTGTGTGTTTAATTATTGTGTGTGTGTCTTCTATGGCTGTTTGTTGAATTACTTAGGGAAAGCATGACTCATAACAGGACTCATCCCAGTAGGGTCAATGAGATCAGTATTCTTAGGGATGAAAATTACATTATTTGGAACCTTTCGAAAACTCTGAACAAGAAAGATAGTGTAGGGGTTAAGGTACTTGATTTGCAAGCGGTTGATCCTGATTTTATCCTCTGAGAACCAAATAAAATATTGTATATTCAATTATATAACTTAAAAATTGTTATATAGTTGTGTGATTTAATTGAAATTTAAGATATTAAAATTTGAACATTCCAACCTAAAATAATAGGTGAAGTTTTTTACTAAACCTATAAGAGATATATTTTTGCTATCCTTTGGTACAATAAATTCTCATGATGCAAACCATAATATTCTATAATCTTGCTTAATAATACTGCAGAAAATATGAAAAAAAAAAAGAATTAATTAGGTTCTTTCTCTGCCTTCAGAAGCTCTGAGAACTAATCAAATAGGCCTTCAGAATGAAAATACTCATTCCTTGATGAAAAAACCATTGCTTTCACCTTGGTCATAGGAGTGCACCTGACCCACTAAAATAATGCTTAGCCCTGAAAATGTTAATGCCAAGTCAAGACAGAACTTTGAAACTGGGAATTCTGCTGATCTGATGCTGAACTAATTAGAATTACAATGTATTTATCATCATCACCAAGAGAATTTATTACTAAGGCTCCTTGTTGCTGAGTGGTTTATCAAAGTACTGACTGATTTACCTCTGAATTACTCCATGCTGGGTGAGTAGTCACAGTGCTTATCCTTTTCTAGAGGGCATATGAGTTCTAAGATTTTAGTTATAAGCTATAAATGAAGAAATTTAAAGGCTTCTTGCTATCCCGCTTTAAGATTTCTATAAAGAAAAGTGAAGTGCTTATCTTCATAAGTATATTTTAATTCTACCTAAGGTTGTACATAGCCTATCTCCAGCATTGCCTATTTTGTTTGTTTGGTTGGCTGGTTTGGGGGGGCACACCTAGTGGCACTCAAGGGTTACTCCTGGCTCTATGCTCAGCAACCACTCCTGGCTTAGGGGACCATATGGGATGCCTGGATCAAACCCAGGTTCACCCTGGATCCACTGCATGCAAGGCAAATGCCCTACCACTGTGCTACCACTCTAGCCCCAGGCATAGCCTATTTTAATTCACCTAAAATAAACTTCAAATATACCTACTTTCCCTTACATTAAAATACAACTCAGAAAAGAACATTTAAAAAATAAAAAGTAAAATAAAGTACAACTCAAACACAACCAACTTGTTTATGAAATTACTTTCACCAGAGTGATGTACTCACTACTGACCAGGCTTGCTTCCACTGTCCTGTCTTCTCTTATGTAGCAACTGATTCACGGGGAGTCCCAGGGAAATTCCCCAACCTTTTCCTAATACTCATTATTTTGCTTTCTGCTTCTCCTTTTGCCTTTCCAAATTTTCTGAACAATTTTTCAAGTGTTCCTTCCTTAATTTTGATCTGAGTATCTTAATAATCTGATAGACTCAATTATCGATTTATCTCCATCTCTGATTTGAAATTTTTTTCTGAGGTTTCAATCTGACTTCCCAATATCTCCCAATGTCTGCACAGCACCATTCAACTCTATTTTAACAAGATCACAGCTATTGAGGAACATTCCACAATGGCTGTTTCGGCTCTGTAGTACTTTAATCTTCTAATATACCAATATGCTAGTTTTGACAAGTTTACATTACTCAGTAACTTTCCAGTGAAGGAGTGTTTTATGTGCATATAATGTTGTAGTTTGCTACAGATATATAGATATCTATCATCTATCTATCATCTACATATATGTACCTATATAACTGTGTTTCTTTGAAGCTTGCTTTATTTATTTATTTATTTATTTATTTATTTTGGTTTTTGGGTAATGCCCTGCAGCACTCAGGGGCTACTCTGGCTCTACACTCAGAAATTGCTCCTGGCAGGCTTGGGGGAACCATATAAGATGCCTGGATTAGAACCACCATCCTTCTGCACGCAAGGCAAATGCCTTACCTCCATGCTATCTCTCCAGCCTGAAGCTCTATTTTAGTTTGAAACTTTCAAACTAGTTTCAGATAAATATCTAATTTGAGTCCTAAACAAAAAGTCTAAAATTCACTTCTTACTCTATAAAAAAAAGTAACATTAACAAAAATGCAGTAGAAGAAAAGTATCAATGAGTATTCTGAACATCTAAAAGGCTGTTTAAAAACAAACTATTATAAAAATCCACTTAAAGAATAGAAATGAGAGGTGATAAATTTTTAGGTAATGGTAGGCCAGGAGATTGGCTGCATCAATCACAGACCGAAGGACCCAAGGCACTTTCTAAGCTCACTCACAATTTCTACTCTGAAAAAACAGCCCCAGCAGAGGAGAGATCAAGGAGTTATTTTCCAAGTCTGCTACTCATTTTTCAAGGTTGGAGGTTGTTTAAGAACCCCACCCTCTGTGATGATTTCTTTGTCTAGTACTTAGATGACAATTAATGAGCTCCAAAGGAGCTGCCTCCAGGCACAGGTAAGTGCTTCAGAGTTGGTAAATGAAGATAAAGAGAACTTCAGAAAAGAAAGGAGGATTTGCAAACTTGAGCATTATAATGAATTTATCTATGAGATTGTTAAATTGCTTCAAATACTGTAGAATATTTTTATTATTTATTTATGGGCATTTTATTAAAAAGTGTTCAAGTTAATTTTTGTAGGAAAAAACAGAAGGCTGAGGATTCTTATTGTGAGAAACTGCTATTGCTTGACTACATAAACATACTCAGTTCTGCCTGGCCCACTATCTTTCATATAAAGTAAATTTCTAATCAAGTGAAAATATATTTTCCACTATCTAAAAGGAAAAAGGGTGAAGAGAGAAAGACAGAGAGAATGGTGAAAGGGGAGGAAAAGAGAGAGACAGAGAGGATGGAGAAAGGGGAGGAAGAGAGAGGGAGGAAGGGAGGGAGAAAGGGAGAGACAAATGTCTGCCTTAAAGGAAGGGAAGGTAGGGGGATCAGAAACAGAACATGGGTGGTGGGAAATATATACTGGTGTGTGTGCTGGACACTATATAACTGAAATTCAATTATGAACAACATTGTAACTATTAAAAAATCATCAAAGACCCCAAATGCTTTTTCATACCTGTCAAAAGTTGTTAGAAATTAAAGAATCTTAAATACATATACTTAGAATATTTAAAAGAAAATTAAAAATGTTTTAAAAAATAAATTTTATCAGGGCCGGGCGGTGGCGCTAAAGGTAAGGTGCCTGCCTTGCCTGCGCTAGCCTTGGATGGATGGCGGTTCGATCCCCAGTGTCCCATATGGTCCCCCAAGCCAGGAGCAACTTCTGAGCACATAGCCAGGAGTAACCCCTGAGTGTTACCGGGTGTGGCCCCCCCAAAAAATAAATAAATTTTATCATTTATATATAAAAATACTGTGAATTTCATTCTAGGAAAGCAGAGTTCTGTTTTTGATATATCAGTAGTTTATATTGCCCATCTCTTACTGTAGTATTATATCCTCCAACTATTCAAAAGGTTTTTCATAGATTCACCAATTTAATATAAGAAAGGTTAATGATAATGTTGTTATATACACATGTTAGAAAACTGAGGCCGAAAGTACTTAATAATTTTTGTTTGAGTCCAATATATAAAGTCCAATAAATAGAAAGAAGTTTGAGGATTCATACTACAGAAGTTTAACCTGGACGCTTCCTCTGAAACACTAAAGATGTTCACATCAACTTAATTGAAAATAAAAACTCCTTCAGTAAATGCAATCAGAAGAGCCACATTTGAAAAGTAGAACATGGAGTCGGAGAGATAGCATGGAGATAAGGTGTTTGCTTTGCATGCAGAAGGAAGGTAATTCGAATCCTGGCATCCCATATGATTCCCAGAGCCTGCCGGGGGTGATTTCTGAGTATAGAATCAGGAGTAGCCCCTGAGCGCTGCTGGGGTGGACCACCCCCCCCCCAAAAAAAAAGATAAAGAAGGAAAGAAAAATCTGTATCACTCACCATGAAAAGAAATTAGAATTATTTCGCAATTGAAATAGTCATACCAAATAATACATTTGCTCTAGAAAAAATAAAATAAAAGACTTGAAGATTCACAGATCAAAACTGGGAGTACTTGTATAAATTCTCCAGTATTAATGAAAAAGAAACAGACTTCTGAAGAGATTAGTTTGCCTAAAGCCTCATTAGTATATTAAGACAGAGTAAGTTAAATAACACAAGTATCTATATTTTCAATCTAATGGACATGCTATATACCATATTTCAACTCTTAAGACCTAGACATCCTCATTACCTGAGAATAATAATTATTTCTTCTGAGAAGTCAGCAAATAGTACATAGTTTCAACATTAATCGTTGAATTTTTAACAGACATTTGGCATGTGTAATCTTGTGAATATATCAGAGTATTGAAAAGCTTCATTGCCTTAAAGTCTATACTTTTTAAAATGAAAATATTTTAAAAAGAAAAGAGTAGGCTTTTTTATCTTGAGGGTGTTCAGAGTCACTTTTATAAGTAAAATGACAAATGTCATAAATTCAACATATGATTTAAGCCAATCCAATCAATGTAGAATCTAAGGAAATATGTTTTGTTATTTAGAAATTTACTCTCCTGGGGTCAGAGAGATAGCACAGCGACATTTGCCTTGCAAGCAGCCGATCCAGGACCAAAAGGTGGTTGGTTTGAATCTCGGTGTCCCATATGGTCCCCAAGCCTGCCAGGAGCTATTTCTGAGCAAACAGCCAGGAGTAACCCCTGAGCACTGCCGGGTGCTCAGGTTTTGGGTGTGGCCCAAAAACCAAAAAAAAAAAAATAAGAAAGAAAGAAAGAAAGAAAGAAAGAAAGAAAGAAAGAAAGAAAGAAAGAAAGAAAGAAAGAAAGAAAGAAAGAAAGAAAAGAAAGAAATTTTCTCTTCTAAAAATGCCAAGTACACATTCAAGTAATATTAATTATAATTATCTGCCCACACATTCTATTTCCAAAAGAATTCATCTTGAATAGTAATGGGTGTGTTTAGATATGCTACATCCTCTTCATTCAATCGTGGAAGATTATAAGATTCCAAAAATTTGAATAGCTGAAATTTTGTTTTGCCTCACTTTTACAAAGACAAGGAACTTTCTCTAAGACAGATTCCAATGGCCAATCACAAAACCCATCCTAACAAATACCAGAGGACACATGTAAACAAGAAAAGTAAAACAGAAATTAAAAGGTATTGCAAGACAAACACAAAACAAAATATAAAAAATATGTATACAACAAAAATTATAGAATGTAAAAAAAAAACCCAAGAATTAAGTTTATTGTGAGAAATACCTACATTGAAAGGGGGGGAAAGGGCCATGAGATAGTGTATGGATTAAAGCACAAACTTCACAAGCTTTGACCTGGGTTCTGGTCCCAGTACTACCTGGTTCAGAAAGCATGTGTGCAACTCTAGAGGACCCCAGCACCTTCTGATGGTCCAAATTAGTTGTGGCAGGGAGATCCCTGGAACTATAGAGCCTTTGCATTATACTGCAGGCTAGGTGGCTGAGAATAACAGGAGGAGACTAGAGCCTCCTTATCACCCCTAAATAAATCAAGAAGCAAAAGCAGAGACCAAGCACATGAGCAAGGCATTTGCCTTACTTGTGGCTAACCTGAGTTCAATCTGTTGGAATACTGCATTGAGTTTCTTTAACAAGACTTCAACCATGAAAGTTGAGGATTTTAAGCAGACTAGGCCTCTGAGCCTAAAAGAAAGGAATTAACCAGGGCATCCACCTCTGCTATTTTGGTAATAGCATTGTGTGCACCTTGCCCACATCTTTATCTATGCTATCCATTGAGCTCTGCTCTGACATGAGTACAGTGTGGGTCAGACATGAAAGAAAGGAGGAGCCATGGTTTGTTCATATAGAATGCAGAGAGAATGATAAAGGATATCTGTGGTTAATTAGAAATATTGTCTTATAAATGAAGTAAGACTGTTATTGTCCACATAGGATGCAGAGGGAATGGGAAAGGATATCAATGGTTAAAGTTAGAAGGAACTATTTTCTCACAGGTCAAGTAAGTTTGTTACCTTGTCTTTGAATGATTTAATTACTGTTGTATGGAATGCTGTATGAAATATCTCTGAAATTCTATAAAAGCTGGAAGCTGTGAGTACTAGGGGTTCTTCATATCTTCCAGCTCCACTGGAACCTGTTGGAACCCTGGATACCTACATAAATAAATCCTATTGCTCTTGTAGTGCTGATTGGCTGTGGCTCTCTCTGAGATTCTTAGGATGGACTGCAACCCAGATTTTCTGCTTAACCTTCTGTCTTTCCTGTTAACTTATTTTCTTGTTAACTTATTGTAACTCTAACTCTCATTTTCCTGGAGCATTCTGAATATCCCCTTGGACATGGGTCCTCCTAACGAAGTGCTCTTAGGGCAGGAGGCAGTGAAGATACTCATGACAGGATGAGGAGATCAATTCGTGTAACAATATTAGGCACACATTGGTATAAGCAAAACAGTTTCTCTGATTTAATAGTCGACTGCTCCTACTTCTGTCTCTATATTCTTGCTATCTTTGGCTTCTCAAACCCTAACAAATCTCATGTATCCCATATGATTCCCTGAGCTCAACAGGAATTAATTCCTTAATGCGTCAGTGTAATCCCTGAACACAGCTGGGGGTGGTCCAAAAACAAACAAAACAAGCAAACGAAAAAAGTTTAAAGAAACAAAAGTAGAAAATGTTAGTACTTAATAACCTAATTGTGCACATCAAAAAACTAGCAATCCACAGTGTCAAAAAAGGGGAGAGAGAGAGAGAGAGAGAGAGAGAGAGAGAGAGAGAGAGAGAGAGAATACCTGTCCCAGAGGCAGGCAGAAAACACTGGGTGGGAGGGAAGAGGACATCAGGGAGGATGAGATGGAAACTGTTGACATTGGCGGTGGGAAATGCACACTGGTAAAGTTTGTTATACATTGTATGACTAACTCAATCATGAACAACTATATCTGTGAAAAATAAAACTGTATTATAAACAAGCTTGTAACCATCATGTTTAAATTAAAATATAAAAGAATTACAAAGGGGATTTAGAGCAGTTTATTGAGAGCTATCTGTCCTGTGAATTGATGTCTTACCGTGCCATAACCATCATAGAATCCAGTTCCACAGTATTGTGCAGTGGGAAAATGTACAAAGCAGATTTGTACTTAAGTGACAAGATTGACCCACGAGCATTATGCCGAGCTATTATTAGTAGTATTATTAATATTATTATTATTATTATTATAAAACAACATCAATGGTTATTACCTAAAAATCCTATTTTAAAAGTGGGGAGGACTTCAAGGGAAATCTCTCCTGTGCCTGTCTGTGTTTCTTGAATACCTGAAGATCTCCTCAGAGACCTAGGGAGCGCACCCCTCAAAAACTGCATTCTGAAATTGCCCAGCGACTGAATGAGTATGCTCTGGCTGTGGGGGTCGCCAACCAATAGCAGAGCTCTCTGGCCTGCGAAGGCTCCGCCCTGCTGTGCCTTTGATAACTCTGAGGACTTCAAGGAAATCTCTCCTGTGCCTGTCTGTGTTCCTTGAATACCTGAAGGTCTCCTCAGAGGCCTAGGGAGTGCACCAAAAAAAAAAAAAAAAAAAAAAAAAAAAACTGCATCATGAAGCTGCCCAGCGACTGAGAGAGTACAGTATGGCTGTGGGAGTTGCCAACCAATAGCAGAGCTCTCTGACCTGCAGAGGCTCCACCTGCTGTGCCTTTGATCACTCTGAGGACTTCAAGGAAATCTCTCCTGTGCCTGTTTGTGTTTCTCAAATACCTGAAGGTCTCCTTAGAGACCTAGGGAGCACATCCCCCAAAAACTGCATTCAGAAGCTGCCCAGCAACTGAGTGAGTACAGTATGACTGTGGGGGTCGCCAACCAATAGCAGAGCTCTCTGTCCTGCGGAGGCTCTGGCCTACTGGGCCTTTGATTACTCTGAGGAATTCAAGGGAAATCTCTCCTGTGCCAATCTGTGTTTCTTGACTACCTGAAGGTCTCCTCAGAGGCCTAGGAAGCGCACCCCCAAAAACTGCATTCTGAAGCTGCCCAGTAACTGAGTGAGTAGAGTCTGGCTGATGGGGTCACCAACCAATAGCAGACATGCAGTAAAAACCACACTACTAGCGTGAAAATGGGGAAAACTCGCAGGCAAACACCATGCACAAAGAATGAAGACAATAGCTTGAATGACCTAAAAAATTCCAACCATCTGATTAAACTCTCAGATAATGAACTTAAAGTAGAAATATGGTTGATGTATTAGAACTCAAAGAAAGCATAGATCGATCTGAACAGAACACAAAGACAGAAATCAGAAAACTCCAAACTGAAATAACAGATCTGAAAAACACGGTAGCTGAACTGAAAAACTCAGTGGATGACCTCAACAGCAGGGTAACAGCAGCTGAGGAGAGAATCGGCGTACTGGAAGATTAGATTCAGAAAAACTTAACACAGCAGAAGAAATTGAAAAAGAACCTTGGGACAAATGATCAGGCAATGGAAAAAGCACTCAATGAATGCGAACAGATGAAAATAGTAGTTTTTGATAAACTCAACAGAAACAACATAGGAATCATTGGAGTACTAGAGACCCAGGAATGAGATCTCCAGGAAGAATCAACTGTCAAAGACATCATCAAAGAGATACTCCCAGAGTTAAAGACTACATGCAATCAAATCCTGCATGCCTGAAGACTACCAGCTAAAAGAGACACAAAGAAAAACACCCCAAGACACATCCTCGTTACAATGACAAATCCCACAGATAGAGATAGAATACTGAAAGCAGCAAGATCAAAAAGGAAAATTACATTAAAAGAAGCATCCCTAAGACTTACAGCAGACATGTCACAAGAAACTCTCAGGCCAGAAGACAGTGGTGAGATATTGTGACAAGACTGAATGAAATGAATGCCTCACCAAGAATACTGCACCTAGCCCAATTGACAGTCAGGTTTGAAGGAAGGATACATAGCTTCATGGATAAACAACAGCTCAGAAACTTCACAGATGAAAAACCAGCCTTAAAGGAAAAACTGAAAGGTGTACTTTAACACAAGAGAAAACAACAAACACAGCAAACTTATATACAAAAATGACATTAAATCCTATGATAATCATCTCCCTCAATGTCAATGGACTAAATTCACCAATTAAAAGACACAGAGTGGCAAAATGGGTCAAAAAGATGAATCCAACCTTCCGCTGCCTACAAGAAACACATCTGAATAGTCAGAACAAACATAGACTCAAAATCAAAGGCTGGAGGAAAATCATCCAAGCAAACAACGCCCTTAAAAAGCTACAGTAGCCATATTAATATCTGATGACACCAACTTTAGACTCAGAAAAGTTGTAAGAGACAAAGATGGACACTATGTACTAATCAAGGGATATGTGCAACAGGAAGAAATCAGACTATTAAACATATATGCACCCAATGAGAGACCAGCAAATTATCTGACAAGTTACTGAAAAATCTGAAAGAAGACATCAATAATAACACAATAATTGTGGGAGACCTCAACACGGCCCTATTACCACTTGATAGGTCAACCAGACTGAAACCCAACAAAAACATACTAGCCCTGAAAAGAGTAATGGAAGAAAGAGGACTAGTAGATATATATAGGACAATCCCCCCCCAAAAAACGGCATACACATTCTTCTTCAATATACATGGGTCATTCTCCAAGATAAACTACATGCTGACACATAAAACATACCTCCATAAAATCAAGAAGATAGAAACATTGCAGGCTACCTTTACTGACCACAAGGCTCTGAAATTAGATGTGAACTACAAAGGCACACAGAAAAACTTTAAAAATTGGAAATCAAAGAGCCTGCTACTGAACAACCAGTGGATCCAAGATGAAATCAAAGAGGAAATCAGGTTCACTCTGAGGACTTCAGGAAACTCCTATCTCTGTCTGCCTGAAACTGTGCTTCTGAACTTCCTAAGGTTTCCTCAGGGGCCTAGGGAGCGCACCCCCCAAAAAACTGCATTTTGAAGCTGGTGAGTACCTGCATTCTGGGGCTGTGGGATCGCTCTGCCCTGCCCTGCCTTTGTTCACTCTGAGGACTTCAGGAAACTCCTATCTCTGTCTGCCTGAAACTGTGCTTCTGAACTTCCTAAGGTTTCCTCAGGGGCCTAGGGAGCGCACCCCCCAAAAAACTGCATTTTGAAGCTGGTGAGTGCCTGCATTCTGGGGCTGCGGGATCGCTCTGCCCTGCCCTGCTTTTGTTCACTCTGAGGACTTCAGGAAACTCCTATCTCTGTCTGCCTGAAACTGTGCTTCTGAACTTCCAAAGGTTTCCTCAGGGGTCTAGATAGCGCACCCCCCAAAAAACTGCATTTTGAAGCTGGTGAGTGCCTGCATTCTGGGGCTGCGGGATCGCTCTGCCCTGCCCTGCCTTTGTTCACTCTGAGGACTTCAGGAAACTCCTGTCTCTGTCTGCCTGAAACTGTGCTTCTGAACTTCCAAAGGTTTCCTCAGGGGCCTAGGGAGCGCACCCCAAAAAAACCTGCATTTTGAAGCTGGTGAGTGCCTGCATTCTGGGGCTGCGGGATCGCTCTGCCCTGCCCTGCCTTTGTTCACTCTGAGGACTTTCAACTAGAGGCAGCAAAAGCGCTCAGCCGCTTCGCTTCCCTTTGCAGCCTCGAATTTTTCCTAATCAATGAACCCCACCACAACACGCAGGAAAAACCACACTACAAGCGTGACAATGGGGAAAACTCGCAGGCAAACACCATCCATAGAGAATGAAGATGAAAGCTCGGTTGATCTAATAAATTACAACCATCTGATTAACCTTTCAGATAAGGAGTTTAGAATAGAAATATGGAATATGTTTGCAGAACTCAAAAAGAGCATAGATCGATCTGAAGAGAACACAAAAATAGAAATCAGAAAACTCCAAACTGAAATAAGAGATCTGAAAAATAAGGTTGCTCAACTGAAAACCACAATGGATAGCCTCGCCAACAGGATATCAGCAGCTGAGGAGAGAATCGGAGTACTGGAAGATGAGATGCAGAAAAGCTCAACACAACAGAAGAAATTGGAAAAGAACCTTAAGACAAACGAACAGGCAATGGAAAATGTACTCAAGGCATGCGAACAGATGAAAATAGAAGTCTTTGATAAACTCAACAGAAACAACATAAGAATCATTGGACTCCCAGAAACCCAGGAAGGAGATCTCCAAGAAGAATCAACTGTCAAAGACATCATCAAAGAGATACTCCCAGAGTTAAAGACTACATGCAATCAAATACTGCATGCCCGAAGAATACCAGCTAAAAGAGACCCAAAGAAAAACACCCCAAGACATATCCTCGTTACAATGACAAATCCCATAGATAGGGATAGCATACTGAAAGCAGCAAGATCAAAAAGGGAAATTACATTCAAAGGAGCATCCCTAAGACTTACAGCAGATATGTCACAAGAAACTCTCAAGGCCAGAAGACAGTGGTTGGATATTGTGACAAGATTGAATGAAATGAATGCCTCCCCAAGAATACTGCACCCAGCCTGACTCACATTCAGGTTTGGAGGAAGAATACACAGCTTCACGGATAAACAACAGCTCAGAAACTTCACAGATGATAAACCAGCCTTAAAGGAAAAACTGACAGGTCTACTCTAAGACAAGAGAGACCAACAAACACAGCAAACTTATCTACAAAGATGGCATTAAATCCTATGACAATCATCTCCCTCAATGTCAATGGACTAAATTCACCAATTAAAAGACACAGAGTGGCAAAATGGGTCAAAAAGATGAATCCAACCTTCTGCTGCCTACAAGAAACACATCTGAATAGTCAGAACAAACATAGACTCAAAATCAAAGGTTGGAAGAAAATTATCCAAGCAAACAACACCCTAAAAAAAGCTGGGGTGGCCATATTAATATCAGATGACACCAAATTTATACTCAGAAAAGTGGTAAGGGACAAAGATGGACACTATGTACTAATCAAGGGATATGTGCAACAGGAAGAAATCAGACTATTAAACATATATGCACCCAATGAGAGACCAGCAAATTATCTAATACAATTACTGACAAATCTGAAAGAAGAAATCAATAATAACACAATCATTGTGGGAGACTTCAACACAGCCCTATCAATACTTGATAGGTCAACCAGACTGAAACCCAACAAAAACATACTAGCCCTGAAAAGAGTTATGGAAGAAAGAGGACTAGTAGATATATACAGGACACTCCATCCCAAAAAACCTGGATACACATTCTTTTCCAATGTACATGAGTCATTCTCCAGAATAGACTACATGCTGACACATAAAACATACCTCCATAAAATCAAGAGGATAGAAATCTTGCAGGCTACCTTTGCTGACCACAAGGCTCTGAAATTAGATGTGAACTACAAAGCCACACAGAAGAAAAACTTTAACAATAGGAAATTAAACACCCTGCTACTGAACAACCAGTGGGTCCGAGATGAAATCAAAAAGGAAATCAAAACTTTCCTGGAAACAAATGATAATGAAGACACAAACTGCCAGAATCTATGGGACACAGCAAAAGCAGTCCTGAGAGGAAAATTTATAGCTCTACAAGCACACATCAGGAAGGAAGAAGGAGCATACCTGAATAACTTAATGGCGCAGCTTAAACAATTAGAAAATGACCAACAAAAGGAACCAAAAATAGGGAGACAGAAGGAAATAATAAAGCTGAAAGTGGAACTCAATGAAGTGGAAAACCAAAAAGCAATCCGAAAGATCAACGAAAGCAGAAGCTGGTTCTTTGAAAAAATAAACAAGATTGATAGACCATTGGCAAAACTCACAAAGAAAGAGAGAGAGAGAAATCTGATAACCCGTATTAGAAATGAAAAGGGGAAGATCACAACAAAAATTGCAGAGATCCAAAGGATAATCAGAGGCTACTTTGAGAAACTTTATGCTACAAAACATGAGAACCTAGAAGAAATGGAAAAATTCTTGGACACTTATAACCTTCCACATTTAAGTAAGGAGGATGTACCATATCTAAACACCCCCATCACTACTGAGGAAATTGAAACTGTAATCAAACATCTACCAAAAAAGAAAAGCCCAGGCCCAGATGGATTTCCTAATGAATTTATTCAAATCTTTCAATAGGAGCTACTACCAATCCTAGCCAGACTCTTCCATGAAATTGAAAAAAAGGGAACTCTCCCAAATAGCTTTTATGAAGCCAACATTACCTTGATACCAAAACCAGACAGAGACGCTGCCAAAAAAGAAAATTACAGACCAATATCCCTGATGAACGCTGATGCAAAGATCTTCAACAAAATCCTGGCAAATAGGATCCAATGCATCATCAAGAAGATCATACACTACGACCAAGTAGGCTTCATCCCAGGAATGCAAGGATGGTTTAACATCCGTAAATCTATTAACATCATACACAACATCAACAACAAGAAAAATAAAAATCACATGATCATATCAATAGATGCAGAGAAAGCATTTGATAAGGTCCAACACCCATTCTTGATCAAAACTCTCAGCAAGATGGGAATGGAAGGAACCTTTCTCAATCAGTTGAAGCCATCTACCACAAGCCAATGGCAAATATTATCCTCAATGGAGAAAAACTAAAAGCCTTTCCTCTAAATTCGGGTACAAGACAAGGCTGTCCGCTCACACCACTCCTCTTCAACATAGTACTGGAAGTTCTTGCTATAGCGATCAGGCAAGAAAAATATATCAAGGGAATTCAGATAGGAAAGGAAGAAGTCAAGCTCTCATTGTTTGCAGATGACATGATACTCTACTTAGAAAACCCTAAAGACTCTACCAAAAAGCTTCTAGAAACAATAGATTCATATAGCAAGGTGGCAGGTTACAAAATCAACCTACAGAAATCAATGGCCTTTTTATACACCAATAATAATAGGGAAGAGATGGAAGTCAGGAAGGCAATCCCATTCACAATAGTGCCACACAAACTCAAATATCTTGGAGTCAACTTGACCAAAAACGTGAAGGACCTATAGAAAGAAAACTATAAAGCCCTGCTCCAAGAAATAAGAGAGGACACACGGAAATGGAAACACTTACCCTGCTCATGGCTTGGCAGGATTAACATCATTAAAATGGCAATACACCCCAAATCATTATACAGATTTATTGCAATCCCCTTAAAAATACCCATGACATTCTTCAAAGAAGTGGATCAAACACTTATGAAGTTCATCTGGAACAATAAACACCCTCGAATAGCTAAAGCGCTCCTAGGAAAAAGTAAAATGAGAGGTATTACTTTCCCCAACTTTAAACTGTACTACAAAGCAATAGTTATAAAAGCAGCATGGTATTAGAATAAAGACAGATCCTCAGATCAGTGAAATAGGCTTGAGTTCTCAGACAATGTTCTCATACATACAATCACCTAATTTTTGACAAAGGAGCAAGAGATCCTAAGTTTAGCAGGGAAAACCTCTTCAACAAGTGGTGCTGGCAGAACTGGTTAGCCAATTGCAAAAAAGCAAACATAGACCCCGAGTTAACATCATGTACGAAGGTAAAATCCAAATGGATTAAAAACCTTGATATCAGACCTGATACCATAAGGTATCTAGAATAACACGTAGGTAAAACACTCCATGACATTGAGACTAAAGGCATCTTCAAGGAGAAACTGCAATTTCTAAATAATTGGAAGCAGAGATCAACAGATGGGAATACATTAAGCTGAGAAGTTTCTGCACCTCAAAAGAAATAGTGCCCAGGATACAAGAGCCATCCATCGATTTAGAGAAACTATTCACCCAACACCCATTAGATAAGGGGCTAATATCCAAAATATACAGGCCACTGACAGACTTTACAAGAAAAATCTAATCCCATCAAAAAATGGGGAGAGGAAATGAATATAGACACTTTGATAAAAAAAAAATGGCCAAAAAGCACATGAAAAAATACTCCTCATCACTAATCATTAGGGAGATTCAAATCAAAGCAATGATGAGATACCATCTCACACCACAGAGATTGGCATACATAACAAAGAATGAGAACAATCAGTGCTGGCAGGGATGTGGAGAGAAAGGAACTCTTATCAACTGCTGATGGGAATGCCGTCTAGTCCAACATCTATGGAAAGCAATATGGAGATTCCTCCAAAATCTGGAAATTGAGCTCCCATTCGACCGTGCTATTCCACTCCTAGGGATATACCCTAAGAACACAAGAATACAATACAAAAATCCTTCCTCACACCTATATTTATTGCAGCACTATTCAGAAAAGCCAGGCTCTGGAAACAACCAAGATGCCCTTCAACAGACGAATGGCTAAAGAAACTGTGGTACATATACACAATGGAATATTATGCAGCTGTCAGGAGAAATGAAGTCATGAAATTTTCCTATACATGAATGTACATGGAATCTATCATGATGAGTGAAATAAGTCAGAGGGAGAGAGAGAGATGCAGAATAGTCTCACTCATCTATGGGTTTTAAGAAAAATAAAAGTCATTTTGCAACAATCCTTAGAGACAATGAGAGGAGGGCTGGAACTTCCAGCTCACTTCATGAAGCTCACCACAAAGAGTGGTGAGTGCAATTATAGAAATAACTACACTGAGAACTACCATAACCATGTGAATGAATGAGGGAACTGGAAAGCTTGTCTAGAGTACAGGTGGGGGTGCGGTGGGGTGGAAGGAGATTTGGGACATTGGTGGTGGGAATGTTGCACTGGTGAAGGTGGGTGTTCTTTACATGACTGAAACCTAATCACAATCATATTTGTAATCAAGATGTTTAAATAAAGAAAAAAATTAAATTTAGGTAAGAAAAAAGATAGCTCTAATTAGAGAATGGAAGAATTTGATTCAAGCTAAGGAAAAAAATTGGGGAGGCAGGGACACTGAAAAATAGAGACAGAGACAGAAATAGATCTATTGACATCCAAGGTCAGTTGCAATTCAAGATTTTCAATATTTTGCCTTGATCTTGTCTTTGGGGAATAAAATTGTAATAAGATAAATTGTAGTGACTTTTGCAAAGTTAATTCTTTATTTTCTTACTCCAAATAATAAAGACTGAACTATTCAGAATTGGCTAACCATTACAATGAGATTTCAACTTGGCTTATAAAAGTGTATATTTAAATTGTGTCGAATTCAACTAATAAAAATAAGTAAGCAGTTATTTAAAAAGAAAATCCCATGAGGTATCCTTGAAATAATCTGATAAAGAGAGTAATGAAGAGGTCCATAAGGTCCTCTGTCAGAAAATGCTGTGCAACACTGGGTCTAGGGTATAAACAAATAGTTGATGATTCATATAGTTTTGTTGCTGAATGCAAATATCTTAGTATATGTTATGATAAATATTTAATAATTCCTTTCATTTCTCAACAAACCTTTTTTTAAAATTCTGATGTTAATACAGATCTATAATGGCTGAAAGAGAAAAACTGCCTGGGTTTTAGGTAGAGTTTTTTTTCTCTGATAAAGAAAATATTAGCATATGAGAGAGAAAAAGAGACAGAGAAAGAGAAGAAAAATGTTAGATCCTGGAAGCTAGCAGGGTCAGAGGGAAACTGGGGACATTAGCTGTGGAAAATGTACACTGAAGGGTCATTCTTTCCTATTTTTTCTTTTCTTTCTTCCCTTCTTTCTTCCTTTCTCCTCCTTTCTTCCCTCCCTCCTTTCTTCCCCTTTCTTTTTCTCCTTTTCCTCCCTTTCCCTCATCCCTTCCTTTTTTCCTCCATCCCTTTGTTCCTTCCTTCCTCCCTCCCACCCTCTCAACTCCCTTCCTTCCTTCCTTCCTTCCTTCCTTCCTTCCTTCCTTCCTTCCTTCCTTCCTTCCTTCCTTCCTTCCTTCCTTCCTACCTTCCTTCCTACCTTCCTTCCTTCCTTCCTTTCTTCCTTCCTTCCTTTTCCAGTTTGGGATCAAGGATAAAATATGCCTTGTAACATGTGACAGGTAGAGAACCCCTTTCTTTGAATTTTCTAAAAGTCTTTGAGAAAGATAGATATTATATTTCTGTAAACATTTTATAGACTTATTACTAAAAGTCTCTGGTATTAGGCCTTTGTTATTTGAGAGATTTTTTTGATTATTATTTTATATGCTTTATTATTTTTATGCATTTGTCTGGTCTGTTCAATCATTTTCTTTCTTTCGTTCTTTCTTTCCTTTTATTTTTATTTGTTTTTTGGTTTTGGGCCTCACCCGGAAGCACTCAGGGGTTATTCTTGACTCTGCTCTCAGAAATCGCTCCTGGTAGGCTCAGGGATCCCAAATGGAATGCTGGGGGTCCTTCCCGGGTCAGCTGTGTGCAAGGCAAACCTTCTTATAACTGAGCTCTCTCTCCGAACCTCAATCTTTTTTTTCTGATTCAATCAGGGAAGGTTGTATGACTACAAGAAACTCTCTATTCCTCCCACCCTGTTTAGTTTGTCTACAGATGTTTGTTGTAGTCTTTTAGGATCATTTATATTTCTATGATTTACATTTCTGTTTTTTATTAAGGTTTTCACTCATTTTATAAGGAATTATTAGCTAGAAATTTAGCTATAAATCTAGCTAAATACTTATCAGTGTTTTGCTAATTCTTTAAAATAATAAAATTTTTCTTTATTTTGACCTTTTATATCATCTAGAAATAAGGTGAGATTGTTTACTTTAAAATTTTCTTTTTACTTTGGGCCTGTATTCTTAATGTCTTTGCTTATTAACAGTGTTTTTGCTGCAAACTGTAGCTGATAGTTCAGTTCTTCTATTTTTGTTTATTTTAAGAAAACTAATTTCTCCTTTGGAATAAACAAACTCTTCATTCCACTGTTTTTTTTCCTACTTTTATCATATTTTCATTTTATTAATTTCAGCTTTGTACCATGTCCTTATTATTAATTTTTTTGCTTGTTTTAAGCTTACTTTTTGAGACTCCTTTCATGGCAAATGTAATGATTTAATGCTATAAATATAAATTTGCTTCCCAGGTCAGCTTTACTATACAATTTTCAGGTTGTTGATTTTTTGATTTGGGGTGACCAGACAATATTTAGAGCTAGTAAGGCTCAGGGGACCATATGTGGTACCAGGGATAGGACCCAGGCTGTCCACATGCAAAGCAAGCACATTACCTGCTGTGCTATTTCTTTGACCTCTGTAACATAATTTTTGATAAATTTTACTTTCATTTCCAGTGACATATATATTTTATACTATTTCTCTCAAAATTCCTTTTTTATTTATAAGTTCTTAATTAGTTGCTGTTTGAAAATCTTTTATTTTGGTTTTCTGACTTCTATTTTAGTTCTAACATGAATCAAATAATTCATGTCTATATAATTTTAATTAACTTAATTTGTTTATAGTACAGAATTTATACTATCTTAGTGTGCGATTTATAAACACTTAAAAAGTCATATGAATCTTGTTTTGGGGTAAAATGTTCTATACATGTAATATACTATTGCTTAAAAATGAGATGATATTGTTTTCTGTATCTTTTGTGGGTAATAGAGGGGGCTCTTGGGTTAGGACCAGCGACCAGCAGCACTCATGGATTATTTCTGACTCTGTGTAAGGTGATACTAGCTAAAAAGCCTAAACAAAGGTGTTCTCCTCTTCCTTACACAAGGGTATAACCTATTCCTTTGATATGTAAAAGCCCACCTCAATTACAGGAGGACCTTTCCCCACACTTGTGGATTTAGTTCTGGATAATAAAGAAAGAGTAGTTCTGACTTGAGGTTCTGTGGAGAAAGCACATGGTAGAAAGGAGCCATGAGGCAAAAAGCAGGCTGACTCCAATGAATATTTTGACTGCCTGGTATTATTTCTCTGCTGTTATCCTGCTTCATCAGACCCATCTGCCTAAGTGGTTACAAACATGGTGCCTAAGGTAGACTCACCATGTCATGGATATATTTTATTTTACAGCTCTGCACTCAAAGTCACTCCTGGCAGGTTCAAACGATGCCAATAATCAAATTTGGGTCAGCCACATCCAAGACAAACTCACTATTGCATTGCTCAATCCTGTATTTTCTGTTTCTTTGATGTATTTATATTAACTGCTCTGTAAATTATTGATATAATGGTGATGAAATCTGAATTGTGGGCTTTTTAAAATATTTCTCTTTCCACTCTTGTAATATTTTATTCCGTATATTTTGGATTTTTTTGATAGATATATATTTAGAATTGCTATACTTTAAGGATTGACCCTTTACATTAAACATTGTACCTGCTTATATTTAGGAACTTTGCTAATAATGAGTGATATTCCATGTATAAAAGTCTTAAATCAGTTACTTTTTGAGTTATGAATATGTTCAGTCTCTAGATTTCTTGCACAGAGCAATCCTGAGAAACCATCTGAAATACTTAACAAAGATAAAGACAAAGATCAAGATAAATATGTTGATATTTTGGAAATCCACATCATCCAAATAGAAACATGTGTTGCTAGTTATCTTATAAGTTCCGTCTGCACTAGATTTCTAAAATCAGTTTCTGCTTGACAATAACTTACAGAAATCTATTAGTGAGGTTGTTGGTCTGAGCTTTTGATTTTTTACTAACTTTGTTTAACTCATCTTAATATTTATTTTATATATTGTTTATTATAATTTTTCCCTTTTGAAATATTTTAACCATACAAAAATCTTCCTACTCTCTCCAAATGTATCTATTCCTTAGAATATTTTTAAAAGTATTTCAATGACCTAATACATATCAACTACATTGCATTACCTCATATAAAACAGTTGTGTTCCCATGTAGAAGAGGTCCATAGCAGATATAAGAATGACCAACTACCCAGCCTAAGTCAGAAGCTGCCCACCACACCTGAAAAATAAGAAAAAAGTAAATGTATATGTATATCAGAAATAAATATTATCTACTAATAATTTAGAAACATGCTTACCTCTCCAGGCTTGAGTCCATATATAGATGACATTGTCCAGTTTAACATCACAGCATACCCCCCTGTGGGTCTTATCACGCCCTACACCAAAGAAAAAGTGGCATTAAATCTAAAATACATGTTAGAAGATTCTATGCTTTCATCTAATACACCTAATATTTTTCCTGTTCAAAATATTTTATATGTACTAAAAGTTACTTGTATTTCACATAATTGTATTTGGGTCATTATTTCTTTGACTCCTTTAATAAATACAATAAAAGTAATTTATTCACAGCAGTGCATTTGTATAACCAGTGTGATTCTCTAATGTACACTCATGATCATGCAAAATCACATGCAAGTGGGGTCAGAGCGGTGGTGCAATTGGTAAGGCATCTGCCTTGCATATGCTAGCCTAGGATGGACCATAGTTTGATCCCCCAGCATCCCATATGGTCCCCCAAGCCAGGAGAAATTTCTGAGTGCAGAGCCAGGAGTAATCTCTGAGCATCACCGGGTGTGGCCCAAAAACAAAAACAAAAACAAATCACATTTCAAGGGTAACATTATCATTATGGCATTTCATTCATATTTTAAAAACAAAAACTGAAATTTCGAAATTAAGTACACAGAAAGACCAAGATTAATATGTGCTCCAGGTACAGATTCACATTCATGAGTGGATTAAACAACAGGATGAAGAGGGGGAAAAAAATCACATTACAATTTGATAAAGATCAAGCTAACACAGTGTCAGATGATGAATTTATCATTTCTTTAATCAATTCCTGAAATTTTGAGTTGCACCAATTTGTTGAATTTAAGATTGATAGTTACCTTAAATTATATATTAAACAAAAACAGAGATTATTTTTAATCACATGCATAATATACATGAATTATTTTTTTAGATTTATCTTCAACACTGACCACATTCAACATTGGTGTTTAAAAACTGGGCATAGGTCACCAACAAGTGCCAGCTCTAATATGACATCCTGACAACGAAGAAAATGGGAACAACTTGACCTAAGTGCAGGTTATCCTACCTTTCCAGCTAACGACAAGACAAAATCAGAAGACTTGTCACCCTTTGGTAGGCCCAAAAGCCAAGATTGCGAGTTACAGATGACTGCTGCTAGAACCATGACCAGATTGTATACAGCCTGGGACCAATAAAAAAGCCCTAACCTAGGGTTTGAACTACGACCTGCACAATAAACATGATCCCCAGTTCCAAAGGTCTGGCAGAGACCATTGTAACGGAATGGGGCTTCTGGAAGCACAAAGAAAGACACTATCCTAGGTGCCATCCTAGGTTCAGTGCAAAGACCAAGATCACCAACCACAGAAGATGAATTAAAATGACACTGATGGAACAGAACTTCTAGAACCACAAAGACTGACTTCATCATAGATCCCAACGCAGGATCTGTGCAGATACTGAGATCCCTAGACACAGAGGCCTGATAGTATCACCCAGGACAGAGCAGAGGTCTTACAAACACCACAAAAGCACCACCGGGAGAGTAAATGATCCTGAACAGAGTCTATAGTTGATCCCATGACAATACACTCCAAGGGCGGAGAAACCCCATATCTCTTAGGTCAAGTGAATTCCTTTTCTAATGACCCCAATATTTACTGTGCCTGGGCAGGAGGGAAAAAAACAAAAAGCACAAAACATTATTTATTTTTTATATATTATTTTATTTTCATTTATTATTGTTATTTTTATTTACCTATCTATTTTTGGTCAATTTCTCTGTTTGGGTGTGATAATTGAAGTTGTCCCCAGTTATACTTATTCTTTCTCTTCCTTTCTGTTCTTTCTTTATATGCTATGCCATGTTTCTTATATCAAGACCATGGCATTTTTTGTTTGTTTGTTTGTTTGCTTGTTTTGTTTTGTTTTGTGTTTTTTGTTTTTGTGGGGGTTTTTTGTTTTTTGTTTTTTGTGGGGTTTTTTTGTTTGTTTGTTTTTTTGGTGCTTGTGCTTATTGTTGGAGTCCTCACTGGATATTTGACACTTCTTTTTGTACTGGTGGAATGTTTCACCTTTTTTCTCTCCTTCGTTTCTCAAACCGATGTTGAGAGCCTCTAAAAGAATTCAGCTTATTTTTGGCGTATTAGACTTTTACCCCAGTTTATTACTTTTCTCTCCTTCAAACAAAACCACGTAACTTGAACTAGCTAGTCCTGCCCCCCCAATTAGAGGGGGAAACAAGGGAGGCACCAGGACCAAACAGGTGCAAGACTACTATGCAGTAGGCTAGATACAGAGGAGACCACATATTCTAGCTACGCTGGGGGTGAGGGAAGAGGATATGGGTGGTAGGACAAAAACGGAGGTGTAGGAAGGACAATTTGGTGATGGGAATCCCCCCTGATTTTATGTAAATATGTACCTAAAATATCATTGTCAACAATATGTAAGCCACTATGATCAAAATAAAAATTAAAAAAAAAACTGGGCATAATCACCAAAAATAAGACCCTACAGTAAAGGTAATTATTCATTTTGCTTATGTTTTTCAGTGTGCACATTAACCATATTAGATTGGAAAATCTAAACTACAAGTGTCAGTATGAACATGTGACTGACTGCTAACTCTTAGAAACAAGTTCAGTCACATGCTTGATAAATTCAATTTCAGTGGCACAGCTCTAGTCAGAATATATTTTACTCAGAAAATAATAATTTCACCTTAAAGATAAACATATTCTAGCTAATAAACATGAAACTGCATAACTCTGCAGTCTTAATTCACATATAGAAATAGGGCAGGGGTGGCAAACACGCGGCTCTCGAGCTGCATGCAGCTCCCAGCCAAAATGAATGCGGCTCTTTGCCTCTTATCATTATTTTGTCTACTGTGACTCTTTGCCAAGTTTGGATTTTGTTCTGCTGCTTCTGAGGAGGGACCGCGGAGGGACCTCTGAGGAGAGATCTCTGAGTGCGTAGTTCCGCCCCCAGGCTGCGTCCTCCCGTCTCCCATCCCTCGGAAACAACTGCCCGGGCCAGTGATAGGAGGACCTGTATATCACATATTGGGTCATATCTTGCAGTTAGTTCTTACAGTGAAGGACGCAGCACACCCTCACCATCACTGCAGGATTTTTACCCTCACTCAAAATGGCAAAATGCAATATGTGATTAATATATTATTGTTAAAATTATATGCTTTTGTGTAAGTGTTTGTCTGTTTTGGCAGGTGATGTGGCTCTCTGACTCACAGTTTAAAATTTTGGCTATTTGTGTCGAACTTGTTTGCCACCCCTGAAATAAGGGAATAAAGAAGTCATCTTTGTTAGCTACTAAACTGTTCCTCTCTTCAGATACTGCTAATAAAACAAAAGTCTCAAGCTGTGGAACACATTTTATCTACCAGCAGCAACACCTGGTCTCTTGGCACATCACATGCAGTTTTGTTGGCATTTGACAACTAGTTTTTAGGCTGTATGATATAGTTAGAATACATCTGGTTCATTTGATCACCTTGGGAGTTCTGGAAATTCTATTTCCTGTGCTGGTGTCACATATGCTATTTTCCTGTGTAAATGGAAAAAATGCTTGCCCCTATATATTCTGGAACATTTTTCCATGCACTTTACTAATAATTTTGTTCCATTGAGAAAGTATGTTGTGTATTAAGTCACAAACTTGATGCATTTGATACTAATCGAGCTGCACAATTTTGTGAGAATGTGAAGAATTTTCATAGGCATTATATAAATATATTATGAAATAATTATTTCCCTTAAGACATTTGAACACATTCACCTTGCCATCATTTCACTGTACTGATTGCTCATTTTTATAGCTAATTACAATTGTTTTCTATCAGGATAAAGTTTTAAATGATAAGGAACTATGGGAAAATAAATGAAAAGAAACATTAAATAAGAACAAAATGGTACAGAGAACAGAAAGGAGTTGCAATTCAGATGTAAAATTTAAAAGACAATTTAAATGAAGGCTATTCAATTTGCATTTGCCTATCATGTAGATAATACTTTAATTAATATTTACTAATGTTGTTTTGTCTTTAAAGCAAAGAATAATGGGCCAGAGAGAAAGCTCAGGGGAGTTGTACTCTCAGAAAACTGCATCAGAAGCAACCTGAGTACTGCAGGGTATGATGGCCAAACCATAAAAGTGTTTAAAGGTTTAAAGTGGCGCATAATTTAATACATTTGACAAAAATACAAAAAAAAAAACCCACCTTTATATCTAAAAATAAGGCCAGGTGTTACCCTTCCCCAAAGCCAAATGCTAATCTTACCTGGATGGTGAGACCCTCCCACAGCTGGGAGGGGTCTGTGGTTGGTAATAGAGAGTGGTCTGTGGAAAGCAGGGAGGGACAGACACAGCATGAAAGGGGATCAGAACACAGGTTGGATTCAGAGAGGCTGCTTAGCTTAGAGGCCACGTGAAAAATATGCACATGGCAGTTAGGGCCTTGTAATAAAGCTGGATGTCTCTGAAACTTCATCTGAATGCTGTAGATCATTTCCTCACCATCACTCTGATACCAAAAGACCCATAGGCCAAAGGGGTTGCAGGCTCCTGGCTGGGCCAAGAAAGGCCTCCCCATCCATCCATCCTCCATCCACCACTCTAGGACTCTTTTTAATTAACAATTAATACAACAATTGTCACCCAGACATGGACTTTAATCCTGTACCCTAGAAGACCTCAGCAATAATGGTGAGATTCCTGGTCTGGTGGTTAATTCTGGTTATATTCAGCTGGAGTGAGAATAGAGAGCCCAAAAGGTTGGACCATGCGCCTGATCTAAATATGGTGGAGATTCTTCCTTCTGGTGGCAGAGTGGGCTGTTTTGAAAAGGGTTAGCTAAAAGCTTGAAGCAACTCCCCAAAGGCCCAGGCACCCAATTTTTCTTCTACAAAAAGTGCTTTTCCGAGGACCTCGCTTCCCAATTTGTAGAAAATTATAGCCACTGATTGGAAAAAGACCAGGAAAAAAAGACTTCATTGATGGCAGACTGACTTCAGGAAGATAAATGGCAGCACTTAAACCAAATTCTGGCCCAATCAACCTCAGGAGGCGCTAAGTTCCCAGATGGCAGTGGCGTGGCAAGAGACAACCAATCACTTCCTCAGTGAGATGCAGCAAGAAAGCTCCCTGCCTGCAAGCAGGCAAGTGGGACTGATGTGGCTGCACTGGCTCCTTAAGATCTGCCTATTTTGGCTCCAGCCCAGAACCGCCTGCAGAGCCCAGTGTTTTTCAGAGCCAAAGCCACGTGACCAGCCTGCAAACCCTGTGGCTTCTGGACATCATAATGATGAAGAAATGAAGATTGCAGAAGATGAAGGGCACAAGCCCAGCTAAGCCCAGCTAAGCCCATGGAGAAGCTGATTTTGAAAACCTTCATCTTAACTGTGTTTCATCGGGTTTTCCTCTTAATTTTATTTACATCAGTCATCGTCTTGCTGGTTTAAATGTGTTTTATAGTTTTTTCTAATTAATATATCCGGCATCCCAGGCCAGGGACAGTTTCTGAGCGCTTAGCCAGGAGTAACCCCTGAGCATCAAACGGGTGTGGCCCAAAAAACCAAAAAACAAAATTTACCTAATTGCTATGATGTTTTATTGTGTATCTTAATGTAGTAATCTGTTTTCAAACTGTATTTTCAGCATAGATGTTCCTGTAATTTTGTTTAGGGAAGATTCTAGAAAGGAACTGAGATGTTCCAGACTTTTAAAAGTGTTTGGTTAAATAGTGTTAAGAATTTTAAACTACAAGTATATTTGCAGAAAAAGTTCTGTTTATGGGAAAGGCTGATATTTTAATTTTACACTTAAAACTTTATTGCTTTGGGTTATATTAGGGGTCCCAAAGG